>NC_080540.1:276411523-277613398 GCF_028640845.1 Ahaetulla prasina | reverse complement strand
CAGGGATATGTAAAATTTTCATTAAAGTAGTAACAAATCCATTACTCTGAATATAATCAAGTATCCAACAACAGCAGTGCATTTCAGAGCACGCAATGTAGATGTTATCTTAATTGTCATTCACTCTTGGCTTTCTTCTATGTGCATTGCTTTTCTTTTTATTATCTCAGAACTGATACTGGCATGATATCAATTTCCTGGCAATTTTATGGCTGTGTTTTTGTTTTAGCTTCCTATTGATGTCTAAATTTTATTGTTTTCTTGAAAAGCCTATATGCAATAAAATATTCATGGGGATTAATGTGCAGATATTAAAAACAGATGGTTTGAAAAACCTGCATTAGTACTATTTTTTTCCATGCTATTAGCAATAGCACTTAGACTTATATACCGCTTCATAGTGCTTTTACAGCCCTCTCTAAACAGTTTACAGAGTCAGCATTTTGCCCCCAACAATCTGGGTCCTCATTTTACCCACCTCGGAAGGATGGAAGGCTGAGTCAACCTTGAGCCGGTGAGATTCGATCTGCTGAACTGCAGCTAGCAGTCAACTGAAGTAGCCTGCAGTACTGTATTCTAACCACTGTGCCATCTTGGCTCTATTAGGTTGAAAAATATGGCAACTAATGTTTGCTAAAGGGATCATCCTTTGTCTTGGCTGCCCCAAGATGTTTAAATTTTATTGAAGTAATCGGAATTGGAATTGCACTTTCAGCCAATATAGCACTATTAGTGACATTTCTTCTATGATCAATATGCTATTTTTTCAACCTGGTTCTTCTGAATGAAAACAAGGTCAAAAGTGAAATTGAAGGTTCTGGCAAGGCAAGAGAAATGGAAGTCTGCCTTTCGATTTTCAATCTCCCTTGTTTTGTTGCACCAGAATGAAAGAGAATATTGATCCAATATTCATCCTTGCTGTGTGCAGTAAATCAAAGCAAGAGGAAAAATATTCTCTTTGCCTTAGCTAACTCCAACTAATCTTTTCCTAGAACTTCTGAGCAAGTTCTTCCAAGTTCTAATGATTTTTTAGAAGTGTATCTTCTATGGAAGATATTTGGAGGTGTAAAATTGCTTGGAGATGGGAGATACTTCTAATGTAATCTACTGGATTCCCTAGATAGATTGCCTCTGTGACTATGTAGGACAGATGGTGAGGGAAGTGTCGATGGAGATTCTCAGTCATCCAGATCATGGTTGTCCCAAAGGTGCTTTTTCAAGAGACAACTGGACTTTCTGGTTTTTCTTTGAAGATGATTCACTTCTCATCCAAGAAGCTTCTTCAGCCAGAGTTGAATAATTTATTTAGTCAATATTTAGTCAATGTCTTTATTTAGTCAATATTTGCTATGGTAATAGTTTTTAAAAAAACATAAATATAAAAAATATTATGTAATTAATGTTTACCAAAGAATGCCTAAAATAAGACTCTAAACTAAGGGTAGCTACTTATTTTGTCAACAGACCACCATCCAGAAAGGTTCAATTCTTTTGCCAGCTAATTATGGTCATTAATTCATAAATTCAGAGCCATGAACACATAAATGAAGCAGAAGATGGAATGGTTTATTGAACAAAGCAAAGTAAAAAAAATAGCTTTTATATGTTACTATTAAACTAGATAAATATTTACAGATAAGACCAAGATCCAAGATATGGTCATACAGTAGTCCTCAACTTACGACTGCAATTGAGCCCAAAATTTATGTTGCGAAGAGAAAAATTTGTTAAGTGAGTTTGTCCCATTCTATGACTTATCTCACCACATTTGTTAGGGGAATCACTGCCGTTGTTAAATTAGTAACATAGTTGTTGAGTGAACCCGGCTTCCCCATTGACTTTGCATGTCAGAAGGTTGCAAAAGGTAATCACATGACTCTGGGAAATGGCAACTATCATAAATATAAACCAGTTGCCAAGCATCCAAATGTAAATCACATGACCATGGGGATGCTGCAACAGTCATAAGTGTGAAAAATGGTCATAAGTCCCTTTTTTCAGTGCCTTTGTAACGTCAAATGGTCACCAAATGAACTGCTGTAAGTCAAGGACTGTATAAGAAATAAGAATACCGAACAGACTGTCATATTCCTTCAGTTGTCAGGAGCTCCATCTCCTCAAAGGTAGCCAACATTCCCTAGTCTAAATTGGACTTGCACTATCATTCCAAGACAACACAACATGGAAGTCATTCCTCAGAGTTTATATGGTATTCTATTGGGATCACTAATACTTCTATTCAACACACTTGTTGTTTTTACTTCTTCCCTATCAAATAGCTCTGTCCAGTGGTGGGATTTAATTTTTTTTTACTACCGGTTCTGTGGGTGTGGCTTGGTGGGCATGGCAGGGAAAGGATACTGTAGAAATCTACATTCCCTCCCCACTCCAAGGGAAGGTTACTGCAAAATCCCCATTTATTCCCGATCATCTGGGACTCGGGAGGAAGAGAATAGATGGGGGCGGGGCCAGTCAGAGGTGATATTTACCGGTCCTCCAAACTACTCAAAATTTCCACTACCGGTTTGCCAGAACTGGTCAGAACCTGCTGAAACCCACCTCTGGTTCTATCCCAAATATTGTGGCCTCTACATAAGGATCAAAGTCCAGATGGTGACTGTAACAGCACAGTTCAATATAGAATAGTATAGAATGCTTTATTGGCCAAATGTGATTGGACACACACAAAAATTGTCTTCAAGCTCTCAGTGTACATAAAAAATATAAGTAATAAATCATGATCATATACGGCCTGATCCTAAAGCTGTGGCTGGATCTATTGGTGAACGTCCATAGTTTACTAATAGGACATATACTTTTGCATTTTGAAGCTCTGACATTCTTTAGTTAAAAGACTGGAAGAATAAAAACAACAGCATTTAGCAAATGTTGGCAGTGCCACAAAATTAAGCAGGTAAATCATATGATGGGAATCCTCCACAAAACTTCAGATTGCAAAGCCCAGAAACCGTCTTGGGAAAAAGGCATTGACAAACCATTTTTGTATTAATGTTGAGAAAATATTATTTTATTTATTGATTAAATTTATATGCCACCCATCTCACTGACAAGGTCTCCATGCAGTCACCAGGAACAAAACTTGACCTGAAGTCTTTACCTTAACAAATACGGAAAATTTCTTTGTTTAGGATTCTGCCAGTGTTAATTCTAGGTTAAAAATATAATTTGTCATTTAGTGTATGTTATACAGCTATCTATATTTAAAGCAGGACTGGTTTGTGGTTCATAACCAGAAACCTTTCCGTATGACATCAGTAACTCTTCATTACCTCTACCAAACAAGGCAGTGAAGACAGATTCCAGCTGCAAATAATTTACTAACCATGCCAAACATGTACCGTATATACTCGAGTATAAGCCGACCCGAATATAAGCCGAGGCACCTAATTTTACCACAAAAAACTGGGAAAAACTATTGACTCGAGTATAAGCCGAGGGTGGGAAATGAGGCAGCTACTGGTCAATGTAAAAAATAAAGATAGAGCCAAGTAAAATAACATGAATATTTATTTGAACGAAAAACATTTCCCTACATTTCTTGTGGGCAGAAGGTGGACCCCTATGTTTCCTTGAAAACACCTCCCAATATTTATTAGAGTGACTTCTCTCCCCAGAAGAAAGGTCGGCTGTTTAACAATCCGTCAGCTAAATCCTATCGAGTCAAAGGCCAGTCAATGGGGCTAGGATGAATTCTGGGTCACCAGGGACCTTTTTGTGCCGTTCCCCAACCAGGGCGGGCCAAGCAGCCGCTCTTTAGCGGCTCTGGAATGGATGTTGAGGTAACCCGAAGAGGCAGCCTCTTTTCAACTCCCCGCCCTTTGAAGCATAGGGAGCCACAAATACTGTTCTGGAAGGAAAATGCACTGATTTACCCTTAAGGGAGATAAATGTGGTACAGCCATGACTGGACATTGCTTCTGCCACACTCCATAGATAAATGTTGAGGTCTTTGGGACAAACAGATGTAGCAAAAGGGAATTGTGAGCAAAAACAGGCTTCCCAGAAGCAAGAGAGACAGACAGAAAAAAGGGATGAAGGAAAAATTAAGCGTGATTATGTTACAATAAGAAAGCTCTTCTCTGGAGGACAAGGCACAACAATTTATGGCTGGATCTTGAAGAGTGGCACTTCCTCCATAGAGGGGAGGGGGAAACCACTTGAAACTATGGTTCTTCATTCAAACTTTACTGTGGTTAGTGACCAAAAACATATGACAAAAGAACAAAGAGAAGCACACAGCCACATTCGCCATAACAGCGTTACAAAACCTTTGAATTAACACAATATTTGCCTGCATGAAGCAATGACAAACTGTAAGAAATTGTTCAACTCTTCTGGAAATGATCCAATAATATACTGTAAATCAAATAAAATCATCCTGAGAACAACTAGGATTTCTGTTTACAAGTGGAGTGATGAGAGAAGCAATCAGGTAGTTATAGAAAAGACATCGAAGAAATAGACAGTCTGAATTCATGGGTTCCTCCAAATCACAAGGACAAGTCTGCTTTAGTATGGCAGGAGGCAAGACATTATAGCCAAAAGTAGAGAATTACATTGTGATAGATTAGTTTTATCCCGAATAGTAGTTTGCTAGAATTGAAGATTTTTGTTTATATTCTGCCAATATAAATTACTTAGATCTATCTGCCATATTAAAAGAGATGCGGTGGCTAAGATGCTGAGTTTGTCAGTCGAAAGGTTGGCAGTTCAGTGGTTCGAATCCCCTAGTGCCGCGTAACGGGGTGAGCTCCTGTTACTTGTCCCAGCTTCTGGCAACCTAGCAGTTCAAAAGCATGTAAAAAATGCAAGTAGAAAAATAGGGACCACCTTTGGTGGGAAGGTAACAGTGTTCCATGCGCCTTTGGCGTTTAGTCATGCCGGCCACATGATCACGGAAACATCTTCAGACAGCACTGGCTCTTCGGCTTTGAAATGGAGATGAGCACCTCCCCCTAGAGTCAGGAATGACTAGCCCATATTTGAGAGGGGAACCTTTACCTTTACCTTTATCTACCATATTATATTGTAAGTGTAGACCTTAATAACCCCATGAGAAATGGAGATTGATCCAAGAGGCTGGGTCTGGTCTGAGTTCTAGTTTTGTAACTGGAAGGAAATTGTCAAATTTTCAGTTTCTTGACTAATAGCAGAATGGCAAGAAAAGAGCCGAGGTGCTGCTGTGGTTAAAATGCAGTACTGCAGGTTACTTCTGCTGCCTGGCTGCTGACTGAACTTTGGCAGTTCAAATCTCACTAGGCTCAAGGTTGACACAGCCTTCCAGATCCTTCTGAGGTGGGTAAAATGAGAATCCAGATTGTTGGGGGCAATAGGCTGACTCTGTAAACCACTTAGATTGGCTGTAAAACACTGTCAAGTAGTATATAGTCACTAGCAATAGCTTAGTGCTAAATGAAAGGAATGAGAAGGTTCTCCACCATTCCACTTTCCCACTCTAGGGCTGCATTTGGAGTATTTGACTCTCTGAGTATGTAAACTATTGCAGAATTTGGAACTAAAAATATGTGTTGTGCCTCGTCCGCTTTCCCCGCAGCCGGGGCCTTCTTATCTGCTTCCGAACGCTGAGGAATGTCCTAGCATGCCTCCCGGCCCCAGCCCTGGCTCCATGCCCAGACAGGCTGAGGAAGAAGAAGCGCCTCCAGCCCCCAGCCCTGGCTCCATGCCCAGGCAAACGGAGCAACTAGACCCCTCCCCCTTCCCCACAGCATGTGAGCCTGAGGAAGGTCAATTACCAACAGCTGCAGACTGGAGTGACCCTCGCTTCAGGAGAATTGATAAGCGGCATCAACAGAAGGAAGGGAGGGGCAGGCTGAGTCATGGAGCCACACCCCATGGCCTATATAAAGGATCTGCTTTCTGGCATTCTCTGAGTCAGGCAAAGTCTACCTTATCTTGCTGAAGTAACTTTCTGGTCTCCTGCCTGCCTTGAGAACTTTGCTAGGACTTTGGCAGAGCTGCAGAGGCACGCCTGATTCGGATTTCCCTGACCCGGCCGTCAGCGGAGGAGTGGGACATGACAATATGTACACTTGAGTACATTTGAACTCAGTGATAGAGCAGACCTTTTGCAGGCAGAAAGTATCTAAGTTCATCTCCAAATAAAGTTGGAGGAAAATATTCTCCCTAAAATGTTGGAAAGTTGCTCTTATTCGGTGTGGACAATGCAAAGCCGGAGGAATTTAATAGGCGGACAATTTCCAAATTTCCTTTCTTTGTAGAGGAGTCTTTAATTTTATGGCCTTCATTTCTACACAGTGCTTGAAGAATAATCTGATAGGAAACTAAACGTAGACAGCCTAACAATTTATCAAATTCACGTTGTGTAAAATGGAACTCCTTTACAATTAACATAATTCTTAACCTGAATAAAATGTGTGATGTCTTTGACTCAGTTTAACCTTAAGCAGGACAACCAATTTGCCTAATGTTTTATATATTGAAGCATTGTTCATTATATTGTAGGGCAGGGGTGAAATCCAGCAGGAGAACCGGTAGCGGAAATTTTGAGCAGTTCGGAGAACTGGCAAATACCACCTCTGGCTGGCCCCAGAGTGGGGTGGGAATGGAGATTTTGCAATATCCTTCTTCTAGGGGTGGGGAAGGAATGGGGATTTTGTAGTATCCTTCCCCTGGAGTGGGGTGGTAATGGGGATTTTGCAGTATTCTTCCCCTGCCATGCCCACCAAGCCACACCACTCCCACCGAACCAGTAATAAAATTTTTTGGATTTCACCACTGTTGTAGGGTGACTTTCAGATAAAGGAAGTGCAATGCAAAATGATGAAAAAACTAATGTATATCCAAATGGCATTCATCCCTCAACTCTTAAAGAATCAAATATAAAATGGTCAGTCTTTGGTCAAAAACAGAACTCATATCAGCCTCTGTAGAAATGCTGAATTTGAAGGCTGAAATAATTTGGTTAAGAAGAACTTACCTATAATTGTGCCTTTGTTACAGACACAGACTTTATTTTCTTCAGCATTACTTCCAAGAGCTGAGTGCCAAACTTTGAAGCATAGGGAGCCACAAATACTGTTCTGGAAGGAAAATGCACTGATTTACCCTTAAGGGAGATAAATGTGGTACAGCCATGACTGGACATTGCTTCTGCCACACTCCATAGATAAATGTTGAGGTCTTTGGGACAAACAGATGTAGCAAAAGGGAATTGTGAGCAAAAACAGGCTTCCCAGAAGCAAGAGAGACAGACAGAAAAAAGGGATGAAGGAAAAACTAAGCGTGATTATGTTACAATAAGAAAGCTCTTCTCTGGAGGACAAGGCACAACAATTTATGGCTGGATCTTGAAGAGTGGCATTTCCTCCATAGAGGGGAGGGGGAAACCACTTGAAACTATAGTTCTTCATTCAAACTTTACTGTGGTTAGTGACCAAAAACATATGACAAAAGAATAAAGAGAAGCACACAGCCACATTCGCCATAACAGCGTTACAAAACCTTGGAATTAACACAATATTTGCCTGCATGAAGCAATGACAAACTGTAAGAAATTGTTCAACTCTTCTGGAAATGATCCAATAATATACTGTAAATCAAATAAAATCATCCTGAGAACAACTAGGATTTCTGTTTACAAGTGGAGTGATGAGAGAAGCAATCAGGTAGTTATAGAAAAGACATCGAAGAAATAGACAGTCTGAATTCATGGGTTCCTCCAAATCACAAGGACAAGTCTGCTTTAGTATGGCAGGAGGCAAGACATTATAGCAAAAAGTAGAGAATTACATTGTGATAGATTAGTTTTGTCCCGAATAGTAGTTTGCTAGAATTGAAGATTTCTGTTTATATTCTGCCAATATAAATTACTTAGATCTATCTGCCATATTAAAAGAGATGCGGTGGCTAAGATGCTGAGTTTGTCGATCGAAAGGTTGGCAGTTCAGTGGTTCGAATCCCCTAGTGCCGCGTAACGGGGTGAGCTCCCGTTACTTGTCCCAACTTCTGGCAACCTAGCAGTTCGAAAGCATGTAAAAAATGCAAGTAGAAAAATAGAGACCACCTTTGGTGGGAAGGTAACAGTGTTCCATGCGCCTTTGGCGTTTAGTCATGCCGGCCACATGATCACGGAGACATCTTTAGACAGCACTGGCTCTTCGGCTTTGAAATGGAGATGAGCACCGCCCCCTAGAGTCAGGAATGACTAGCCCATATTTGAGAGGGGAACCTTTACCTTTACCTTTATCTACCATATTATATTGTAAGTGTAGACCTTAATAACCCCATGAGAAATGGAGATTGATCCAAGAGGCTGGGTCTGGTCTGGGTTCTAGTTTTGTAACTGGAAGGAAATTGTCAAATTTTCAGTTTCTTGACTAATAGCAGAATGGCAAGAAAAGAGCCGAGGTGCTGCTGTGGTTAAAATGCAGTACTGCAGGTTACTTCTGCTGCCTGGCTGCTGACTGAACTTTGGCAGTTCAAATCTCACTAGGCTCAAGGTTGACACAGCTTTCCAGATCCTTCCGAGGTGGGTAAAATGAGAATCCAGATTGTTGGGGGCAATAGGCTGACTCTGTAAACCACTTAGATTGGCTGTAAAACACTGTCAAGTAGTATATAGTCACTAGCAATAGCTTAGTGCTAAAAGAAAGGAATGAGAAGGTTCTCCACCATTCCACTTTCCCACTCTAGGGCTGCATTTGGAGTATTTGACTCTCTGAGTATGTAAACTATTGCAGAATTTGGAACTAAAAATATGTGTTGTGCCTCGTCCGCTTTCCCCGCAGCCGGGGCCTTCTTATCTGCTTCTGAACGCTGAGGAATGTCCTAGCATGCCTCCCGGCCCAAGCCCTGGCTCCATGCCCAGACAGGCTGAGGAAGAAGAAGCGCCTCCAGCCCCCAGCCCTGGCTCCATGCCCAGGCAAACGAAGCAACTAGACCCCTCCCCCTCCCCCACAGCATGTGAGCCTGAGGAAGGTCAATTACCAACAGCTGCAGACTGGAGTGACCCTCGCTTCAGGAGAATTGATAAGCGGCATCAACAGAAGGAAGGGAGGGGCAGGCCGGGATAAGTGCTGAGTCATGGAGCCACACCCCATGGCCTATATAAAGGATCTGTCATCAAAGCGCCTTCTCTGCCTTTAAGTCTTTACAACAGTTCTTGTTCTGCAACTTCAGGATCTATTGGAATGGGAAGCTACATTCACTCTAATTAATAATAACTTCCAGAATTACCAACTAGTATTTCTGAGAATTACAATTCCAAGTGATCTGGACAGCATCAGATCGGGGAAAGACCATCTGATTGGTCAGAACAGTAGCCCATCATGCAAAAAGAATAGCTCATAATTAAATTGCTTTTATCCAAATGCTATTTAGAAACATATGCAGAAGGTAAGCTAAACAATTATTCTCTGTCCTTAACACACATTCTTCCATTGCACATTTGCCTTGATCGGTCTGGAATCTGGATATTGTCATTCCCCACTGCAGCATAAGGCTCACATTTCTTCTGTGCAAAGCTACTTCTACGTTAGCAGAGGCTACTGTTTGTATTAAGCACCATTATTGATTTCATGGGATGAGTATCTATTTAGGTTACTGGAAAATTGACGTTCGCACATTCTGCTGCGGCTGTTGGATGTAAGAGACAGGAATCTGAGAGTTGGCAAAGTTACTTTATTCAACTTTCTCAGCCTGACGAGGGTCATTTCCCAGAAGCTTTTCCTTTAGGCTGGTGTTTTTTCTCAAACCCATCAGAATCATCACTCGTGACTTGGATGCCAGCTTCAGTGATGTACTTGGAAAAAATAATGTGTTCCATTAAGAACAGTGAGCCATCAGCTCCTTCCTGCAGACCCAGACATAGACGAGGTATTTTAGATGATTTCCAAATACTACGTTTATTCATATTCATCTATTTATTATTGCGATTGCATCTGGTCCTTGAGGAGCTGAAGGCAATGCACATAATTCATCCATACACGAACCTTCTAAGGTCAGTTTGCCTAAAAGACTTGGAAAGTCCCATGCTCATTTAGTTAGCTTCTACCTATAGCTGAGCTGAGCAAGGATTTTACCTGCAGCATATCTCTCTAGTCTAAGTGTAACAAAGTGACCACTCCTTCACATTAACCACCTGGGTAATCATCATGTAGGGTGTCCTACCAGCTCCTGCACAAAAACGATTAAATTGAATGTGCACTAACTTCATTCTCTCTTTCATTACTCTTTTTCTGAATAGTGTTACACATTCTAAGCCATAATGCAGTTTTGCTAAATTTGTGCTCCAGGCATTATGTAAACCAGGGGTCTCCAACCTTGGCAACTTTAAGACTTGTGGACTTCAAGTCCCAGAATTCCTGGCTGAGGAATTCTGGGACTTGAAGTCCACAAGTCTTAAAGTTGCCAAGGTTGGAGACCCCTGATGTAAACTGATCCACTGAGGTTTTAAAACCATGGTTCATGCTTTGGTATAACATATACCCAGTTTGGCTTATTTTAAGACTGCATTCAACTTATGTATGATGAGTAAACCTAATTCTTTATGACAGTGAACTTTGGAAAAGCAGGTTTTCCCAAACACAAAACTGTCCATGCAAAACAACAGTGGTTCACTGGTGTGGTTTTGCCAACTTGAATCTATAACGGGACAGTAGGAATGGCAGCAAGGCACTCATCCTGTACTGAATTTTCTATTGTATCTCAAGTTATCTAGGGTTTCAGAACAGTAGTGCTTATTGCATGTGGCAAAAATGTTGTAATCTTAACCATAACTTGGTCTTTGCTTTGTACCTCCAACCTCATTTTTCAGGAGTTGCTGTTTCTGATAGAAACAGAGATCTGTCGTATTTTATGACTCTAGCAGTGCTTCTTCCAGGAATCATAAAATTGCAAATTTATTCTTTACAACTACCTTATAATAATATTGTTCATTATTTCAAAGGACTTTGGATTTGACAGCCACAAGAGAGACTCACAATAAAGAGGAGAGCACAATGTGATTTGTGACTATTCTCCAAACAGAGTCATGTTTCTGAGTCTCAGCTGAACCTGAGGTGGGAGTTTTAACAGTGTCATTCTCCTTCCAGATTCCAAAGATAATACAGGCAAGCAATTGGCCAATTTTTATACTAACTGCTGTTATCCTAGAAGGTAAACAACATGGTGTTCAGCTGTAATATTCCTTCCTGGAAAGCATTTCCTCCGTTGGTCTGTGGCACTTAAAATAAAAGAGAGCAACAGCATTTGAAAGATGTACGGTAGCTCAAACTTTGGAAGTGTAGTGTAGCATTTTTCTCCCTGTGCTGAGGGCTGCACTGGGCAATGGCCTTACAACAAATAAGGCTGCTTGCTATTTGTTTTGCATGCAAGATAAATAGAACTGTTCTTTGACGTGTCTGATCTCTTGCTTTGGCCTTCATGAACTTCTGTTAAGCACTGCAGAAGAATAGGGGAGACATTTTGGATGCCTGCGGGCTAAACAACAGTCATGGTATTTGTAACATATCTTTTCAGAAGAAGAATCATAGAAATTAGTAGGAATGTACACAGAGCAATATCAAAGGAAATCAAAATGGCAGTTGCAACCAAGCAACTGAAGCCCCGCCTCTTTTTTGCATTTATCATGATGCACAGAAGAAAAGACCAGGCTTTGATTGTGGCTACCATGCAAATATTCCTGGAAAACAGCAGCTAGTCTGTTCCTTCCTGAACCAATTAATATTCTGCCTTTGTCCTTACCAACTTAGTAAGAAAGAAGCACATCTCTAAAATTGGAGAGATGGAGAAGCAAGCCTGAATGTTTGCCAGTATGTAGTAAAAACTACCAGATAAAGAGAATTCAAGGAATTCTTTCAGTTAGAGAAAAAAAACACACCTATCAATAAGATCTAGGAAGTTTCAATTGCCCTAATGAAAATGTGCTGATTTAGTTTATCCAGTTTTATTTTCTAGTTCTTAAGAAAAGTGTATTAGTCCAGGCTAAATAATCCCATACTCAATAACAGATTTAAAGGCTCTCCCTCCCTCCCCTCCCTCTCTCAACATATCACACACATAATCTCTTTCTACATGGTCTATAAAATGAATTTATTTTTTTAATATTGTTTTTATATCACAAATTCCATTTCTAAATTGAACAGTATGTTTTCTAGGTAACAAAAGTGTTAAAATTTAATACTATCAATCATTGTTATAAAGTATACTACCTTCCATATTAACATCAATTATATAAGCACCAAAATGTTTACTAAGCAGTTTTTCTTTCTCATATAATCCATATTTCATATAAACCCGTCCATCTGATCTCTGTATCTATCGGCTAAGTTCCCATGTCATAAAATATTCAGAATCTTCTTTTTCTTTAATTTTTAGCATTAACCTATCCAATTCTGTACATTCCATTATTTTTTTATTATATTCTCATCTGTAGGGGTTTGTTTATTTTTCCAATATTTATTAATAAGAGAATGTATTAATCCCAGTGACTGAGAAAGCAACTAATAGCCGTTCTTCCTTCTTCTTGTTCTTTTTGCTTATGGCAGAACTAGAACAACTCTATAAAAAAGATGAGTCAGGTGGCTAATTTTTACTACATATTTGGATTTGTTTGTTTTTAAGTGAAGAAAATCCAAAAGGCAGTAGTTTACTTTGAAGGGGAGGCAGCATCCCAGGTGCAGGCAATATGGAGGGTACTACTGAAGACAGAAGGAAGCCAACAGCAGGTGCAGAGTCAGGTTGTTGCTGCCAGCTTGATGATTCAGCTCTTGTTTCTCTCTCTGGGAAATAGGCCAATTTCATTACTGATATAAACAAGATCAAACTTTTTTTTAACAGAAAAAAAATGAAACGTTCTACCTTTTTAGCTTTAAATATGAACGTGACTGTAAAGAAAATTATAAAGCTGTTCAGATGATTTTTGTGGTGCGCCAGCAGCCTGCGGAGCTGGCAACGGAGTCAGACAGCAATGAGGCTGAGGTGGGGCCAGGGCCATCGGGGAGTGAGGTGCAGACTCTGGAGCCTCCAGAAGCTGACAGGAGTGAGGCAGAGGAACAGGAAGAGCCTGTTCCTAATGTACGCTTGAGCTGCCAGAAGGCAAGAACAACTCAAGCAAAGAGGAGGAGTCGGGAGTAGGGCTAAGAGATGATTGGCCCCTCCCATAAGGTTTAAAACAGACCAGCAACGGCGTTTGGGCTTTGCCAGAAAACAACGTTGGTAGCTTCGCCTTCTTGCATTTATTTTTTGTATCGGTAACTTCTGAACATTTGCCAGGAAAGGCCTTTGGCAATTTGCCTAATTGGACCAAGGTTTGCGATAGGACTGAGGAATTTGTGTTGGGAGGAATTTGCTTTAATTTAGTTGAACTACGCTGGGAATGAAGTAATTCTCAGCTGTTGGAATAAAAAAAAAATTTCACTGATTGAGTTTCCTACTACTTATTTGGGCCTGGATCACAACAATCATAATAAAACTATTGGCAACCGAGGGAGGGATGAGATAACTGACTGTCAGTGTATGTGACAAAAAAACATCTTTCCCTCGACTTCCGCTTGGCATCGTTGGTGATGGTGACGGTCTTTTAGACTGCCAGCCTTTGGAACACGTAGAATCGCTAAGGCAGCACAAATCAGCTGCCTAACGATTTGGAAAACCTGCCCCCCAGGAGAAGAGGGGAAGGTGAGCAGATGGGCAAAGGTAGAACTTTCCTAAAACCCCTGAAATGATTTCGGGGATTTGAATGGTTAAGCTCCCTATTAGCCCGAAGCGCTCCGGATCCAAGGCTTCTCTGCTCTGGCAGAAATAATCACTGCAACCAAGCTCTGGGACCGATATTGGATAATAAATTTATTTTATACCGGACAGAACATCAACTGCTTGCAATATTGCAGGTTCAAGTCCCACCAGGCCCAAGGTTGACTCAGCCTTCCATCCTTTATAAGGTAGGTAAAATGAGGACCCAGATTGTTGGGGGGCAATAAGTTGACTTTGTATACAATATACAAATGGATGAAGACTATTGCTTAACACAGTGTAAGCCGCCCTGAGTCTTCGGAGAAGGGCGGGATATAAATGCAAAAAAATAAAATAAAAATAAAAAAAATAACAATTTTCTTAACTCCCTGCTGTTTTGTTGCAACTTGAAGGCAAGACTGATAATGGCGCCATTAGCTTAACAATTTAACGAGCGGAAAGCAAAAGTGAGAAAATTCCTACTGTTCTGGGCATAGTGCTGCCAGAGACTGTTGCAAGTCATTAAATAAAGGTATAAAAGGATAAAGGGTAGAGATTTTAAGACTGTGTTCACAGAAAATACAAAAAGATCTTTTGTTAATTTGGATTAAAGTGAAATGAAAGTTTAAAAGATGGCAGCCAAACAAACAAAACTACCAACCTCTAGGAGTGCAGGAGTTTCTCCAGCTCATACTGTTGATATGCTGGAGATTTGGTTAAATATATAGACATAGAAAGATATTTACAAGAGCAAGGTATATGTGAGTTTATCAACATATTACTTCAGAGGAAATAATTTTAGCAATTAAACAGCTTAAAATTGGAAATGCGCCTGGAACAGATGGTTTAATGGCCGTTTACTATAAGAATTTGCAAAATGAAATGGTAGAATTGTTGAAGGAACTATTTAATAGAATTCAATTAGGAGGGGAAGTGCCTCCTTCATGGAGGACGGCTTTTATTTCATTAATACCGAAGGAGGCACAAGATTGTAATAAACTGGAAAATTATAGGCCAATATCACTCTTGAATACTGATTATAAGATTTTTGCTAAAATATTAGCAAATAGATTAATGCCAGTTATGTGTCAAATAATTCATACTGATCCATCAGGATTTATTATGGGTAGACAAATGAGATATAATATGATATATATTGTAAATCTATTGGAATATTTGGAAAGGAACAGCCAAGTTTCAGCAGCGCTCTTTTTTTCTGGATGCTGAGAAGGCTTTTGACAGATTGCACTGGCAGTTTTTATTTAAATTAATAGAAAAAATGCAATTTGGAGACTATTTTATACAAGCAATTAAAGTAATATATCAGAAGCAAACAGCACAAATAATAATTAATAATAGTTTAACAGTGTCTTTTAGAATTGAGAAAGGGACAAGACAAGGATGTCCTTTGTCTCCATTATTGTTTATTTTAACTTTAGAAATTTTATTGAATAGAATACATGGTGCAAGCCAAATAAAGGGAATAAAAATTAAACATCAAGACTATTGATCAAGAGCGTTTGCAGATGACTTGGTTGTTACTTTATCTCAACCTATTCATTCAGCTATATATTTGAAAGAGATAATTGATCAATATGGTAAGGTATCTGGATTTAAAGTGAATGAACAGAAGACTAAGATGATAACCAAAAATATGAATATTAAACAAAAAGATGAACTGGAAAGAGTAACCGGATATGAAATAGTTAATAGGGTTAAATATCTAGGAGTATATATCACAGCTTCGAATGTGAAATTATATAAAAATAATTATGAAATATTGTGGCAGAAAGTACAGAAGGAAATGGAACATTGGAAGAAATTAAAATTATCCTTATTGGGAAGAATAGCAGTAATAAAAATGAATGTTCTGCCTAGGTTTTTATTTTTGTTTCAAATGATACCAGTACTTAAGAAGGATGCAAATTTGCAGGAATGGCAAAAAGGGATTAGTAATTTTATTTGGATGGGCAAAAAAACCGAGAATAAAATTAAAGATAATGCAAGATATATGTGAAAGAGAGGGTCTAAATATGCCTAATTTGAAATTGTACTATGATGCAGTTGTTCTTTTATTGATCAGTGACTGGTTTAATTTAACAGAGGAAAGAACTTTGAATGTAGAAGGTTATGATTTGTTGTATGGATGGCATGCCTATTTATTTTATGATAAGAAAGTGGATAAGATTTTTAAAAGTCATATTTTTAGAAATGCTTTGTTAAGGGTGTGGAAGAAATATCAATACAAGCTAGATTATAAGATACCAATATGGGTAATTCCTAGACATATGATAGAGAATATAAATATAGAACAAAAACAAGAGGTGGTTACCTATAAAGAACTTCTTTTTGTAGAAAAGGGTAAACTACAATTAAAATCCCTAAATAAACTGAGAGATGAAGGCATGAATTATACTTGGTTTCAGTATGGACAGTTGCAAGCTAGATGGAGATTAGATGAGAAAACTGGTATTATGCAAAATGAGGAAAATTTGGTAAAACAAATTAGAGATCAAGTTCAAATGCATATTAAGAGGTTGTATAATGTATTGATAGAAATAGACTCTGAAACAGAATTAGTTAAGGATTGTATGATAAAATGGGCACAAAATATTCAACAACCTATAATGATGGAAACATGGGAAAAAATATGGGTTAGAAATGTCAAATTTACACAAGCACAAAGTTTAAGAGAGAATTTTTACAGAATGTTTTATAGATGGCATTTAGACCCTAAAAAATTGGCATGTATGTATCCAAATATGCAAGCTAAATGTTGGCAATGTGACTGTGAGGATGCTACTTATTTTCATATATGGTGGACTTGTAAAAAAATCAAAGCATTTTGGATTAAAATATGGTGGATTATGCAGAATATTCTGAAAAAGAAGATAAGATTTACTCCACAGTTGTTTTTACTGGGTATAATTACAGACTGTACAGTTATAGAGACTAAGCTGATTTTAAATTTAATAACAGCAGCGAGACTTTTGGTTGCACAATACTGGAAGAGAGAAGATTTACCTACGATTGAAGAATGGACACTTAAAGTATCGAATTTAGCAGAAATGGCAAAAAATTCTGCGTATTTGAAAGACCATTCACAAGAAAAATATGTATTGGAGTGGAGAAGTTGGATTGGTTATATTCAAAAGAAGCATCGGACTAAAAAGTATCAAATAGTTTATGAATAATGTTAGGAATGGCATATATTAATGTATATGTTTATATGAGAAAGGGGAGTTAAGGGGGTGTTGGAAGAGGGTGGATATGAGTTAAGATTTTTGTTGTATTTTAGATTGTTAGATGTTATACCCTGCATTTTGTTCTGGGAAGTCTGGGGGGGGGGGTTGGAGGGGGTTGGAGGGGAGAGGGAGGAGGGCAGGGGGAAGTGGGGGGGGGAATAATTGTTTTTTAAAAAATTTCTTTGTAAAACTTTTTCAATTAAAAAAAAAATCTTTCCCTCACAATGGTATGGATTCTACATCCAGCCAGTTGACTTCAATACTGGGAATATCTGACAAACTGGCACACTTGCAATAATGATGAGCCTCTCCTTGATCTGTCTATGGAGCCCAGATGACTGCAAGGAATATAAATTCTTTCATTCCCCACCGTTCAGTCAGAACTGAAGAAGTTCTTGAGGCAAAATGTACTCAAGGAAAAAACCAAAGTCCAGTTGCCTTTTGAAAAGTACTTTTGGGACATCCACTTGATCGTTGGCCCAGAAATCAATACAGTAGAAAGTAACAAATTAGATAAATAATTAATGGTATTGGAATGAAATCTGTCTTTGGCTTTCCATAAAAGTTTTCTTCCATTTTTAAGAGGCCTTTGTTTTCCATCTCTTCCTTTTAATTATTTGAATTTTTTTTTGGTAGTTGCTCCTAAGTTTGCCTTATTGTTGCAAAATAGTCGTTTTTTTTCTT
This sequence comes from Ahaetulla prasina, assembly GCF_028640845.1. Lineage (NCBI taxonomy): Eukaryota > Metazoa > Chordata > Lepidosauria > Squamata > Colubridae > Ahaetulla > Ahaetulla prasina. Next base: position 277,595,735 of record NC_080540.1, on the reverse strand, counting down.
CTGCATCCCTTTTGGTCCCTTCCTTCGCTACAGAAAATGTCCAGCATTAACGGGAAATTGCTCATGAGTTAATTAAAGAGAAACAAGGAGGCTCAATACTTCTTAGATGTGTCATACTATATCACACATTGAAATACACTGAATTTAGACTAAAATGTAGGTGGATTGGTCATGATGACTGCTAGTCATAGGAACTTAGATTGTAACTCCCCTATCCCGATCTCGATCCCCATTCATACTTGAGTCTCAGGGACTCACTAAAATCATTTCTAGGCCATTAAGTTCACAACTGCAGTCCTAGTCCCCACAGTGTGTCTGGCAAATGTCTAAAGTTCAATGCAGAGTTTATCTGTGTGTCTCTCTCCCTCTTTATCTCTGTACAGTCAAAATCATGCAAGAGGATCAGAAGTTTATAAACTCTCAAATCTTGCAATATTTCTGCGGGCAACACCAACAACCTCTTGAAATTTAACAACTTCTCAAGATGTTGACCCTTTAAAAAGATTGTCTTTACATTATTTTTCATTTAATTTTGGAAATGGAGGGATACCACATGAGGAACATCAGAGGTGGGTTTCAGCAGGTTCTGACCAGTTCTGGAGAATCAGTAGTGGAAATTTTGTGTAGTTCGGAGAACTGGTAAATACCACCTCTGACTGGCCCCGCCCCCATCTATTCTCTGCCTCCCAAGTCCCAACTGATCAGGAGGAAATGGGGATTTTGCAGTAACCTTCCCCTGGATTGGGGAGGGAATGGAGATTTCACAGTATCTTTCTGCTGGAGTGAGGAGGGAATGGAGATTTTACAGTATCCTTCCCCTGGAGTGAGGAGGGAATGGAGATTTTACAGTATCCTTCCCCTGCCACACCCACCAAGCCATGCCCACCAAGCCATGCCACACCCACCAAGCCACACCCACAGAACCAGTAGTAAAAAACTTTGAAATCCACCACTGGGGAATATGTGTGCTATTGTTCCCACAGGAGCTTTACTGATGACCCCTAGCTTATATGTTTAAGTGACAGTTCCTTGAAAACCTCCTATGATTATACTGTGATCCACATAAAGGCAGGAGCTGGCTGGTCTGGTATGTAGGGTTAAAAAAGTTGCCTCATATGGAATGGAATTGTCATTTGCAAGGGGGATATTACAGTATAGTTTCTGCACTTGCCAATATCTGCATCCTACCCAATTATTAAATGATACTCCTAAGTGCACATTCTAGACCAGGGTCTCCAACCTTGGCAACTTTAGAACTTCAACTCCCAGAATTCCTCAGCCAGCTTTGCTGGCTGAGGAATTCTGGGAGTTGAAGTTCACAAGTCTTAAAGTTGCCAAGGTTGGAGACCCCTGGTCTAGATGACCTCTCTAGCAAAACACATGGAAATGTACAGAGAGAGCAAATGAGTCTCAATAGTAATAACAAGTCTTTCACAGCCAGCTGGGAAAGAAACATTCATGGCAAGAGAGCAAAAATCGTAAAAGCACCGAGTGACGCCTACAGGAGTTGTGTCAACAACAATGAGTTAGCAGTCAGCATTTGAAGGCAACTTTACAGCAAAAACTGGAGAGGAACATTCTTATTGCCTCAGCAATGAGGAAGGAAAGAATAAGAAGGGGGAAAGGTTTATTACTACAAACCATTCAAGCAGACAGTTTAAGGGCCATATTCCATAGGGAAGAATGCAGAACAGCCAGACACAGATATCACATCCTATTGTAAATTTATCAAGAAAGAAGCATGGCTTTGTTCCTCCAAATAATTTATTGTCAACATGGGGGAGAGGGTCATCTTAAATTAGCTGAGGATATGGTGTTAGTTAACGTTTTGCTTAACTGTCCAGTCCTCCTTGTGGAAGAAGAGAGGGCTTGAATCCAGGATATCTCTCATTGTTCAGGTAAATGCACTATTATGCAAAGGTGCTTTCTTTCACAAGGCAACTAGACTTTCTTGTTTGCTTGTCATCTAACAAGCTACTTCAGTTCTGACTGAACAGTGGAGAATGGAAGGATTGATATTCCTTGCAGTCATCTGGTTGTTAGCATTAGAGATTGATATCAGCAGGTTCTCACCAGTTCTGGAGAACCGGTAGCGGAAATTTTGAGTAGTTTGGAGAACCAGTAGTAAAAATTCTGACTGGCCCCGTCCCCATCTATTCTCTGCCTCCCAAGTTCCAGCTGATTGGGAGGAAATGGGGATTTTGCAGTAACCTTCCCCTGGAGTGGGGTGGGAATGGAGATTTTACAGTATCCTTCCCCTGCCACGCCCACCAAGCCATGCCACGCCCACCAAGCCATGCCACGCCCACCAAGCCATGCCACGCCCACCAAGCCTTGCCACGCCCACCAAGCCTACGTCAAGTGCCTGATCTTCGGACCTTCCGTCGTGAGCTAAAAACACACTTATTTATTCAAGCGGGACTGGCATAAATAGTTTTGATTTTAAATTGGGGTTTTATTAATATTTTAAAATTTTAAATCTAAATTTTTAATTATCAGCCTTTTTGTAATTTGCTATGTTTTAAAAGTTTGTTTTAATTGTATATATCCTGTGTTTTATCTTTGGCTGTACACCGCCCTGAGTCTTTTGGGAGAAGGGCGGTATAAAAATTTAATAAATAAATAAATAAAATAAATAAATAAATAAAAGCCACACCCACAGAACTGGTAGTAAACAAATTTGAAAACCACCACTGGTCAGCACTCTTTCTGAGAGTCATTGAGAGTACCTAGAAGTTTATCTGTGCCCTCAGGGTCATCTGAATCCTGTCATCTGCCATTTTTTTCTGGAAATTCACTCCTCACCATTCAAAGGGTGCTCATCCTAAAGTGCATAGCTAAATGTCTATGAAGCTTTTCAGTCATCTAGGTCATGGTTGTCTCAAAGGTGTTTTCTTTCCAAAGGCAACTGGACTTTCTTGTTTGCTTGAAGAAATCTTCAAGGAAACAAGAAAGTCCAGTTGACTCTTGAAAAAAGGCACCTTTGAGACAACCATGACCTGGATGACTGAAAAGCTCCATAGACACCGTTAGAGCAATAACAATAGGACTTAGACTTATATATCGCTTCACAATGCTTTACAGCCCTCTCGAAGTGGTTTACAGAGTCAGCATATTGCCCCCCTCCAACAATTTTGGTCCTCATTTTACCCACCTCAGAAGGATGGAAGGCTGAGTCAACCTTGAGACTGGTGTGATTCAGGCTGCCAAATTGCAGGCAGCCGGCAGTCAGCAGAAGTAGCCTGCAGTACTGCACTCTAACCACTGCACCACCATTATGCAGTTTTGCAATAAAGGAAGGAAGTATTATGGAGTGCCAGGATAAGATGTAGCTCCCAAAGCCTTTTTTCCAGCTTTTCCAATCACCACTGATTAGAAAACCAAATGTGGAAAACCAAAAGCCCAGTTCCATTCATTTTCATGCAGGAACAGGACTGTCCACAGAGTGTATCAGAAAGTCAAGGTGGTGGTTGTGTCAGTAAAATGGAAAGTCTCTCTGTTTTCTACGTGCAGCTCTTTGGACCATAACTTGCAGACACCACTGTACAACTTTTGCAATGGTTACTAAGAAGAGAATGCCTGAAAATTAGGGACATAAAAATATCCAACTTTCTCTCAAAATAATCATTCATAACAGGTAGTTCTCGACTTACGACCACATTTGAGCCCAAAATTTAGGCTATTAAGTGAGGAAATGGGTTCAGTGAGTTTGCCCCACTTTACCATTTTTCTCACCACATTTACCCTTGAGGGGCCTTGAGGGGCATCCGGAGGCTTCAGTTGGTCCAGAACGCGGCTGCGCGGGTGATAGAGGGAGCCCCTCGGGGCTCCCGTGTTACACCTATCCTGCGCAGACTGCACTGGCTACCTGTGGCCTTCCGGGTGCGCTTCAAGGTGCTGGTGACAATCTTTAAAGCGCTCCATGGCATAGGGCCGGGCTACTTACGGGACCGCCTGCTGCTACCAAATACCTCTCACCGACCCGTGCGCTCCCACAGAGAGGGACTCCTCAGGATGCCGTCAGCTAGGCAGTGCCGTCTGGCGACACCCAGGGGAAGGGCCTTCTCTGTGGGGGCTCCCACCCTCTGGAACGAACTCCCCCCAGGACTTCGTCAACTTCCGGACCTCCGAACCTTTCGTCGCAAGCTTAAAACGCACTTATTCATCTGCGCGGGACTGGATTAGATTTTAAAGTTATTGGTTTTAAGGGTTTTTTTATTATTTATATTGTTTTTAAATTAGGCAATAGAATAAGTTTTTTAATTGTTGTTTTTTAATTTGTATTTATATGTATTTTAACTGCCTGTGAACCGCCCTGAGTCCTTAGGGAGATAGGGCGGTATATAAATTTGAAAATAAATAAATAAATAAATAAAAAAAATTTGTTAAGTGAATCACGGCAGTTCTTAAATTAGCACGACGGTGGTTAAGCGAATCTGGTTTCCCTATTGACCTTGCTTGTCAGAAGGTCACGAAAGGACATTGGCTCCAGTACACCGCAACCGTTATAAATGTGAGTCAATTATCAGTCATCTGAATGTAAATCACACGATGCTGCAATGGTTATAAGTGTGAAAAATGGTCATAAGTCACTTTTTTCAGTACTGTTGTAATTTTGAATCATCACTAAATGAACTCTTGTAAATCGAGGATTACCTGTATATATAAGCGATTTATATCAATTGAACTTGTTAATTGGGGCATTTGGGTGTTTAGGTTTTGCCTGGTATTACAATTAAACAGTTTGATTACAATCCAACAGGGCTGTGTATATTATTGTTTTGTTATGCTTGTTTATATCTATTGTTTTCTATGCATTGTTTTTAGATTGCATTTGTTTTTGTTTGTTTTAAATCCTAACGAGTACTTATAATTAGAAATATAGAAGTATAATTAGAAATGTGTGCTGGTGAGTGAAAGAGAGATTTAATCAAAACTGTTAGCCTTCATTCAACTGAAATGGAGGGGAAGGGATTGGATTAAATACGAAATGGAGATTATTTGATTTGGTGGAGAGGAAAGATTGTAGTGTAAATATGAGCACGCTGGAGGTAAATGCATTTATCAAAACTTTGGTATCTGGAACTTTATCTGCCACACCTCTGGCAGGTAAGAAAAAAAAAGAGTACTTCTTATTTATTGCTTTCAAGTGTTCAAAGTACTAATTTGACAGCCAACTCTCAAAAAATTGCATCTGTATATAATAGTTAAGTAAACATGGTTTACTTTACTTTAGCTTAGTTTAGGTTAGTTTTTACTAAGTAGTTTAGTTTCTACATCCAACATTACTAAAGGGGTTTGATTTAAATTGGAAATAGGCATTATTTGATTTGGTGGAGACGCACATTTATAATACAAACATGGACATGGGGAAATTGAGGTTATGTACATTCCCATTCCAGGGGTGTGTGAAAAGAATGTATTTCATTATGTGTACTACCTATGTATTTCAATGATTTATTTTAGAACTTGTATTCCGTCTTCCACTGAAAACCAGTAGCAGTTGAACCTCTAGGAGGTTGCTAAAAGGACACTCAGGAACCATAAATTAAACTAGGACATTACAACTAATATATAGGAAATAAGTGAATAATTCCAATAGTATCCCAACTACAGGGAAATATAACATTTCTGTATAACAAATTATTCAAAGTAGCTGCATTTTATTAATATACTGTATACTATACATGTGATGGCAAACCTACGGTGGTTACACGAGCGTTGCTCTAGCTTAGCTCTGGTGCGCATGTGCATGCTGGCCAGCTGATTTTTCAGGCCCTCCGGGCCCACCGGAAGTCCAGAAACAGGCCATTTCCGGCCTCCGGAGGGCCTCCGGGTGGAAGACCATTTTCGCCCTCTCCAGGCTCCAAGAAAGCTTCTAGAGACTGGGGAGGGGAAAAAACGGGCCTACCGGGCCCATTGTGCCATCGCCTGCCAAAAATGGGGAGAGAATGGGGGGATGCGCATGCAGCGCAGGGGGCGGGGCGCATTAAATTTTGGGTGTGGGCATGTGCGTGCATGCACCCCCACCCCCACCGCTTCCCCTGCTTTTGGCATGCAACAGCAAAAAGGTTAGCCATCACTGTACTATACACTTGATATATAAGTCTGAAGCTTATCAGGCATACATTTTTATTACCAATGTAGTTTGCTAATGGGATAGACTGCAAATCTGTTGATGTCATAATGGAACTAAGGTTTCTGCCGACAATAAAATTCTTCATGAGTGCAATACTCCTGCATACTTGTAATTTAGGATTTACAAGTCTAAGGTACAACTTCGAATCCTGAGAATGCCTTCTCCACAGAGAGTTTCTTTGTGGTCTAGCCAACATAGTGTAATTCTTTAGCATTTCCTCCCAAAAAACAGTACTCTGCAGATGAACTCAACTCTAACCCCACCTTCCCAAACAAGTATGACTGTCCATGTTAACAAAGAAATCACCATCCAATCCATTTGGGCAATATAAGATCACGTGTGAACAGAACTGAACTTTAGGCTAATTTTGGAAGCCAACATACAAGGTATCAGGGTTCAAAGTAACATACTCACAGCAAACAAAACTCTGAGGCAGGTAGATTCCTTAAAGAATAGCTTTATTGGATATGCCATATTGGCACAGGATGATGAAAACTCTAAACATTCCCGCGGTTTTCACCTAATTAAAAGTAGAAGTTTTTCATTTTCTCAAACCAATCAGTCACACGGTCCAATCATGATACAGTCCAGTTGCTAGGTGACCTCAGTCCTCTCCTTCCAAGCACCTGCAGGAATGTCCTTGGTTCCCAAGAGAATGTATTTCGTTTTGGCTACAAACCCCAGCTATCTCTACTCCCCCCTCCCTATCAGGGGTGGGTTCTACTTACCTTTAGTACTGGGTCGCAACGGGAGTGTGTGTGTGTGTGCAGAAGCTCCTGCACATGCACAGATTGTCAATTATGACGTCCGGACAGGTGGGCGGAGCCTCCCGTCGCTTTTACTACCAGTTCTAAAGAACCGGACAGAACCGGGAGCAGCCAACCACTGCTCCCTATCCCTTAGCTCCAGCAGTCCTGAAGCCATAACATGGCCTCAGTCAGGTCAGTTTCAGGGTTGACTCAGGGAAAAATAACTCCTCACTTCTCTCATCCTTACAGTTGCAGATCAATTGTGCTCCTTCTCAATCAGGTCTGGTGGCTGAGATCATGTCCCCAGTTATATCAGGGATGGGGAAAAAAATGCCCAAGGAAAAGAAGCTCTAATTTTGGTACAACCTGCAAGGCTATGCCATCCACATTGCTGGTTTATCAGCTTCGTCCAATTTTTTATTCTCACAACTGACACTGAGCTGGAAAAACTGGGCCAATCTGGCCCTTACACCGTAATTTTAAAATGGGCTGCCTAACTTTCCTTGTTTTCTTTCCTCCTTTCCTCCTTCTTCCCTGCTATGTCTTTAAAAGAATCACGTGAGGGCAAGGATCCCCTTATTAGTTACTGATCTTATGTGTACGGCTCTGGTAACAGCTTCACCCGAGGAACAGGTACAATGCTAAAAAGCATAATAATTGGAAAACATTCTTCAACTGCATGCATGTCTCATCCTGGAACACACACACACACACCAGGTTTCTGGATAGCTATATGTAAAACAGGATATTGCACCATTTTAGTCCTTATGTTCCCTTCGTTGGAATTGTTGGTTCCTTTAAATTAAAAAATGCTGAAGAAAAGAGGCACATTAACGGTCAACAAGAGCAGCCAAACAGCTTCCGCCATATCTGGCTAGTCTAGTTTTACAGTATTTGTTCATAACTATTTGAAAACACCCAATGGGTTTAATCATACTGAAGTATATGTGGCCTTTTTGTTATCCCTTTGCAGCAATGGGGAATTTAAAAAAAAAAAAACCACCTCTCCAAACGTCAAACAGTTAGTTGGCCCTGGCAAAACAAGTTCATATTTTTCTATTCCAGCTGTTATCCATGCAACTGATTATCTACAAGTAGTGTTTTTGTGTTTATATTCTGATCCGCTGCCATTTGAATTGCTCTGTGAGTATTTTATCAATGTGCATCGCTTATTGGCAGCTTTTAAAAGCTGATTGCTGACTTCTTCCAAGCCTCCTTCTGAAAAACAAAAAAATGCACCCGTTACTGGCATTCCCCCCCCCCCTTGTTTCCCATTAATATTTGTAGAATTTAGCAGAATTCCCACCAAGTCATAACTGTTGGCACTGACTAAATTTAAATCCAGCTGTGCAATATTATGTCACTTTGTTTTGAATCTTTGTTTTCAGATAAATCTATTAAATGTTTTGATTGCTCACCCGTTTCTCAACAAAATTTGATCAATGATTCCTGTAAATATTTGGATGCAACAGTGTCCGCTAAAGGCTGTCTGAGAGGATTTGGTTTTGTTTACGAGTTATCGAGGATGTAATTTCTTTGTCAACCGCTCCATTGATTCCTGGTCACTGGATGAGTCCTTAGAGTTTTCTTGCCACTGCTTGTTACCTAGGTCTGAGAGAGAGTGACTGGCCCAATGTGGTCATTGGGTTTCTAGACTGAAGCTTTAATCACAACACCACGCTGGTTCAGTTATTCTGCATAGTCAACAGAGAAGAAGGAGCAGCTTTGTCTTTTCATATCACTTTCAACTCCTTCATCCTATCTTTGCTCCTTTTTCCAGCCACTCCTAGTCTATTGAGCTGCAAGAACCGAAGAGTGTTTGTCCTTGCTTTCAACTTGAGCGTACATTGATTCCCCATTCCCTCTTCTTGGGATCCAGAATTATTTGAGCTCCATTTTCACCTCATTTTCTGTAGCTCAGCACCTCAACATTCATCCTTTAGCTCAGGGGTCTCCAACCTTGGCAACTTTAAGACTTGTGGACTTCAACTCCCAGAGTTCTGGGAATTGAAGTCCACAGTCTAAACTCAGAATGAGACCTACTCTGGCATAATGCATTGTGTAGGCAACTGCGGAAGAAAGGAGCTAAGTGGTACCCATGAAGAAGGCTGGGCAAAGTCATATTGTTCATTACTCCAGTGTCTACTGGAGCTGATTGTTTAAGAACTCTCTCTGTCTGTCTATCTGTCTGTCTGTCTGTCATCTGTCTGTCAGTCAGTCATCTGTCTGTCATCTGTCTGTCTGTCATCTGTCTGTCATCTGTCTGTCAGTCAGTCATCTAGTAATAACAACAGCAATAGCATTTAAACTTATATACCAGTTCACAGTGCTTTACAGCCCTCTCTAAGCAGTTTACAGAGTCAGCCTATTGCCCCCAACCATCTGGTCCTCATTTTACCAACCTCAGAAGGATAGAAGGCTGAGTCAACCCTGAGCCAATGACAATTGAACTGCTGGCAGTTGGCAGAATTAACCTGCAATTCTAACCACTGCATCACCACGGGTCCACGGATCTACATATCTATTTGGGCTTTTCTTCAATCTGACAGGTTCCTGCATGCAATTTTATCCCAAATGAATATTTTTGCTTGGTGTTTTCTAATGACATTTTTTTCTAAAGGATGTGATGTTTTCTACCCAGGACATTTTTCTAAAGGATGTGATGTTTTCTACCCAGGACATTTTTCTAAAGGATGTGATGTTTTCTACCCAGGACATTTTTCTAAAGGATGTGATGTTTTCTACCCAGGACATTTTTTTCTAAAGAAATCAAGGCAATGAGATCATCCAAATTTATTCCCAAGCCAGGTTCTATCTTTGCTATTGAAGGAAGCTCTTCTGAATCAGAAATAAGGACTTCGAGCTTCCAAAGCCATTGAGAGGACAACTGCAAAGAGTTCAGGCCTTTAGGAAATTGTGGAGAAAAAAATAAAGGTACATTTTCTTGCCTAAAGGCCAGTCATCTGCTCCCTATCTCAAAAAAAAAGAGGGCTTTTTGTGCAATTCACCCAATAGTTGTTTGCCTGGAAGCTTCATTGAAATGGAATCTCAGTAATTTGAACAAGCAAAGAATTAGCAAGGCACAGAGACCCAAAAAAGCTGGAGTCCTTTGTGGGAACAAATCTGAGGAAAACCAACAGATTTCTGACAGCCAGTGACAGAAGGCTAAACAGCTGTTCTTGCAACATTATGGTGTGATTGAATACATTCCTTTTTATGGCAGGTTAGCCTTTCTGGGTTTTATATGAATATTACTTCCATGTAGGAAACCCAGTATACTGTTCCATTTAAAGCACTTCATTTCAAAGTTGGCAACATGGAAGTGTGCGGACTTCAATTCCCAGAAATCCCTAACCAGATGGGGATTGTCTCCTTCCAGTGGCTGTATTCCAGGGTCTTGAAATCAGGTTTTCCTCAAACTGACTAAAATTGAGATGCTTGATTTTTAACATTATTCATGGAATGCAGATGCTATCAATGAACCTGGGATCCTTTGGCAACTGATTGATGGCAGCAATTGAGGGCCAGCATAGGATACTAGTTTAGATCAGGGGTCTCCAACCTTAGTCCCTTTAAGACTTGTGGACTTTAACTCCCAGAGTTCCTCAGCCAGCTTTACTGGCTGAGGGACTCTGGGAGTTGAAGTCCACAAGTCTTAAAGGGACCAAGGTTGGAGACCCCTGGTTTAGATATTGGGTTAGGACTCTGGAGATCCTGATCCTTCTCACTTTTTCTCTATCCAAAGGCTGTCAGTCATTCACTGTGTCTCTGCCTAAGCTGCTTCCAGGGTTGCCATTCCTGGCCCAGAATGTAAGCCCCACTGAGTTTTCACAGGCAAGACACAAATGCAATGAAGACATGAAATGGCTAAACTACATGATGAATGCATGGATATCTATTTCATGTCGGAATATGAGTTTGTATCAGATTGGATCAGGCTATTTTTGGCTTTATGATGAAAAAAGATGGGACACGCAGTGTTGTGTCTTGCCCGCCCTCAGAGCAGCCGGGGCCTTCTTACCTGCTCCCCAACACTGAGGAATGTATGCCTTCCGGCCCAAGTCCTGGCTCCATGCCCCCACAAACTGCAGAAGAAGGAGCATCTCCCTGCCCCAGCCCTGACTCCATGCCCAGGCAAGCAGACAGCTAGACCCCTCCCCTCCTCCACAGCAGGTGAGCCTGAGGAAGGTTTACTCCCAAGAACAGCTGATTGGGTGACCCTCGCATCAGAAGATTGGAGGCGGAGGCAACAGAGGAAGGAGGGCAGGCCTTAATGAGTGCTGAGTCATGGAGCCACACCCCATGGCCTATATAAAGGAGCTACTTTCTGGCAGTCTCTGAGTCAGGCAAAAGTCGAACTTATCTTGCTGAAGTCACTTACTGGTCTCCTGCCTGCTCTGAGGACTTTGCTAGGACTTTGGGCAGAGCTGCAGAGGCAAGCCTGATTCGGATTTCCCTGACCCGGCCGTCAGCGGAGGAGTGGGACACGACACGCAGATGATTTTTGGAGAAATATATCAAGTTACTTTCTATAAAGATTCTCAGTCATCCTGGTCATGGTTGTCCCAAAGGTGCCTTTTCAAGAGGCAACTGGACTTCCTGGTTTTGCTTTGAAGACATTTCACTTCTCATCCAAGAACCTTCTTCAGCTTCTTGGATGAGAAGAAGAGCTGAAAAAGCATTTTGAATGAGAAGCAAAATGTCTTCAAAGAAAAACCAGAAAGTCCAGTTGCCTCTTGAAAAAGCACCTTTGCGACACTCAAGCTACTTTCCTATACAGATAATACTCAATCAGCAACTATTCATTTAGTGATCATTCAAAGTTACACCACCACTGAAAAAGGTGTGTTATGATTGTTCTTCACACTTACAACCTTGCAGCATCCCCATGGTCACATGATCAAAATCCAGGCGTGTGTATTTAAGATGGTTGCAGCAATTCAAGGTCATGTGATCATCATTTGTGGCTTGCCCAGCCTGCTTCCTCCAAGCAAAGTCAATTGGAGAAGCTGAATTGGCTTAACAACCGTGTGATTACTTAACATCTGCAGTGATTCACATAACAATTGTGGCAAAAAAGGTCATAAAATGAGGCATGATTCATTTAACAACTGCCTTGCTTAGCAATGGAAATTTGGATCCTAATTATGGATTACCTAAAATACTGTAAAACATCATAAATTAACGGCTGATATTGATATTGTGAGCTTCAGATCTATGTTTTAAGTGCTAGGAATGATTGAATGAAGTCCATTGGATATAGAACAAACATGGCAGCTTTCTTGGAACGTCTATAGCAGGGGTAGTCAACCTTTTTATACCAACCGCCCACTTTTGTATCTCTGTTAGTAGTAAAATTTTCTAACCACCCACCGGTTCCACAGTAATGTGCCATGTATCGTCGGCTGTGCATGCCTCTCATGCATTGTGGATTGGGTTTGGTGGGGGGGGGGGTGCCGGCTACCAGCTCTGCTTGTCTGTTACAGCTGGGTGGTGTGGGGGGGAGATGCGCGAGCTATTCTGGGACAAGGCTTTTTTGTTTGCGGTCGCACTATAGCGCCATTTAGTTTCACTTAAACTAAGCTAGTTTTACTGAATTAAACTTATGAGCGAGAAATACAAATAGTATATTTTCAGAAATTTAAATTGTCATGGGAATTTTATGAAAACCTAATGAAATTTTTTTTAAATAATGCTATGAATTTTTTTTTAAAAGTCAATTAAATTAAAAAAAAGGAAAGTGCTTCAGTATCGGACAAAATCCCTACCGCCCACCATGAAAGCTGGAACGCCCACTAGTGGGCGGTAGGGACCAGGTTGACTACCACTGGTCTATAGAATATATAATATAAACACAACTGGGATTATTAATTCTCTCCCTCTAGCTCTTTGCTCAGTGGCCGAGATATCCCCTATTTTTTTTAATCATTTCTTACCTGTGCCATGTCTATTGCTGACCAACATCTTTGCTCCCAAATGAACAATACACAAATCATAGCCCTGAAATATTATATTGCCAGTGGCATTAGTTATAATTTCAATGGTTTTCCTGCAGCTGTTGTAGAAATGCAAGCATTTGAAAGTGTTGCTCAGATAATTTTGTAAAGCAGTTAAATAAAGCATTAACTTGGGGCAGTGTCAAAAATAATTCATTTAGTTTAATACTATATACCTCCTTTAGAACCAAAAATCAAATCATTTTAGCTTGAAGGTATTACATAAGGATGAAACACTTATACTTTATTTTAATTACTTTCATGGAGTTGTAATTAGACAAAGGTAAAAGAAGAGAACCTGAGGCCATCCCAACATTACCCATTAGGCTCTGGACTGAATTAAAATGAATGACCACTAGATGGCAACAAAGAAAATTTATAATTTACTATAATAATAATAATATCAGAGTTGGAAGGGACCTTGTAGGTCTTCTAGTCCAACCCCCTGCCCAGGCAGGAAACCCTACACCATTTCAGACAAATGGTTATCCAACATTTTCTTTAAAATTTCCAGTGTTGGAGCATTCACAACTTCTGCAGGCAAGTTGTTCCACTGATTAGAATAGAATAGAATAGAATTTTTTATTGGCCAAGTGTGATTGGACACACAAGGAATTTGTCTTGGTGCATATGCTCTCAGTGTACATAAAAGAAAAGATACGTTCATCAAGGTACAACATTTACAACACAATTGATGATCAATATATCAATATAAATCATAAGGATTGCCAGCAACAAGTTATAGTCATACAGTCATAAGTGGAAAGAGATTGGTGATGGGAACTATGAAACGATTAATAGTAGTGCAGATTCAGTAAATAGTCTGACAGTGTTGAGGGAATTATTTGTTTAGCAGAGTGATGGCCTTCGGGAAAAAACTGTTCTTGTGTCTAGTTGTTCTGGTGTGCAGTGCTCTATAGCGTCGTTTTGAGGGTAGGAGTTGAAACAGTTTATGTCCAGGATGCGAGGGATCTGCAAATATTTTCACGGCCCTCTTCTTGATTCGTGCAGTATACAGGTCCTCAATGGAAGGCAGGTTGGTAGCAATTATTTTTTCTGCAGTTCTAATTATCCTCTGAAGTCTGTGTTTTTCTTGTTGGGTTGCAGAACCGAACCAGACAGTTATAGAGGTGCAAATGACAGACTCAATAATTCCTCTGTAGAATTGGATCAGCAGCTCCTTGGGCAGTTTGAGCTTACTGAGTTGGCGCAGAAAGAACATTCTTTGTTGTCCTTTTTTAATGATGTTTTTGATGTTAGCTGTCCATTTGAGATCTTGCGATATGATAGAACCCAGAAATTTGAAGGTTTCTACTGTTGATACTGTGTTGTCAAGTATTGTGAGAGGTGGAAGTATGGAAGGGTTTTTCCTAAAGTCTACCACCATTTCTACGGTTTTGAGTGTGTTCAGTTCCAGATTGTTTTGGTTGCACCACAAGGCTAGTCGTTTGACCTCTCGCCTATATGCGGATTCGTCATTGTCTCGAATGAGACCAATCACTGTTGTGTCATCTGCGAACTTCAGTAGCTTAACTGATGGATCATTGGAGATGCAGTCATTGGTATACAGAGAGAAGAGAAGTGGGGAGAGCACACAGCCTTGGGGGGGCCCTGTGCTAATTGTACAGGTATTTGATGTGATCTTGCTTAGCTTCACCTGCTGCTTCCTGTTTGTTAGGAAGCTTGTGATCCACTTACAAGCCTGTTCCGGTACCTGTAGCTGGTTTAGCTTAGTTAGGAGAATGTCTGGAATGATGGTATTGAATGCTGAACTAAAGTCTACAAAAAGGACCCTTGCATAGGTCTTTGGAGACTCAAGATGTTGTAGGATGTAGTGCAGAGCCATATTAACAGCATCATCTGTTGATCTATTTGCTCGGTATGCAAATTGCAAGGGGTCTAACAGCGGATCCGTGATGGTTTTCAGGTAGGAAAGCACTAGCCTTTCAAAGGTTTTCATGACTACAGATGTTAAAGCAACTGGTCTGTAGTCATTCAGTTCCTTGATGGTGGGCTTCTTCGGCACTGGGATGATGGTAGAGCGTTTGAAGCAAGAAGGAACATAACACATCTCTAGTGATTTATTGAAAATATGGGTGAAGATGGGGGCCAATTGGTCAGCACAGACTTTTAAGCAAGAAGGAGTTATCTTGTCTGGGCCTGGAGCTTTTCCTGGCTTTTGTCTGTGAAATAGGTCCTGCACTTCCTTTTCTGTGATCACTAGGGGTTGTGAACCCAATGAAATGGGGTCAGTTGTAGGAGGCTTAGCTGTTGTTGGTGTGTCTGAGATGGGGGTTGTGGAGATAGGTGGCTGTAGTTTCCTTTCAAACCTGCAGTAAAACTCATTAATTAATTGTTCTAACCATCAGGAAATTTCTCCTTAGTTCTAAGTTGCTTCTCTCCTTGATTAGTTTCCACCCATTGCTTCTTGTTCTACCCCCAGGTGCTTTGGAGAATAGTTTGACTCCCTCTTCTTTGTGGCAACCCCTGAGATATTAGAACACTGCTATCATGTCTCCCCTAGTCCTTCTTTTCATTAAACTAGGCATACCGAGTTCCTGCAACCGTTCTTCATATGTTTTAGCCTCCAGTCCCCTAATCATCTTTGTTGCTCTTCTCTGCACTCTTTCTAGAGTCTCAACATCAATATTATTTTAAAATATTTAAAATAATGTCTCCATGATGACACCATCTACTGGAAATTCACATTTTGTACCCAAGATATGACTGCACTAACTCAGCTAAAACTCCCAGCAGCCCTCATTGGTGGCAACCCTCTGGAAGGCCACAGATTGCTAGCATGAAGCTGAATTTTATGATGTATCACAATGACATATTTAGCAAATGTAGCTCAGAATTATCTACACCCAAACTTCCCCCATACTAATATCCTAGAGATATACTGGGTTATGTCTCCTGTGTCCTATATCAGGGGTCTCCGACCTTGGTCCCTTTAAGACTTGTGGACTTCAACTCCCAGAGTTCCTCAGCCAGCTTTGCTGGCTGAGGCACTCTGGGAGTTGAAGTCCACAAGTCTTAAAGGGACCAAGGTTGGAGACCCCTGTCCTATATCATTCTGTCTTCCTTATCTGATATCTGTTGGCATATGAATGGCTTGGCAGAAATTTCCACATAATACATTATTCATGTTTTCTAATGGGAAACATAGTCTCTAAATTTCAGAAACCATTTGAACTCGAAGCTCAAAACAACAACGTATTAGGTAACTTATATAATTATAAGCATGAATTGAATACATAAAATAGAGGAAAGTAGAGGAAACATTAGGACAGGGATGGTAGATCCGCTGGTGCTCTTATGCATGCCCCTTACAGACCTCTTAGGAATGGGGTGAGGTCAACAGTAGACAGTCTAAGGTTACATTTTGGGGGGTTTGGGATGAAACCACAGAGTCAGGTAGTGCATTCCAGGCATTTGCTGAAGTCATATTTTCTGCAATCGAGTTTGGAGCGGTTCACTTTAAGTTTGTATCTATTGTCTGCTAATGTATTATTGTGGTTGATGCTGAAGTAGTAATTGACAGGTAGGACATTGTAGCAGATAATTTTATGAACTACACTTAGGTCATACCAAAGATGGCATAGTTCTAAATTTTCTAGGCCCAGAATTTCAAGTTTGGTGGCATAAGGTATTTTGTTGCGAGTGGAGAACTCTTCTTGTAAAATATTTCTGGACACGTTCAATTATATTACTGTCCGATATGCAGTGCAGATTCCAGACAGATGAGCTGTATTCGAGAATTGGTCTAGCAAATGTTTTATATGTTCTGATTAGTAGTGTGATATTACCGAAGAAGAAGCTACGCAAGATTAGGTTTAAAACTCTTAATGCCTTTTTAGCGATGTTGTTACAGTGGGCTTTGGCACTTAGATCATTTGATATGAGTAGGCCCTTGACAGAGTGAGGGTCATCTACAAGGTGGTGTCCACACAGCTTGTATTTTGTGTTCTGATTCTTTTTGCCAATGTGTAAGACAGAGAATTTGTTGGTTGAGATTTGCCAATTGTTTGACCATTTCGACACAAAGTCAAAGTCTTTTTGAAGGTAGCAGCATTGTCGGTGGTGTTAAATATTTTTACATCATCAGCAAAGAGAACGCAGTTTCTTATAATATGATCGCAAAGGTCATTTATGTATAGTATGAAGAGTGTTGGTCCTAGAACACTGCCTTGGGGGACACCGCTATTTACAGGTGCAGGATTTGATAGGGCGCTCCCTATTTTGACCACTTGTTGTCTGTTTGACAGGAATCCAGCTATCAAATTATATAGGGGTCCAGAGATGCCATAGGATTTTAGTTTTAGAAGTAGTTTGTCATGAACCACTGAATCAAAGGCTTTACAGAAGTCTATGTAAATTGCATCTATTGCTTTGCCCTGATCGAGATTTGTAGTCCATATGTTTTTTGCAGTGTAGAAGTTGTAGTTGATTTGAGGCCTCCTGGCTCCTTACTCTCCATTCATCTCTGCTCTCAAGTTGCAGAACCATGGGAATCACATTTGGTGGCATAATTACACTGCCTTAATTAATTTGTAGTAATAAGCATTCTTTATAGATTTCCCAGAGTGCAGTAGTACTGAACGTAGATTCCCACTTGTTTGGAACCTCAGCTTTTTTATATGAAAGAGGAATGGAAATCTATTCTACATAGTTAGAAAACAGCCTTCCTACTATGGAAAGAATGCAAATAAATGCCCCTAAAATCATTCTTATTTCTCCCCATTCTTAGTTTTATATTAATCTTTGTAAGTTTATTATTAGTATGAGATTTTATTTGGGATGATTGGCTGTTGGTCTCTTACTATAATACTGTAAGTAGAAATCCCATGGTATGAGTATTGGTGTTTAAAGTTATATGCACAGGTGTAATGCAGAACTGGGTGGATGAGTAAGACTGAATAGTTTCTGGCTTGAAGGAAGGAAATTGTCAAATGAACAACAGATACTCAAGTGATAAATTGAAAAGCATTTATGCCCTGAAATATTAATGGCCTTAAATGCTGCTGTTCAGAGGTTTTTCAGTGTTGCTATGAGTCTCCAGGAAGACTTATTCTAGTATTTGATAGGAAATAGTTCGAAATAGATTGCTCTGAAACAGACATAGCATGTATGAGTGATGAATGATAAGTGAATGTACATTAAATTGTGCTAGTGAAAGCAAAGTTTCCAGCTTCAAGGCCAGATTAGACCCACGATGATGAGACTAATGAAATAAGAAACGCATAGCAAACAGCAGAAGGACAACAAATTGACCTAGAACTTTAAATCTCATTCCTAGTCTACTGTAAATAAATCTATTCATTGTGCATTTTGTTTTTGAAACATTAAAAAGCAGAAAAAAAAGGAAGTCGGTACCCAGGTAACAATATTGAAAGGGGTTGGGGTTGGAGGAAATAGCAATAGTTTGTTTAATCCCAGCCCGATAGATTTTTTTCACCCATAATTTGAAGGCATATCATAAAAGCTATTTATATTAAACCCATTATATTCAAGAAAAGCAATCGAAAATGAAGATGTGATTTGGAACACAGCACTGAAGTACCATGAGGCATCTCATGTATTATTCTGGCAAGCTATTACAAGCCATTACAAATGTGTGCGGGTAGGGGGTGTAAACCTCCCTGCACTTCTAGTGGTGTGAACATGGTGATTTATAGGAAACAGAGTGATAAGGAAGAATCACCCAATCGGAAGGAAAAGGTAGAGAATAATATGTACTAAGACACTAACATTTTGGATGCCAGGCAGAGAAGCAAAAAAATGTGATTCTCTGAGGAGGCCAGAGAGTAGAAAGGAGGATGATTGATCATGGTTATGCAACCCCTTAGGGTCAAACAATCACCAATTGCAAAAGAAAATATTCACAACTTTTAAGATGTGTGCATTTATGCCCACAGCTTTTTTGTGAGAATTTCTTTTTTATTATTTTTTTCTTACCTAAAGATTCTCATATACAGGTATATATATTTTAAAAACCTTGAGGTTTTTGTGCTTTCATTGATAGCTTATTTTATGATTAATTATGGTAGTTTGTGCATAATTCACATTAAAAAACCAAATTTTTCTCTACATGAAGGTTTTTATAGAGATATTGTTTTAATATTTTATTTTATATTTATAAAATTTATACCTTAGCTTTCCATGACAGAATCTAACCGAAAGCAGTTCAAAAGACAACAAGGTGTAATTAAATTACTTAAAAACAAAGTTAATACAATATACCATGATTTGAAATAGAAACCAGCAAAACATGTGCTATATGTTAATAATAGCATGGCTGGGTGGGGAATTCTGGGAGTTGAAGTTCACAGGTCTTAAAATTGCCAAGGTTGAACAACCACAGTTTAAAACATTTCTCACCGGCAGTACATGATGCCTGGAACCTACCCAATTTTCAGAAATCTCTTGACTATTCTGTTACATAGAGGGATATTAACAGTGATAGAACTGCTACATGAATATGTTTTATTATTATTTTTCATTATTTATTATATGTTACTTGAGCACTAGTTACACTTTTTTTATTGAACTGATGCCTACAATCTTTTCTGCTCTGGCATTATTAAACACTCTGAATCCCAAATTGGATAGCCTATCTTTTTTCCACAAACATTGTACAGAATGGTATTCCTGCTTCTCCAACAGCAGATGTTAAAAGGCAGCAATATTTCAAAGCTGAAAACATTAAAACTCCCCTTATCAGAGGAAAACAAATCATATTTTAAGAAATTAAAAGTAATCTTGCATAGAGTTTTGGCTGGGGGCAGATTGTTCAAACCTTGGCAGCTATCCATTTTGATGGAGAATTGATGTTGCACTTTATTAGGATGTGATCCTAGTTAATGCAGCTTTTTTTGTGATTGAAGGTGATTACTCAGAAGAAAGCAGTTAATACAGCTTTCTTCTGTTTTCATTTGCAGAGATGTTTATGGAGCTATTGTAAGCATGAAAGTTAACTCATTATTACTCAGTAGCCAATACCATTTTAGGCTTATTTTCTGATTATAGTCTTATATTAACTTAGCCATTTTGTGACTCATTCAAATCTTGTGATTTCTAGCCAGCACTATCACACTAACTGTCACATTGCATCAGTCATTTTGTTTATGACCAAACACTTCTTTCCAGATAATTTAGGAAAGCGTAACTTCACTCTAACTTGAAGCAAAAGAACAAGTATAGAAGTAATTTTACATCGTGATGCAATTTAAAGGAAGAACATCATAAAGTTTTATAGCTGATCCCCATGTCTACAAATACAATTTGTGTCTGTATCTTTTTCAGACTTATTCAATTTTTGTCCCCATCCTTTATTCTGTGTTTAGGAAAATTCATATAAAACAAGCAGAGTTTTTTGTTTTGTTTAAATGCAGAATTTTAGTGGGAATGTAATATTTCTCAACCTTGGCGAATTTAAAATGTGACTTCAACTCCCAGAATTCCCCAGCCACTCATTCTAGTTGGGAAATTCTGGGAATTGAAGTCCACACATCTGAAAGTTGTTAAGGTTGGGAAACATTGTGGATAGATTTCTACGTACTGTCAAAATGGACTTAATTGACAACATAGAATGGTAGCATTGAGTCTCTCACCATCCCTCCAAATATATGCCTGCAAAAAGACTGCAATTGGCCCTTGTTTTGCTGGCATGGGTGGGAGGAGAAAAGAAGCAAGGGACTCCACTAATCAAGAAATACATTGACTGTCCAAACATTGACTGTTGTTTACACATCTCATGTGGCTTCTCTTACCATCAAGGCACAGCCAGAAACATGAAGTTTAATAGATTTTTCAATAGTTCTGATCCAAATAGTGTACAACAACTAAATGTACTAATCCATATAGATAAATGGATGGATGGATGGATAGATGGATATAGGTAGATGGATGATAGATAGATAGATAGATAGATAGATAGATAGATAGATAGATAGATAGATAGATAGATAGATAGATAGATGGATGTTAGACTGATTTCAGGGTCAAAACTGTATAATAAATTAGGACATAATAGAGGGGCAGAATTCTAATTATTTAATAGCAGACTAAATAACTGTACTCAGTTATTTAGAAAGTCAAGATCTATGTTTGGATAGTTAACTATTTTCCCAACAAGAGGACAATGTAGAATGATGTGCATGAATTTCTATATAATGCATACACTACAGTTAAAATAGAAATAAAATGCCTATTATTCTAGAAGAGAAGAACGTGGCAATTGTGGGGTTAAACCATCATTGAGCTTAAAAACCAGCACTGGGGTGAACAACCCTTTGTACAAAGCATCCAACAAAGAACCATTCAACTTGCCCTTGATAGATAATAGTTGTTAGCTCTTTACAATTTTGCAAAACAAAATAAGATGTAACAGCTATGGAGGCAAGAAGTAAGTATAATTGTCATCTTTTCTCTTGTCCACATGGAAGGAGAAGCTCATTTTATCTATTGCCATTCCAGTGGTGGGTTTCAAAATATTTTACTACTGGTTCTGTGAGTGTGGCTTGGTGGACATGGCATGGCTTGGTGGGCGTGGCTTGGTGGGCGTGGCAGGGGAAGGATACTGTAAAATCTCCATTTCCACCCCACTCCAGGGGAAAGTTACTGCAAAATCCCCATTTCCTCCCGATCATCTGGGACTTGGGAGGCAGAGAATAGATGGGGACAGGGACAGTCAGAATTTTTACTACCGGTTCTCTGAACTACTCAAAATTTCCACTACCGATTCTCCAGAACTGGTCAGAACCTGCTGAAATACACCTCTGTAACATTCACACACACAAAAAAAGCAAAGAAGTAAACGGCTCTCCCAAAATTAAATTTTTGCTGTCTTCTTGGTGGTATCACAATGACAAGATACATGAAGTCTACAAGTTTTTCTTAACTGTGTAACATAGGAGCAGCCTGTTTTAATTCCATTAATATTGTTTTGTTTTACATAAAAGGGATATCTTTCCTAAAACAATATCTTTTAAAGGGGATACTGTTTCTGAAAATGTGTTTTTTTTTCCCCCTTTGTAAAAACAAACTTCTCCATTCTGGGTCAGTATTTTTATTAAAATGGATTTCTCTCCCAGAAAGCAAAAACATTTGTCCATCAAAATATTGTCCGTCACCAATCTCTTCACTTATGACTGTATGACTGTAACTTTATTGCTGGCAATCCTTATGATTTATATTGATATATTGACCATCATTTGTGTTGTAAATGTTGTACCTTGATGAACGTATCTTTTCTTTTATGTACACTGAGAGCATATGCACCAAGACAAATTCCTTGTGTGTCCAATCACACTTGGCCAATAAAGAATTCTATTCTATTCTATTCTATTCTATTCTATTCTATTCTATTCTATTCTATTCTATTCTATTCTTTTCTATTCTATTCTATTCTATTCTATTCTATTCTAAAACATGATCGGGAGGGACCGTTTCCCCAATTAACAGTTAATATTGCCTTCCCCCATGATGACACTTCAGTCCTGATGCCACTACTGAGACACTAATAAATATAATCCTTATTAGTCAATCGAGGAAATAACCAAGCAATTTCCTATGTTTGACTTCCATTTGGCTCTATTTAAAACATACACTGTCACATGGCCTGATACAATACTGCTCTCTGCAAGTTTGGCATGGAACACAGCTTTTCATTTCTTTTTTATTACTCTGTTTCTGCACACAAGTGAAGGCAAGAGTGAATTATACAAAAGAGCAGCTGATTTCCTATGCCTCGGAGAGTACTAGGAGTGACCATGTTATTTGCACTTTTGCTTAATTT
Source organism: Ahaetulla prasina (assembly GCF_028640845.1). Classification (NCBI taxonomy): domain Eukaryota; kingdom Metazoa; phylum Chordata; class Lepidosauria; order Squamata; family Colubridae; genus Ahaetulla; species Ahaetulla prasina. The sequence goes on along the minus strand of NC_080540.1, from coordinate 277,573,052 downwards.
CCTCTCAGTTCCACCATTCTAACCAGAGAAAGTGATTTGCAGGAATGACTGAACTTGTCTACCCTTTTCTCTCTCCCTCCCTCTCTCTCCCTCTCCCTCTCCCTTCCTTCCTCCCTCCCTCTCTCTCCCACTTCCCCCTCTCTCCCTCTTTCTCCCTCCCTCTCTCCCTCTTTCTGTCCCTCCTCTTCCCCCCCCCCCCCGTGTGTGTGTGTGTGTGTGTGTGTGTGTGTGTGTAAACAAGAGGGGAAAGAAGGAGTCAGAGGGGATGTTTTGACTTCTCCACTGCACAAATTGCAAGTTGCTGTTTTGTAAAGATTGCATCTACCTATCAATTAACAGCTACTGTCTATCCTTAAGGTGCCTGAACCAGCTCCTTCCCTTTACTCCTCCCCACCACCTTGTCTCTTGGGCATTATATGATGTCCTCTGTATGAGTTTTAATATTGTTTGTCAAAAATTATCTGTCAAGTGGTTGTGTTATCACTAAGAAGGCTTCTGTGATATGAAAGTGCACTGAAAAACAAACAGATAAAATGTATGTTGTGTGTAACCCTACTGGCCAACACAATAATAATAATAAGAAGAAGAAAGGCCAAACGAAGAACAAAAAAAAGAGGCATGGGGAGGCCAGTATATCAAAATAAAATAGCAGGCAACTCAGGTAATAAAAAGACCTGGCAATGGCTAAGAGCAAGAAAAGTGGGAAAGATCAAGCCTTAAGGAAAATGCATACAAAGCCAGAATTGAAAAGACAGAAATATACAGCAAATGTCACTTCTGCCTTCAAGCAAGAGCTGCTGGGGCCACAAAATAGACAAAGTTGTAGAAAATAAAGACGTTAAAGTGCTCTGGCATTTTAGAATTCAAACAGACAAGCCCCTGGTGCATAACACCTCAGACTTAACAATTGTCAGTAAGGTAATTTTCTGGATAGTGGATGTTGCAGTACTTGAAGACAGCAAAACAGAAGAGAAAGAACTGGGGGGAAAATCACAAAACACAAACTCTTGGAAACAGAAGTAAAACTACTGTGACAAATGAAAGGAACGATAGTACCAATAATAATAATAATAATAGGCACTTTACGTGCAATCCCAAAAGATCTGGAGCATTACTGGAATACTATTGACCAAATCACTATTAGTCAATTGCAAAAGGCAGCTTTACTTGGAACAGCTTACATCCTGCAATGAAATCTTTAACACCATTAAATATAGCATCTGTCTCTCCTGGTCCTCTGGAAAAGTTTCAATAGGTGCCAAATACCAAATGACATAACTGGGTCCCAAAAAATTACTACAAAAAACAAAGAAAAAAATCACCAGAGGACAGCAAAAAAAGAAAAAAAGAAAAAGAAAAAGAAGAAAGAGAAAGAAAAGGGAGGAAGGAAGGAAGGAAGGAAGGAAGGAAGGAAGGAAGGAAGGAAGGAAGGAAGGAAGGAAGGAAGGAAGGAAGTTCTTTAACTATAGCCACGATGTAAATTTAATTACATCACTAAGATGTAAAAAAGATGCTGAGACTCTAGAAAGAGTGCAGAGAAGAGCAAAAAAGATGATTAGGGGACTGGATCTAAAACATATAAACAACAGTTGCAGGAACTGAATATTTTAAATTACACACACTGTCTGTGTGTTGGGGAGCACATGCATATGTATTTATATGTGAATCACTGCGGTTGATAAGTTAATAACCTGGTTGTTAAGTGAACCTGGTTTCCCCACTGACTTTGCTTGTTAAAGGTCACAAAAGAGGATCACATGATCTTATGATGCAATTGTCATAAATATGAACCAGTTGTCAAGCATCTGAATTTTGATCACGTGATCATGGGGGATGCTGCAAAGGTTGTAACTGTGAAAAATGGCCATGTCCCTTTTTTCAATGCTGTTGTAACTTTGAATGGTCACCAAATGAACTGTTGTAAGTCAAGGACTACCTGTACTGCTCGATGGTTAGATCAGAGCACGTGAGTTTCAGGACACAAGACAAAGATGAGAAAAAAATGGATGCTAAAAATTTCCTTCTTTATTTTGTTTTCTCTGATAGAATAGAATAGAATAGAAAAAATTATTGGCCAAGTGTGATTGGACACAAGCCCGGCCCAAGGTTGACTCAGCCTTCCATCCTTTATAAGGTAGGTAAAATGAGGACCCAGATTGTTGGGGGGGCAATAAGTTGACTTTGTAAATATACAAATAGAATGAGACTATTGCCTTATACACTGTAAGCCGCCCTGAGTCTTCGGAGAAGGGCGGGATATAAATGTAAAAAAAAAAAAAAGGAATTTTCTTGGTGCATATACTCTCAGTGTACATAAAAGAAAAGATACGTTCATCAAGGTACAACATTTACAACACTTAATGATATAGTCATAGGGTACACATTTAACGCTTAATGATATAACATTTAATGATAGTCATAGGCTACAATTAAGCAATCAGGAAACAATCAATTACAGTATAAATCATAAGGATATAAGCAACAAAGTTACAGTCATAAGTGGAAGGAGATAGGTGATGGGAACGATGAGAAGATTAATAGTAGTGCAGATTTAGTAAATAGTTTGACAGTGTTGAAGGAATTATTTGTTTAGCAGGGTGATGGCTGTCGGGGGAAAAACTGTCCTTGTGTCTAGTTGTTCTGGTGTGCAGTGCTCTGTAGCGTCATTTTGAGGGTAGGAGCTGAAACAGTTTATGTCCAGGATGTGAGGGATCTGTAAATATTTTCACAGCCCTCTTTTTGATTCGTGCAGTATACAGGTCCTCAGTGGAAGGCAGGTTGGTAGCAATTGTTTTTCTGCAGAATTGAATTAAGAGGACCTATGTCCAATGGTTATCAATTTCTCATATTCACTCTGAAAGAGAATACCACCAATTACTGACCCTGAGAGCAATAAATATTATATTGAATAAGTTCCATTGAAATCAGTAGAATGTAAAAGCCTCTGTACAGTATGCATGACTCCAGGGGTGAAATTCACTTGCCTTCCCTACCAGTTTCACAAATGTGTGCACGCCACATGTTCAGAGGCTTAAAATCGTTGCAAAAAAGTGACATCATGACATCCGCGTATGTGGGCGGAGCCTCCCACAGCCACCGCTACCGGTTCGCCTGAGCTGGATAGAACCTGCTGAATTTCACCCCTCCTTGAGTCCTATTGTTTTCACAGCACCCTTCAATTTGCCCAGGATCATCAGTATATTAAAATAATGTTTTTTTAAAAAAAAAAAGGCGAGTCACCCACTACAATAAATGCAGCCTGTGAGTAACTAGTTTGTAAGTCACTGATGGTATGCTAAAGAACATTCAGGACCTCATTTCTGTTTGCACAAGGAGGAATATACACAGCTGAGATAATGATAACAGAAAATTTCCTCGGCAGATAGAAGGGCCTGCATTTGATAGTCAAAAGCTCCACATCAGGGGAGCCCAGATGTGAAACCATCTTGGCATTATTACACCATCTGTCGTTTATATAAAAACAGACACTCCCTCCACGGGATTTGCCAATAGGAACAAAACTCTAGCCGAAATGTTGAAAAATCCCATCAATCTAACAGCACTATCTAGGGCAGATTTCTATTTTTAATCTTAGAAAATGATGGTGTCAGCCATGTAAATAAATAAATGATAGCCTGTTGTAGGTTCTTTGGATCATAAGGTACCTTCTGGATGAGTCACTATGTACTGTAGCTAATAATAGATTTTATGAGTTTGTAATAAGCATTATCATGAAGAACTATCATTTTATTGCACAAATTAAAGTTTAACTTCAAGAGTGCATTCAGTTTATTCTTACATATGTTGACTCTTCAAACAATCTCGCGGGTGGAAAAATGATAGAAAGAAAAATTTATTTTGCCTCCCACAATACCATCCCATATGCACTTCAGAGTGCATAGAATCTGGGAGCATCTGATGCATCTGGTCTCTATAGGAAATAGGAGAAAAAGAATTTGAATAAAAAATAGGTTCTTATTAATGTGAATCTTTAACTATCAGGGGACATGTAGCCAATAATATGAATTGTGCTTACGTTTATTTTATTTATGTTTTATTTTGGTTTTTTTTTAGGTTTATAAGATTGCCAAACTCAGTGTGACTCGTAAGCAAAACTAATTAACAATCACAGATGCTTTCTTGATCCTTACAAAGATAAAACATTAAATCATCCTCCATGAAATTATTTCTTAAATACAAAATCCAAAGAATCACTTCCAACCAAAATCTCCCCAGACTCCACCCCCCAAAAAATCTATTTTACCAGACAATATACCATAATTAATGTATAATTGCTATATACATTTCTGTCCAAGGGTCTGTTCTAAGCCAGTTTCTCAACATTGGCAACCTGAAGATGTGTGGATTTCAGTTTGCTGGCTGGGGAATTCTGGGAATTGAAGTCCACATATCTTCAAGTCACCAAAGTTGAGAAACACTGTTCTAAGCCAACAAAATATTAGTAATTGAACAGTGCTAGTAATTATTAGTCTCTATTGGGCCTTCACACAACGGATCTTCTTGAGGGAGATTGGTGGTTTAGAAAGGTGAAATATAAATAATAAATAAAGATCTCATTTCTCTAAAATTGCTCAGCTTTGTCTTTGCGGCAATGTCCAATATTGGTTCTGCGCTGTTGTAGTTTTATATGATCTGTTTTGCCATATGCAACTTCACTTTGATGATTTCAGTAGATGTTTGGGACTGAATAAAAAGAGCATTTCAAAATCTTATTACTGAGCAAGCCAGTTCTACATTTTGCTAATCCTTGAATAAAAATCTAATTGAAACAGTTTAGTGAGGCTTTTTTATTCAGGCTTAATATCAAATCTCTGAACTATATTATAATACAGTGTTGCTCAGGAAACCATTCACAAAACACATTTTTGGTTCTTACAATTTTTGAATATTTAATCCAAACTCTTATTTTGTACATGCAAGAATGTTTCTTACATATTTTCCATAAATTGAACAACTCATACATATTGTGAATCTGAGTTCTCTAGATGATACATATCTTGAGGTTCATGTGAGCAGCATTTTGCTTCTTGCTTTTTTCTCAGGGCTAATGCTTGTCAGAAAGTGTTATTAATATTGAAGAAATTTAAGGTAATGCCAGCCAGCGGCAAGTTATGCAGATTGACCAATCTATAGCAGCTGACTGTCATTCTTTCGTATGTTCAAACATGCCTTTCACCTTGTAAGTTATTTCTGGAATACATTTTGTTCCTGTGCTCATTTGTTTATTCAGCTTCTTCTTAAAATTGTTCTTATCTGCTCAGACTATGTGAAATGCCATCATCATAAGTTTTGAGAATAAATAAAATTATCTGGTCTTCGGTCATAATCTGTGGTAGCACATAACTTCTAAATTGGAACAAAACCTCAGTTATTGTTCCGTATCAGAAAACCTGTGATGTGTCTGCTTTGTATTTCTTGATAAATCAGGTCACTTGGAAGGAATCCAGATTGTAATCTAGATGAAAGCCATTTCCTCAATTAAGCTTCAGTTCCTTTGCATTTTGCTATAACTTGTCTATTACTAAGTCCAAATCGAAAACTGATTGGGAAGATGACTTCATTTTGGCAAACTGAAAAGAACATTTGCAGGTTTTTAATGTAAGTTATTAATGGAGTCCTTTTAACCTCAGGACAAAAAGGCATGTGAAGTTACATTTAGCTAAAGGCTATTAAGGGCAGGATCTCCCCCTGGAAAGAAAAAAAAAAGCATTTATAATTATTTGTCAGTATCTGGTATAGCATTTTCTCTCATTCTTCAAATCTCAGTTGCATGATAAATCACAACTGATAGCAGTTAAAGGATTTATTTTGCGCACTATATCCAAGCCTTGATCTCCAAAATCACGTAGAAAGAATGTGCATGTGAGATGGGAATGGAAGAATCAAAGATGGAAAAAACAATTAGCTTTTTTTGCCCACATCTGATTTTTTTAAAAAAGAGCTCTCCATCCTGTTTATGATGGAATAAGAAAAAGTTATTTGACGGAATGAGCAAAAATGTGTTGTTTCACATGTTCCATTTCCCTCAGGACTAGACTGAAACTTCTGAAAGATGCTGTTCCAGGGCTTGTTGGCCGGTTCAGGAAGTAGATCGTCCAACCACTTCTCATTCATGGTGCTCAAGACAGGATGTCTGGATAAAACCATTTGCAAGAATGTTCTGGAAAGAAGTTTGACATGGTCTTCAGACTGTTCTAGAATTTTCCAGAATGTCCTGTTCTCAGACTGATGAATTTATACGCTGTTACTGAATAAAGTCATGGTCCATGGGTACCAGCCAAATTCAGTAGTGCAGTTGTTTACTATCGATTAGCTCTATCCAAACTCTTAACATTTTCTTGTCAAAAGTGACACTGAGGGGGCTCTCAGATGCTGCTCTTTTTCAGAAAACCCAAGACTATGAAGCCAATATACTACTCCTGTGGCTTAGATTTGAGTAGTGATGACTACTCCTGTGGCTTAGATTTGATAGTGAATGAGTGTCTGATGATGAATCAGTTTAAGTCAGAGATGTCTGAAGATCTATTTTACTGTAGTGGTTAAAGTATTGGACTAGGATCAGGGGTGGGCTTCAAACTTTTTAACAAGGGGTTCTCTGTCCAGTTGCTGGGTGGGCATGGCCATGGTGGGCATGGCCTAGTCAGCCTCCTGAACCATGGTGTGGGGGAGTGGCATTTTTGCCTTCCCCAGGCTCTGGAGGCTTTCCTTGAGCCTTTGGGAGGGTGAAAACTGCCTCCCCAGGCTCCAGAGGCCCTCTAGAGGTCAGAAATGTGCCTGTTTCTAGCTTTTCCGAACTTCCAGTAGGCCTGTTTTTCACCCTCCTCAAGCCTCCATGCGTGCCCTACACTTACTGACATCCAAAATGGGCCACATGGGGACTTCTGGGAGGGGTGGGAAAGGGTGAATAGGGCCAGTCAGGAGTAGGATTTGGGGGTTATCCAAACTGCACAGAATCTTAGCTAGAGGTTCTCCCGAACCCCTGCGAACTCCCAGCAGCCCACCCCTGACTAGAATTGCAAAAAGCCAAATTCTGACCCTGAAATGCTATTTCATTATAGTGATTAAATTATTGGACTAGGAGTACAGTCCTTACCCTGTAACCTACTCAGTTTGGCCTGTTATACTCTCTATGTCTAACATACGTCATACAATTGTGATTCAAGAAGGTGACCTGTCTATATGCTGCCATTGACAAACACAGACCTGGGAGTGCAAATAGTCTCTTTTTATAGTGCAAACCCAATTTTTATAAGTATAGCATAGTGTTCCTTTCTGCATTGACACATGCACTTACATACAAAGCTTTTTATTTGATGACACAACTTATATCTGTTTCATAGCAACATATGACAATAAGTCCAAGGGCTGTGATAACACTCTTTAAGTACCTGTTCACCATTGTTTCATAATGCAGGACAGAAAACAATGAATAATATGTGTTAACAATCAATTACGTATGTTGACTTAAGACCACAACTGAACCTAACATTTTTGTTGCTAAAATTGATAATGAGTTTTGCCCCTTTTTATGAGCTTTCTTATCACAGTTGTTAAATGAATCACTGCAGTTGTTAAGATAGTAACATGATTGTTAAGTACATCTGGCTTTTCCATTTGTCAGAAAGTCATCGAAGTTGATCATAAGACCCTGGGACACTACAACTGTCATAAATAGGAGCCAGTTTCCAAACATCCAAATTTTGATCACGATTATGGGGATGCCGCAGCAATTGTGTGAAAAATGGTCAGAAATCACTTTTTGCAGTGCCATTCAGTCACTAAATGAATAGTTGTAAGTCGAGGTCTACCTGTATGTTTCCACTGAATATTAGGAGAAAGACGCATGCGCAGGGGGTGGGACATGTGCGGGGGGGCATGTGCATGCGGGGGGGGGGCCAGGGCGTTTGCAGGGGGACCACATGCACATGCACAGGAGCGGGGCACAAGTGTGGGAGGCGCTTGTGCATTGCATTTGGGGGTTTGGGCATACTTTGGGCACTTGGTCCAGAAAAGATTAGCCATCACTGACCTAGGAGGTAATGCGAGGAGAGCAAAGGAAAGATAATATCTCTCAGGCATGCTTTCCTTTGGATTGGTACCCAAACATCCTCTTCCAACTCCATGTTTCTGATTTTAGTAGAACTGGTTGAGACAGAAAGAGATTTCCACCTTTTGCCGACTAATATTGAGAGGCTTTAGAGATGGCAAGAGAATTGCATCAGCATTTCTTGCCAACCTTGACTTAATGGACAACTCACTGGACAATCAAAAGTCAATCTCTGCAATTTGAGGTACAGTAGACCAGATCAGCAAATATACTCTGCAAGAAGAGCAGAACTGCATTTTATTGAGATAGAATCAATTGAGATGTGAGTAGAATCTTACAAGTCCACTTGTGCTTCTTCCCTCCCTCTTGTATCCTAGGGAATTATAGAGAGCCTTCTGGTTTCTTTTTTCCCAGGATTTAAGAAATGTTTTTGCCCTCTGTTTACATCATGGTTTCTGAATATTTGTTTCAAAGCCATCTTTCTGTCACTGCACAGTTGATAAACATGGGCATTCTTCTTCTCTTTGGCAGGATAACAAATATGATTTGCTCTATTAAAATGCTTTACTAGTTGCTGCAATACTGAAATAAAAGAAGAAGGGGTAATTCATGGAGGTTTCTTTCAGGTAACAACTGTGGTATATCTCTTCCCCTGCTGAGATTAATTCCTTGTATACATTTAGATCAGTGGTAGTCAACCTGGTCCCTACTGCCCACTAGTGGGCGTTCCAGGTTTCATGGTGGGCGGTAGGGGTTTTGTCCAATACTGAAGCACTTTTCTTTTTTTTAATTTAAATGACTTTTTAAAAAAATTTCATAGCATTATTTAAAAACATTTTCATTAGGTTTTCATAAAATTCCCCATGACAATTTAAATTTCTGAAAGTATACTATTTGAATCGCCCGTGCATAAGTTTAGTTCATGTTACGTAACTGAAACCGCAAACAAAAGAGCCTCATCCCAGAATAGCTTGCACATCTCCCCCCACACCACCCAGCTGTAACAGACAAGCAGAGCTGGTAGCCGACGCCCCCCAAAACCCAATCCACGATGCACGAGAGGCATGCGCAGATGATGATACATGGCACATTACTGTGGAATCGGTGGGCAGTTAGAAAATTTTACTACTAACAGAGATACAAAAGTGGACAGTAGGTATAAAAAGGTTGACTACCCCTGATTTAGATAAAAGATCAAACTAGGTCTCATTGATATTTCATGATATTGAATTATTGATATTTGATGTGTCATTGTGAATGCAACATTAAAGAATGACATAATGTTGGAACTTTGTATCCAAACTTGACTGGTTCTGTAAACCTTGCATTAATTCATATAGTACATTTAGTCATGGCTTGACAACTACTTATGTTTGATTATTAGATAGAAAGACAGAGAAACCCTACACCACTTCAGACAAATGATTATCCAATCGCTTCTTAAAAACTTCCAGTGTTGGAACATTTACAACTTCTGAAGGCAAGTTGTTCCACTGGTTAATTGTTCTAACTGTCAGGAAATTCGTCCTTAGTACTAAGTTGCTTCTCTCCTTGATTAGTTTCCACCTATTAGTGAAATTCATCAGGTTCTGACAGCTTCTGAAGAACAAATACCGGAAATTTTGAGTAGTTCGGAGAACTGGCAAATATCACTTCTGGCTGGCCTCAGAGTGGGGTGGGAATGGAGATTTTGCAATATCACAGGAGTGGGGAGGGAATGGGGATTTTGCAATATCCTTCCCCTGCCACACCCACCAAACCACACCCACCACGCCTACCAAGCCACGCCCACAAAACCGGTAGTAAAAAAAATTGAATTCCACCACTGGTTTCCACCCATTGCTTCTTGTCCTGCCTTCAGGTGCTTTGGAGAATAGCTTGACTTCCGCTTCTCCCGCTTCTTCTCCTTCTCCTTCTCCCACAGGAGATATTGGAACACTGCTATCATGTCACCCCAGTCCTTCTTTTCATCAGACTAGCCATGTCCAGTTCCTGCAACTTCATATGTTTTAGCCTCCAGTCCCCTAATCATTTTCATTGCTCTTCTCTGCACTCCTTCTTTTTTACATCATGTCAACCAAAACTGGATGCAGTATCCATGGAATGAAATAAATTCAGTAAAATCATTTACTTTAGATCAGGTGTTTCCAACCTTGGCAACTTTAAGCCTGGTGGACTTCAACTCCCAGAATCCCCCAGCCAGCAAAGCTGGGTGGGGAATTCTGGGAGTTAAAGTCCACCAGGCTTAAAGTTGCCAAGGTTGGAGACACCTGCTTTAGATTAACCATCCCGCCATCCCACATTAAGTGTCATGAGTTGACAACAACTAACCCAGACCTTGGGAGATATAGAAACCCTCCCGATAAGGAATGCACGCATGGCACAATGTGAGAATACAAGTGAAAGAAAAGAAGATGACATTAACTAACCAAGAGAGGGAGTACAATCAGTCCTTATTGCTAAAATGGAAGAGATGGGGGGTTTCTTTTTCTTTTTTCCAGCAGACTCAAATTTTCAAAATGTTTGAGGTGACTGTCCAAGCTGTACTAAATATGGTTAAAGTATGTAGCCTGGAAAATAAGATCCTTAGGGATGTGTGTTCTTTTCAGTAAATGTGGGGAAAGCTAGAAAATGAACAGAGACAAGCATGATGGTCAATCAAGAATCACATAAAGTTCCTGATGTTCAGGGAAACAGGGAAGGACTTGTTGAGCGTTACCAGAAATATTCACAGATCTCATGATAAACAGTATAATAACTCAGCTAAACAGATTTTTTTCCCATGATGAGGATAGTTTGCCAACAGCAAAAAAATAATAAAAAAAAATGCATAGGTTAAAGACTCTCCTAAGATCACTCTCTCTGTTGTGTCTGCGACCCCTGAGCCGGGCACCCTGCCAGAAAGTGATTCAGAAAGTGAGGGTGAAGGGCCATCAGGACTTACCTCTGGAGCACCGGTTTCCCTGGCTTAGCTCCAGGAGCCAGAGGCAGGCCAGGTGGAGGAGATAACGAGGCCTCCGTCCCTTGACTCTCCCCCCCCCAGGCCACGCTCCAGACCCGGCTGATGGCAATCGGGCCTGGCTGGATCCCAGGTTTCAGAGATGCGAGAGGCAGCTACAACAAAGGAAGGGATGGGGCAGGCCTAGGAAGTGCTGAGTCATGGAGCCACACCCCACAGAGTATAAAAGCAGCCTTGGCTGCTCTTCTGCTCCATGACGAGCAAAAATTGAGCTGAACTATTTGACTCGTGGAGAAGTGAGCTGAACTCTTTGACTTGAGCTGAACATTCAGAGAAGAAGAATTGAGCTGAACATTCGGCCTGGATTGCTGACTTCCTGGTTGCCCGGCAACCCCAATATAAGGGAGACTTTGGCAGGCAGCTGCAGATTCCCTGACAGGACTAATAGCAGCCGTGAACTCAATTACTGGCTCTTTTAGCCAGCTTGCGTGGCTGAGGCCGGGAGGGGACTTCAACAAAGTGGACTTGTGGCTAATTCTCAGTGGTAAGGCAGAATGAAAATTTGACTGATTTCATTTTGTATAAGAACTTATCGTAATTTGTAAATTTTATTCAGGGACCAAGCAGGAAGGATTTGAAATTCAAAACATTGGAACATGAAAGAAAGCAACACTGGCCGATTGAACCATCCTAGAGAAAGTTGTGACCACTTTGTTCTGAAAATCTGCATTTGAATCTTTCTCAATTCAACCAGGCTTGGGATGTTGAATTAAGATTGAGCAACATACTTTTCTTTAGACACCACAGTCTATTGTATCGTGGTCTGTTCTATAAAAAGAAATAGTTACATTTATTAAAATTTGGCTCAGAAAAAAAGAAAATAAAATGGATTTCTCTTATTTTCTGATAACAATGTATTCTAATAAAAATGCCAGTCGGAATTCTGGCGACATATCTCGCCTGCTTGCCCAGGCTGATGTAATGGGATGAAGCCATCTTTCCTAGGCCCATCTTCCAGGAGTTGTCCTGGATTCTTAGCACAGTCCTCTTACATTCAGATAGCGTGCCAAGGGGAAGAAGCCAGGGGTGGACTTCACACCTGGGGTTTCAGCAGGGTTTGGGTGATCCTCTAGCCAAGGATCACCGGGGTTCAGCAAACCCCCAAATACCACTCCCAAATGCCACTCCCTGGCTGGCTACCCCCACCCTGCCCTGCCCCTCCCAGGAGTCTCCACGCAGCCCATTCATCATTCCAGGTAAGTGCAGGGGCCACGCAGAGGGTCAGGGAGGGTGAAAAACGGGCCTCCTGGAAGTTCCAGAAGTCCGGAAATGGGCCTGTTTCTGGACTCCGGGGGGGTCTCCAGACCCTGGGGGAATTTGTTTTTGCCCTTCCAGAGGCTCGAGGAAAGCCTCTGGAACCTGTGGAATGCAAACCCCCCCACGCTGTGGTGCAGGCGGCCGACTAGGCCACGCCCACCATGGCCACGCCCAACCAGCAACGAGGCAGCGAACCCATTGCTAAAGGATCTGAAGCCCACCCCTACCATCTCCAGCAGATAGACTTTTAATGTCAAATCTGAAAACACTGCAAGGGTCAGCTTGAGAAAAAGGGTGCCACATAATGGATCTATATAGGTTTAGAAATACAATATTCATATTTTACTTAGCATAAACCTAAGGAGTTTCTGAGGATGTTATTATGTGTTTATCCTGAAACCCAAGGAAAGCACAATCTTCGCTGAGGGTTTTGCACTTGTTTTCTAAGTATTGAAGGATATTTGAGGCAATGAAATGGTAGAAACATTAGCACAGGGATGTAATCTCTCTGGCTTCTTCAGGTGAAGATCCCTAAGTCCTTCTGCCACATAATGGCAGCCACAACAGTGTGATCAACGTTCTATATGCTATTTTTTCAAGTGGATCCCATCATGATGGTGTAATCAAAGTTTTACCTGTTTATTATGTACAGTGCAGCCTTTAGGATGACTTTTTTAAAAAACCCTGGATACTATGTTGACATGCAACAGCCAGATGTCTCTGCATAATGGGAGAGAAAGGCAACAATGGGTCTCCCTCCCCTTTTACGAACTCACCTGAGAATGAGGTTATGAATTGGCAGCTGTGCTGGTGGTACGAGCTATGCCATTCCCTCTTGCATTTCTGCAAGTTAATGACTCCACCCAAGGAGAAGAAGAAGTTGGCTCTTTATAAGGAGCTTGTGTGATAGCAGCATGATGAAAGAGAAGACACTGGTGAGGTCACAGAGATATGGTGCCAAATGAAAGAACACCTGGAACAATGATGAATTTTTAAAATGAGACGAGTAAAGGGAAAAAGTCAAGAGAAGCTGAAGTCCCAAACAATGTTGAATGGAGCAGCAGCTACATCACTAGCAGCAGTTAGAATGACTAGGTTAGTGAAAACCCAAATAAGGCATCAGCAGCAGAGGTGGGTTTCAGCAGGTTCTGACCAGTTCTGGAGAACCAGTAGCAGAAATTCTGAGTAGTTCAGAGAACCGGTAGTAAAAATTCTGACTGGCCCTGCCCCCATCTATTTTCTGTCTCCCAAGTCCCAGCTGATTGGGAGGAAATGGGGATTTTGCAGTAACCTTCCCCTGCCACACCAACCAAGCCATGCCCACCAAAGCCACACCCACAGAACCAGTAGCAAAAAAATTTGAAACCCACCACTGATCAGCAGTATGGATTAGAAGATGGATTGGACTAGAATTGGTCCCTTCCAACTCTGTTATTCTGTTATTCAGTAAGAGGCAGGACTGGGTTGACAGCACTGATGGAAAGCAAAAAGGCCCTTGGCAAGTTTAGTTTTGAATAATATTTTTGGATTTGAAAAACCTTGGCAGAGTCTGATGTAATTAATACTTGGTTAGAGGACCCCCAGAATTTCCTAAAACTAAAGGCCAGCTTGAGGGATGTGGTGGCTCAGTGGCTAACAGCTTGTCAATCGAAAGGTTGGCAGTTTAGTAGTTTGAATCCCTAGTGCCACGTAACAGGATGAGCTTCTGTTACTTGTCCCAGCTTCTGCCAATGTAGCAGTTCGAACGCACGTAAAAAGTGCAAGTAGAAAAACAGGAATCGCCTTTGGTGGGAAGGTAACAGCGTTCTGTGCACCTTTGGCATTTAGTCATGCCGGCCACATGATCACGGAGACCTCTTTGAACAGTGCTGGCTCTTCGGCTTTGAAACGGAGATGAGCACCACCCCCTAGAGTCGGGAACGACTACACATATATGCGAGAGGAACCTTTACCTTTACCTTTAAAGGCCAGCTTGGAAAGTTGAAAAAAAATGTCCTGGATGAATTTATATTTATATTTATATTTATTATATAAAGATTACAGTACTTTATATTTTATATTTATAGTTTGCCTGCGAAGGCTCTTGGATTGGGGCTAAAAGGTGAAAGTACCCATCCCCCTACCTCCCATTCAACCAACCATCTTACCAGCCATCCAACCAACAGCCATCCAACCAACAATCCAACCAGCCATCCAAACAACCATCCAACCAGCCATCCAAACAGCCATCCAAGCAGCTATCCAATCAGCCATCCAAACAGCCATCCAACCAGCCATCCAAACAGCCACCCAACAATCCACCCAACCATCCATCCAAACAACCATCCATCCAAACATCCAAACTACCATCCAACCATCTATACAACCATCTATTGTACACAACCCCCAACCTACTAACACCCAAAACTAGGTATGGAGGTTAGGTATGGATAGGCACGCCCCTTACCTCTTCAACACCAATCATATCAGATCTCAAATGCAAATTGATAAATGCAAGAAGCATAGTCAACAAATTACCTGAATTTATCCTCTTATTAAACAGTGGCACATTTGATATCATTTTTGTTTGTGAAACATGGCTGAATTCATCCCTTCCTGACTCCATTATCTCAAACAAAGAATATCAAGTCTATCGATCAGATCGGGAAAACCGAAGAGGTGGTGGAGTGGCTATCTTTTACAAAAAGACACTGAATCTAAAAAATATCCAAGTAGCACATAAACTCTCTCTTCCTGAAACTATAGTATGCGACCTATCCCTTGACACTACTCTTCGATTCTTACTATGCTACAGAGCCCCCGACTATGACATTACCCACGCAAATATGCTAACCTCAATGCTAACATGGGCTACCTCTTGCCCATACCCTCTCATCTTCCTGGGTGACCTAAATCTACCTCTCATTAACTGGACAACTAATGAATGTTCAACTGACCCAATCCATACTACACTATACAACGCTGTTACAAACCTAGGTCTTGAACAACTTGTAACTAACAATACAAGACTCAACAACTGCCCTGACCTCATCTTCTGCAACAATCCAAACTCAATTTACGGACTACAAATTAAAGAACCTTTTTCAAACAGTGACCACTGCATGATTGATTTTCGTCTCAATATACGTCCATACTTAAATCGTCATAACAACAGAACTCCCAACTACAACTTCAAGAAAGCCAATTACGACCTTATAAACAACGATCTTTCATTTCTGAACTGGCAAAATCTGTTTGCAACCTGCATAACCGCTGATGACCTCTATAGAGTCTTCCTACTTGAAATCAATAGAGTCATTAAATTATATGTACCACGAACGACTACCATGTCCAAGAAAAACAAACTACCCATATCAATAAAAAAGCTTCAATCAAAAAAAAATCCCTCTGGAAAAGAAACAAAAAAGGCTATGTTACAAACTTCAGAAACCGCTACAGAAACATATGCAACCAAATAAAAACTGAATGCACAAATTACCACACCAAGCAAGAAGAGAACCTTCTACGCACAAATTCTAATCGTGCCTTTTATAATTTTGTCAACAATAAACTTAAAGACTCAAGATCCATCCCACCACTAAAAGATTCTAACAACAAAGAATGCAATGACGAAACAGTCAAAGCAAACCTCTTCAACATTTTCTTTGGCTCAGTTTTTGTAAACTCCGATAACACATATCCAACATTCCACAAACGAACCAGCAATGACTATGATGATTTAACTCATATAGATTTCACAGAAGACAATGTTGGTAAAGCTCTTCACAACTTAAAACCATCGCTTTCTATTGGACCTGATGGACTATGTGCATATTTCTTAAAAAAACTTTCCATTAATATAGCTGAACCCCTAAGTATTATCTTTGATAAAGCTTTCACTACCAGTTCTCTTCCCAAACTATGGTCACTAGCCACAGTCATCCCCATCTTCAAAAAAGGAGACCCCAGCTTAGTCGAAAACTACAGACCGATCTCCCTTTGCAAAGTCATGGAATCTATCATCAACCAATCCATTACCTCACACTTAGAAACTAACAACCTACTCTCCAACAAACAATTTGGTTTCAGGAAACAGTTATCATGTAACTTACAACTTCTCCACTGCAAAAACATATGGACTTCAAATCTAGATCAAGGCAAATCAATAGATGCAATCTACATAGACTTCTGCAAAGCTTTTGACTCAGTAGTACACAATAAACTTCTCCTTAAACTAACATCCTATGGCATCTCAGGACCCTCCACAAATGGATATCTGCTTTTCTGTCTAACAGACAAGAAGTGGTCAAAATTGGCAATGCTTTATCAAATCCTGTTCCTGTCAAGAGTGGCGTTCCTCAAGGCAGCGCCCTTGGACCAACACTCTTTATTCTATACATTAATGATCTTTGTGACCATATCTCAAGTAATTGTGTTCTCTTTGCTGACGATGTCAAACTATTTAACACCACAGACAACACTTCTATCATTCAAAACGACCTTGACCATCTAACCGCTTGGTCTAAAATTGGCAGCTCCAAATTTCAACCAGCAAATGCTCAGTCTTACATATAGGAAAAAGAACTCTAAAACTAAGTACATACTAGATGGACATTACCTTACAAACGAACCAGCAATGACTATGATGATTTAACTCATATAGATTTCACAGAAGACAATGTTGGTAAAGCTCTTCACAACTTAAAACCATCGCTTTCTATTGGACCTGATGGTCTATGTGCATATTTCTTAAAAAAACTTTCCATTAATATAGCTGAACCCCTAAGTATTATCTTTGATAAAGCTTTCACTACCAGTTCTCTTCCCAAACTTTGGTCACTAGCCACAGTCATCCCCATCTTCAAAAAGGAGACCCCAGCTTAGTCGAAAACTACAGACCGATCTCCCTTTGCTGCCACCTGCAAAGTCATGGAATCTATCATCAACCAATCCATTACCTCACACTTAGAAACTAACAACCTACTCTCCAACAAACAATTTGGTTTCAGGAAAAAGTTATCATGTAACTTACAACTTCTCCACTGCAAAACATATGGACTTCAAATCTAGATCAAGGCAAATCAATAGATGCAATCTACATAGACTTCTGCAAAGCTTTTGACTCAGTAGTACACGATAAACTTCTCCTTAAACTAACATCCTATGGCATCTCAGGACCCTCCACAAATGGATATCTGCTTTTCTGTCTAACAGACAACAAGTGGTCAAAATTGGCAATGCTTTATCAAATCCTGTTCCTGTCAAGAGTGGAGTTCCTCAAGGCAGCGTCCTTGGACCAACACTCTTTATTCTATACATTAATGATGTTTGTGACCATATCTCAAGTAATTGTGTTCTCTTTGCTGACGATGTCAAACTATTTAACACCACAGACAACACTTCTATCATTCAAAACGACCTTGACCATCTAACTGCTTGGTCTAAAATTGGCAGCTCCAAATTTCAACCAGCAAATGCTCAGTCTTACATATAGGAAAAAGAACTCTAAAACTAAGTACATACTAGATGGACATTACCTTACAGACGACCCCATCCCGTTAAAGACCTTGGAGTTTTCATGTCAAATGATCTAAGTGCCAAAGCCCACTGCAACTACATAGCAAAAAGCTCTAAGAGTTGTAAACCTAATTTTATATAGCTTCGTTTCCAAAAACACCACACTACTAAGCAGAGCATATAAAACATTTGCTAGACCAATTCTAGAATACAGCTCACCTGTTTGGAACCCTCACCACATCTCTGACATCAATACAATTGAACGTGTCCAGAAATATTTTACAAGAAGAGTTCTCCATTCCTCTGAAAACAACAAAATACCTTATCCCACCAGACTTGAAATCCTAGGCTTAGAAAACTTGGAACTCCGTCGCTCGACAAGACCTAAGTTTAACTCACAGAATCATCTATTGTAATGTCCTTCCTGTCAAAGACTACTTCAGCTTTAATTGCAATAATACAAGGGCAACCAATAGATTTAAACTTAATGTAAACCGCTTTAATCTAGATTGCAGAAAATATGACTTCTGCAACAGAATCATCAGTGCTTGGAATACTTTACCTGACTCTGTGGTCTCTTCCCATAATCCTAAAAGCTTTAACCAAAAACTTTCTACTATTGACCTCACCCCATTCCTAAGAGGACCATAAGGGGCGTGCATAAGCGCACAAACGTGCCTACCGTTCCTGTCCTATTGTTTTTCTTTTCTTCTTCCTATATATGTTTATATGTGTATATACTATATAATCTTTTTGTATGATGTTGTGACAAAATAAATAAAATAAAAAATAAAATGAAAGGTGAAAGTGGAAGCAGTATGCTCAGTCCCATATATGGGTAGACAAGGTTGCCCTGATAGAACAGTCTCACCGGAAAAAAACAGTTGTCCTAGATAAAGTTAAACTACTTCTATATATGTATGCTAGTAAAACTATATAGACATCATTGCTAGGAGTCAAGTTTGATGCAAAGGAAAACAAGTTATTACAGTTGGTCATTAGCATTTTTGTCTACCTATTGAGACCTTCCTAAAAATCTGGGATATGCAGAAGTTGTTTGATGGTGTTAAAGGTATTGTCACAAAATGTAATGTGCTCTAAGTAAACCTGCCTTTTGCAATTGACTTATGGTTTTGTCAAAGCTGGTAGTTTTCAAGTGGTGCTGCAGAGGTTTTTGGGATTTGCACCTAAGGTGCCTATTACTATTGGTAGTATTTTTGCTTGTTTTTGTTACATTTGTTTTACTTCTATGTGTTTTAATTCTTACTGCTTAATTGTTTAAGCTACTCAAAAAATCTGGGTCTAGGACAGGATCATCTAAGCTTAGTATAAAATATGTACTTCCTCTCCTGTCCATTTTTGACATGTTCATACATCACTAGGCATTAAACCTGACTTGTAGAAATTTTACTTTTTGTACTAATGTATCAACTTCTAAGGTTAAAAAAAATCTCCCCACTCAAATGTTCTCTAGGAATGCCCAAACACTTAAAACAGGGATGTCAAACACAAGATCTTCGGCTGATGTTATGTAATGCCTATGGAAGACACAGCCTGATTTGTGACCTTTTCAGGGGAGTCCATGGACTTATGACATGGAGACCTGTTGGGGAGGGGTGCCTTGTTGAGTTGTGCCTCCAATTTTAGAGCATTTCATCAGCCGAGGGCCCAAGGTAGGTGGGGGTGGTTGTTATTAAGGAAGATCTAGAGCCGAGGAGGCCACTGTTCCTCAGATTGCCGGCTGTGAATCCTCTATGTGAGGTGGGGCCATAGGAATCAGTTGGGCTTGTTGATCGCGCACCTGGCTCCTTTGCGTGACCACAGCCCTGCCCGAGCTGTTGGAGGTACTGGCTGCTGTGGCGGTTGAGACCCCCAGACTTATAGTCATGGGGGATTTCAACTTGCCATCAGTGGGCTTGTCATCGACGGCAGCTCGGGAGTTCCAGGCTTCCATGACGGCCTTGGACCTGATTCGAGTAAATGATGGCCCTACGCACACGGGGGGAGGCATGCTGGATCTGATTTATATCTCTGGACAGTGGTTAAATCATCTGGTATTAGATGATTTAGTAACAGAACCAATGTCATGGTCGGATCATTTTCCTTCGCCTAGACTTCCGAACCGCCATTCACCACTGCAGGGAGACGGAACCCATACGGTGGTTCCGCCCCAGGCGCCTGATGGACCCTGAGAGGTTCCAGACGGAGCTTGGGCCATTCCTGAGGATCTGGCCCACAATGTGTTCAGATCTGGACCAAGGGACCATCTTGGAAAAGGTAAGGGGCCAACCTGCATTGCTTCAGCCCGGTCTACCCAATGTGAAGAAATATTGGACCAACGTGGCTTCAGCCCAGTCTACCCAGTGCAAAGAGGAAACATGCCAGCAGTTTGGGGAGTGTCATCAAGCTGGCCACACCCACTCAGTTGGCCATACCCACCCAGTCAGCCACGCTCACTCAGCCCCCTGAGGCCAACCACAGTGCTGATGTGGCCCTCAATGAAATTAAGTTTGACACCCCTTGCTTAAAAGAACAAAAATCTCCTCATTAGTTGATATTTAGAATTTCCTGTGATGTAGCAGTACAATGAAGAAAAATATATTGTTATTTAATCTATCCATGTCAGGAAATATAATAGATCAGGCTAAAGAATGTGCAAGTAGTAGGCTCGAGCACGGAGGATGGAAGTAGAAATGCAGACCACAAAAGACCTCTTTGTAGAGCAGTCAGCCATTAAATCAATGAACATTTAGGGGTGGAGCGTAGAGTAACAAATGACACTCCAAAATATGCACCATCAACTTATAGATGGTTAGCCACTTTGCAGATACTGTAAGTGTTCTTTATTTTGTATTACAGATATTAAGAGGAAAATTGGATGATGTGTGTTCTTATAAAATAGGTGGAATATGATTCTGTTTATGAAAGCTTGACAGAGGGTAAAATAAATGTGTGTGTGTGTGTGTGTGTGTATTCCTCAGGCCTTGAGCTAATACTTGGAGTTGCAATAAAATTGGTGAAAGGCCTATCAAGAAAAAGAAATAGTGACACGCTATGACTCAACTGAAATATTAGTCATAGGAAGCCAACAAAAGAGCAGCCAGTAATTAAACATGGCATTTGAAGGGAAAGGTGAGATAAAGAACACGTTATTACAGTGAAATACAATAAATAACTAAGTCCCAAGTCCTTAGATTACACAGATTTTATTACATTTCAGTAAATTCAGTCTCATTGTTTGCCTTAACTCTTGCAAGATTGGGATATTTGACATACAAATATCTCCATGTGCTAAAAGGGATTTTGCTCAGTTGCCAAGTGAATTCAGAACCCCAGAGAGATTGAGATCCAAAACCAAAACTGGATTAAATCATTCACCTTTTAAGACCCAAAAGTTCTTATTTATGGACAACTATGTCAAAGAAGTAAAATAATTACAATTTCAGGATGTGGATTAATAAATGGATTTCAGAACTATCTATCATCTATCTATCTATCTATCTATCTATCTATCTATCTATCTATCTATCTATCTACCTATCTACCTACCTACCTACCTACCTACCTACCTGTTAGATTCGGGCAATAACGAGGCAGGAGACCAGGATAGTGACAACAGCTCTTTAGTTTATAGTGAACCCAGCGACCAGCGCTCGGAAAAACCCCTCTTTATATACAGTTTAGTCGGAGGCTTCAGCCAACCAGCAACGTGCTTTTTCCCGCTCAGTTTTCCCTCCAAAACTTTTAAAGATACATTACACTCCTTCCCTCCCAGAAAACTTTTTACCCATATTTACATGAAATTAGCATCTTATTTCTCTACGTAGTCACGCAAGTAGACTGGGCGTCTCCTAACTCTTTCGGACCTGCGCAATTCATTCTCTGGGAGTGAGTCGAGCTGGCCGGAGGGACTGTTTGTTCCTCTCAGCTCCTCCTCTAGGCCATCCGGCCCTGGATTATTTGCAGAGTCGTCCCTGCTGTCTTCAGGAGGAACCGGTTGGTGTCGCTGGACCTCATCGAACTCAGATAAGTCCCGCGTTTGCCCCGGGTTTGAGTCAGCTGTGGATTCAAACATTGGGTAGTCAGGGCCTGTTTCGTCTGTTTCTGATTTACTGGTTATTCTTTTCCTTATTTGGTCTATGTGGCGCTTCCATACCCGGCCATCCTCTATCTCTACTAGATATGATTTTGGTCCTGTTATCTCTAGGATTTTCCCTTTTAACCAGGTAGGGCCCTCGCTGTAGTTATGTGCCCACACTAGGTCGCCTACTGTCATCCCTCTTGTTTTACCGTGTGCCCCTTTGTAACCGTCTGGTGTGTAGTTTGGGTTTAGCCGGTCTAGCGGGCACCTAAGCTTCCGACCCATTAATAGCTCTGCCGGGCTGCGGCCAGTTGTTACACAGCTTTTCCAAAAACACCACACTACTAACCAGAGCATATAAAACATTTGCTAGACCAATTCTAGAATACAGCTCACCTGTTTGGAACCCTCACCACATCTCTGACATCAATACAATTGAACGTGTCCAGAAATATTTTACAAGAAGAGTTCTCCATTCCTCTGAAAACAACAAAATACCTTATCCCACTAGACTTGAAATCCTAGGCTTAGGAAACTTGAACTCCGCCTTCGACAAGACCTAAGTTTAACTCACAGAATCATCTATTGTAATGTCCTTCCTGTCAAAGACTACTTCAACTTTAATTGCAATAATACAAGGGCAACCAATAGATTTAAACTTAATGTAAACCGCTTTAATCTAGATTGCAGAAAATATGACTTCTGCAACAGAATCATCAGTGCTTGGAATACTTTACCTGACTCTGTGGTCTCTTCCCATAATCCTAAAAGCTTTAACCAAAAACTTTCTACTATTGACCTCACCCCATTCCTAAGAGGACCATAAGGGGCGTGCATAAGCGCACAAACGTGCCTACCGTTCCTGTCCTATTGTTTTTCTTCTTCCTATATATGTTTATATGTGTATATACTATATAATCTTTTTGTATGATGTTGTGACAAAATAAATAAAATAAAAATAAATAATTAAATAAGTTGTGCTCAGTATATGAGACAATTGCCCTGATAGAACATTTCAGAAAAAACAGTTGTCCTAGATAAAGTTAAACTACTTATATATGTATGCTAGTAAAACTATATAGACATCATGGAGTCAAGTTTGATGCAAAGGAAAACAAGTTATTACTTGGTCATTACATTTGTTCACCTATTGAGACCTTCCAAAACCTGAGATGGATTGTTTATATGTTAAGGTATTGTCACAAAATGTAATGTGCTCTAAGTAAACCTTTTGCAGACTTATGGTTTTGTCAAGCTCATTTTCAATGTGCTCAGAGGTTTTTTGGGATTTGCACCCAGGTGCCTACTATTGGTAGTATTTTTATTGTTTTTACATTTGTTTTACTTATGTGTTTTAATTTTAGAAATTGTTTAAGCTATCAAAAATCTGGGTCTAGGACAGGATCATCTAAGCAGTATAAAATATGTACTCCTCTGTCCATTTTTGACATGTTCATACATCACCAGGCATTAAACCTGACTTGTAGAAATTTTACTTTTTGTACTAACAACTTCATGCATCTCCCACTCAAATGTTCTCTAGGAATGCCCATACAGGATGAAACAGATCTTCTTGATGTTATGTAATGCCCGTCCTACAAAGCTCCTGAACCTTTCAGGGAGTCCGGACTGATGGGCATTACGGAGACCTGGTTCCCAGTGCCTTGTTGAGATTGTGCCTCCAGGTTTCCGAGCATTTCATCAGCCGAGGCCCAAGGTAGGGGGGGGGTTGTTATTAAGGAAGATCTAGAGCCGAGGAGGCCACTGTTCAGATTGCCCTGTGAATCCTCTATGTGAGGTTATAGGAATCAGTTGGGCTTGTGATCGCGCACTGGCTCCTTTGCGTGACCACAGCCCTGCCCGAGCTGTTGGAGGTACTTTGCTGTGGCGGTTGAGACCCCCAGACTTATAGTCATGGGGATTTCAACTGCCATCAGTTGGCTTGTCATCGACGGCAGCTCGGGAGTTCCAGGCTTCCATGACGCCTTGGACCTGATTCAGTAAATGATGGCCCACGCACACGGGGGAGGCATGGATCTGATTTATATCTCTGGACAGTGGTTAAATGATCTGGTATTAGATGATTTAGTAACAGAACCAATGTCATGGTCGGATCATTTTCTCCTTCGCCTAGACTTCCGAACCGCCATTCACCATGCAGGGAGACGGAACTACGGTGGTTCCGTCCAGGCGCCTGATGGACCCTGAGAGGTTCCAGATGGAGCTTGGGCCATTCCTGAGGATCTGGCCCACGGCACGACTGAGGAACTGGTCGTGGCCTGGGTGGGCCGCGGCCGGGCCCTGGACCGTGTCGCCTTTGCGGCTCTGACCCGGCAGATCTCGCCTGGCCCTTGGTTCCGAGGCTGAGGAGATGAAACGCCGGAGAAGACGCCAGAGAGAGCACCTGGAGGTCCAGTCGCCCGGTTGATCGACACTAGTTATCCTATTCTAGGACCTACCTAGTGGCAATGAGGGAAGAGGCGCTACCCACCCCCTCATTGCCGGCAGATAACCACCCGCCGCCCCAGCCTGTGACCCGCCTCTCCTACATCAGGAGGAGCGGATGACCTTGCAGGACGAGCCGAGGAGTTTAGTGGTTATCTATACGATAAAATCGCTCAGCTGAGGGACGGTCTGGACCAATTTGGGATGATCCAAGCGAGGGAGAGGAGGCACGCCTTGTTGAGCACATTTGGGATGAGTTTGACCCTGTGGCTCCGAGGGGCGTGGACAGGTTGTTGGGGAGGCTTCACGGCGACATGTTTACTGGACCCGTGTCCTTCCTGGCTGGTACTGGCCACTCAGGCGGTGACACGAGGCTGGCTCAGAGGATTATCAACGCTTCTTTGTTGGACGGGTTTTCCTGCCGCCTTGAAAGAGGCGGTGGTGAGACCCTCCTTAAGAAGCCCTTGGACCCAGCTATTTTGGGTGATTATCGTGCAGTCTCCAACCTTCGCTTTGTTGCACAGGTTGTAGAGAGTGCCGCGACAGCTGCCCCAACACCTGGATGAAGATGTCTATCTAGACCCGTTCCAGTCCGCCCGACCCGGATACAGCACGGAGACAGCTTTGGTCGCATTGGTGGATGATCTCTGGAGGGCCAGGGACGGGATATTCCTCTGCCCTGGTCCTATTAGACCTCTCAGCGGCGCTCGATACCATCGATCATGGTATCCTGCTGCGCGGTTGGGGATTGGGAGTGGGAGGCACCGTATATTGGTGGTTCTCCTCCTATCTCTCGACCGTCCCAGACGGTGTTGACAGGGGGCAGAGGTCGACCGCGAGGGGCCTCACTTGTGGGGTCACACAGGGTCGATTCTCTCGCCCTGCTGTTCAACATCTACATGAAGCCGCAGATCATCAGTGGTTTGGGGTGAGATACCAGCAGCTGATGACACCCAGCTGTATTTTCCACCCGGACCACCCCAATGAAGTTGTTGAAGTGCTGTCCCGGTGTTTGGAAGCTGCAAGGTCTGGATGGGGAGAAACAGGCTCAAGCTTAATCCCTCCAAGACGGAGTGGCTGTGGATGCCGGCACCGATTCAGTCAGCTGCAGCCGCTGGCTGTTGGAGGCGAGTCCCCAAAGGATAGGGTGCACAACTTGGGTGTCCTCCTGGATGATCGGCTGTCGTTTGAAGACCATTTGACGGCCGCTCCAGGAGGGCCTTCCACCAGGTTCGCCTGGTTCTGCAGTTGCGCCTTCCTTGATCGGGATGCCTTATGCACAGTCACGCGCGCCACTCGCTGGATTACTGTAATGCTCTCTACATGGGGCTCCCTTGAAGTGCGCCGGAGGCTTCAGTTAGTCAGAATGCAGCTGCGGGTTATAGAGGGAGCTACGGTAGCTCCCATGTAACACCGCCTCCTGCGCAGACTGCACTGGCTGCCTGTGGCCTTCCGGTGCACTTTAAGGTGTTGGTTATGACCTTTAAATCGCCCATGGCTTAGGACCTGGGTACTTACGGGACCGCCTGCTGTTACCACACGCCTCCCACCGACCCGCACGCTCACAGAGAGGGACTTCTCAGGTGCCGTCCGCCAAACAATGTCGGCTGGCGGCCCCAGGAAGGGCCTTCTCTGTGGGGCTCACACTCTGGAACGAGCTTCCCGGTTTACGCCAAATACCTGACCTTCGGACATTTCCGTGAACTCAAGACTCATCTTTTATCAGCGGGGCTGGCTTAAATTGGGATTTTAATGTTAAATTTATTAATTTTAAACGGGGTTTTTTAGTATGGTAAATTTTAATCACTGGGCTAATTTAAATAAGTTTTTTAAATCGTATTTTAAACTTGTATATTGTATTGTCGGTTTTATTATGCCTGTACACCGCCCTGAGTCCTTCGGGAGAAGGGCGGTATAAAAGTCAAATAAAATAAAAATAAATAAAATAAATAATAAATAAGGCCCGTGGACCACATCTGGCCCACAACGTGTTCAGATCTGGACCAAGGGACCATCTTGGAAAATGTAAGGGGCCAACCTGCATTGCTTCAGCCCGGTCTACCCAATGTGTAGAAATATTGGACCAACGTGGCTTCAGCCCAGTCTACCCAGTGCAAAGAGGAAATATGCCAGCAGTTTGGGGAGTGTCATCAAGCTGGCCACACCCACTCAGTTGGCCATACCCACCCAGTCAGCCACGCTCACTCAGCCCCCTGAGGCCAACCACAGCGCTGATGTGGCCCTCAATGAAATTAAGTTTGACACCTCTTACTTAAAAGAACAAAAATCTCCTCATTAGTTGATATTTAGAATTTCCTGTGATGTAGCAGTACAATGAAGAAAAATAGATTGTTATTTAATCTATCCATGTCAGGAAATATAATAGATCAGGCTAAAGAATGTGCAAGTAGTAGGCTCGAGCACAGAGGATGGAAGTAGAAATGCAGACCACAAAAGACCTCTTTGCAGAGCAGTCAGCCATTAAATCAATGAACATTTAGGGGTGGAGCGTAGAGTAACAAATGACACTCCAAAATATGCACCATCAACTTATAGATGGTTAGCCACTTTGCAGATACTGTAAGTGTTCTTTATTTTGTATTACAGATATTAAGAGGAAATTGGATGATGTGTGTTCTTATAAAATAGGTGGAATATGATTCTGTTTATGAAAGCTTGACAGAGGGTAAAATAAATGTGTGTGTGTGTGTGTGTGTGTGTGTGTGTGTGTATTCCTCAGGCCTTGAGCTAATACTTGGAGTTGCAATAAAATTGGTGAAAGACCTATCAAGAAAAAGAAATAGTGACATGCTATGACTCAACTGAAATATTAGTCATAGGAAGCCAACAAAAGAGCAGCCAGTAATTAAACATGGCATTTGAAGGGAAAGGTGAGATAAAAAACACGTTATTACAGTGAAATACAATAAATAACTAAGTCCCAAGTCCTTAGGTTACACAGATTTTATTACATTTCAGTAAATTCAGTCTCATTGTTTGCCTTAACTCTTGCAAGATTGGGATATTTGACATACAAATATCTCCATGTGCTAAAAGGGATTTTGCTCAGTTGCCAAGTGAATTCAGAACCCCAGAGAGATTGAGATCCAAAACCAAAACTGGATTAAATCATTCACCTTTTAAGACCCAAAAGTTCTTATTTATGGACAACTATGTCAAAGAAGTAAAATAATTACAATTTCAGGATGTGGATTAATAAATGGATTTCAGAACTATCTATCATCTATCTGTCTACCTGTCTATCATCTATCTATCTATCTACCTATCGTCTATCTGTCTATCTATCTATCTATCTATCTATCTATCTATCTATCTATCTATCTATCTATCTATCTATCTATCATCTGTGTTAGCTCCAAGATACTGAATAACTGTCTCTCCAGCCTAATGTTGTTGTTGTTGTTAGTCTCAAAGTCATGTCCAACCCATCGCAACCCCATGGACAATATTCTTCCAGGCCTTCCTGTCCTGTACCATCTCCCAGAGCCCATTTAAGCTCACGCCTACTGCTTCAGTGACTCCATCCAGCCACCTCATTCTCTGTCGTCCCATTCTTATTTTGTCCTCAATCATTCCCAGCATTAGGCTTTTCTTCTCCAGTGAGTCCCTCCTTCTCATTAGGTGGCCAAAGTATTTGAGTTTCATCTTCAGGATCTGGCCTTCTAAAGAGCAGTCAGGATTGATCTCCTCTAGGACTGACCGGTTAGATCGCCTTACAGTCGAAGGGACTCACAGGAGTCTTCTCCAGCACCATAGTTCAAAGGCCTAAATTCTTTGGCACTCAGCCTTCCTTATGGTCCAACTTTCACAGCCATACATTGGAAATGGGAAAATCATAGCCTTGACTATACACACTTTTGTTGGCAGGGTGATGTCTCTGCTTTATAGTATCCTGTCTAGATTTGCCATAGCTTTCCTTCCCAGGAACAAGCGACTTTTAATTTCTTGGCTGTAATCCCCATCTGCAGTGATCTTGGAGCCCAGGAAAATAAAATCTGTCACTATCTCCATTTCTTCCCCTTCTATCTGCCAGGAATTGAGAAGGCTGGATGCCATGATCTTAGTTTTCTTAATGTTGAGTTTCAAGCCTAATGTTACCTCCTGCAAATGGCCACTTAGATAAACCTCTTTTGTTTTTACTATTATTTTTTTAACTGGGAATGCTGCACACAGAATATTGGATCATCTACAGGCAAAGCATAGGTTTTATTTATTATGAATGGCTTAACATCAATGAACTTATAACAAGTCTATAAACTGTAAGCAAAATTAGACAATTTTCTGGCCCCTAAAACCTTCAGAAGATCTACTAGACTGCAATTGTTGAAAATAATAGTATAGTTTGTAACCATCTGGAGGCAGGAAATGCACGAAAATTGCACTGTAAACCTCAGAATAAGCTTATCAGTTCTTTTAGAGAAGATACTCTGAGATTCTACCACAAATAGTAACAGAATCTTGTTTCATATAAGTGTAACCCAATCAACCTACTTTATCTCATTCCATCCACTGTATCTTGTGCTCATCTTATAAATGGGAGGGTAGAGCCATGGGTATTGTAAATAAATTTTGCCCACTTCCTGCAATAACATAAACCAGGATTTTTAGTGAATTGTTATTTCTTATTTATTGATTAAACTAAAATAATACCCTGTTTCCCCCAAAATAAGACATCCCCTGATAATAAGCTCAATCGGGCTTTTGAGCGCATGGCAATAAGGCCAAGCATTTATTTCATGTAATATAATTGTTTCATTTCTGGCATTATCCAATCTTTTTCTTTAATCCATATTAAAATAATTTTTAAAAGCCTCTGTTCTAATGTCTGCAGCTCACAAACTCTTTTGGATAATAGATATATTTCAATAGAAGCTGTTTGGATAAGGGCTTAATTCAGGCCTTTAAAAGCCAAGTATGGATTTCATTAATAGCTCAAGGAACAGGCAAGGGTCTGAAATCAATGTTAAATGAATACTGCTTCACTTTAAAACTGGAGATGTGTTTGTTCATTTTATGGGGCAGCTGCAGCTCCAACGAGGCTCTTGATAGAACCAAGAGGGAGGCATCTAAACTCATAGCAATGATAAAGCCATGGTTGCCAGAAGGGAAGGAGCATATGTTATATGCAGGGGTGGGCTTCAAAAATTTTATCAAGGGGTTCTCTGCTTGGTTGCTGGGTGGGCGTGGATATGGTGGGCATGGCCTAGTCAGCCTCCTGCACCACAGCTTCAGAGACTTTCTTTGAGCCTCCGGGAGGGCGAAAACTGCCTCCCCAGACTTCGGAGGCCCTCTGGAGGCCAGAAATGGGCCCATTTCAGCCCTTGCTAAACTTCCAGTAGGCCCATTTTTTGCCCTCACTGAGCTTCCACACATGCCCTGCGTGGATGGGGAGGAACGGGCTCTGACTCAATCCCTCCAAGACTGAGTGGCTGTGGATACCGGCGTCCCGGTACAGTCAGATGGTTCCATCGCTGACTGTGGGAGCCGAGTTATTGGCCCCTATGGAGAGGGTTCGCAACTAGGGTGTTCTCCTGGACGCTCGGCTGTCGTTAAAAGAACATTTGATGGCCGTCGCCAGGGGACCCTTTTATCAGGTGTGCCTGATTCACCAGTTGCGCCCCTTCATGTGCCTTGTGCACAGTCACTCATGCCCTCGTCACTTCCCGCCTGGACTACTGTAATGCTCTCTACATGGGGCTCCCCTTGAAGGGCACCCGGAGGCTCCAACTGGTCCAGAATGCGGTTGCGCGGATGATAGAGGGAGCCACTCATGGCTCCCATATAACACCTCTCCTGCGCAAGCTGCACTGGTTGCCGGTGGTCTTCTGGGTGCAATTCAAGGTGTTGATAACCACCTTTAAAGCGCTCCATGGCTTAGGACCGGGTTATTTACGGGACTGCCTGTTGCCACCGATACCTTCCCATCGACCTGTGCGCTCCCACAGGGAGGGTCTCCTCAGGGTGCCGTCAGCCAAACAATGCCGGCTGGCGACCCCCAGGGGGAGAGCCTTCTCTGTGGGGGCAACTACCCTCTGGAATGAGCTTCCTCTGGGGTTATGATCACTCCCTGACCTCCGGACCTTCTGACGCAAGCTCAAGACCCTTTTATTTCATCGCGCGGGGCTGGCCTAATGGGTTATGGTTTTTAATTGGGGTTTTACTACTGATTTTTAATAGTTTTAATGTTTAGCCAAATTTGAATTAGATTTTTATAGTGTTTTTTAATCTATTTATGTATATTGTTTTATGTTGGCTGTAAACCGCCCTGAGTCCTTCGGGAGAAGGGCGGTATAGAAATTTAATAAACTAAACTAAAACTAAACTAAACTAAACTTACCTGCATTCAAAACAGGCCATACGGGGACTTCTGGGAGGGGAGGGGAGGGAAGGGAAGGGGAGGGGTGGGCAGGGCCAGCCAGGAGTGGGATTTGGGGGTTCTCCGAACTGCACAGAATCTTAGCTAGAGGTTCTCCCAAACCCTGTAAACCCCCAGCAGCCCAGCCCTGGTTATATGTAAATGCAAGTGATAAGAAATGTAGAAGAGGATGACTCTGAATCAACTGGAGACCCACTGGAGGAAACTAACAGTGGTCCCCAACTGTTGTGTGCTCCTTTCTTGTGACATTATCTCCTTTTTCTTAGTCTGCAAGGCACTGCCATCACCCCACCCCAAGAGACAACATTGTACATAAAGCTTCAGTCAGTGATTGACTGTAGCTCTGGAAGCAGCCCATCACCACCTTATATTGCCTTGAGTCTTGATTCACTGCAGCTTGTTCCCACTTCAGAAGTATGAAAGACAGAAGCCAGGGTTGGCATTAACAATCTGTCCTGGACACCTATTTTTGTGTACTGAGTGGAACAGTAATGCCTATATTAATAAATAATGCATACTACTCAGTGGTGGGTTTAAAAAAAATTACTACCGGTTCTGTGGGTATGGCTTGGTGGGCGTGGTTTGGTGGGCGTGGCAGAGGAAGGATACTGTAAAATCAGCATTCCCTCCCCAATGCAGGGGAAGGTTACTGCAAAATCCCCATTTCTTCCCGATCAGCTGGGACTTGGGAGGCAGAGAATAGATGGGGGTGGGGTCAGTCAGAATTTTTACTACCGGTTCTCCGAACTACTCAAAATTTCTGCTACCGGTTCTCCAGAACTGGTCAGAACCTGGTGAAACCCACCTCTGATACTTCTTGTTAGGTATTAATACTTCAATAAACATTACTTTTTTTCTTTTTTTTCCTGAATGTATTAACTTTTGTGATGTGAGGGTTTTTTTACAGTTTATTTCTGAAATGTCTCCAAGTTCTTTGATTTACCCACTTGCAGAACATGACAAAGCTCCAAAACCATACAATCTGATCATGTTTTAAATCACCTTAATGTTTTAGTGTTGCAGGATGAGATTCGCTAATCCATGTCCCCTTGGTTTCAAAGGGAAAAACCATTTTACTGTGGAGTCAAGGGCTGTTTTTTAAAATTCATGACTTAGAATCCCCAGGCAGGAAAATTGTGATCTATTAAAAATCGCTGGACAATTTTATTTATTTTATTGACTTCTGAGGAGATGAGGCTGGAATTTTCAAAAAGACATAAGGTGATACATGCCAGAATAAAAGAACATTATTGATTGTCTCTTTGATTTTTTTTTAAAAAAACACTACAGTTTATTGCACTTGTCTTGTTTCAAAAAACGCTGGAGATGGTGTAATCTACTATGTCAGATCTGGAAGCAACAAGAATCAGCACAACTGAACAACTAGCAAGATACCAGAGGTCTGTCTGGCTCACCTAACTCAGGCAACTCGATCTGTCAACTCTTATGGAAAATCTTGTTTTTTTCACATAGGGTGAGAAAGTAAACAGATTGGGTTACGGATGCAAGAGAATGAATGTACAGATTTCTTTCAGGATGAAATGTATTTATTCTACAACCCAAGTGGATTTCCTTTCTTAATAATTCACATAAATTTTGATGGGATCCATCAAAGGAATGCTGTTTACAAGGAGTACATTTAGAGTAATCCACACATTTCTAGTAGGAATAGAAATTTGCCACAAGTTTAATAGGAGTAGTAAATGGTAAATTGCATTGCAACAGATTCCACCCCTAGCAAAAGCAAAAGTTGTTAACGAAATCCTCCTTTTTTCCCCCTTCACAGATTACCAATTCTTCACAGAATTTTTTTCTTCACAGATTACCATAGATACTACAGAACACTGCACACCAAGACAACTAGACAGAAGAACAGATTTTTCCTGAATGCCATCACTCTGCTAAACAAATAATTCCCTCAACACTGTCAAACTATTCAATAAGGCTGCATTACTGTTACTATTAGTCTTCTCATCGTTCCTATCACCCATCTCCTTCCACTTATGACTGCATGACTGTAACTTTGTTGCTTGTATCCTTACGATTTATATTGATATTGATTGTTTCCTAGTAAAATTTGATTGCTTATTTTTACCCTATATCATTAAGTGTTGTACCTTATGATTCTTGACGAATGTATCATGTCTTTCTATGTACACTGAGAGCATTTGCACCAAAAATTCCTTGTGTGTCCAATCACACTTGGCCAATAAAGAATTCTATTCTATTCTATTCTATTCTATTCTATTCTATTCTATTCTATTCTATTCTATTCTATTCCATTCCATTCCATGATCCATGCATCATCACATCACAAAGTGCATGTAAGACAATTGTGCCAGGCCACCTCATGGAAGGAGAGAATCCCAGGAGGCAGGATGAGGTAAGAGCTCCTATCAGCTCCACAAGAAATATGTTAACAATAAGCCAGGAAGATGGCTTGCCTATTTAATAAGGAAAAAACAGAAATCACGAATGATTGATAAAATAGAATATAGGGGTAAGGAAGTTTATCAAAAGAATTTGATTAAAAAAGCATTTCTAGAGTATTATAGTAAGTTGTATACTAGGGATATGATTGATGATATAGAGATAGAAAGATATTTACAACAACAAAATATTTGTGAGCTTACAGAAAATCAAAGAGAAGAACTGAATCAATTAATTACTTCAGAGGAAATTTTGTTAGCAATTAAGCAACTTAAAATTGGTAAAGCACCAGGTACAGATGGCTTAACAGCTGTTTATTATAAAATTTACAAAATGAGATGGTTGAACCACTTAAAGAGTTATTTAATAAAATTCAAATGGGAGGAGATGTTCCCCCTTCATGGAGGACAGCCTTTATTTCGTTAATACCGAAGGAAGATCGAGATGGTATTAAAGCAGAGAATTATAGGCCTATATCACTTTTAAATACTGATTACAAGATATTTGCCAAGATACTTGCTAATAGATTAATGCCAGTGATGAATCAAATAATTCATAATGATCAATCAGGATTTATTAAGGGTAGGCAGATGAGATATAATGTGAGGCAAATTGTAAATTTACTTGAATATTTGGAAAGAAACAACCAAATCTCAGCGGCTTTTTTTTTTGGATGCTGAAAAGCTTTTGATAGATTGGATTGGCAGTTTTTGTTTAAAGTAATAGAAAAAATGCAATTTGGGGATTATTTTATCCATGCAATTAAAGCAATATATCAGAAGCAAACAGCACAAATAATAGTAAATGGTGGGTTAGCAGAAACTTTTAAAATAGGGAAAGGGACGAGACAGGGATGCCCCTTGTCTCCATTACTTTTTATTTTAACTTTAGAAATT
Source organism: Ahaetulla prasina (assembly GCF_028640845.1). Lineage (NCBI taxonomy): Eukaryota > Metazoa > Chordata > Lepidosauria > Squamata > Colubridae > Ahaetulla > Ahaetulla prasina. The sequence continues at coordinate 277,538,963 of NC_080540.1, read as the reverse complement.
CTTTTGAATAAAATACGTGGTTCCGATCAAATAAAGGGAATTAGAGTTAAACATCAAGATTACAGATTAAGAGCTTTTGCAGATGACCTGGTTGTTACTGTATCTCAACCAACATACTCAGCTACTGGTTTAAAAGATATAATTGGTCAGTATGGTAAAGTATCTGGATTTAAGGTGAATCAGCAAAAGACAAAGATGATAACTAAAAATATGAATATACAACAAAAAGAAGAGTTAGAAAGAACTACAGGTTTTGAAATCGTTAAAAAGGTTAACTATTTAGGAATATATATTACAGCTTCAAATGTTAAATTATATAAAAATAATTATGAGGTATTGTGGCAGAAGGTATGGAAAGAAATGGAGAGTTGGAAGAAGTTACAACTATCCTTGTTGGGAAGAATAGCGGCTATAAAATGAATGTTTTGCCCAGGTTTTATTTTATTTCAAATGATACCGGTGCTTAAGAATGATATCAAATTACAGGAATGGCAAAAGGGGTTAATAAATTTGTATGGATGGGCAAAAACCAAGAATAAAATTAAAATAATGCAGGATACAAGGAAAGGGGGTCTTAAAATGCCTAACTTAAAATTGTATTATGAAGCAGTTGTTTTATCATTAATTACTGATTGGATTAATTTAACTGAGGAAAGAGTTTTGAATATAGAAGGTTATGGTTTGTTATATGGGTGGCATGCCTATTTATTATATGATAAGAAAGTAGATAAAATATTTAAAAATAATATAATTAGAAATGCATTATTGAGGGTTTGGAGGAAATATCAATATAAATTAGATGGAAAGATTCCAATATGGGCAATCCCGAGACACATGATAGAAAATATAAATATATATCAAAAGATGGAGGTAGTTACCTATAAAGAACTTCTTTGTATGGAAAAGGGGGAATTACAATTAAAATCCAGAGAAAAGATGGGGGAAGAAGGGAAAAATTATACATGGTTCCAATATGGACAATTACAAGCTAGATGGAAATTAGATCAAAAAATAGGTGTTAAGCAAACTGAGGATAATTTGTTAAAACAAATGAGAGATCAAGGAGGTAGGAAAGAGGAGAAGAGGAAGGAAGAGGGGTAGAAGAGGGAGAAGGAAGGTGTAGGGTGGAGGGAGGAGAGGATGTAGATAAGAGAAGGAGAGGAAGGTTTGGAAAGTAGAAGAAGGTAGAAGAGGGAAGAGTGTTAAAAAGGGGGGTGGTGACTGGGCAAGCCCGACTAATTGTATATAACTGTACATTGGATGAACTATTTGATATGATTGTAAAAATAAAACTTTATATAAAAAAAAAAAAAGAAATATGTTAACAGTGTTTTCTCTGGAGCAAAAATTGAACTTTAACTCCCACACAAGTCCATGACATCAGAAGGACTCAGGGGGACAATGATGATCTCAATTCAGAACTGCTCCTGTGTATAGAATGGACTGTGCTTGAGATGACTATTAATAGATTTTCCTGAATCTATAACTCAAGGAGAAGGTCATGAGCTTCTACTTGTTGTTAACATCTCTTTTTACATAATCCATTTTTCAGATGTTTTTTCACTAATTATTCTCAAGTTACTGTACATTGTTCCTCTTTGAAAGTGCTCATTAACTTGCTGTTAGGTACATCTTCCCATTGTTTCTCATCAAGAGAAACCAGCTTATTTTTATGCCACAGCAATGCTAAAAACAAACACATTTCCTATCTTTCCCCATTTTTGTTTTAGTTTCATTTGAAGGTCACCAGGGATTAGAGGTGGAACATCAAAGAACATGTCCAGTTCGTTCAGACAAAATCAGGGGAAACTGTAACTCAAAACCAGAGTTTGTATCACTGGGACGATCGACAATTTTTTAAAAAGTACACGAACAGAATTGAATTAGTTCACCCTTTTGCCATGAAAAATATGGATGATTCATAATTACTCATCTCATTTCACTGAAGGGATAATCTACGGCATAGCAGAAAGCTAAGAAGCCTCACACTCAGAAGGAGTGTGCAGATGAAGCCAAGGGACAAAATGTGCATCACAACCTCACGATGAAATCACATTACTTAGCACTTATAACATGAGGTCATCATGCAAGTGTAAAATCCAGGGTTTGCATCATGATGTCATAACACATGTTTCATTGTTTTTGTATTATTGCTGGTCATTTATAATGTTCAACTACATTCTCATTTGTAAAAAATCTTTATTCGCAATCACAAACTGTGAAAAATAATGATATATTGAAAATTCTGCTGGGTCAGACTAGGGGCTTGCCTAGTTTAGCATTCTGCATCGTATGGTGGGCAATCAAATGAGAAGGGGGAGAGGGTGCCTTTTCTGGTGAGACAGGTCCACCACAGCAACCTGGTCCACCCAACTATGGGATGGAGCACACTGCCTTCTCCTTCGCCTTCCAGCCCCCAATCCAGGAGCCTTCGCAGGCCTTCGCAAACTATTGTCGCAAAGGCAACTGCCTGCGCAGTTAATAAATTCAAACTATTGAATTTATGTGTACCAACAAAGAAATAAAGGGAGACTAGTATAAGATCCATTTCAAGCTATTTACCAGGTTTGATTTCCAGAAGGGTATGACTAGATGATGAGAGCTAACTAGCTTGAAATAGATCTATATTAGTCTTCCTTTATTTCTTTGTCGGTAAACATAAATTCAACAACCAAACGAGAAATTAACAATCATGAATAAGAGGACAGTGGTTCTCCTTCAACCCTTGCATCCCAACAGTTGATATATGGAAAGTTGCCTGTAATTCAAGAGGGGATATACTTTATTTATTTATTTATTTATTTATTTATTTATTTATTTATTTATTTATTTATTTATTTATTTATTTAGTCACACAGTATATAAGCATAAGAATGAAATAATTATACAATATATAAGCATATATATGAGTATGGGTATGTAATAACTATATTAATTGGATATAATGAAAGGAAACAATGGGACAGGAATGGTAGGCACGTTTGTGCTCTTATGCATGCCCCTTATAGACCTCTTAGGAATGGGGTGAGGTCAATAGTAGACAGTTTTTGGTTGAAGCTTTGGGGATTTTGGGAAGAGACCACAGAGTCAGGTAGTGCATTCCAGGCATTAACAACTCTGTTACTGAAGTCATATTTTCTGCAATCAAGATTGGAGCGGTTAACATTAAGCTTAAATCTATTGCGTGCTTGTGTATTGTTGCAACTGAAGCTGAAGTAGTCTTCGACAGGAAGGACATTGTAATAGATGATTCTACGAGTTAAACTCAGGTCATGTCGAAGGTGGCATAGTTCTAAATTTTCTAAACCCAGGATTTCAAGTCTGGTGGCATAAGGTATTTTGTTGTATTCAGAAGAGTGGAGAACTCTTGTAAAATATTTCTGGACACGTTCAGTTGTATTGATGTCAGAAATTGTATTAATGTCAGAAATGATATTAGAAACTAATATCCACCTCTTAATATACCCCTCTTAATATCAAGACTAATTCCCTTTAAGATAACATCCAAACATTCAACTCATAGATGACTCTGAGCAAGATCTCGTACTAGTGTTCGGCTACCTTTCTTACATCAGATGGGAAGCAACATAGTAATTACAGAATAAAATGGGCAGGAAAAATGGGCTTCGCAGGTCAAAATAGCACATGGTTGTTATGCAATCGATTCAACCTACTAGGAATTCATCCAAAATGAAAAGAAAGTTATTTTTAAAAATGGAATCCACCAAGACTTAGTGACTTAATTGCTGTTATCGCTAATACAGACAACTCGTGATTCATGTTCCATATTAAGAATTTCCTCACTATTCTCTTGAGGGTATAAGTCAGAGTCATTAGGTTCCTCATTTGTGTTTCGCTCATTGCTTTAGACTGAAGCATCATTGCGTGCATAAGAGCATCAAAAGAAGCCTCCTAGATGCAACCAAATCACTTATCTCATCCAGCATTGTATTCCCGAGTAGGGCATTAGAGCAGCAGCAACCTGCTCCTGTTCTGTGGATGTCCATGTTTATCCTTATGCGTTTCTATGTTTAATGCAGCCTTTTAAACTAACACATAAAATCAACTATTTTAAGAAATTGGAGAATTGAGCTGAAGTTTTCCATTCTCCAATAAAACTGCAAGAGACACTTTAGAATATCAAATAGCTGGAGTTGCTACTATGAACAGATTCATTATTCCAGAATATTTTTTTTATTTATTTATTTGTCACAACAGTATATATAAGCATAAGCAAGAAATAACTATACGATATTTAAGCATATATATAAGCATAAGCATGAAATAACTATATGAATTGGATAAAATCAAAGGGAACATTAGGACAGAAACGGTAGGCATGCTGGTGCTCTTATGCATGCCCCTTACAGACCTCTTAGGAATGGGGTGAAGTCAAGAGTAGATAGTCTTTGATTAAAGCTTTGAGGATTTTGGGAACAGACCACAGAGTCAGGTAGTGCATTCCAGGCATTAACAACTCTGTTACTGAAGTCATATTTTCTGCAATCAAGATTGGAGCGGTTCACATTAAGCTTAAATCTATTGTGTGCTCGTGTATTGTTGCGATTGAAACTGAAGTAATCTTCAACAGGAAGGACATTGTAACAGATGATTCCATGAGTTAAACTCAGGTCATGTTATCTCTGCTATCATGATATCTCTGCTGAGATATATGATATCATGAGATACCATGAGATATCTCTGCTGAGTATCAAACTCATGTAATTGGAAAGCCTAACAAAATGGATTTGCCAAGCATTCTTAAGGTTATGATTTTAATTAATGTAATTAAATTTTAAAAAGGTGTGCTCTTCTATGTAGACAGATTTATTCATAAGTCTCGGCATTTTGGAATATTTGGAATCAGTTAAATGTATGTTTGAGTCACAGTGAGCCATATTTTCATCATCTGATGAGATGAACCACATTCCCTAAAATGTTGCCTATAGTGGTAACATTCATAACTTAAAAGAAGATATTCAGACTCACCAAGATCATGTTTCATGTTGTATTTTACATTGGTAAGAGACTATGGAGCTTAGAATTCTGGTGGTCACTGTCCAACATATCTGGAAGACATCAAGCAGAGGAAGCGGATTGTATGTTATAATTTAGTGTGCTGCCGTTGTTTTATCTAATACATTTGTTTTATCTAGTAAACTTTGGGGACCTCTAAGCAGGAATAAAGAATCTTTGGATGGTTGGACACACTTTAAATTTTGCAGAAGGCAGGGTGTGTTGATTAGGGCAATGAGCCACGGAGGTGCAGTGAGTGGTTAAAATGCAGTACTGCAGGTTACTTCTGCTGACTGCCAGCTGCCTGCAATTTGGTAGTTCAAATCTCACCAAGATCAACTTCCATCCTTCCTTTGCTAGATGGGCTCTGTCTGGACATTTTTGTTTTTTTCTTCAGTGCTTCAAGGAGTTTCTTATTTTGCAGAAGCTCAAGCATTGTTGTATATTCTTCAATAGATGAAGAAAACAGAGAGGTATTAGTGCAGTATTTCTCAACCTTAGCTATTTTTAGGTGTATGGACTTCAACCACCCCAAATACCCCTGCTAGGATTTTAAATGGCTAAGACTGGGAAACACACTGGTGCAGTGTGTTAGGATTTTTGATACAGACTTGATGTAAACAAGTGAGTTTTATTATTTGCAAATTTTGCGTGTTGGAGTGCTTGTGGAGCTATCACTTTTGAATCTGTGTCTCACTCCACCACTTAAATTTCTTTATGGAGATTTGCTTGCCGGGAGTGAGAATTCAAGGCAAGAGTGAGCCAGAGGTAGTGTTCTTATTTTTATACTGCTGGCCAGGGGTGTCAAACTCGCATTGTCATGGCGTCATCACGTGACGTATCATGACTTTTTCCCTTTCGCTAAACCGGGTGTGGGTGTGGCCAGCGCATGATGCATCCGGCCTGTGGGCCGTGAGTTTGACACCCATGGTGTTGGCTCTAAGTTTTATTCAGTTCATTTGTTTCACTGTACAATGGGTTTTTGAATTGTGATAGCACCTTCTTAGAAATATTTTTTTTTAAATTTTTGCATGAGTAGCATATAAACTTAAGTATCATTCTCAGAAGAGCTGAGAGACATGTTAACAAACCTGCCATTCCAGAAAGCAAGTGGACAGATGACGGGGTTTTCAGTCTTTATCAAGAGCTTACTTTTTTGTTTTTAAAAGTTTCTATTTTTTGAGATGGCACAATTTCTCCAGAGGCTGTTTGCCAGATTGTTTGGGGCTGATCTTTCAATTTCCCAGTTGTTTCTGCTTTACGAGAAATACAGAAGGACTATGCAAACTGTTATCAAGGTTTTGATTCTCTGTGACTGAAACAATGCAGTATTAATGTTCTCTAAAGGGTCATAACATCTTTCCCATGTTCACACCACTCTGGAAAAAAAAATGAAGCAACTGCGGGCAGTTTGTTGTTCCCCCGTTAAATCTGATTGACAAGCTTTTTTTATTAAATAAAAGTCATTGAGGTAAGGGAAATACATCTCTGGGGAAATGTCTTCCGGTGAGTTTAAATTGAATCCTGCTGCCTTTGAATGTCAGAATGTAATCATATCTTAGGAAGGAAGGGAGGGAGGAAAGAAGGGAGGGAGGGAAGGAGGGAGGGAGGGATGGGAGGATGAGAGGAAGGAAGGGAGGGAACCAGGGAGGGAGGTATGAAGGAGGAGGGGAGGGAGGGGAGGAGGGAAGGAGGAGGGAGGAAGGGAGAGAACAAGGGGAGGAGGGAGGAGGAATGAAGGAGGAGGGAGGAGGGAGGAGGAGGGAAGAAGGAGGAGGGAGGGAGGAGGAGGGAGGGAGGGAGGGAGGGAGGGAGGGAGGGAGGGAGGGAGGGAGGGAGGGAGGGAGGAAGGAAGGAAGGAAGGAAGGAAGGAAGGAAGGAAGGAAGGAAGGAAGGAAGGCAGGCTTAGATATCAAAAACAGATTACCCAAAATATTAATGTAATGAAATCACATTTCATATGTAATCTTGTTCATGGGGGAAGTGGCCATTTTATTCATGATGTTATGATTCCCAAAATAAGCCCCATGTACTTTTGTGTGTGTGTTTTTCTTTTGAAAAAATGTGTTAGTTTTCCTCAGGACTTTTCTGAAAAATTGATGGCATCATAGGAAGGCAAAGGGGGAGGGACAACAAACTAGCTTTATGAGCTTCTGACCTGCTGCTTACTTCACCCTTGCTTTAATTGCTTTTAGTTTGACCTTGGGATTTAAAAAAAAAACTTCTGAAAGAAGTTGTATGCAGGCGCTTTTACTCTACTAGTAGAAAAGTGAGGTAGAGTGTTAAAATAGAAGCATACGTTTTCATGTAGTCATCATTGGGATTGCCAACCTTTTGTTGGAGTTTCATTCTTGTCTTCTGCTTTTAGCGCTAACAGTGAGCTATTTTGAAAGTCACTAAAAATAAGAGTTCCCTCTTTTGATTGCAGACTTTGGTAGTTCTTTACTGTAAAAAGTTTGCCAAATCTTTTCCTATCAGTTGAAAAGTTCCAACTAGGAAGGATGGTCATGGGATACAAAGCTGACAAAGTACTCTTAAAATATACCTGCAAATCAGAGAATGCCAAATTTATTTATTTATTTATTTATTTGTATATCTTTATTGCAAATTCTTTTATATATTCCAGTTTTGAGACCTCAGGGTAGATTAGATTAGGGTTGGAGTTTATAACTATGAATAACATTCTGCAAAGGCATCAGAACGTGTCTCTCAAGAGGCCCCCCCACCTGCCTAATCCGATGCTAAAGGACTATTTCCCCCTCTTTTAATATTTGTCATTATCATTCTATAATTTTGAATTTTTTTTTCCAAAATATTTTTATTTTTTTATAAACATGGAAAAAAAGTCATTGTGAACAAATTATTGGTGAAGTACACCTTAAAACATATTAAATTTCACCCAAATTATAATCTAATACAATGTATTTTCTTCTTCTTCTCAAATTTAATTATTTTGCACAGATCTAATTAAAAAAAAATCAAATTCAACCTATTCTGAAAGGTATTTAAAAGAAGTCTAGTCCCCAAGCTTAATTCCCTAAAACATCATTAATAAATCTTCTATTAAGTTTTTCATTTCACCAATCAAAGCTTTATGTCTTCATTACTAATCAGAGGTTAGTCCATCCAAAAACTCTTTCTTAAAACTGCCCAGCAATCACATAGACAATTTCTTTCTTATATAGGAGTAGTCCTGAACTCACAAAGACCACTCCCACCCCCATCATCTTCCTCTGCCTCTAAATCAATAAAATCAATAATTTTATAAACATGAAAAAGAAATTGTTGTGAACAAATTATTTTTCAGGTACATCTTAAAACATCTTAATTTTCACCCAAAGTATAATCTAATACAATGTATTTTCTTCTTCTTCAAGCTTTATGTCTTCATTACTAATCAGAGGACAGACCATCCAAAAACTCTTTCTTAAAACTGCCCAGCGATCACAGAGACAATTTCTTTCTTATAGAGGAGTAGTCCTGAATTCACAAAGACCACTCCCCGCATCATCTTCCTCTGCCTCTAAATCAATAACATATATTTAAAAATTTTCTATCTCATCAGTTTTTAATACCTAACAAAAAAATTAACATTTAAAAGGGTAATTACTAATCATTTCCATCAGTTATTCCTCCAGTATATTAAATTGTTTCTTTAGAAGTTTTTATCAAATCATTTTATTACCTTATTCATAAAAACAAGAAAAGAAAGAAAGAAAAGACTTTTTCTTCAACGTAATAACACTCATTATCCCAATTTATTCTGTTGTCTTTCCCTCCATTCCCCAAAACATCAATTATTTTTGTTATAGTTGTCACTTATATTTTAACATAAATATTAACATCTTCTAATTAAATTCTTGACATAATTCTGAGAGCAGCCATTAAGTCCTTTAAAAAAAAACAACGTCGTGTGACCACATCAACAGAGCCTTCTCCATGGGAATAGTCTGCTATTCCATTCTTGCATTCCTCCTCTGCCTCTGGATTCGCTTAAATAACAAATTCACCACTTAATTTCTATAATCCAAACACAAGCCATCTATAGTTCTCTTCCAAAACTGTTGTGTAGACCCAGCAACACCAATCCTCATGGGAATAGTTATTAGAAAACTATTCGGCTCTTGCTATCTGCCTCTGCCTCTAGATGTCTCAATTTGAAACAGTTGCAAATCACAAATAATAAGTAACCATTTTGGTAACAAAGTTTCGTTGTTCTCAGATGCTTTAGTATGTGGAGGTCAATTTTCCGATATTTTTTCTTAACTATATTATGGAATTAAGTTGTGAATATTTTAAATCCGGAGAAACAATTTTCCCTTCATTTTTCTTCACTCTTTAATTATCCTCTTTTAAGTTACAATCTCAATTTAACACTGTATCCATTTTATATTTCTCAGCTTATTTGTCTTCATAAAATTTCTTTTCTTAAATAGTCCATTAAAAACTTCATTTCTTTTATTCTGAATAGTCCATTAAAACTTCCAGGAATTTCAAAACCATTACTTAATAAGAGAATTTATTCCTTTTCTTATTTAATTGGTGCTCTTGACTTCCATTCCATGCCCCATTCAAATTCATTCACTTTCCAGAATGTGTATTTTTTAAATTGGTTTCCACTTTCACTTCCCATAGAATTTAGCCGCCAGTCTCAAGTTCTTTTCCCCAAGGCTTGTGCCATATTTGAGACAAAGTATCTTCGTGAGATCTTAACTCACTCGACTTCAACAATCTGTTGCCTTGATGTTTACTCCTCCTTCCTGAACTTTGGCCGCCATGGTTTTGTTGTAGCTGCCACGATGAACAATGGCTGCTGCATTCCTCCCCGCTTGGTCGGGGGAAAGAAATCCGGAGCTGCGGGGAGTTTGCAACCTCCCCGTTCACTCCGACGGCTCCCCCATTCTTCGCTGCCCCTTTGAGGCAGCTATGGTCTAATCCTAGGAATGGACGGACCCCCATATCATCAGGGGTTTGGAACCGTCTCACTTGCGGCATCGGCCATGCCTCTATAATTTTGAAATTTTTAACCTTGATTTAATTTTTAATTCCTAATGATGTAGCGTCTCCTGCTTGGGTAGTGGGGTTGGACTAGATGACCTACAAGGTCCCTTCCAACTCTGTTAATCTGTAATCCGAGGTCAGAGAGCACCAAGGACCCATATAATTAACTAATGCTTCTTCAATGAGAAGAAGCTGTTAAGAAATTATAGATTGCCATTAGCAATTGCAGTTGTTCTCCAGGGTAGTAACTGTGACATATCACTATTTTTCCTGTATTCATTTTTCCTTTGTTGCTTTTTTCATAGCAGATTTTCACTGATTTAAATGATAAAGTCTCCCTATCCAGTAGCATGAGGTTTACTTTGATCTATTCTGAGGGATATTTATTATTGTTGTATGTCACTTTCAGATATATAGATATATATATGCTAGCTACTTTGAGGCAGGCTTTGCACTAAATGTTTAGCTCCTGATCTGCTTGGACTAGTGTAAATGCTTTTGATAACTTGGTTTTCTTAATATATGTTAATATCTATTTTTTTCAGTGGTTTTCCCAAATTAGGTTCCTGAGTTCATCACTCTTGTTGTTTTCATCTTTTGTTTAGAAACAAAATGGTGGGTCTATAGGTCTTTTTTTTCTAGGCTTTTCTCTATCAAAGTAACAGCATTTGCTAGGCAAACTATTTATTATGAAATTTGTCAGTCCAATAATACTGGCTTCTAATGGGGCATTTGGCTAATCTAGCACACTTCCACGTAAATATTAGGGATGATGAGTGACTGTAACAGTTTATTCTGGTCTCTGCAAACAGAAATCAATATCTGGGATAAGGATAATAGATTGAAACAAACAGTAGAAATGTTTGCAGAAATTAGTAAGCAGCTGAAAGTATACAGGAAACTGAAAAGTCAAAACAAACCAGTGGTGTTTATTTGGGTTATGCAGCTGAATGAAAACTAACCAATTGACAGAAGTTGGCTGAAATGCACAAACTAAACAGGGTCATACTGGGTGAATAGTTGGATGGGAGGAAGCAAAACCAGCTTTGTGGAAGGAAGCTGAAACATACAGAAGCATGCAAATTGCAAATTACTTTTGCTTTGTAGCCAAGAAATAGCATGGAAGTGTTCCCCCAAAAAGATAAATTAAATTGTACCTTTCTGCTGAATGTGGACTTAATGTATCTTGCCATTTTTAAAGGATTTGATCTTGGCTGAATGGGAAGTTCTTGGTGTTGAAGTCCACACATCTTAAAGTTGCTGAGATTGGAAAACCCTGGTGTAGAGGACTACAGCAATGGCTTTGAAGGCTTTGAAAGAGGAATTCAGTTATTAGGTGAACACCAATTTAACCTTGGAAAGGAAGAGGAAATGAGAAAGAAATGCAAGATTGCTCTGCCTTTATTCTCTTTGGTATAAGAAGTGCCACTTTCATGCTTTCAGGATTGTTTTATTATACCTTTAAAAATAGAATTCGAGTTATCTGTTAGGATTCCTCCTTCTCATGAAAAAGCATTCAAACAAACTCTCTATTCAGTGTTTCTCAAACTTAGCAACTTTAAACTTAATATCTATTTTTTTCAGGGGTTTTCTCAAATTTGGTCCCGAGTTCATCACTCTTGTTGATTTCATCTTTTGTTTAGAAACAAAATGGTGGCTCTATAGGTCTTTTTTTCTAGGCTCCTCTCTAACAAAGTAACAGCATTTGCTAAACAAATTCTTTATTATGAAATTTGTCAGTCCAATAATATTGGCTTCTAATGGGCCATTTGGCTAATCTAACACACTTGCTTTAACACAGGTGGACTCCAACTTCCAGAAATCCGCCTGATTTAAAGTTGCTATGTTTGAGAATCACTATTGTACATATTCCTTGAAATTGTACATAAGACTGAACTACAGATCAGACCTAACCTATATCCAAATATAGAATGTTTCCCAGTTATTAGGAATAACTTTCTAATATTCTAACAAAGGGTTAAAAAATGTTTTAAAAACATGACTAAGTCAATAGAAGAACAACCACCAACTTTAGTCTAGTATTGTAGACTAATTCAATAAGCCAATTCTAAAATCAGCTTTTTAACCTTATTTTGCTTCAGCTATTCTTCTTTTCACGAAAATAACATTACATAATATAAAACAGGAAGAGTTGAATTTGTTCAAATTTTGTGAAAAGGTTCATCCAAAATTAAATGTTGATTTAACATCTTGACTTGTTCCAAAGCATTGATTATGGTTTTGCCAAAAATGGGTAATTAGAACATTCTTTTATTTGCTTGCTTCCTCACTTGGGATGTCTGGATCTAATATAAATCAGATATGGGTGTCGCCAGACGGCACTGCCTAGCTGACGGCACCCTGAGGAGTCCCTCTCTGTGAGAGCGCACGGGTCGGTGAGAGGTATTTGGTAGCAGTAGGCGGTCCCGTAAATAGCCCGGCCCTATGCCATGGAGCGCTTTAAAGATTGTCACCAGCACCTTGAAGCGCACCCGGAAGGCCACAGGTAGCCAGTGCAGTCTGCGCAGGATAGGTGTCACACGGGAGCCACGAGGGGCTCCCTCTATCACCCGTGCAGCTGCATTCTGAACTAACTGGAGCCCCCGGATGCCCCTCAAGGGGAGCCCCATGTAGAGAGCATTGCAATAATCCAGGCGAGACGTCACGAGGGCGTGAGTGACCGTGCATAAGGCATCCCGGTCTAGAAAGGGGCGCAACTGGCGCACCAGGCGAACCTGGTGGAAAGCTCTCCTGGAGACGGCCGTCAAATGATCTTCAAAAGACAGCCGTTCATCCAGGAGATAGGAGGAGAACCACCGATAAACGGTGCCTCCCACTCCCAATCCCTCCAACCGGCGCAGCAGGATACCATGGTCGATGGTATCGAAAGCCGCTGAGAGGTCTAATAGGACCAGGACAGAGGAACAACCCCTATCCCTGGCCCTCCAGAGATCATCCACCAACGCGACCAAAGCCGTCTCCGTGCTGTAGCCGGGCCGGAAACCGGACTGGAACGGGTCTAGATAGACAGTTTCATCCAGGTGCAGGGGAAACTGATATGCCACCATACTCTCTACAACCTTCGCCGCGAAGCGAAGGTTGGAGACCGGACGATAATTACCTAAGACAGCCGGGTCCAGGAGGGCTTCTTGAGGAGGGCCTCACCACCGCCTCTTTCAAGGCGGCCGGAAAGACTCCTCCAACAAGGAGGCACTCAGAATCGCCTGAGCCAGCCTCGTGTCACCTCCTGAGTGGCCAGCACCAGCCAGGAGGGGCACGGGTCCAGTAAACACGTGGTGGCATTCAGCCTACCCAGCAACCTGTCCATGTCCTCGGGAGCCACAGGGTCAAACTCATCCCAGAAAATGTCACCAAGACCACCCTCAGACGCCTCATCTGAATCGTCGCAATTTTGGTCTAGACCGTCTCGAAGCTGAACGATTTTATCGTATAGATAACCGTTAAACTCCTCAGCACGTCCCTGCAACGGGTCATCCCGCTCCCCCTGGTGAAGGAGGGAACGGGTCACCCGAAACAGGGCGGCTGGGCGGTTATCTGCCGACGCAATGAGGGAGGAGGCGTAGCAACGCCTCGCTTCCCTCAGTGCCACCAGGTAGGTCCTAGTATAGGACCTAACTAGTGTCCGATCAGCCTCTAAACGGCTAGACCTCCAGGAGCTCTCTAGGCGCCTTCTCCGGCGTTCATCCTCTCAGCTCCTCGGAGAACCAAGGAGCCGGTTGGGATCTGCGCCGGGTCAGAGGTCAGAGGCACGACACGGTTCAGCCCCAGCCGCAGCCCGCTGCCAGGCTGCGGCTAGTTCCTCTGCCGTGCCGTGAGCCAGACCCTCAGGAAGTGGCCCAAGCTCCGTCCGGAACCTCTCCGGTCCATCAGGCGCCTGGGACGGAACCAACGTTGTGCCCCCGCCTCCCTGCGGTGTTGAGTGGCGGTCAGAAAGTCCAGGCGAAGGAGAGAGTGATCTGACCATGACAAAGGTTCTATGACTACATCTCTCAAATCCAGATCCTTCAACCACTGACCAGAGATAAAAATAAGATCCAGAGTGCCACCCCCGATGTGAGTGGGGCCATCCACTACTTGAGTCAGGTCCAAGGCCGTCATGGAAGCCATGAACTCCCGAGCCACTGTCGATGACGAGCCGGCCGATGGCAAGTTAAAGTCCCCCATGACTAAAAGTCTGGGGGTCTCCACTGCCACCCCGGCAAGCACCTCCAGGAGCTCGGGCAGGGCAGCTGTCACGCAGCAAGGAGCCAGGTACGTGACCAGCAAGCCCATCTGACACCTATGACCCCATCTCACAAAGAGGGATTCACACCCGGCGATCTGAGGTACAGTGGTCTCCCTCGGCTCTAGACTCTCTTTAATAGCAACCGCCACCCCCCCACCCCTACCCTGGGCCCTCGGCTGATGGAATGCACGGGAACCCCGTGGGCACATTTCTACCAGGGCACGCCTTCAGTGCCCAACCAGGTCTCCGTAACGCCTATAAGATCCGCAGCGCCACCCTGGATAAGATCGTGTATTAGGGGGGCCTTATTGGCCACGGACCGTGCGTTGCATAACATAAGACGAAGGCCCAGGCTCTGAGGGTCTTGACCATCCGGGGAACGGGAAAAGTCAGAGGGATCGGGGCACGCGATCGCTTGCAGACATCGAACGCGTGACCCCCTAGACCGATACGATCCCCCCCTTCCGCCATATCTGCCCCTCCCACTTACTGCAAATGGAACCACCTCACGGAAAGGAACACATTCCCCCCCCATAACCTCCGAACCCACTAAATAATCGCCACGAGCACGCGCAGGGACTGGTTTCCCTCCCGACAGGCTACCCCCAATACCCACCCTAACCCTCCCACCCGACACTACCCTCCCCCCCCTCCAACCCAAACCCGTCAGTTCCTGCCCTCCCCTTAAAATTCCCATTAAAATTCCCCTTAAAAACCCGATTAAAATAATTAATTAAAAGTTATTAGGTGAGCACCAATTTAACCTTGGAAAGGAAGAGGAAATGAGAAAGAAATGCAAGATTGCTCTGCCTTTATTCTCTTTGGTATAAGAAGTGCCACTTTCATGCTTTCAGGATTGTTTTATTATACCTTTAAAAATAGAATTCGAGTTATCTGTTAGGATTCCTCCTTCTCATGAAAAAGCATTCAAACAAACTCTCTATTCAGTGTTTCTCAAACTTAGCAACTTTAAACTTAATATCTATTTTTTTCAGGGGTTTTCTCAAATTTGGTCCCGAGTTCATCACTCTTGTTGATTTCATCTTTTGTTTAGAAACAAAATGGTGGCTCTATAGGTCTTTTTTTCTAGGCTCCTCTCTAACAAAGTAACAGCATTTGCTAAACAAATTCTTTATTATGAAATTTGTCAGTCCAATAATATTGGCTTCTAATGGGCCATTTGGCTAATCTAACACACTTGCTTTAACACAGGTGGACTCCAACTTCCAGAAATCCGCCTGATTTAAAGTTGCCATGTTTGAGAATCACTATTGTACATATTCCTTGAAATTGTACATAAGACTGAACTACAGATCAGACCTAACCTATATCCAAATATAGAATGTTTCCCAGTTATTAGGAATAACTTTCTAATATTCTAACAAAGGGTTAAAAAATGTTTTAAAAACATGACTAAGTCAATAGAAGAACAACCACCAACTTTAGTCTAGTATTGTAGACTAATTCAATAAGCCAATTCTAAAATCAGCTTTTTAACCTTATTTTGCTTCAGCTATTCTTCTTTTCACGAAAATAACATTACATAATATAAAACAGGAAGAGTTGAATTTGTTCAAATTTTGTGAAAAGGTTCATCCAAAATTAAATGTTGATTTAACATCTTGACTTGTTCCAAAGCATTGATTATGGTTTTGCCAAAAATGGGTAATTAGAACATTCTTTTATTTGCTTGCTTCCTCACTTGGGATGTCTGGATCTAATATAAATCAGATATATAATTAAATATATGTTGACTACAGATAATGCCTGATGTATCTGAGACTCTAGAAAGAGTGCAGAGAAGAGCAACAAAGATGATTAGGGGACTGGAGGCTAAAACATATGAAGAACGGTTGCAGGAACTCGGTATGTCTAGTTTAATGAAAAGAAGGACTAGGGGAGACATGATAGCAGTGTTCCAATATCTCAGGGGCTGCCACAAAGAAGAGGGAGTCAAGCTATTCTCCAAAGCACCTAAGGGCAGGACAAGAAGCAATAGATGGAAACTAATCAAAGAAAGAAGCAACTTAGAACTAAGAAGAAATTTCCTGACAGTTAGAACAATTAATCAGTGGAACAACTTTCCTCCAGAAGTTGTGAATGCTCCAACACTGGAAGTTTTTAAGAAGACGTTGGAAAACCATTTGTCTGAAGTGATGCAAGGTTTCTTGCCTAAACAGAGGGTTGGACTAGAAGACCTCCAAGGTCCCTTCCAACTCTGTTATTCTATTCTATTCTATTCTATTCTATTCTATTCTATTCTATTCTATTCTATTCTATTCTATTCAGCAAGCTCAAAAAACATAGGCCAAGCAAGTCTGAATAAGCATATGCTGAAATAGATCTTCTAAAGTTTAAAGAGGCCAAACAGACTGTTGACAGAAACCTAAGCAAGGCCACGGGGTCCTGAAAGGAAAGCATACAAAACCTAATAATGCAGAGATGGAAGGGACAAAAGAGCAAAATAATACCCTGCACAATAACCAAGGCCTAATTAAGATTTCTATGGCCAGTCCTGCAAAGTTAATATTGATAGAAGGTAATGAGATAGTTTGTTCTTGTTTACTGAGAGTATTTTCTATAGAACACTTCCTTTCAATAGTAGTTAAGCAAACCAATCAGCACAGTTAGTTGAAGGCATTGACACAGGGTTCATCCACTGTAAAAAAAAAAAAAATTAAAAAAAGGCTAGCAGCAGGTTAGGGATAATAACAAATGTTATTGGAAATAAAGAAGCTACTTTTATAATACTGGTGACATAAATGTATGGATATGTGTGTGTGTGTGTCTCTCTCTCTCTCTCTCTCTCTGGGTGTATCATTTATCATATCATAACAATCAGAAAAAAAGCCAGTACCATATTTCATGGTAGCAAATTCCAAATTTGAATTACATGGTTTTTGTGTGTGTGTGTGTATACACACACACACACACACACATATATATATACACACATACATATATATACACACACACATACATATACACACACACACACACACATACATATATATATACACACACGCATACATACACATATACACACACATATGTATATACATACATACATAGATACATATATAGATACCCAAAAAAAGCCCATGTAATTCAAATTTGTAATTTGCTACCATGAAATATAGTACAGTACTTTTCTCCTGATTATTATGATAAAATGTGTGTAGGCAAACAAGTTATCGTGACGGACAGCATTGAGCAAATCTAAGTATCTACTACCCATTATCGTCAAAAGTACATTCTGTGGTCCTCACTAGATATGGAGTCAAATGTTTAAGAGGAGGTTTGGTGTTTTCCTGGTTAACCTGCATTGCTGTGGTAAACAATAAATGAACTAAGAGCAATAAGCAAATGGAAACAATATTTAAAGTCATGCAAACAAGCAAGAAAGACAATATGACCTAATCCACAGGAAAAGTGGGATCGGTAAAGAATGGTAAGGGAGCTGAGGGCATAACTTTCAGATCCTGGCTGCCATCTTAAATTTTTTTTTTAACCTCTCCCCCTCCGCCCTCCGATGACTCTTGCATAGAAATCAAAATGTTGGGCTTTTTTTAAGGCAGGAAATTAATCAGATAGAAGAACAGAATTCATAGCAAGATTAGTAACTTACTAACAAATGGGTGCATACGATTGCAGTCTAAATGTATTTATTTAATTAATTGATCAAGTTTTAGATAATGGCCAAATGACCAGCTCCAAAGAAATGCCTCGCTTATTAAAAGTCATAAATCCCCCCAAAAAATAATAAAAAAAAGATTATGAACATCTGGAATAAGAACATCCCCCCCCAAAAAAATGCCTGTCTAAGTGGCTCAGTGGCTAAGACACTGAGCTCGTCGATCAGAAAGGTTGGCAGTTTGGTGGTTCAAATCCCTAGTACAGGTCTCCTGAGTGAGCAGGGGGTTAGAATCAGTGGTGGGATTCAAATTTTTTAACAACCGGTTCTGTGGGCGTGGCTTATATTGGGGTGTGGCTAGCTAGTCATGTGACTGGGTGGGCGTGGCTGGCTGGTCATGTGACCAGGTGGGCGTGGCTGGCTGGTCATGTTACTGGGTGGGTGTGGCTAGCTGGTCATGTGACCGGATGGCCATGGCTATGGGCATAGAAACTACTCAGAGGGCTAAAATGTCATTTCTGACCAGTCCTCGCACTTTTGACCAGTCCTCGCACTTTTGACCGGTCCTCGAACTTATGACCATCCTCACATTAATGCCCATTGCAGCATTTTTAGCAATCATGTCACTCATTTCATAACTGCTTCTCTTCAACACGGGTACAAGATAGGGCGCAAAATGTAAAATGTGAGGACAGTCGTAGGTGTGAGGACCGGTCAAAAGTGTGAAGACAGGTCAAAAATAACTTTTTCAGCCCCCTATGCACAAAATGCTGCAAACAGGCATAAACGATGACCGGTCATAAGTGTGAGGACTGGTCAAAAGTGTGAGAACCTGTCATAAATCACTTTTTTCAGCCCTCTGGGTAGTCCCTATGTGCAAGGGACTACTCAGAGGGCTGAAAAAGTTATTTTTGACCTGTCCTTGCACTTTTGACCAGTCCTCACACTTACGACTGTCCTCACATTTTATGTTTTGCACCCTATCTTGTAACCGTAGTGAAGAGAAGCAGTTGTGAAATGAGTGATATGGTTAAGAATGCTGCAACAGGCATAAATGTGAAGATGGTCATAAATGTGAGGTCTGTTCAAAGGTGTCAGAACATATCAGAAATCACATTTTTCAGCCCTCTCGGTAGTCCATAGGGCCTACCCAGAGGATTGAAAAAAGTGATTTATGACAGGTTCTCACACTTTTGACCAGTCCTCACACTTATGACCGGTCATCATTTATGCCTGTTGCAGCATTTTTAATAACCATGTCACTCATGTCACAACTGCAGTGCTTCATGTGGGCGTGGCCAGTTAGTCATGTAACATAGCTTCTTTGCCCTAATGACAGTTTGCTGCAATGTTCGTAAGTATGAAAAACGGTCATAAGTCACTTTTCAGTGCCATGCTTGTTAAACCAATTACCAGAACAAATCCATTCTCCCTCCCTCTTTCTCTCCATCTTTTTCTCCCCCTTTCTTTTTATCTCCTTAATCTCTTTCTCCCTCCCTCTTTCTCTCCTTCATCATTCTCCCCCATCTTTCTCTCCTTCATCTTTCTCCCCCTTCTATCCTTCATCTCTTTCTCTCCTTCATCTTTCTCTCCTTAATCTCTCCTTCTGCCTCCTTCTCTTTCTCCCCCCCTTTCTCTCCTTCATCTTTCTCCCCCTTCTATCCTTCATCTCTCTTCTCTCCTTCATCATTTTCTGTCCTCTTCTTTCTTTCCATCACTCTTTCTCCAGATGGGGCAGGGTAGGCTGGCGCTGCGTGGGTGGGAGGCGGCCGCAGGACAGTCCTGCAGGGTGGGCAGCAGGCTGAGGCGATTGACACACGCTTCACTGGCCACCCAATCCAAGCTCCTCGCTGGCCGCGCTTTAATCGCTGGCTAGAGAGAGGCTTGGATGCAGGCAGACTGGGGAGGGAGGATTAGCAGGCCACCAGCCGCGCGAAGGAGGCTGAGCGCCTTTGAAGTGATGCGGGGGAAGGGCTTCTTCCCCCCTCACAGAAGCCCCACAGCCAGCACCCCTCGTCCCCATAGAAACACCTCCCGGTTTATAGGCCCCTCTCCGCAGACTCCCAGGCCCCGCCCTCCACCTCTCATTCCCAAATCCCCCCTCCCCTCCTCAACAGTCCCGGTGGGGGGGAAATCACTCACCGGCCCCCTCCCCCTGCAGGCCCCCAGCGATTCCCTCACACACACATCCTCGCACGGTTGGCTTGGTTGGCTTCGGTTTTGAAACGAAGTTCCGAACAGGCAAGACGCGGGAGGAGCCAGGCCCACGCCCCGTGACTGTTTCCGGAAACGGGTAACGCTGCAAAAAACCACGTGACAGGGAGGGAGGGAGGGAGGAAGGCCGGGGCTACCACGGCGCGCGGAGAGACGCCCCCCACCTACCCCACCCCCCTTAGTCAAGTAAGGATCACGTGAGCCCGGGAATTCTGCTCGCGATCGGTGCAGAAGAGGAGGAGCAAAGGAAGGGCCACGTGGCCAGCGAGGCACTTTAATCGCTGGCTAGAGAGACGCTTGCATGCAGGCAGGCTTCTGTCGGCGCGGGGGTGCTTGGATCGGGTGCGCTCCCAAGCCGAACTGTTTGTTAAATTGCTGGTTCGCCCCGCCCCTTGCCCCTCCCTCCCCACCATTACTTACTGGTGTCGGGTGGGCAGGGAGGTGCATGGATCCGCTGCCCACTTACCCGACACCGGTAAGTAATGGTGGGGAGGGGAGGGGCAAGGGGCAGGGCGAACCGGCAATTTAACAAACAGTTCGGCCGAACCACCTAGAACCGGCAGAATCCCACCACTGGTTAGAATAGATGACCTCCAAGGTCCCTTCCAACTCTACCTGTTACCAATAGAATGCCCAGACATACAAAAAATTTTTAGAGGGTTAGAAATATTTCTGCAAATGCAGATGACAGCATAGTAAGGTATTTTAAGACCATCTGTTACCACCTCAGGTCTCATAGACATATTTCTACAATCTTTCAGTATTGTGCCTGGAATGAGAGAGGAAGATCCCAAAGGTGCTTTTTCAAGAGGCAACTGGACTTTCTGGTTTTTCTTTGAAGACATATCTCTTCTCATCCAAGAAGCTTCTTCAGCAAAACGTCTTCAAAAAAAGAGTCCAATTGCCTCTTGAAGAAGCACCTTTGGGACAACCTTGACCGGGATGACTGAGAAACTCCATAGATGAGAGGGGACGATGTTGCCTCCCAGTCAGGCAAATCCATTTGGGAGGGGGGTGTTTGTCAAAAAAAAATAAATCCCCAGCTCCCTCTCCTCCCTAACATGGGTTTTTTGAGGATTGAGGAGGACTGACGCTTCATCCATAGCATATTTTCCAGTTTGTAGTTTGTCACACTATAAGCATTTGCTGGCAACTCCTTGATTATGCTGTGTGTGTCCATCATGTCACATTTGCTTAGTCCAAATGTTACATGCAACTACATGTTTACTGGATCCGTGCCCTTCCTGGTTAGTGCCTGGTTAGTGCTGGCTGCTCAGGAAGTGACCCGAGGCTGGCTCCAGGGGATTATAAATGCTTCTTTGTTGGAAGGGGTTTTCCCCACCGCCTTGAAAGAGGCGGTGGTGAGACCCCTCCTTAAGAAGCCTTCCCTGGACCCAGCTATTTTGGGGAATTACCGGCCAGTCTCCAATCTTCGCTATGTGGCGAAGGTTGTAGAGAGTGTGGTTGCATGGCAGCTCCCTCGGCACCTGGATGAAGCTGTCTATCTAGACCCGTTCCAGTCCGGCTTCCGACCCGGTTATAGCACGGAGACGGCTTTAGTCACGTTGGTGGATGACCTCTGGAGGGCCAGGGATAGGGGTTGCTCCTCTGCCCTGGTCCTATTAGATCTCTCAGCGGCTTTTGATACCATCGACCATGGTATCCTGCTGCGCCGGTTGGAGGGATTGGGAGTGGGAGGCACCGTTTATCGGTGGTTCTCCTCCTATCTCTCTGACCGGTCGCAGACGGTGTTGACAGGGGGGGCAGAGGTCGTCCGCGAAGCGCCTCACTTGTGGGGTGCCACAGGGGTCGATTCTCTCGCCTACCCTGTTCAACATCTATATGAAGCCGCTGGGTGAGGTCATCAGTGGTTTCGGGGTGAGTTATCATCTGTACGCTGACGATACTCAGCTGTACTTTTCCACCCCGGACCACCCCAATGAAGCTATCGAAGTGCTGTCCCGGTGCCTGGAAGCCGTACGGGTCTGGATGGGGAGAAACAGACTCAAGCTCAATCCCTCCAAGACGGAGTGGCTGTGGATGCCAGCACCCCGGTACAGTCAGTTGCACCCGCAGCTGACTGTTGGGGGCGAGTTAGTGGCCCCAAAGGAGGTGGTTCGCAACTTGGGCATCCTCTTGGATGGACGGCTGTCCTTTGATGAACATCTGGCGGCCGTCTCCAGGAGGGCCTTTTACCAAGTTCGCTTGGTCCGCCAGTTGCGTCCCTTCCTTGACCGGGATGCCTTATGCACAGTCACTCATGCTCTGGTTACGTCTCGGTGGGATTATTGCAATGTTTCTACATGGGCTGCCCTTGAGGTGCACCCGGAGGCTACAGTTAGTCCAGAATGCGGCTGCGCGAGTAGTAACGGGAGCCGCCGTGGTTCTATGTAACATCGCTGCTCCGCAGTCTGCACTGGCTTCCTGTGGTCTTTCGGGTGTGCTTCAAGATTTTGGTTACCACCTTTAAAGCGCTCCATGGCTTAGGACCCGGGTACTTACGAGACCGCCTGCTGTTACCTTATGCCTCCCACCAACCGGTACGCTCTCACAGAGAAGGTCTCCTCAGGGTGCCGTCCACCAAACAATGTCGGCTGGCGGCCCCCAGGAGTAGGTCCTTCTCTGTGGGAGCAGCGACGCTCTGGAATGAACTCCCCCCTGGCCTACGCCAAGTGCCTGATCTTCGGACCTTTCGCCGTGAGCTAAAAACATACTTATTTATTCAAGCTGGACTGGCATAATGGTTTTTTAATATTTTAATTGGGTTTTATTGTTGTGGGGTTTTAAATTTTTTAAAATTTAAAATTTAAATTTTTAAACATTGGCCTTTTTGTAATATGTTTTATTTTAAATTTTGATTTTAATTGTATATATATTGTGTTTTATTTAGGCTGTACACCGCCCTGAGTCCTTCGGGAGAAGGGCGGTATAAAAATTTGATAAATAAATAAATAAATAAAAAATCATCTTCTGGGGCAAAGAGAGGCCATACCATGTATGACAGTTTGATCTCTTATATGAAAGACAAGCTGTAACTCTAACAAATAAATATGTGATCTTAACTCATCGCTGCATATAATCTTTGGAAATGAAAAGATGGACCCACTGTGGCTTTATAAGTTAAAAATGAATGGTTGTGATAGGATGTTTTCTATGAATCAAGTACCACTGCTAGGCAACCAGCAGATGGGAGCCATTAGGTAGCCATGGACCAAATACGGAGTTTAGGGAAGTCTGCTAAATATAGCATTGCAATATCCTACTTTAATGTGCAAAATAGCAGTACGGTTTACTTTGGCAGAAATTCATGCCGGGTTAAAACGACTTCCGTTTTAGACCTAGTAATTTATCCCAATTCTAAAGAATGACTGAACCTGTTATTCAACATGGAAAGAGTTAGCCCAAAATATTCATTATTTTTTTTCCCTAGTTCTAAGAGAAAACATTTTGACTAGCAATGGGAACAGCATGCTTGCAATTAAATGGAATAGTATGTCTTGGATGCATTTGTGAGGAAAGCATGACGATGTGTAAGAGATGAACGAGACATAAGAAATGTCTCTTTCTGTAATCAATTCCACTGCAAGGAACAGGAATGCAACACCTGAATGTTCCACTTGAAACAAAGATGTATCTTAGTTTATTTGCTATATAAATCTTTCCCAGTTGTGAATACAAACTGGCACATCCGGGAAGAGGAGGCAAAGATTGCTCACGGATAAATTGAATGTGACCTTTCAAGTCACAATGAATGTCATGAACAAACAGAATAAGTCCCCACATTGTTTCATCGCCTGGCCTGAAGTGCTCAGCTGGCATGATAATTCTTTGGAGAGCTGTCTCTGCCAAAAAGAAGGAGAGGTTTACTTGAGTTCCCAGAGGTAAAGCTTGATATTTACCAGCTATGCTGACAATACACACAATCACAGAATACTTTCCACCAAGTTGAGATATTCACTTCAGTACTAAACCTTGGACATCTGCTGGGCCATGCAAAGAAGCTGGACCTGGGAAGCTGGGGGCCTTTTTAACTACCTCAAAGACTCTTGTTCTAGGTTTGTTTCTGCAAAACACTTGTAAATGTATGCTTTATACCCTGTTTCCTTGAAAATAGGACCCAACCAGAAAATAAGTCTTAGCATGGACAAGGATGCTTGTAATATAAGCCCTACCCCCAAAATAAGCCCCCGTTAAAATTGTCAGCCAGATGGATGCATTTAGTACTGTATTTCCCCCCAAAATAAGACCTAACCAGAAAATAAGCCCTAATGCATCTTTTTGAGCAAAAAATAATATAAGACCCAGTCTTATTTTTGGGAAAACACGGTAGGTTATCTGGGCCGTTGCCTGTCCTACATTTTTAGGAGGGGGTCTTTCTTTCTTTGGAGTTCTTTAAACACAGCTGTGACAACAATAATGGAATAATGTCCCTTGAAGTCCAAAGGAATGCCAGGGTGGGCTGGCATTAAATCTAGCGGTGGGAAGAAGTGAGGCCAACCAGGGACCAAAAGCTGCTGGAGATAATTTAACCAGCCCTTATTTCGGAAGTAAGCTTGCATATCGCTTTATCAGCATCTTAAACCACATCCACTAATCAAAAAAGAGCTCTACTACAACTATCGCATACGCCAATGCTGTTTTTGGCTTCTGCACATGCTGAAAGAGGCTTTTTGAATGATGCAAAGTCCCCTGATGAGGCAAACTGCAACTGATTAAAAAAAAATAAAAGGCGTCTGCTGAAGGAGGTGACTGAGATCAGGCAAAGTGAAGCAACATAGGAGTTTTGCTTCATGCTTCAGAAGCATAGCTTACTGGAAGCATGACCAAAGTAAAACACCCTGTGAAGCACCCTGTGAAGCATTGCACAGCTCTTTCAGCCTCAAGCTTCACCTGTCCTGTATTCTAGCAGCCCCCAAACTTTCTGACTCTGCAAACCGGTGGTGTTGGTGGGGGGGAAGGGGGAGGAGGAGGAGGAGGGGGAGGGGGAGGGGGAGGGGAAGGGGAGGGAATAGTTTTACATGTGCATCTGTCACTTGTGGAAATACAGCTTCACTCGCTTCACACACGCTTGTCTGCTGCTTGCACAAATGCAGCTTCATGCACCCACCTGCCACATACACAACCCAGTTCCCAATGGGCCACGGCCAAGGGTGAAATCCAGCAGGTTCTGACTGGTTCTGGAGAACCGGTAGTAGAAATTTTGAGCAGTTCTGAGAACCGGCAGTGGAAATTTTGAGTAGTTTGGAGAACCGGCAAATACCACCTCTGGCTGGCACCAGAGTGGAATGGGAATGGAGATTTTGCAATATCCTTTCCTCCGGAGTGGGGAGGGAATGGGGATTTTGCAATATCCTTCCTCTGGAGTGGGGTAGGAATGGAGATTTTGCAGTATCCTTCCCCTGTCATGCCCACCAAGCTACTCCACGCCCACTAAGCCACACCCGCAGAACTGGTAGTAAAAAAATTTGGATTTCACCACTGGTCATAAGTCACTTTTTTGAGTGTCATTATAACTTTGAAGAGTCACTAAATGTATGATTGTTAGAAGGGGACTATCTATTGATTGAAAAATATTGGAGCTCACTTTTGTTTTATATTTGTTCAATATATTTTCTTGGTCATGTTTTAATCTGTTCTGCTATTCCAACCCCCTTTTTCTCTTTATATTAGTTTGTATTTTAATGTTTGAGAAATGGAAGGAAGGAAGGAAGGAAGGAAGGAAGGAAGGAAGGAAGGAAGGAAGGAAGGAAGGAAGGAAGGAAGGAATTACTATGAGTCATTATAGAGTGCTCTGTATTATGATAAATTTAGTTTGCCATGTTCCCCTATAACCATCTACTGTTCCTACCTCTCCTTTTGGACTCTTAGATTCTTTTTAGATTTCTGTTTTTGTATATATTTTTTTGCCTTTTTTCATGGATTTTTTTTTTTCATTTTTTGAATTCCAACTCCCTTGTGCTTGTCTCTGACCATAAAAAAGATTTGATTCTATTTGACTCTTCCACACTTTTGCCTCAGGTTGTCACAGAGCAGACCAGGTACATGAATCAGAGATTGCTGAAAGGAATCGTAGTGCATTAGAACTATGGAGGACTCCCACTGCTCCAACTAATGTGAGACAACAGGAAATTAAATGAAAAGGAAAACTGACAACAAAGTTGTGAAAAGCTGTCTTGTAAATCAGAATTTACAAGAGCACAGAGTTGGTGATGTTATGATACAGAACTGTGAGATGTGTATTTGACAATCTTCCCTCCAAACCAATAGATATGTGAGTGAAATTGCTAGAAACGCATAAGAAACTGCTCCTTAGAATCTGAGCTCAGGCAAGCTCATCTAAAAGTGGAAGCTGAATATTATATGACAATCATGTCTTTGCTAATTGAATTAGCCACTTTGCAGATTAGTGGCAGGACCTATTATTACAGCATTTAAAATTAAGGGTGTCCTTCAACCCAATCTTTAATTCCAGAGCATTTCCAACTTGAAACATTTGAACAAATGAGTAATTTGCCCTTTTCTGAAACTTTTACTGAAATGGCACTGACACAGAAATGGATTTCTGCATGTAAAAAGGTATATGCTGTGTAAATATTTAGAAATTAAGTTTGGGTCATTAGGAGCCGAATGTTTGCTGGAGAAAAGCACTAGCTGTTAAGTTGATAATTGTTACTCTTATTGAGCATTGACTTATCAGACATATTCAGAGGAATGACATGAGATTTTACTCTTTTCCTGGAAAAAGAGTTATTTAATAAATACAGAACTTAAATTTTTAAGTTTCCTGTCTTATGAAAAAATGTATCATGAATCAGGTCAGACCACTGGGCTATAACAATAGCACTTAGACTTATATACCACTTCATGGTGTTTTACAGCCCTCTCCAAGCAGTTTACAAAGTCAGCATATTGCCCCCAACAATCTGGGTCCTCATTTTACTAACCTGGGAAAGATGGAAGCTCAGTCAACCTGAGCCAGTCAGGATCAAATTCCTGGTGGTAGGCAGAGTTAGACTGCAATGCTGCATTCTGCACCACCATGGCATATTGTTTGCACAGTATAAGAAATCTTGACACAGGAGGATAGTGACACATTCAGAATTTTGCAAGCAAATCAGAGTCCCTCTCAGAAAGTAGCTGTTCGGGGAGGTTAGAGCATCCATTGACAAAATGGCTGCTCTGATGCCCAAATTGCCAGATGGTAAATTGCTAAGTTTTGTCCCCAACCACCAATTCCTCTATGCAGCATGTTATGTCCGTATCTTAACTTTTCTGACATCCTAGGCACTGGCCCCAATTCCAGAGAAATCATAGCTCTCAACTGTCTTTAATTTTTAAGACTTTCATAAGGCCTGGAGCATTATTATAAATAGAACTAACGCTACAGAGTATTGCATTATTTTGCAACATGCTAGCCTTTTTTTAAAGAATATTATAGGTATTGGGGAAAAAACATGAGATGGGACAAAGAGCTGACTATAACAGGAAAGGCATTCAAGATTGTGCTGGTCTATAATCTATATTGACTGGAGGAAGCCCTCGAGATCAAGGATCCAGATAGTATTTTCCAGGACATGTATGTATGAAACCTTTTCCATGCATGCCACTTAGCATCTTTTGAATTGATTATGTGCCACCAAGTCAGTTTTGACTCCTAGCAGCCATATAAATAGAAGCTCTGCAGGATGGTTTGTCCATACTGTGACCTTTTAGATCTCCCAGCAGTGCAACCATTACTTCAACAATGACGTCCATCCACCCTAATGTTTGGATGGATAGTTTGTTTGTGATCCATGTGTTTGTTTCTTTGGCCATCTGTGATATTTACAAACACCAAAGTTCAAAAGCATTAATATTGTACTCTTTCTATCCTGCTTCAGCTTTCACTTCCATGCATTGCCATAGGGAAAGAATAGAATAGAATAGAATAGAATAGAATAGAATAGAATAGAATAGAATAGAATAGAATAGAATAGAATAGAATAACAGAGTTAGAAGGAACCTTGGAGGTCTTCTAGTCCAACCTCCTGCTTAGGCAGGAAACCCTATACCATTTCAGACAAATGATTATCCAACATCTGATTAAAAACTTCCAGTGTTGGAGCATTCACAACTTCTGGAGGCAAGTTGTTCCACTGATTAATTGTTCTAACTGTCAGGAAATTTCTCCTTAGTTCTAAGTTGCTTCTCTCCTTGTTTAGTTTCCACTCATTGCTTCTTGTCCTACCCTCAGGTGCTTTGGAGAATAGCTTGACTCCCTCTTCTTTGTGGCAGCCCCTGAGATATTGGAACACTGCTATCATGTCTCCCCTAGTCCTTCTTTTCACTAGACTAGACATACCCTGTTCCTGCAACTGTTCTTAATATGTTTTAGTCTCCAATCCCCTAATCATCTTTGTTGCTATTCTCTGCACTTTTTCTAGAGCCTCCACATCTTTTTTACATCATGGCGACCAAAACTGAAACGAAAGGAGAAGAGAGGCCAAGTTTCTCAACTATTTATGATTGAGGTAGCTGTTTGAAAGTCAGCATGGAAGTTAAGCACACATACAAACACACATGCATGTGGTCTCCAACTCACAGAGTGTGTAATTTAAAATAGCTCAGAGATCAAGGAAAATGCTGTTAAAAGCTTCACCAAGCAGCAGCTTCTCCAGTATTGCAAATGTGGGAACAAACAGGTAACAGAAGTGAGTCATGGATATAAGATATCAGAAGCCAAATGCCATCACCCTCATTTCTTCCTCTTCTTCACTCAGAGACTGCCAAAACCTCTGAATAAATTATTAACTTCTTTCCAGTTCTAGAATAGAAATATAAACATTGGGAAGCATAATGATTAATTTTAAAACTTGATTTTAGTTTGGAAATTTTTAAATCATTAGATATCATTGCTAAAACTTAGATTCTAAGCTTGAAAGCGGGAAGTGGGGATGGTGGGAAGGAAGGAAGGAAGGAAGGAAGGAAGGAAGGAAGGAAGGAAGGAAGGAAGGAAGGAAGGAAGGAAGGAAAGTTGATTCATTTGTATCTTCTGCAGTCATCTTGCATAAATAATTCTGATGTTCTGATGTGCCTATGTATGAACAGTATGTGTAAAATATACCAAGTCAGTAAAATATTGTAGTTTGAGAATTAGAAGCAGTTTCCTGGCAGTTATTGTAGAAAGGCCAAAAAACTGAAGAAATGTGTTACTGAATTTTGAGTTGCTCAGCTTGTAAGGGAAAATAACCAGAATCCCTAACTAGATAACTAGGTGTCCTCCCTTTCTAGTAATACTAGATAATGGTAGAAGACATCAAGAAATCTCAAGGCTTTGGAACACCAAAACTAAATAAACACAACACATCCTGGAAGAAAGCAACGGCAAACCTCTTCTGTAGTGTTTCCAAAACAAACCAATTATTATGCAAGTCACCACAGTTGAGCTCCTTTCAATATTTTCTTTATTGAGGAAAAAAAATCTCAACCTGATTGAGACTTTGGTTTCTTGTTTGTCTTTGTGCAATAAATACTTTTATGGAAGGCACCATGACTGAGCCACAGCCAAATCTCGGGAGAACTGGATGCTCTTCTTAGGCCTCAAGATATATACTTCTGACTTACAGCTATACTAATATGGGCAAAAGTGCAAAGAGTATAAAATGTGTGAGGACAAAAGCTCAGGAACCCAATAAATTCAGAAGACAGGAAGCTAGGTTAGCATAAGCCCT
This sequence comes from Ahaetulla prasina, assembly GCF_028640845.1. Lineage (NCBI taxonomy): Eukaryota > Metazoa > Chordata > Lepidosauria > Squamata > Colubridae > Ahaetulla > Ahaetulla prasina. The sequence goes on along the minus strand of NC_080540.1, from coordinate 277,509,142 downwards.
ATTTGGACATCCAAAAATGGAATATATCTCACGCCAGTGAGATTTCACACAGTCCTGAAGTCACTCAGATCATATGGACTTCCCTGTAAGCAGTTTTGTGTTCGTTTGTGGAGAGAAAGCCTATGGGTGTCACAGGCCGACTTCCAAGTGGCTTAATGTAGACCTAATATAGGCTTCCAATCTACATGGAAGTCCATTCTGCATACAAAGGGTTGTTGCCTTTTATACATGCCACAAAAGCAAAATTGTACGGGGCAAACAGCTCTTCCATAATACTCAGCAAAAGGGCATGGGAAGTAGGGGAAAAAAGCCAAATGTCAGGTGCTAGGAACCAGAACACCACCATGAGCTGATCATGTGGTGTCCCATGTGAATTTTACTCTGCTAGTCATTGCTGATTATAGAGGGTAGTGCTCATCTCCATTTCAAGACCATTGAGCCAGCATTGTCCAAAGACATTTTGCAGTCATGTGGGTGGCATGACATCACAGACCACTGTTACCTTCCCACCAAAGTGGTACCTATTTATCTACTTGCATGTACATGTTTTCAAACTGCTAGGTTGGCAGGAGCTGGGATGAGGACAGGCGTTCATCCCATCGTGTGGCACTCGGGTCACGAACCTAGACTGCCAGCTTTCCAGCCAACAATCCCAGCATCTTCAACTACTGAAGTGGCCCTGAACTGATCAGAGTAATCTCTTTATTGTTGCTTGCCTATTTACAAGAATGTCCCCAGACTAACCACATTCTCTTGGAAACAGGTAGATAAAGGGTTCAAGGATTCTTAGGGAGGATTGGCCCAGAGGTGGGTTTCAGCAGTTTCTGACCAGTTCTGGAGAACTGGTAGCAGAAATTCTGAATGGCCCAGCCCCATCTATTCTCTGCCTCCTGAGTCCCAGCTGATAGGGAGGAAATGGGGATTTTTGCAGTAATTTTCCCCTGGAGTAGAGTGGGAATGGAAATTTTACAGTATCCTTCCCCTGAAGTGGTGGGAATGGAGATTTTACAGTATCCTTCCCCTGCCACGCCCACCAAGCCACACCACACCCACCAAGCCACACCGACAGAACCAGTAGTACACAATTTTGAAACCCACCATTGGACTGGCCCCTGTTGCTTCCTTCACTGGAAGGAATTCAAGCTCTTTATTCCACTCTCCATTCTAACTGGAGATTCCACCATACCAATGGAGAAATCCCTTGCTTTTAGTGTGCTATGATTTTGCTCAGACAGGAATAAAAATAAATTGGAAAGGCAAAATTTCTTAAAAAGGAATGTGGATGCATTTGGAACAGCACTCTTCTTCTGGAATAGTATATAAATAAAATGGATATACTCTTGTGGAAAAGAAAGCTACACGATAGTCATCTTCCAGTGTTTGAAAGACAATTCATATTCAGGGAGTTCTTCCTTCACTGCTTTGGAGGGCAAAAGTACAGTCTAAACATGACAACTGGAGGAAAGCCGATATAAACATCCACTAGATGCCAAGATGATATCATGTGCGTCAATATCACCATAGAACTGACACAAATTATGTAATTTTATCAGACCTGTCACAAAGTAATTAGTGCCATTTATATAATCTGGATGATTTCCAGTGATGTCACTTGCCTCCTTCACTTCCTTCACAGGCTAAACATTAAAACAAACTTCCTATCAGTTGTAACTTTTCAAACCTTGGCCAGAATTGATTGCCACGGGAGGTGATAAGTTCTTCTTTCTGGAAGTATTTAAATATTAACTAGATGCTTATCTGTCCAGTATACAATTTTTCATTATAAGCTCTTTGTTGGATAGATTCTTCCCTGAACAAAAAATGGTTTTAAATGCTAAATACTAAATACAGAGTTAACTTGTTTTTTGGCAGCTTCATAAAGGAAGTTCAACTTTTACATAACTTTTATAAGTTAATATCCTTGTTATTCATTAGTTGTTTCACAATGAGGAGCAAATTTGGGGACTGGAGGCTAAAGCATATGAAGAACGGTTGCAGGAACTGGGTATGTCTAGTTTAATGAAAAGAAGGACTAGGGGTGACATGATAGCAGTGTTCCAATATCTCAGGGGTTGCCACAAAGAAGAGGGAGTCAAGCTATTCTCCAAAGCACCTGAGGGTAGAACAAGAAGCAATGGGTGGAAACTGATCAAGGAGAGAAGCAACTTAGACCTAAGGAGAAATTTCCTGACAGTTAGAACAATTAATCAGTGGAACAACTTTCCTCCAGAAGTTGTGAATGTTCCAACACTGGAAGTTTTTAATAAGATGTTGGATAACCATTTGTCTGAAGTGGTGTAGGTTTTCCTGCCTAAGCAGAGGGTTGGACTAGAAGACCTCCAAGGTCCCTTCCAATTCTAAATATATTCTAAATAGAGAACAATTATTTTGAATAGTAAAATGTCTAAATATAGTATGGTATTTACTGCATGCTGAATTTTTTTAAAAATAGGCTTTATAGTACAGTATGAATGTTCCCTTTTATATATGCTTGAGATCAACTGCCATATATTTTTAGAAGCATCAGAGCTTATGTTTTATTGGGGACTCTTTAAGTGTTTCTCAACGTTGGCAACAATAAGAAGGGTGGACTTCAACTCCCAGAATTCCCCAGTTAGTCTGTGGCCGAAGAATTCTGAAAGTTGAAGTCCATGCATCCTAAAATTACCAATGTTGAGAAACACTGCTTTAAACAGATGATTACTATGATTTCACTTCCTCAAGCGGAATGGGAACACTGTACAGCAGAGGTAATGGATTTGCTGGTTTCTTGAAGGAAAAGTTAATTTTCTGATGCATTATATTGTTTTATTTATTAAATTTCTACACTGCCCATCTGATCTAACTGCCTCAGGGCAGTTTACAACAACATAATAAAATCATATTAATACAGGAATAAAAGCATAGATATTGCTTGTATTTAAGTAATAATTCTATTGTTTAGAATTAAGAAACAGATTAAAACTTACAAGTAAAAATTAAAAATCAAGTTAAAAATTAAAAAAGCTAGGCGCTCCCAACCAATCCCAGGGTTGCTTTAGAAATATTTAACTCTCCATTCCATTGTAGCCAATATTTTGATGAAAAAAAGGCCCTTATTGAAGAATTTTTTAAATAAAATGATGTATGGTTGGTATTTGACCCAGAATGACTAGTGAAAATGTATAAAGCCTTGTGGTGCAACCAAAACAATCTGGAACTGAACACACTCAAAACCGTAGAAATGGTGATAGACTTTAGGAAAAACCCTTCCATACTTCCACCTCTCACAATACTTGACAACACAGTATCAACAGTAGAAACCTTCAAATTTCTGGGTTCTATCATATCGCAAGATCTCAAATGGACAGCTAACATCAAAAACATCATTAAAAAAGGACAACAAAGAATGTTCTTTCTGCGCCAACTCAGTAAGCTCAAACTGCCCAAGGAGCTGCTGATCCAATTCTACAGAGGAATTATTGAGTCTGTCATTTGCACCTCTATAACTGTCTGGTTCGGTTCTGCAACCCAACAAGAAAAACACAGACTTCAGAGGATAATTAGAACTGCAGAAAAATAATTGCTACCAACCTGCCTTCCATTGAGGACCTGTATACTGCACGAATCAAGAAGGGGGCCGTGAAAATATCTGCAGATCCCTCGCATCCTGGACATAAACTGTTTCAACTCCTACCCTCAAACGACGCTATAGAGCACTGCACACCAGAACAACTAGACACAAGAACAGTTTTTTCCCGAAGGCCATCACTCTGCTAAACAAATAATTCCCTCAACACTGTCAGACTATTTACTGAATCTGCACTACTATTAATCGTTTCATAGTTCCCATCACCAATCTCTTTCCACTTATGACTGTATGACTATAACTTGTTGCTGGCAATCCTTATGATTTATATTGATATATTGATCATCAATTGTGTTGTAAATGTTGTACCTTGATGAACGTATCTTTTCTTTTATGTACACTGAGAGCATCTGCACCAAGACAAATTCCTTGTGTGTCCAATCACACTTGGCCAATAAAATTCTATTCTATTCTATTCTAAAGGGACTTCTAATAAGCATTGGAAATGTAAGTCACAATCCAGGTTCATTTTATCATATGTAGTGGTCTTGCAAATATGTGACAATATACTGGACAAACATAACAATGACAATGCAGAAAATGCAAATATTAATGAAGTCTGAAACCTTTCTTTTCGTGTATGTTGGACAAGCCAATTGAAAAACAATTTGGGATGCTATTCCTTCACAGGTGACGGCTGCAAGGATTGTACTTGCCAAATGCTGGAAAGAACAAGAGATGCTGACTATTGAAGAATGGATTTTAAAATTGACTGAATTAGCAGAGATGATGAAATGAACTGCTTTGATCAGAGATAATGGACTAGACAGCTTTATAAGAGACTGGAAACCATTTGTGGGCTTTCTACGTGCCAAATACAGTAACAGGTGCTTAACAGAGGGATTTGAAGATTAGTGTAATGCTTAGTTTAACCTCTTGACTGCTTTCTATCTGTGTGTGTGTGTGTGTACGTCATGACATCCCTTTTTTGTGATGATTTTCAGCCTCTGTGCATGCACAGGAGGCTTTATGCATGTACGGACGATGGCGTGTGGAACCGAAGCAAGCTTGCACACAGTGTGTGTACATTTGCAAACCAATAGGGAAGGTAAGTGAATTTCACCCTGATGTGTGTGGGTGTGTTTGTGTTTGCACACCCGCACACACACACACACACACACACACACACACACACACACACGTATTTGTAAAAGGGAAAGAGAATTTACTGTTGTTGTTTTTCAGCATCCAGCCAGGATGGATTCTATATGTTAAATATTAAATTTATTTTGTATTGGGATCATTTTTTTCTCTTTTTTTGGCACACCATTTTTTTCTGTGTTGTTAATGCTGGATGTATGTTTCTGTTTTGTTTCATTTGTTTGTTTTTCTGTTTTGTATTATACCTTTCACGATAAAGCAAAATAAATGTACTTTTAAAAAAGAAAAGAAAAAGGCCCTTATTGTTAGTTCGTTTAAATTCTTGAACTGCTCAGCACCATAGCTGTTTAAAAATAAACCCTAAAGCAGGGGTGTCCAAACTTTTTTGAGTGAGGGCCAAATACAGAAAAATAAGCAAAGGCCCGGGCCACGGGGGGGGGATGGGGGGATGGGCGTGGCTTATTTTGGGGTGTGGCTTGGTGGTCATGTGACTGGTGGGCGTGGCTAACTGCTCATGTGACTGAGTGGATGTGGCTATGGGCATAGAAACTACTCAGAGGGCTAAAAAAAGTAATTTTTGACCAGTCCTCACACTTATGACCATCCTCACATTTATGCCCATTGCAGCATTTTTAACAACCATATCACTCATTTCACAACTGCTTCTCTTCACCACGGTTACAAGATAGGGTGCAAAATGTAAAGATAGTTGTACGTGTGAGGACCAGTCAAAAGTGTGAGAACCTGTCAGAAATCACTTTTTCAGCCGTCTGGGTAGTCCCTATGCACAGTTTAGGCTTAAGTATACTATATGTGTGTGAGTTATATATATGTGCATGTGTATCTCTATGTTTGTGTACGTGTGTGTTTGTGTTATGTTGATTTTAATGTAATATTTTTAAATATAATTATTCAGAAAGGCATGCGGCTGGACAACAAACAGTATATAAGCCTAGTAAATTCATGTGTGGCCCGGCCACACACAAGAGGTGACATATTGACACATGATTACTGTGTGTATTTCTAACTCGCCTATAATGTGAAGAACATTGCTCTCAGTGGGAGCAGTGATGCTGTCCTTTGGATTGAAGGATGGCTGGGATGTCAGGAGAAAGTTTGGTGGTTGAGACACGAAGGACTTCACAGAGATGGCTATCAGTCATTCTGGATCTCAGTCTGCTTTTGTTCTGATTTAACAGAGAAAATGTTTGTTCACATATGTATGTTGAGCCGAACAGGCTCATCATTCTTTTGCATGGCGTCTCATCAGAGGAAACTTGGCATGATCCAAATTCTGATAGAAGTCAGGAGGAGAGAAGCTGATGTTGACTCTTCAGAGAATCATCACATTGCATTTCAATCAGTTCTAACTGCAGACTCTCCTCCACTTCTTCTGCATCCACCAGGAAGGGGGTCGAGAACAGCTTGATTTGTTTTTCAATGACAGAAAAATCTTGAAAACGCTGGTTGAATTCTGTCACGAGAGATGTAATTACAGAAACATATTTCTCCTTTTAGCAGAAAGGTCTGCCTTTGGAAAAGCAGACTTGATTTCAGACAGCGAGGGAAGTGTACAGCATTAAAGCTTCAGAGTTGTGTCTCAAACAGGCGGAGCTTTACACAGAAGGCTTTCATGTGCGCATACAGGTGTGATACCAGCTGTTCTTTGCCTTGTAGGTTCTTGTTCAGTGTATTCAGATGATGAGTAAGATCAACTAAAATGCCAGGTCTGCCAGCCACAGAGGGTCACTCAGTTCATGAAGAGGTCGGTCCTTCTCTTTCAAAAATTGTCGATTTCTGATCTCAGCGAATAAAACCGCTGCAGCACAGAGCCACGGCTGAGCCAGCGCACATCAGAGTGGTAGAGTACATCCCGTATTCAGCATCCACGTCAGATAAGAAAGCTTGAAATTCCTGTGGTACAGTCCTCTAGCTCGAATTATGTTGACAGTTTTACAACAGTGTTCATCACATTGCCCAGCTGCACAGTCTTGGCACACAGTGCTTCTTGGTGGATTATACAGTGCATCCTAACAGCCTCACCTCCGCTCTCTTTACCTTGACGCACACCATGGATGCCATTCCTTTGCGCCACCCGTCATGGCCGGAGCTCCATCCGTTGTTACTCCACAGAGCTTGTCCCATTTAAGCCCCATCTTTTCAACTGCCTCTGACACAGCGTCAAAATATTTCCACCTGTCGTTGTGCCTTTAGGCTCATCATATCAAGCAGCTCCTCCGCACAGCAAAATTATCATCAACTCCCCGCAAAAAATTAAAAGCTGTGCGGTGTCTGTATGCCTGTGCTCTCATCGCATGCTATCGAGTAAAAATCAAAAGCACAAGCTTTCTCTCAGCTGAAGTTTCAGGTTAGCTGACAAGTCCTCGATTCTCCGCACCACTGTATTTCTGGATAAGGTCACATTGTTGAAATCCTGCACTTTTTCCGGGCACATTACTTCTGTGACTTTGATGAGGCGCTGCTTTATGAAATCACCGTCTGAGAACGGTTTGCCATGCTGGGCAATAAGTTTTGCGACTTCATAGCTTGCTGCTGTGGCGTTTTCCTGTATTTTGTTAGCACGAAATAAAAACTGTTGTTGAGCTTGCAGGCTAGCTGCCATTTGCTTGAATTTCTGTGCTCGTTTGGCACCTGTGTACGATGCGTAGCTCTGATGCTTGGTCTCATAGTGCCGACGGACATTATACTCTTTCATCACGGCAACATCTTCATTGCAAATCAAACAGACACACTTTCCGTTGATTTCTTTAAAGAAATATTCATTTTCCCACCGTGTTTGAAATCTTCTACACTCACTTGCTATCTTGCGTTTCTTGGTGCTGCCATTTCTGATGACTCGTGGTAAATATTTAGGACTATATTAGAGGCCTGAAAACCTGGGACATTACAATACAGATGGATACAGTCAGTCTACTAAAAAGCAACAATATGTGGATATCATCTTCATTTAAGGGGGAAAAATGTTTCATATTCATTCATTTGTTAGGTGTTCAAACTTGTCTCAGACTTGTGGATTCAACTCCCAGAGTCCTCAGCCAGCAAAGCTGGCTGAGGAACTCTGGGAACTGAAGTCCACAAGTCTTAAAGGGACCAAGTTTGGACACCCCTGCCCTAAAGTATAATAATATTATAAAGGGCAACAGAGCAGGCAATAAAAATTATGAAAACATTAAATACAGAATAAAATAAATAACAAGTGCAAAACCAAAAGACTCTAAACCAGACTCACATTATTTTTTGAGAGGCGGATGAGGGGAAATGAAGTTTTGGAATGGATTTTCTGAGTTGTGGTGAACTCTTGTTGATTTCATTTAGATCAGGGATCTCAACCTTGACAATTCTAAGATGCGTGGACTTCAACTCCCAGAGTCCTCAGCCAGCAAAGCTGGCTGAGGAACTCTGGGAACTGAAGTCCACAAGTCTTAAAGAGACCAAGTTTGGACACCCCTGCCCTAAAGTATAATAATATTATAAAGGGCAACAGAGCAGGCAATAAAAATTATGAAAACATTAAATACAGAATAAAATAAATAACAAGTGCAAAACCAAAAGACTCTAAACCAGACTCACATTATTTTTTGAGAGGCGGATGAGGGAAATGAAGTTTTGGAATGGATTTTCTGAGTTGTGGTGAACTCTTGTTGATTTCATTTAGATCAGGGATCTCAACCTTGACAATTCTAAGATGCGTGGACTTCAACTCCCAGAGTCCTCAGCCAGCAAAGCTGGCTGAGGAACTCTGGGAACTGAAGTCCACAAGTCTTAAAGAGACCAAGTTTGGACACCCCTGATCTTGGCTTTTGTTTTGTATTTGGTATGAACTTGAAACTCCCTTCGTTATTCCCTGCCCAAGGGGTGGAGGCGCGAGGAGCCTCACCAGGCGGCCTGAGGAAGGCGAGGATAGAACTGCTGGGCCGGGCACGGCCAGCAGCCTCTTTCGCGCTTGCCGCCGCCCCCTCCCCTCCCTTCGTTATTCCCTGCCTGAGGAAGGCGAGGATAGAACTGCTGGGCCGGGCACGGCCAGCAGCCTCTTTCGCGCTTGCCGCCTCCTCCCCTCCCTTCGTTATTCCCTGCTCGAGGAAGGCGAGGATAGAACTGCTGGGCCGGGCACGCCCAGCAGCCTCTTTCGCGCTTGCCGCCGCCTCCTCCCCCCCTCCCTTCGTTATTCCTGCCCGAGGAAGGCGAGATAGAACTGCTGGGCGGGCACGCCAGCAGCCTCTTCGCTTGCCGCCGCCTCCTCCCCTCGCCGTTATTCCCTGCCCGAGGAAGGCGAGATAGAACTGCTGGGCCGGGCACGGCCAGCAGCCTCTTCGCTTGCCGCCTCCTCACCTGTTTCTCGATGGCTGTCACTGCCGCCACGCTGTCCGACATGGGAGGCGCGAGGAGCCTCGCCAGGCGGCCCGAGGAAGGCGAGGGTAGAACTGCTGGGGCAGGCACGGCCAGCAGCCTCTTCGCTTGCCGCCTCCTCTGCCCCTCCTTCATTATTCCCGCCCATGGGGAGGAGCTGAGCCTGAAAAGGGCCATATTAAATTATACTTCCAGAATTTGCTGCGGGCCAATAAAAACTGACCCGCGGGCCGCAGTTGGCCCGCGGGCCGTAGTTTGGACACCCCTGCCCTAAAGTATAATAATATTATAAAAGGCAACAGAGCAGGCAATAAAAATTATGAAAACATTAAATACAGAATAAAATAAATAACAAGTGCAAAATCGAAAGACTCTAAACCAGACTCACATTATTTTTTGAGAGGAGGATGAGGGGAAATGAAGTTTTGGAATGGATTTTCTGAGTTGTGGTGAACTCTTGTTGATTTCATTTAGATCAGGGGTCTCCAACCTTGGCAACTTTAAGCCTGAAGGACTTCAACTCCCAGAATTCCCCAGCCAACTCCCCATTGGTTGGGGAATTCTGGGAGTTGAAGTCCTCCAGGCTTAAAGTTGCCAAGGTTGGAGACCCCTGATTTAGATTGTAATACTGTAAGAACTTGCTATTACTGTACATTTGCTTACTGACTTTATACCCATCAATGTTTCTCAACCTTGACAATTCTAAGATGCGTGGACTTCAAATCCCAGCAGAATTGGTTGGGAAATTCTGGGAGGAGAGGTCCACACAACTTAAAATTTCCAAGGTTAAAACATCCACATCTATTATTATTCTACAACCTCAAGGTAATTACTTAAAGGCCTCCTGATTTTATTTCTCTGTTAATACACCTATAAGTCAGTTTAATTGCGAAACCGTGATTAGTCTAAAACCATCCTGTGGTTTCTGTTGTCAATTGACACTTGAATCTGGGTTTTTCCGTCCAACTCTTGTCATCGGAACTGCCAGCTGTTTCTTTCTTACAAGCTTCAATGCAGGCATCCTTATTCTGTTGCTTTTGTGCTGTTCTCTCAACTCAGTTTCAATTCCTCTTGCTTTTTCATTAAAGAGCTTCTGAGGAGAAGCAAAGGACATGGTTGGAAATTGAAATGATTCAGTACCTAGCTGGCTGGCTTCCTCTACTACCAACAATGGCTCTTGGTTTGCCTCTATAGTTTGAGCTACTTCTGCTCTAGATATGCCTTTGCAGATCTCCCAGTTCAATGAATATGTCATATTGTAAATACACATTGATTTGCTAGCCTCTGTTCTGTAATTTCTGATTCTGGATGTTGTCCTTTCCAGAACTGGTACTTTCTTCTTATATATCTTCTTCTCATTGGATTGGATTTGTAATATAGGACATTATTTCTTTGTTTTCAGTCTTCATATATTTGCAACAAGAAAACAACTTTTGCAACAGGGGCAAATATCTGTAGCTCAGGTCATTCTCTGACCTTGTGGGTTGGTTTCCAAACATTTTGTTACTAGGCTAGTTTTATTTTATTTTTTTAGACATAGCAATTTAAAATTAAGGAAGTTTCAAATTTAGCTGCTTTTATCTAAAAATATAAATAAAATAAAATAATAAAATAAAATATTTGTGCAGCTTTCTGAGATTTGGTGTGTTTCTGTAGTGTTTCACTCTAACTACACAAACACACAAAATCTCACAAAGCTGTATGTGGCATTTTGTGTGTGTGAGACAGTCAGTTGTATTGTGTTGCGCTGTGTGTGTGTAAAGTGTGAAAATTGGTTTTTGAGCTTTTTGTGGCTCTGTGAGGTTCCTGCTTGTTGCAGGGGGCATTTTGGGTGAAGTGCAGCTGCTTTTACATTGTGTGTGAGTCAGTTGTGTTGTGTTGTGTTGTGTTGTGTGTGTGCGAAGTGTGAAAGTGGGGTTTTGGTACCTCTTATTGTTTTGTGTACTTTGTTTATTATTTTTATTATTTATTGTTATTGGCCATGCCCACCCGGTCACCTGACCACAAGCCACAGCCACTAATTAAGCCACTCCCACAGAACCGGTTTGGAAAATTTTAAAATTTCACCCCTGACCTAGAATGTTCCTTTTTGGCCCAGATGACAACCAATCTGGTAGAGTATGGGTTTCTATAAATTACGTCTCACCATATTGTTTATGGCAGACCACTCTTATTTTTATTATTTATTTATTTATTTGTTTGTTTGTTTATTTATTTACATTTATATCCCGCCCTTCTCTGAAGACTCAGGGCGGCTTACACTATGTTAAGCAATAGTATCCATTTGTATATTATATACAAAGTCAACTTATTGCCCCCAACAATCTGGGTCCTCATTTTACCTACCTTATAAAGGATGGAAGGCTGAGTCAACCTTGGGCCTGGTGGGACTTGAACCTGCAGTAATTGCAAGCAGCTGTGTTAATAACAGACTGTCTTAGCAGTCTGAGCCACCAGAGGCCCTTCATCTGGCTTCTCTGATAGAATAAAATAGAATTCTTTATTGGCCCTTTTTGTTCTTCTTTCAAACTTTTTGATGATCCAGCTTTCATATAACATATGAAAGGGGAATCCACAGCTTTGACAACATCTGCCTACTATATATTGTAGTGCTACAAAAAAGTGAGCTGACTTTACAGCTATAATTACATCCTTATCAGGCAGACTAGTCTTACGAAATGGGCACGATGCACTGTGCAGATCTAAGATACCTTTATTAGAACAACTAAAATAACAGAATCTTTCAAGTTGAATGTGCTACTTTCTCCTCTCTTTGTCTTCATGAGAATTGGAGATGGTGCCTGAGGCATTTTTGCAAATTGCTTTCTTGGCCTAAGCTCAAGTTTCATTTCCTTGGTTGTTCCTTGGTAGCAAATCCTCCTTCTGCCCTTCAAGGCCATGATCTTTATCCACTACACTATGACATCAAAGACTTATTAGAATAATTGTATTCCAGCATTACTCTGAAAGGAAGCAGAATACAGAATAACAGAGTTGGAAAGGACCTTGGAGGTCTTCTAGTCCAATCCCCTACTTAAGCAGGAGACCCGATACCATTTAAGTCAAATAGTTGTCCAATCCAGTGGTGGGTTGCTCCCGATTCTGTCCGGTTCTTGCAATCTGGTAGTAAAAGCGGCAGAAGGCTCCGCCCACCCACCTGGACGTCATAATGGATGCACTGCACATGCACGCTCCTGTTGTGAACCGGTAGTAAAGGTAAATAGAGCCCACCCCTGGTCCAGTCCCTTCTTAAAAATCTTCAGTGTTGGAGCACCCACAATTGCTGAAGGCAAGCTGCTCCATTGATTGATTGCTCTTATTTTCAGGAAATTTCTCCTTAGTTCTAGGCTGTTTCTCTCCTTAATTAGTTTCCATCCATTGTTTCTCATCTTGCCTTCTGCTGTTTTGGAAAATGGACTGACACTCCCCCGCCCCTCAATATATGCTGATATTATATTAGAATTATATTAGCATTTCTGCTCCAACCTTTCTCTGATGATGACTATTATTATAGTCTCTTTTTTTTTTACAACATGCCTATTTTACTGCAATATGAAGTGTTAATGTACATCAAAATTAAAATGAGAACCAATTAGCTAAACAACTTTAGGCTACAAGGATTCTTAATCATGAAGTAATATTTAACTGTTCATTTTCTCTCAGTCTGTTTTTTTTTTTTTTAAAGAAATTAGACTTTGGAGAAGAAACTGTCACATTGATTTGTGGTTTTACAGCACAAAATAATGTGCTTTATTTTTCTGCTCCGCTTCAGCAACGTATCTGACACTTGTACCATAAAGCCTCCAATCCCTGCTTGTTCTCTTGTTCCTCGAAAAAGGAAAGACTAAGCAGGAGGCCTTATACAGAAAAGGAAACATGAAAGGACAGAGGCATCACGAAAAGTTGTCAAAAGTGCTTCTGTAATTGTTTGATTCAGAGATTGATAACCCTTTTGATGACAATTGCTTATACTGTGGTCAATCTACAAAGTGCTATGATTGACAAATTTGCAAACTGGCTATGTAAACAGGACAGTTGCATGGTGTTGATGATTTAATGGCAGCTGGGTTTTCCTACGTTTACATTCTATTCAGTGAAATGTATTTGATTTAGGATAAAATCAGCAAATAGTTTTCTGGTATCTTAAGGATTATTTACTGGAGCACAAGCCTTCATGCATGGAGAATATACAGTTATTCCTTGACCGACAATCACATTTGGGACCAGAATTTTTGTCATAAGTCATTGTCATAAGTCAAGGCACCCATGTGAGCAGATCCGATTTTTTCAGCTATTTTTACGGTGGTTATTAAATGAATCATGTATTTATTAAGCAAATCCATTCTCCTAAATGAGGGGTTTTTTTTACAAGTTTCCAGCAAAAAAAAAAAAGGTAAATCATGGTCACATGACCACAGGATGATGCAACTGGTTATAAATAAGAGCCAGTTGCCTGAAATGCAGTGTTGTGACTGTGTGTATAAATGTTTTATGATGGAAAAAATTGCTTTACACTTTACACTTTACAAGCCATAAAGCACCCTTTCTAAGTCTGCCAAAGCTTCAAACCAGTCATAAGTCAAGGTCCACCTATATATCTATGTGGTTTCTAAGAGCCGACAAGGACTTGATGGCATATAATCAATCAAAGAAAAAATTCATGGACTTTTCCAATCTGATGTCAAAGTTTTTGACTCAGCGGTACATGACAAACTTCTCCTCAAACTAAAATCCTACGGCATCTCGGGACCCCTCCACAATTGGATAACAGTGTTCCTGTCAAACAGACAACAAGTGGTCAAAATAGGCAGTGCCCTATCAAATCCTGTTCCTGTCAATAGTGGCGTTCCCCAAGGCAGTGTTCTTGGACCAACACTCTTCATATTATATATTAATGATCTCTGCGACCATATTAAAAGTAATTGTATTCTCTTTGCTGACGATGTCAAACTGTTTAACACTACCAACAATACAGCTACCCTTCAAAAAGACCTTGACTTTGTGTCAGAATGGTCTAAAACCTGGCAACTCCAAATCTCAACCACCAAATCCTCTGTCTTACACATTGGAAAAAAGAATCGAAACACTAAATACAAACTCGACGGACATTATCTTACAGATGACCCCCACCCTGTCAAAGACCTTGGAGTTTTCATATTCAATGACCTAAGCCAAAGCCCACTGCAACTACATCGCAAAAAAGGCATTAAGAGTTGTAAACTAATCTTACGTAGCTTCTTCTCCAGAAACACTACTAACCAGAGCTTACAAAACATTTGCTAGACCAATTCTTAAATATAGCTCGCCTGTCTGGAACCCATACCACATTTCAGACATCGATACAATTGAATGTGTCCAGAAATATTTTACAAGAAGAGTTCTCCACTCCTCTGAATACAACAAAATACCTTATGCCACCAGACTTCAAATCCTGGGTTTAGAAAACTTGAAGACTACTTCAGCTTCAATCACAACAATACAAGGGCAAACAATAGATTTAAACTTAATGTTAACCACTCCAATCTTGATTGCAGAAAATATGACTTCAGTAACAGAGTTGTTAATGCTTGGAATACACTACCTGACTCTATGGTTTCTTCTCAAAGTCCCCAAAGCTTTAACCAAAAACTGTCTACTATTGACCTCACCCCTTTCCTAAGAGGTGTATAAGGGGCGTGTATAAGAGCACAAACGTGCCTGTCCTACTGTTTCCTTTCATTAGATCCAATTTATATAGTTATTACATGCTTATACTCATATATATACTTATGTATTGTATAGTTACTTCATGCTTATGCTTATGTATGCTGTTATGACAAACAAACAAACAAACAAACAAACAAATAAATAAATAAATAAATAAATAAATAAAATGATGTTATCTAGATTTGCTAGGATTCAATGGCCATCATTTTTAACTGGTATAGCAGAGGTGTTCAAACTTGACAGCTCTAAGACTTGTGGACTTCAACTCCCAGAATTTTCCAGCCAGAATTCTGAGAGTTGAAGCCCACAAGTCTTAAAGCTGCCAAGCAGGGGTGAAATCCAGCAGGTTCTGACAGGTTCTGGAAAACTGACAGCGGAAATTTTGAGCTGTTCGGAGAACCAGCAAATACCACCTCTGGCTGGCCCCGGAGTGGGGTGGGAATGGAGATTTTGCAGTATCCTTTCCCTGCCACGCCCACCAAGCCACCAAGCCACACCACAACCACCAAGTCACGCCCACAGAATTGGTAGTAAAAAAAATTTGGATTTCACTACTGCTGCCATGTTTGGGGACCCCTGTGGTATAGCATTTGGCATGGAATTGTGAAACTCAGATTTTTCTGATTTAGGGGTGTTTTTCTCATTCTAGAACCTTTAAAACTTCAAGCCCCCTAACCATTAGCACATTCACACTCCATCAAGATGAGTGTGGAAAAAATTGTCAATCTAATATTTTAATACATACATTAAGATGTATATAAAACTTGTTGTGCATTATATCATTCATGTATTTTTTGATGGCCAAGGTTTCCTAGATAAGAATACCCTAGTAGATCAATGTTTCTCAACCTTGACAGCTTGAAGATGGATGGACTTCAATTCCCAGAATTCCCCAGACAGCACAGCATAGATGGATGAAGTCCATCCATCTTCAAGCTGCCATGGCTGAGAAACACTGCCCTAGATAGATTGATCATGTTTGGGCTTTGATTTCTAGAAAACACATGGCATGCCAAGTGATATTTGTAGCACTTTCCAGTAGATGAAAACAAAACAATATAAAAAGGGGATATATTATAACTCACTGACTTTTAAGCCTTGCACTGATGGATTTTGCATATCCTCTCATTCTTGTTTGCCATTCAACCAATGAATAACTTCCTTTTCTCCATACACAGAACAAGTAATAAAAGAAATACATATTATTTAATGAGTGAAAAGCAGGTCACCTTCCTGATAAACAGAAATAAAACAACAATGCCTGAAAGACAAATAGCTGCAACCTCTATAGAAATGATGAATACTGAACTCCAATATTTGTTGCTTTCAGAAATTCTTGAAGACTCAACTATTTCAAATTTGTATCATGGTTGTGTTAACATGTTCTTTTCTATGTGTGAAAATTGTTAATTGCAGCAGCATAGAAATATGTTCAATAAATAAATATTTGTGCCCCAAAACAACTTCACCTGATTGAATTTTTCCCTCCTTCCCTCAAACCTAGAGAAATGAAGAACCATCCAGAAACTCCACCTCATTTCAGCGATGGGATCAACTCCATCCATGTGTGTCACAGTTTTGCATTTTTAGTGATCCAAAAATTAACTCACTCATTGTTCTTCTAGTGACACAGAAATGATGTTATGTGAAATACTATATTATCAATAAGATGTAGCAGAATGAATTTGCAGAACATATTCTTGATTCACTAGGGTTTAAAATAACCATTACTATTAAGTACTTTATATTCAATTGTAAAGATTTTTCAATGCATACCTGGTATACCCAATTTGCTTTCAAACAGCACAACAGGAAATACATCTTTGCATCGCAATATCTTCACACCTCTGATAGATATAGCAAGTAACTTGAGATGCACTTGGCCATAGAAAGGTTCCCCGCCCTGCTGTAGGTTATGTTAAACTGAGAGATGGGTTCACATAATATTTTAATGTTACAATTTAACTGTTAGTGCAGTGGAGTAAAACATTCTGAGTGACCCAAGGTACATATCCAATATCAAACCTAAATAGGACTTTAAATTTTTGAATTTGCTTCAGTGTGTTCATTTCCACATGATGTTGGTTTGTTGATGTAGTGTAGTAAGCTAGAATTATTACTAAGCCAAGGGTACCTGGTGACACAATGTGTTGTGCCTCGTCCTCCCTCCTCTCCTCAGCCGGGCCCCTCCCGTCTCCTCCCGGGCCTGCTATCAGACTTGGAGTCTGATAATGAAGATGAACAGCCTGTCATGCCTCCAGCCCCCGGCCCTGGCCCCATGCCTGAACAGGATGTCAGGAATGAACAAACAAACCTCACTCGTACGGCGTGTGTTCCTTTGGCTCAGCCATCAGAGGAAGTCAGCCATGGAGTGGAATTACTCGGGCCTACTCCTCCTCCTCCCAAACAGCAGAAGACAATTCAAAGTGGGAGGATCCTTGCTTCCAGAGATCTGAGAGGCAACGCCAGCAGAAGGAAGGGAGGGGCAGGCCTGGATAAATGCTGAGTCATGGAGCCACACCCCACAGCCTATATAAAGGACCTGCTTGTGGCATTCCAACTTTGAGGCAAGCAAAGTCTCATCTAGTTTGCTGAAGTCACAACTTGGACTCCTGCCTGCCCTGAGAAACCTGGAAGAAATTTGGCAAAGCTGCAGAGGCTTTGTTGCCATGCTTGATACGGACTTCCTAGACCGGTCGTCAGAGGGGGAGTGGGACACGACACAGTGGCTTAATGAAGCTGGAACTGCTGACCAGAAATGGTCTGGACCCTGACAGTTTGAGCCCAGTTCCATGGGATGGAATGAGCTCCTGTCACTTGATCCCTACCTCCTGCCCAGCCAGCAGTTCAAAAGCAGGCAATATTGTGTGTAGATAAATGGGTGTCACTTTAGTGGGAAAAAACTAACTGTATTCATCTGTGCAAAGAGCGGAAGCCAATGCTTGGCCAGGCTGGATGCGAAGCACCACAATACGAGACAAGGCAAGACCAGCGGAGGAAGCCCGGAAGAGTGAGCAACCTGAACACTGCTGGTTAATTGGTGTAATGCTAGTTCTCACCCTGCAGTGCAACAAGGATAAGTGTGCAAGTGTCAAACAGATTGAACTAGCAACTAGGCCAGTGATGGTTAACATTTTTGGTGCCTAATCCCAAAACGTGCGTGCGTGAATGGACACATGTGTGCCAGAACCCCCATAAGGCAATGCAAGTGCCCCCCCGTGCATGCACCCTCCTGCACATATGCACACATTCCCCACACATTCCCCCCTGCATGTGCCCCATTTTGGCTTGTGCAGCCCCCCCACGCCCTGTTTTGGGCCTGGAAGGCACCAACCTGGAAGGCAAATCAGGGTGCAGGGAGACACTCAAGACCCCCCTACACCCCATTTTGGGCCTGGAAAGCCCCCTGCACCAACCTGGAAGCCAAAACGGGGTGCGGGAGTGCCATAGGAGGTCCCCCATGCCCCGTTTTGGGCCTGGAAAGCCTCCTGCACCAACCTGCACCACCCCCACATGTGCCCTAACCCCCCGTTCATGCATGCATACATCCCCCGCAAGTGCCCACCCCACCCCCCATGCACTTGCAGCAGAGACTTGAAGACCAGCTGGCCAGCAGGAGACACACATGCATGTGTGGTGGAACTGGCCTGGGGCGACAGCTGGCGTGCCCACGGAGAGGGCTCTGCGTGCCACCTGTGGCACACATGCCGTAGGTTTACCATCATGGAACTAGGCTGTTAGGACTGCATTGTGTCTAGCAGGTGTAGATTTTCCTGACATTGCCATAGGCTAAATAAATAAATGATAATAATAATTACTAAGTCTGGCTCTGAGCTTGTATTATTGCATATACAGGTAGTCCTCATTTAGCAACCATTATTGCAACTGCCACCTCAGTCACTAAGCAAAGCATGCACTAAGTGACACCGTGACTGTGCTTATGTGTTTATTTTTGCTTTCCTTTGCTTTACAGACCTGTGAAGGTTGTAAGTGCAAGGATTGGTCATAAAGTTACTTTTTCATCACGATCATAACTGTGAACAGTTGTTAAACGAGGCAGTCTATAAACAAGGTCAGCTTGTTGCAATTCTGACAGTATAATTTGAAGTAATTGGTGACTCAAGTGACTTCTTTCATTGGAAGATAAATGACAATGTCTTGAGAGAGAGCCATCTTCCAGCTGTCATCTGACAAATATGAAATAAATGGAAAATTAAGAGCAAAGAAGAAAACAAGGCAAATTCCAGAACATTAGCATGATGTAATTCCCAGCAGATAATGAACAATGCAGATGAGGCACTCAAAGATAAACCCATAGATCAGTTTCCCAACTCTGCTATGCAATGATATGATTTGTGCATGTGTTATACAGAATGAACCCAGCCACAGACATATTTTGGCATAGGTTCGGTTAATGAAGCAAATTCAGCCTTAAAAAAGATATTCAGCCAGCTGCAATGGGTTGGTTAGATTCTAATTACAATACAAACCATTAAAGAAGAAAGTTTCCAAGCAAACAGCAAGCACCAACAAAAGGAAGTGATTTCTACCCTTTCCTTAATTTTCTACATTCTCTAATTTCCTCTGAACTAACCTGCCACAAATAATAATAAAATTTAAAAGCTGTGCTATCGCATCATTTATTGATTTGCCGGTTCATGACACAGTAGCATACAGATGCTCTTTGCCGGTTGAAACCAAATCCTGACAGATTATTTCACACATCATAAAGTTAAACTTTCTATTTCCATTTCAGGCAGAGGAGAATAGGCAAAGGTAAGGCCTAAAGTTAAGAAAAAGCACCGATCTAATTAAAAGCTTACATTTGTATATTAAGAAGAAATATACTGTCTGTTTGTCAAGGACCTTGGAGTACTCAAATCAAATGATCTAAGTGCCAGAGCTCACTGTAACAACATCGCCAAAAAGGCATTAAGAGTTGTAAATCTAATCTTGCATAGCTTCTTCTCCGATAATATCACACTACTAACCAGAGCATACAAATCTTTGCTAGACCAATTCTCGAATACAGCTCATCTGTCTGGAACCCACACTGCATATCGGACATTAATACAATTGAGCATGTCCAGAAATATTTCACAAGAGTCCTCCACACCTCTGCTAGCAACAAAATACCTTATGCCACAGGACTTGAAATTCTGGGTTTAGAAAATTTAGAACTATGCTGCCTTCGGTATGACCTGAGCATAGCTCATAAAATTATCTGCTACAATGACCTTCCTGTCAATGACTACTTCAGCTTCAACCACAACAATACACGAGCACACAATAGATTCAAACTTAAAGTGAACTGCTCCAATCTCGATTGCAGAAAATATGACTTCAGTAACAGAGTTGTTAATGCCTGGAATGCACTACCAGACTTTGTGGTCTCATCCCAAAACCCCCAAAACTTTAACCTAAGAGTGTTTATTGTTGACCTCACCCCATTGCTAAGAGGTCTGTATGGGGCGTGCATAAGAGCACAAGCATGCCTACGTCCCTGTCCTAATGTTCCTTTTAATTGTATTCATTTTATGTATTCGATTTATGCTTATACTTATATATATTATCTAATATGTACTCAACAAATAAATAAATTTTAAAAAAGGATTAAGAGTTGCTACACATTTAACCATATCATAGTTTTGCTTTTGATGAGTTGCCTTTTCCATTTATGAAAGACTTTTGGTTGTAATTTCTGTGACAATATCGAAGTAGTTGCACGCTATATATTAACTGCATCACGACAAATGTACCTGTGTGCACTCTGAGAAGTTCCTTGGTGACCAGACCACACGAGCCACAACTAATTATGAAAGCATGGAAACATGACAAACAAACAAACCTAGCTCTCAACTGAACAACCAAGAGAAAGGACTACTCAGAAGCATCTCTTTTCACAGCAGGGGATTTCCTGTAAAAAAAAACCAAAAATCCCACACCAATTTGGTCCTGTCGATGGCACATTTCAATGTCTTTTCATCAAGTGTTGTCTTACGTGGGTGAAATAGCCATCTCGGCACAACCACAACATTTCCCCAAGCTAGGTTTGATTTCAAGGTTGCTCGTGATGTACTGTGAGTCATAAAAAGAAAAAAACCCCACAAAGTAATGGTAAAAGAACAAGCAAGGTACATCAATATCTGTGTTCCTTATCCTACCTTTTGGATCACACAGTACAACAAAAGAATAGTACAGACCCAGTGAAGGGCAGCTAAAGAGAGATCTTACTATCCAAAGAAGGAGTCTCCAACCTTGGCAGCTTTAAGCCTGGAGGACTTCAACTCCCAGAATTCCCCAGCCAGCTTTGCTGCATCCTCATTTTACCAACCTCGGAAGGATGGAAGGCTGAGTCAACCTTGAGCCTTGTGAGATTCGAACTGTGAAATTGCAGGCAGCCGGCAGGCAGCAGAAGTAGCCTGCAGTACTGCACTCTAACCACTGCGTCACAGCATAAGAAGCAACTGAAACTAAAATCATGTCCAGTAATAGACAGCTTTTCAGCCAGTATCTTGCATTTTATTCCACCCTATAGATCCAAGTCCAAATCAAGTTTGGCATAATCTATTCCAGGGGACTCCAACCTTGGCAACTTTAAGACTTGGGGACTTCAATTCCCAGAGTTCCTCAGCCAGTTTTGCTGGCTGAAGAATTCTGGGAGTTGAAGTCCCCAAGTCTTAAAGTTGCCAAGGTTGGAGACCCCTGATCTATTCCCCTGTTTCTTAACCTTGGCTACTTTAAGGTGTGTGGACTTCAATCCTGGCAGGGAAATTCTGGAAGATAACAGCCCACATGCCTTAACATTGCCGGAGTTGAGAAATATCAGTCTATACTATTAAGTGGCCAGCCTAGCTGCACATAGAAGTCAGTTTCTGATGTAACTGTCACACTCAGAAAAAAAGAAGTAAAAGCAGCCCTGTGGCTTTTCTCTCAAAATTGATGCATGTCTGAGTTTGCACTAGTACACAGAGGAAGTGGTAGAATGGCGAAGAAAGCAACAGGAGGCCACTGACAGTTCCCAAGCATAATTTCCACCTAAGCAGCTTCTCTAAACTTTCAGAATGCAGCACAAAAAGCAGCTACAGGAACACTGAAGCGAGTTCCCATCAGGCAGACTAGAGTGGGTGGATGTGTGAGGACGTGTAAGACTTGAGAGTTCTTTCTTGGCAACTAATTAGCCTTCTCATTCTGATTTCTCAGACAATGAGATCTAAGTACCAATTAAAGCGCTCCTGCTAGCTAAATACTTGGTGCCATCCAAAGCACTTATTAACTCCTTAAATGAAATCGCCTCCATGCCAATGAGACAGGGTGAAGGAGATAGCAAAGAGAGATGCTTGACACCATGAACAACCCAGCCTGGATTGCTAAAATCCAGACAACCACATGGTGGCAGGAAAGAGCAGAAAGTTCCTGTATGCCTGGGTTGAAAATGATCTGGCAGCCATCTACCAAGGAAAATGGGGTGGGAAGGGGGAATGGAAAGGGTTTGAAACAACAAAGGACAACATCACATGAAGTAATGGAGAGTATCTGCTTTAATTAGATTATTGGAATCCATCAAATCCTTCAATATTGCTGCATTCGTATTGTTCAGCTGGTTTCCTGTGTTCCAGAAAGCAAGGAATGCAGCCACCGTAAGAAATACTTACCCATCATATCACAGGAAGGGCAAGGAATCCCCATCATGGGAACATATGTTTATCAGGGCAACAGAAACAAACAGGTGTTGTTGTTTTTATTTCTCAATATCTTTGGTTCTGATATGTTTGGCATGATCAATGTGTACCTCCACCTCCCAGGTATTGTTTCCATTCCTCAGCCTTCCATTTTTCATTCTTGGCTTTTCTAGCTGTGGCATAGCATCAGCAATATTTGGCTAGATACTTATTCACATTTGCAAAACACCTGCCTGTCTGCCCACCCATCTGTCTTCCTTAACTTCTAAAAATCTGTAATTTTCTGCTGCAGAAAACCAAATCTTGTGAAAGTAGGATGTTTTTGAGCAGATGGTTTACCCCATGGGTGTCAAACTTGATTTCATTGAGGGCCACATCAAGGTTGTGTTTGACCTCGGGGGGCTGGGGTGCATGTGGCCAGGGTGGACATGGCCAGCTCGATGTCACTCGTGTCAGAGGTGCCTGTGGTGGCCCAAGAGAAAACGGGCTCCTGAGCTCCGTTTTTGGCTGCAACAGCCTCCTGCAATGCTCTGCCAGTGAAAATGGAGCTCTGGAGGGCCGCATGCAGCCCTCCCAAGTTCCGTTTTCACTGGCAGTGACACCGCAGGCTGGTCCTGTGCTGTTTCCAGGGTGGCCCCATGGCCAGATCTAAGCACCCCACAGGTCGGATTTGGCCTGCGGACCTTGAGTTTGACACCCCTGACAAGCTGATCTCGTCCAGGAAGAACAGAAGCCACAGAGGCAGAAGAGGGATCAACCATGGAGGCAGCAAAAGTGATATACCAGTACAGTTTTCTTCCAGTGCACCGGTAGACAGAGAGCACTTTAACCAAGCCACAAGAAAAGGATCTATGGTGCCCCAAGTCTCATCTTCATTAAAAATGTATGACCACTTTTGCTTTATCAATTAAGTTGGCTCAATGTCAACCACCTCAGAGAGGTAGCCATACAGAACTATTTGTGATATTCAGTTTAGTGAAACTCAATCAATTAACTAATTAAGACAAAATGTAACAAATTGATAGCATATTTGGAATAATGAACAAGAATATTAAGATGAATGTGGGTCTTTAATCAGTTTCCCTTTTTATAGATGTCCAAACAATTCCAACTGGCTATTCTCAAAACATCTGATATTTAAAAACAAGCAAACATTCCAAGCACAACAAAAACAAAGCTCCCAGCAATCCTTGCTGCAAATAATATATTCTACAGGCTCATCAGGAATCAAGAAAGCTATTAGCAATGACAACTGAGTCAGCCTACAAGCAATAAAACCTCCAAAGATTTTCATCTTGAGGTCCCTATGGTCATTTGTGTCAACATAAGCTGTGATTTGAGGTGAGTAATAGCTTTTTTCTAAACTTTGGTTGTTTGCTAATAAAGCTGCAAAGGGAAAGAGCGGATGACTGTTGCCTGAGTTGGGTTTACATTCTTTTTACTTGAAGGTCTCATTGTTTCTATTCTACTCTACCTTCTCTTTGCATCCTCTGGAATACAGTAATTATGACCCCCTTGTCCTCCTATGATTTAGAGAGTGAGCAAATCCAAATGATCTGCCTGATGAGCCATGGTGGTGCAGTGGTTAGAATGCAGTACTGCAGGCTACTTCTGCTGCCTGCCAACTACCTGCAATTTGGCGGTTCAAATTTCACCAGGCTCCAGATTGACTCAGCCTTCCATTCTTCCGAGGTGGGTAAAATGAGGACCCAGATTGTGTGTGGGGGGGGGGCATAGACTGACTCTATATACCATTTAGAGAAGGCTGCAAAGCACTGTAAAATGGTATATAAGTCTAAGTGCTATTGCTATCTTCCATCTGCAGGCAGATAACATTCTTTGAATACTTATGTTCCAACAGGATACATCAACAAAAAATATATCAGCAAAAATGTTCTATAACTAAATGCCTCTAAGATTGAACAGAGGGGTTAGGTGTATTAATCCTCAAGATGCAAGCTGAAGGTTGAATGTTAGGCATAATCAGTGGTGGGATTCAGCCAGTTCGCACCACGTTGGGAGAGCCGGTTGTTAACTTTCTGAGCACTTTGGTGAACTGGTTGTTGGAAGAAATCATTGGGGCAGAGAACCAGTTGTTAAATTATTTGAATCCCACCACTGGGCATAACATTTTATATTTTATGGCAGATCTTCATCAAGACTCCTTGTGGAACATCTGTAGAAGATATGGAATCTCAGATCAATTTATTAACATCTTCAAAAATCTCTATCACAACAGCAGTTGCTATGTAAAGACTGATAATGGAGCCACCAATTTTTTTAACATCAATACTGATGATAGACAGAGTTGCATTTTATTACCCTTTTTGTTCCTTCTCACCATAGACTTTGTTATGTGGAAAGCAACCAGTGGGCCAAATGTTATAAATCCCTGGAAGAGTCACACCAGGCTCACTAACCTTGATTTTGCTGACAATGTTGCATTGCTGTCAGAAACTGGCGCAT
Organism: Ahaetulla prasina; assembly: GCF_028640845.1. Lineage (NCBI taxonomy): Eukaryota > Metazoa > Chordata > Lepidosauria > Squamata > Colubridae > Ahaetulla > Ahaetulla prasina. Next base: position 277,484,191 of record NC_080540.1, on the reverse strand, counting down.
TCTTGCAGGACATGACTCCCAACTTAGAGACTGAGGCTACAAAAATTGGACTATGTCTAATTGCAGGTAACACCAAAGTCATGTTAATTGGGAACCACCCTCCTAACACATTAATCACAACTGGATAACAGCCAACTGGATAACAGAGGAGGGTTTCACATATTTTTACCACCGGTTTGCCCCACGCACGCATGCTTGCTTTGTGCACATGCGCCTTCTGTGCATGTGCCCGGCCTTCTGTGCATGTGCCCGGCCTTTTGTGCATGCGCCCAACCTCGAAAATGTGGCTAAATAGGACAGCATAACACCAGTGCGGATGGCTACCCGCGATCTCCACTATCGGTTCGCCTGAATTGATCCAAACCGGCTGAATACCATCACTGAATAGAACATGTCCAACAGTTTACACACCTTGACAGCATATTACAAGATGGCAGAATAAATGCAGATGTCAAACACAGAATTGGTAAAACCTCAGCGAAATGCCAGAGCTTACAGCCTATATCAGGGGTAGTCAACCTTTTTATACCTACCGCCCACTTTTGTGTCTCTGTTAGTAGTAAAATTTTCTAACTGCCCACCGGTTCCACAGTAATGCGCCGTGTATCGTTGTCTGCGCATGCCTCTTGCGCATCATGGATTGGGTTGGGGGGACGCCGACTACCAGTTCTGCTTGTCTGTTACAGCTGGGTGGTGTGGGGGGAGATGCGCGAGCTATTCTGGGACAAGGCTCTTTTGTTTGCAGTCGCACTATAGCACCATTTAGTTTCACTTACGTAACGTGAACTAAACTTATGCGCGGGCGATTCAAATAGTATATTTTCAGAAATTTAAATTGTCATGGGGAATTTTATGAAAACCTAATGAAAATGTTTTTAAATAATGCTATGAATTTTTTTAAAAAAGTCAATTAATTAAAAAAAAGGAAAGTGCTTCAGTATCGGACAAAACCCCTACCGCCTACCATGAAAGCTGGAACGCCCACTAGTGGGCAGTAGGGAACAGGTTGACTACCACTGGCCTATATGGTCATCTCTAACAACAGATAAGAAGACCAAATTACAGCTTTATAAGACAATTGTACCATCTTCGCCAAGGAAACATGGGCAGTAACAGCACACAGAGCACAAAAGCTCAGTGTGTTCTATCAACATTGCCTACAGAGAATCCTGGGTGTCACTTGGTACAACCATATCACCAATGAGGAAATTTTGCAGCTTAGTGATCCAGGAAGTTTGAGGCTATTGTGACAGAATGTTGCATGTGTCTAGCTGGCTATATTCTTTGCTTGCCAAAATATTGATATCCGAAAAAATGCTATATGGTGAGAGCCATAGAGGGAAAGCGGAGGCAGGGTAGAGCATGCAAAACTTGGTGTCAGATTTTAGAAGATGACTTATGGATAGTCAACCTCAAATGGGAAGATGCCAAAGTGCTGCCACGAATAGGATTCATTGGTAGAAGCTTGCTGCCCTATGCACTTCATGCTAAAGGAACCAATGATGATGATGATGATGATGATGATGATGATGATGATGATGATGATGATGATGATGATGGTCTTCTCAAGGAAAGTGTTGAAATTATGTTAAGAATCATCTTGCATCTATTAAACTTGGTGTATTGTGTATTTGGATGTGAATAGGCCTACCACCAGTGGTGGGATTCAGCCAGTTCGCACCACTTCGGGAGAACCAGTTGTTAACTTTCTGAGCAGTTTGGCAAACTGGTTGTTGGAAGAAATCATTAGGGCAGAGAACCGGTTGTTAAATTACTTGAATCCCACCACTGCCTACCACTCACAACAAAGTATGATTATCCTTAGTGATAAAACCAGCATGTAAATCAGCCTGCTTCTAATGAATTAAAGAGAATGACTGAACAACCATTTTGATAAAAGAACTAAACTGTTTTTTGATACAGAAATCTATAAATGCTAAGTGTCTAGTTTTCAGCTGGAGCCGGCAGACCATTAAGAAATGTACACCATATTCCTTTAGGAACTCTCTACCACCCAAGAATTGGTTTCCAATTGAATCATAGCAAGATTAACTAACATCACAAGTTGATGGTAAATTCCCAGAATCTTAAAGATTGTCTGGGGTTGCTGAATTGCATTGTTCCATGTTTAGAAAGAAAAAAAAATCTTCTTAACTTATAAAAATGTTGGTAGAGTCATGGATGAATGTAATAAGAGAGTGGCAAATGGTAATAGCAATTGACCTGACATTCAGCTAGAAAAGTCTCTCAGTAGAAGAATTTTGTGTTATCATAATAAAACCTGACCAGCCTAAATAGATGGTGGAGGAGAAAGTTATTCCAACCCTATAGTTATACACATTTAATATAGAATAGAATGGAATGGAATGGAATTTAATTAATCTTTCGTTTCATAATTTAGTTATTTATTATATTTCTACACTGTCCCAGGTGACTCTGGGTGCTTTACATATAAAAAAAAATATAATATGTAATATTAGCTATCATAAGCTCAGTGATTAGTGCTACCCTTACTATGTAAGTGTATTCCAAGATAAAGAAGAGGATTGGTGGATTCACCTGGCTTTGTTCACCAAGCATCTCCTGGCCGGAAAAACAACTACTTTTTACTCTCCTTAAAATGTGGTGGTTCAGATGAGTGCAATCAGAGCTGGGAGGTCAAACGAAGAAGTGTGCTTGATCTAAGAAGGCTTAAGGAGGCACCAACAATACTGCACGGTTTCAAATATTTATCTTCCTGAGAGCATGCATCTACCATGTGAGTCCAGTAGAAGCTTCTCTAAAGTTTCATCATCAGAGGCTGCTAGCATGCCTAGGTCCCTTTTCCATTCCAGATTCAGATAGTTGTACATTCCTAATAAGAGTGGCATCCAGCCCTCTCAATTCCTGGCAAATAGATGGGGAAGAAACAGAGGTAGTGGCAGATTTTATTTTCCTGGACTCCAAAATCACCGCAGATGGGGACTGCAGCCAAGAAATTAAAAGACGCTTCCTCCTGGGGAGGAAAGCTATGGCAAATCTAGACAGCATACAAAAAAGCAGAGACATCACCTAGCCAACAAAAGTGCGTATAGACACTTTTTTTTTACATGAGTTACTTTCATACCAGCCCCTGTCCATGTCACCAAACACATTATCAATGAACCTTCAGTTCTTTATGTCCACGGATATTAAGTTTACTGAGTTTGCTGGTTGATAATATCTTTGTTTCCTTACATTTAACCAATTTTTTCATTTTCCATTTTTACTTTCATAATGAGACATTTTAAATCTTCCTTTATCTTGGATTAAATGCTCTCACTTGACCCAATTCACATCTGCATATCTGAAATTTTAATTTCATAAGCTTCTCCCTTTATGAATAAGCCAGATACCAAAGGATAATTCCACTATTTAAATGTTTAAAGGGGAAAGTCTTCAGAATTTACCTTCAGCTATTGCTGTAGAATATAAACCCTAACATTTTGGTGACGTTACGAAATTTTGCTCTGAAGCCATATAAAAATGTTAAGTGGCCCATACATTTTTGCACCTTGGTAAGAAAAAAAAAGGCTTCAGTAACAGTAACAGAGTTGGAAGGGAACGGAGGTCATCTAGTCCAGCGGTCACCAACTTGTGGTCCATGAACCACTTGTGGTCCGTGAGGTCCCAAAGGTTGGTGGCCCCTGAACTAGTCCAACCCCCTGCTCACGCAGGAGACCTATACTAGAGATTCAAACCGCTGACCTTTCTGATTGACAAGCTCAGTGTCTCTGCCACTGAGCCACCTAGGGTAAGAAGAAATGTTCTATAACTAAATGCCTCTAAGATTGAACAGAGGGGTTAGGTGTATTAATCCTCAAGATGCAAGCTGAAGGTTGAATGTTAGGCATAATCAGTGGTGGGATTCAGCCAGTTCGCACCACGTTGGGAGAGCCGGTTGTTAACTTTCTGAGCAGTTTGGCAAACTGGTTGTTGGAAGAAATCATTAGGGCAGAGAACCAGTTGTTAACTTTCTGAGCAGTTTGGCAAACTGGTTGTTGGAAGAAATCATTGGGGCAGAGAACCAGTTGTTAACTTTCTGAGCACTTTGGTGAACTGGTTGTTGGAAGAAATCATTAGGGCAGAGAACCGGTTGTTAACTTTCTGAGCAGTTTGGCAAACTGGTTGTTGGAAGAAATCATTAGGGCAGAGAACCGGTTGTTAACTTTCTGAGCAGTTTGGCAAACTGGTTGTTGGAAGAAATCATTAGGGCAGAGAACCAGTTGTTAACTTTCTGAGCAGTTTGGCAAACTGGTTGTTGGAAGAAATCATTAGGGCAGAGAACCAGTTGTTAACTTTCTGAGCAGTTTGGCAAACTGGTTGTTGGAAGAAATCATTAGGGCAGAGAACCAGTTGTTAAATTATTTGAATCCCACCACTGCCTACCACTCACAACAAAGTATGATTATCCTTAGTGATAAAACCAGCATGTAAATCAGCCTGCTTCTAATGAATTAAAGAGAATGACTGAACAACCATTTTGATAAAAGAACTAAACTGTTTTTTGATACAGAAATCTATAAATGCTAAGTGTCTAGTTTTCAGCTGGAGCCGGCAGACCATTAAGAAATGTACACCATATTCCTTTAGGAACTCTCTACCACCCAAGAATTGGTTTCCAATTGAATCATAGCAAGATTAACTAACATCACAAGTTGATGGTAAATTCCCAGAATCTTAAAGATTGTCTGGGGTTGCTGAATTGCATTGTTCCATGTTTAGAAAGAAAAAAAAATCTTCTTAACTTATAAAAATGTTGGTAGAGTCATGGATGAATGTAATAAGAGAGTGGCAAATGGTAATAGCAATTGACCTGACATTCAGCTAGAAAAGTCTCTCAGTAGAAGAATTTTGTGTTATCATAATAAAACCTGACCAGCCTAAATAGATGGTGGAGGAGAAAGTTATTCCAACCCTATAGTTATACACATTTAATATAGAATAGAATGGAATAGAATGGAATAGAATGGAATAGAATGGAATAGAATGGAATAGAATGGAATTTAATTAATCTTTCGTTTCATAATTTAGTTATTTATTATATTTCTACACTGTCCCAGGTGACTCTGGGTGCTTTACATATAAAAAAAAATATAATATGTAATATTAGCTATCATAAGCTCAGTGATTAGTGCTACCCTTACTATGTAAGTGTATTCCAAGATAAAGAAGAGGATTGGTGGATTCACCTGGCTTTGTTCACCAAGCATCTCCTGGCCGGAAAAACAACTACTTTTTACTCTCCTTAAAATGTGGTGGTTCAGATGAGTGCAATCAGAGCTGGGAGGTCAAACGAAGAAGTGTGCTTGATCTAAGAAGGCTTAAGGAGGCACCAACAATACTGCACGGTTTCAAATATTTATCTTCCTGAGAGCATGCATCTACCATGTGAGTCCAGTAGAAGCTTCTCTAAAGTTTCATCATCAGAGGCTGCTAGCATGCCTAGGTCCCTTTTCCATTCCAGATTCAGATAGTTGTACATTCCTAATAAGAGTCTGGCATCCAGCCCTTTCAATTCCTGGCAAATAGATGGGGAAGAAACAGAGGTAGTGGCAGATTTTATTTTCCTGGACTCCAAAATCACTGCAGATGGGGACTGCAGCCAAGAAATTAAAAGACGCTTGCTCCTGGGGAGGAAAGCTATGGCAAATCTAGACAGCATACAAAAAAACAGAGACATCACCTAGCCAACAAAAGTGCGTATAGACACTTTTTTTTCACATGAGTTACTTTCATACCAGCCCCTGTCCACGTCACCAAACACATTATCAATGAACCTTCAGTTTTTTATGCCCACGGATATTAAGTTTACTGAGTTTGCTGGTTGATAATATCTTTGTTTCCTTACATTTAACCAAATTTTTCATTTTCCATTTTTACTTTCATACCAGCCCCTGTCCATGTCACCAAACACATTATCAATGAACCTTCAGTTCTTTATGTCCACGGATATTAAGTTTACTGAGTTTGCTGGTTGATAATATCTTTGTTTCCTTACATTTAACCAATTTTTTAACATCAATACTGATGATAGACAGAGTTGCATTTTATTACCCTTTTTGTTCCTTCTCACCATAGACTTTGTTATGTGGAAAGCAACCAGTGGGCCAAATGTTATAAATCCCTGGAAGAGTCACACCAGGCTCACTAACCTTGATTTTGCTGACAATGTTGCATTGCTGTCAGAAACTGGCGCATTCTTGCAGGACATGACTCCCAACTTAGAGACTGAGGCTACAAAATTGGACTATGTCTAATTGCAGGTAACACCAAAGTCATGTTAATTGGGAACCACCTCCTAACACATTAATCACAACTGGATAACAGCCAACTGGATAACAGCCAACTGGATAACAGCCAACTGGATAACAGCCAACTGGATAACAGCCAACTGGATAACAGCCAACTGGATAACAGCCAACTGGATAACAGCCAACTGGATAACAGAGGAGGGTTTCCCCAACCGGTAGGTGCCTCATTTCCCACCCTCGGCTTATACTCGAGTCCCCAGTTTACCCCAGTTTTTGGGGTAAAATTGGGGACCTCGGCTTATACTCAGATCGGCTTATATTCGAGTATATACGGTATGTATTTAGTGGTCCCTGAGGTCCCAAAGGTTGGTGACCCCTGAACTAGTCCAACCCCCTGCTCACGCAGGAGACCTATACTAGAGATTCAAACCGCTGACCTTTCTGATTGACAAGCTCGGCGTCTCTGCCACTGAGCCACCTAGGGTAAGAAGAAATGTTCTATTGCATCCCACTGTAAGGTTGTGAGCCATAAAGTTGTTTATTACCTCCTACTTCAATTTTTCTTCTTGTGCATACTCAGTCAAGGATTGTAAAATAATAAGGTAGACAAGCTTTATGATAATAGGTTTTACCGTTTTAGCTAACTAGATCAGTTCAACAGGTTTTATATGTTTTGTGTCAATAACTTTAATAACTTCAGTTTATCTACTTATTCATTTGTCTGTATGTACATGGATATTTTGCTGCATTTTCTTTTTGTTTTTTCTACTTTGCATTAGTCATTGATCCACAATAATGTTCAAATAGTTAGTGGTTTCAGACTTCAGACAACATTTACAATTGTTTGAAGCATTCCACAGTCAGGCTACAATATTTTGCTAAAAACCATTATTTACTTCTGGTTTTCAGCAAAACCAGTCCACAGTGAAGCATTGGTTCCCTTAAAGTCTGTAGAGATTCTCAGTCATCCAGATCATGGTTGTCCCAAAGGTGGTTATAAGCCATGATGGTCAATCGTAAATCAGGTTGCTCACATGAGCCACCAGATTTTATGTCCTTTTTGTGATGGTTGTAATGTGACCGCCATGAACATTAAGTGAATACTATGGTTCTTAAGTGAACCAATGTCCCAAAGGTGCTTTTTCAGATGGCAACTGGGCTTTCTGGTTTTTCTTTGAAGACTTTTCACTTCTCATCCAAGAAGCTTCTTCAGCTCATGAAGAAGTATTCGCTTAATGTTCATGGCAGTCACTTTACAACCATCGCAAAAAGGACATAAAATTGGGTGGGTCACATGAGCAACCTGATTTACAATTGACCATCATGGCTTATGACCATAAAGGAAAGGCCCCATTATGGTAATAACTTGAGGACTATCTCTATATGGAAAACATGCATCAGTGTCTCATTTCCTGTTGAATTCTGACCTACTGTGTTTCTCTAAATTCTCTAAATTCTTACACAACTTCCTATTCATTGTAAAGATTCCTTAGAAGAACAATAATCTGTCACACCCATTAGCCTTCATATGTTCTACTTTTGGGCATGTTCTATACAATTAAAGACCTTGTTACAATCCATAAAGCAAAAGTAAACCTCCTTCTGATATTCTCTGAATTTTTCCATTCTCTATCTTAAGTGGGCTATCTGTCTTATTATGTTCCTTTGCTTTTTTTGAAATTTGTTCATTTGACTTTTCTCTCTTCTTATCTGATTCTATTCTTCTTCCTAAGATCTAAAGCAAAACTATGTATGGAAAGAAGCCGATATTTCAGTAATTTGCATATTATCTTCCATTTGTCTCCAATTATTTAATTGCTTAGACCAGTCTTGCTCCATAGGTGTTAACAAAGAGCTGTTAATACTTTAAGTGCCTTTTCTCCTGCAACTTTAAGTAGTTCAGTGATTCTTTAATCTGAGTTTGCTGTATTACACATTTTCACGACCTGGATTTCTAAACATATTCTTTTTCTGCAAATGCTTTTCTTATTCTTTTTTCTCTGTTGCTATCCTTTACAATTACTCTTGCGTATTGCTACTTTAACTATAAATATTTCTATGAGTTCTATAGTTTTTTTAAAAAAAAACCTCTCACTTTCCCTTTCATATTATTTTCCTCTGTTAAGGTTCAGCACTGAAATATCTTATTTTACTCTTTCTTGCTTGATAGTGGAAGTCCCAGGGTTAGTAATCATACAAATGTCTTATTTGCTAAATGCAGACATTTCTATTATTTAAACTGCTTGGATACTTCATTGAGATTGTGTATGCTGCTCAGTTGCAGTTCTTATACATGCAGAAACTAGGAGTTTAATTTCTTAGGGAAATTATGTATATTCTTCTATTTCTTGAGATTAATTTATTATTTATTATTTATTTATTTATTTATTTATTTATTTATTTATTTATTTATTTATTTTTTCAAATTTATATACCGCCCTATCTCCCTAAGGACTCAGGGCGGTTCACAGGAAGTTAAAATACATATAAATACAGATTAAAAACAACAATTAAAAAACTTATTCTATTGCCAAATTTAAAAAATAATATAAATAATAAAACCTGACCAGCCTAAATAGATGGTGGAGGAGAAAGTTATTCCAACCCTATAGTTATACACATTTAATATAGAATAGAATGGAATGGAATGGAATGGAATTTAATTAATCTTTCGTTTCATAATTTAGTTATTTATTATATTTCTACACTGTCCCAGGTGACTCTGGGTGCTTTACATATAAAAAAAAATATAATATGTAATATTAGCTATCATAAGCTCAGTGATTAGTGCTACCCTTACTATGTAAGTGTATTCCAAGATAAAGAAGAGGATTGGTGGATTCACCTGGCTTTGTTCACCAAGCATCTCCTGGCCGGAAAAACAACTACTTTTTACTCTCCTTAAAATGTGGTGGTTCAGATGAGTGCAATCAGAGCTGGGAGGTCAAACGAAGAAGTGTGCTTGATCTAAGAAGGCTTAAGGAGGCACCAACAATACTGCACGGTTTCAAATATTTATCTTCCTGAGAGCATGCATCTACCATGTGAGTCCAGTAGAAGCTTCTCTAAAGTTTCATCATCAGAGGCTGCTAGCATGCCTAGGTCCCTTTTCCATTCCAGATTCAGATAGTTGTACATTCCTAATAAGAGTCTGGCATCCAGCCCTTTCAATTCCTGGCAAATAGATGGGGAAGAAACAGAGGTAGTGGCAGATTTTATTTTCCTGGACTCCAAAATCACTGCAGATGGGGACTGCAGCCAAGAAATTAAAAGACGCTTCCTCCTGGGGAGGAAAGCTATGGCAAATCTAGACAGCATACAAAAAGCAGAGACATCACCTAGCCAACAAAAGTGCGTATAGACACTTTTTTACATGAGTTACTTTCATACCAGCCCCTGTCCATGTCACCAAACACATTATCAATGAACCTTCAGTTCTTTATGTCCACGGATATTAAGTTTACTGAGTTTGCTGTATTACACATTTTCACGACCTGGATTTCTAAACATATTCTTTTTCTCCTGCAACTTTAAGTAGTTCAGTGATTCTTTAATCTGAGTTTGCTGTATTACACATTTTCACGACCTGGATTTCTAAACATATTCTTTTTCTGCAAATGCTTTTCTTATTCTTTTTTCTCTGTTGCTATCCTTTACAATTACTCTTGCGTATTGCTACTTTAACTATAAATATTTCTATGAGTTCTATAGTTTTTTTAAAAAAAAACCTCTCACTTTCCCTTTCATATTATTTTCCTCTGTTAAGGTTCAGCACTGAAATATCTTATTTTACTCTTTCTTGCTTGATAGTGGAAGTCCCAGGGTTAGTAATCATACAAATGTCTTATTTGCTAAATGCAGACATTTCTATTATTTAAACTGCTTGGATACTTCATTGAGATTGTGTATGCTGCTCAGTTGCAGTTCTTATACATGCAGAAACTAGGAGTTTAATTTCTTAGGGAAATTATGTATATTCTTCTATTTCTTGAGATTAATTTATTATTTATTATATTTCTACACTGTCCCAGGTGACTCTGGGTGCTTTACATATAAAAAAAAATATAATATGTAATATTAGCTATCATAAGCTCAGTGATTAGTGCTACCCTTACTATGTAAGTGTATTCCAAGATAAAGAAGAGGATTGGTGGATTCACCTGGCTTTGTTCACCAAGCATCTCCTGGCCGGAAAAACAACTACTTTTTACTCTCCTTAAAATGTGGTGGTTCAGATGAGTGCAATCAGAGCTGGGAGGTCAAACGAAGAAGTGTGCTTGATCTAAGAAGGCTTAAGGAGGCACCAACAATACTGCACGGTTTCAAATATTTATCTTCCTGAGAGCATGCATCTACCATGTGAGTCCAGTAGAAGCTTCTCTAAAGTTTCATCATCAGAGGCTGCTAGCATGCCTAGGTCCCTTTTCCATTCCAGATTCAGATAGTTGTACATTCCTAATAAGAGTGGCAAATGGTAATAGCAATTGACCTGACATTCAGCTAGAAAAGTCTCTCAGTAGAAGAATTTTGTGTTATCATAATAAAACCTGACCAGCCTAAATAGATGGTGGAGGAGAAAGTTATTCCAACCCTATAGTTATACACATTTAATATAGAATAGAATGGAATGGAATGGAATTTAATTAATCTTCGTTTCATAATTTAGTTATTTATTATATTTCTACAACCTTCGCCGCAAGGTTGGAGACCGGACGATAATTACCTAAGACAGCCGGTCTGCGCAGGATAGGTGTAACACGGGAGCCCCGAGGCTCCTCTATCACCCGCGCAGCCGCATTCTGGACCAACTGAAGCCTCCGGATGCCCCTCAAGGGAGCCCCATGTAGAGAGCATTGCAGTAATCCAGGCGAGACGTCACGAGGCGTGAGTGACCGTGCATAAGGCATCCCGGTCTAGAAAGGCGCAACTGGCGCACCAGGCGAACCTGGTGGAAAGCTCTCCTGGAGACGGCCGTCAAATGATCTTCAAAAGACAGCCGCTCATCCAGGAGAACGCCCAGATTGCGCACCCTCTCCATCGGGGCCAGTGACTCGCCCCAACAGTCAGCCGAGGACTCAGCTGACTGTACCGGGATGCCGCATCCACAGCCACTCAGTCTTGGAGGATTGAGCTTGAGCCTGTTTCTCCCCATCCAGACCCGACGGCTTCCAAACACCGGGACAGCACTTCGATAGCTTCATTGGGGTGGCCCGTGTGGAAAAGTACAGCTGGGTGTCATCAGCGACAGCTGGTACCTCACACGAAGCCACTGATGATCTCACCCAGCGGCTTCATATAGATGTTGAACAGAAGGGCGAGAGAATCGACCCCGCGGCACCCCACAAGTGAGGCGCCCGGGCCGACCTCTGCCCCTGTCAACACCGTCTGCGACGGTCGGAGAGATAGGAGGAGAACCACCGATAAACGGTGCCTCCCACTCCCAATCCTCCAACCGCGCAGCAGGATACCATGGTCGATGGTATCGAAAGCCGCTGAGAGGTCTAATAGGACCAGGGCAGAGGAACAACCCCTATCCCTGGCCCTCCAGAGATCATCCACCAACGCGACCAAAGCCGCCTCCGTGCTGTAACCGGGCCGGAAACCGGACTGAACGGGTCTAGATAGACAGTTTCATCCAGGTGCAGGGGAAACTGATATGCCACCATATTTCTACAACCTTCGCCGCGAAGCGAAGGTTGGAGACCGGACGATAATTACCTAAGACAGCCGGGTCCAGGGAGGGCTTCTTGAGGAGGGGCCTCACCACCGCCTCTTTCAAGGCGGCCGGAAAGACTCCCTCCAACAAGGAGGCACTCGTAATCGCCTGGGGCCAGCCTCGTGTCACCTCCTGAGTGGCCAGCACCAGCCAGGAGGGGCACGGGTCCAGTAAACACGTGGTGGCATTCAGCCTACCCAACAACCTGTCCATGTCCTCGGGAGCCACAGGGTCAAACTCATCCCAACAAATGTCACCAAGACCACCCTCAGACGCCTCATCTGAATCGCCGCAATTTTGGTTTAGACCGCCTCAAGCTGAACGATTTTATCGTATAGATAACCGTTAAACTCCTCAGCACGCCCCTGCACGGGTCATCCCGCCCCTGGTGAAGGAGGGAACGGGTCACCCAAACAGGGCGGCTGGGCGGTTATCTGCCGACGCAATGAGGGAGGAGGCGAGCAACGCCGCTTCCTCAGTGCCACTAGGTAGGTCCTAGTATAGGACCCAACTAGTGTCCGATCAGCTTCTAAACGGCTAGACCTCCAGGAGCTCTCTAGGCGCCTTCTCCGGCGTTTCATCCCCTCAGCTCCTCGGAGAACCAAGGAGCCGGTTGGGATCTGCGCCGGGTCAGAGGTCGCAGAGGCACGACACGGTCTAAAGCCCCAGCCGCAGCCCGCTGCCAGGCTGCGGCTAGTTCCTCTGCCGTGCCGTGAGCCAGACCCTCAGGAAGTGGCCCAAGCTCCGTCCGGAACCTCTCCGGGTCCATCAGGCGCCTGGGACGGAACCAACGTTGTGGTTCCGTCTCCCTGCGGTGTTGAGTGGCGGTCAGAAAGTCCAGGCGAAGGAGAGAGTGATCTGACCATGACAAAGGTTCTATGACTACATCTCTCAAATCCAGATCCTTCAACCACTGACCAGAGATAAAAATAAGATCCAGAGTGCCACCCCCGATGTGAGTGGGGCCATCAACTACTTGAGTCAGGTCCAAGGCCGTCATGGAAGCCATGAACTCCCGAGCCACTGTCGATGACGAGCCGGCAGATGGCAAGTTAAAGTCCCCCATGACTAAAAGTCTGGGGGTCTCCACTGCCACCCTGGCAAGCACCTCCAGGAGCTCGGGCAGGGCAGCTGTCACGCAGCAAGGAGCCAGGTACGTGACCAGCAAGCCCATCTGACACCTATGACCCCATCTCACAAAGAGGGATTCACACCTGGCAATCTGAGGTACAGTGGTCTCCCTCGGCTCTAGACTCTCTTTAATAGCAACCGCCACCCCCCCACCCCTACCCTGGGCCCTCGGCTGATGGAATGCACGGAAACCCGGTGGGCACATTTCGACCAGGGGCACGCCCCCTTCAGTGCCCAACCAGGTCTCCGTAACGCCTATAAGATCCGCGGCGCCCCCCTGGATAAGATCGTGTATTAGGGGGGCCTTATTGGCCACGGACCGTGCGTTGCATAACATAAGACGAAGGCCCAGGCTCTGAGGGTCTTGACCATCCGGGGAACGGGAAAAGTCAGAGGGATCGGGGCACGCGATCGCTTGCAGACATCGAACGCGTGACCCCCTAGACCGATACGATCCCCCCCTTCCGCCATATCTGCCCCTCCCACTTACCGTGCAAATGGAACCACCCTCACAAAAAGGAACACATTCCCCCCCCATAACCTCCGAACCCACTAAATAATCGCCACGAGCACGCGCAGGGACTGGTTTCCCTCCCGACGGGCTACCCCCAACACCCGCCCTAACCCTCCCACCCCTTAAAAATGCCCTATCTAAAAAACCCCAAAGGCTCTTTCTCTTCGCATGCCACCTCTGTGGGTAAAAAAAATTTAACTTTTTTCAGCTTCTTTTAACACACTTTTGAAAAACTGTTGTCATTATGGAGCATTGTACAAATTTTACAGATACATTCTGAATTAAAGCTTTACCTTGTTTTTCCATAAACATTTTTCAACATATTCCCTTTGGGATAAAAAATTTAGCTTTCTTTGCTAAAATAGTATTAAACTGTATGTATTAAGTACTGGGATATTTTTCCAGCAAAATGTCACTGAGGCTGAGAAAGGTTGCTTCAGATTGTTCTCAGTTATCCCCATTGTCATTTATGTAGTTAAATGTGACTGGCTAGATGGACTTATGATTTAAACTTGGTTCCACACCAGAACAACTAGACACAAGAACAGTTTTTTCCCGAAGGCCATCACTCTGCTAAACAAATAATTCCCTCAACACTGTCAGACTATTTACTGAATCTGCACTACTATTAATCGTTTCATAGTTCCCATCGCCAATCTCTTTCCACTTATGACTGTATGACTATAATTTGTTGCTGGCAATCCTTATGATTTATATTGATATATTGATCATCAATTGTGTTGTAAATATTGTACCTTGATGAACGTATCTTTTCTTTTATGTACACTGAGAGCATATGCACCAAGACAAATTCCTTGTGTGTCCAATCACACTTGGCCAATAAAAAATTCTATTCTATTCTATTCTATTCTTTTCTCCTGCAACTTTAAGTAGTTCAGTGATTCTTTAATCTGAGTTTGCTGTATTACACATTTTCACGACCTGGATTTCTAAACATATTCTTTTTCTGCAAATGCTTTTCTTATTCTTTTTTCTCTGTTGCTATCCTTTACAATTACTCTTGCGTATTGCTACTTTAACTATAAATATTTCTATGAGTTATAGTTTTTTTTAAAAAAAAACCTCTCACTTTCCCTTTCATGTTATTTTCCTCTGTTAAGGTTCAGCACTGAAATATCTTACTTTACTCTTTCTTGCTTGATAGTGGAAGTCCCAGGGTTAGTAATCATACAAATGTCTTATTTGCTAAATGCAGACATTTCTATTATTTAAACTGCTTGGATACTTCATTGAGATTGTGTATGCTGCTCAGTTGCAGTTCTTATACATGCAGAAACTAGGAGTTTAATTTCTTAGGAAAATTATGTATATTCTTCTATTTCTTGAGATTAATTTAACTTTTTTCAGTTTCTTTTAACACACTTTTGAAAAACTGTTGTCATTATGGAGCATTGTACAAATTTTACAGATACATTCTGAATTAAAGCTTTACCTTGTTTTTCCATAAACATTTTTCAACATATTCCCTTTGGGATAAAAAATTTAGCTTTCTTTGCTAAAATAGTATTAAACTGTATGTATTAAGTACTGGGATATTTTTCCAGCAAAATGTCACTGAGGCTGAGAAAGGTTGCTTCAGATTGTTCTCAGTTATCCCCATTGTCATTTATGTAGTTAAATGTGACTGGCTAGATGGACTTATGATTTAAACTTGGTTCCAGACCAGAAACATGAAACAAGTGCGACAGGACAAAGGTTGAAGGCTTGTACTTCTCAGCCTGCTAGGAGAAAACAGTAGCATCTTTCCTGATCTTAATTATAATTATATTTTTTATGACATATGCTAATCTAACCTAATACTCTTCAGGAATCCTTCACTAGGTTGAGAAAGACAGCATAGGCCTTCATGAATTATAGTCTACTTCGCTTGCTGTATGAAGTCTTATTTGAATTTTATGTGTTTATAAAGGCATGGCTGAGAGGGTGATCAGTTCATAAATAGCAATGTTGGGTGGGCAAATGGATGCAAAAAAAATGGGGCATTATTTATTATTTGAAATAATTGATGTGGGCTGTAAGCCACGAAACCTATATAATTAAATTTAACATTGTTAAATGTTAACATTGCGGCAAGATACCTCACTGGTTTTGCTGCTTGTGGTTAAAGGACATTTCAAAAGCACTTCCAGTATGATATTTATTATTTATTTATTTATTTATTCATATTTTTATACCGCCCTTCTCCAAAGACTCAGGGCGGTGTACAGCCAATAAAACGACAAGAAACCTAACAAATTAAAATAAAATATCAAATTTTATGAGGTAAAAACTCTATCAACGTGTATAAAAATGTACAGACTTTGGTGGTCTCTAAATGCTTCAATCTAAATCAGATCATTTGAGGGAAGAGAAATCAGATCATTAAAAAAAGTCAAGATGGCATTCACAGAGATCATCTTAACATTTTTACAAGATATTTTTTAAAAATCACTTTCTTTACATCCCAGGTAAATACCACTGCCCTAAATGCTGAGGATTTTCTTAGCTATTACCTAGTCTGAATATACCAATTGCATTAGGGGAATACTTATATGATGCAACAAATTCACAACTGCATATAATTCTGTAGCTTAGACCTCCAAATTCAGAACTATCGGAATGTTTAAGGTTTGCCTCACATAGCAAGGATGATATATTCTAAGTATTAGCTAACTTTGTAATAGGTTACACTGGGCTACATTAGATTGTTGTTTGAGAAGCCATCCCACTTTGGTCTGTGTTGATTTGATTACAGGAGGCAACATCTTTCATAAAAACAAATAAACAAATAATAAAACATGCAACTGGGGAAAAAAAACCTTCTAATTCTTTTACTGACCTTATATTTTTCCTAGGGATTTACTTTCATTCTGTTGAAAAACAAACCAAAACATGGATGATCTCTGGTTATTTGTGATTAGCTAGCCATTGTGAGGAGTAGCATCAAACTAAATACTGTAATTTTAAATAGATTCTCTACAGGGGTGGGCTTCAAAAATTTTAGCCAGGGGTTCTCTGCCTGGTTGCTGGGTGGGTGTGGCCATGGTGGGTTTGGCCTAGCGGGCCTCCTGCACCATGGTGGGGGGTTGTTTTTGCCCTCCCCGGGCTCCGGAGGCCCTCTTCCTGAACTTCCGGTAGGCCCTGCACTTACCTGCCTCCAAAATGAGCCATGTGGGGATTGATTCCTGGGAGGGGCAGGGTGGGGTGGGCAGGGACAGCCAGGAGTGGGATTTGGGGGTTCTCTGAATTGCACAGAATCTTAGCTAGAGGTTCTCCCAAACCCCTGCAAACCCCAGCAGCTTATCCCTTGTTCTCTAATGATGGCTACCCAGCCAAAGATATTTATTGGACTACAGTACTATATTCCTACTCTTTCACTCTTAAATCAATTGGGATATTGCAGATAAGTAATCTCTTAGTTTACCCTAAATAATCATTCATTTCCTAGGCACTTAATTTCTAAGAAACTTTGGCAGGTTGCATTAATAACCTTGTTATATTGCAAGTATAAGCTATGACCTCTTGCCCACTTGTGCTCAATGACCATCTCAGCAAGCAGTTACAATATTCTAATTGTTTATATTGGAGTTAAGTCACCTACTCAATTCAGTAGTCATGGAAGGTGCTTCAGAGGATATCTTACTGATTAATTATAATAAATTAGAATGTTTCAGCCATGGTTAACAGCTTCACAACCTCCTATTGCTAAAAGGCAACCAAGGATGCATTATGCTTCATTTGACTATGAGTACCAAGGCACTGAGTCAATATTTTAAACTATATAAAGAGAACTTTCTTTCTTGTTCCTCCTCTGACCTACTAAAATATTACAAAAGAAAGAAGGTATCCTGTCAATGCCTGATAGCAGTGGTCCATGCAAAGAATTCTACTTTGTTTTTAAAGGTTAGTAGCTTCAACTTTTTCAAATGATACCTCTCGTCTAACTTCATTGGTAGATGGGAATCTCATTTTTCCATTTTATATGTGCAGGTAGAATACTGTTGTATAGATTTGGAATTAGACATGACCTTCTTCTGTAGTCTCCAGTGTCATGTTCAATGATTAAAGTCCTAACTAAATAGGCTAAACTAGGAAAAGTCTTTGCTTCGTATATCATCACTTATGAAAATATAAATGATAATTTGGTTTAGTGGCACCAAATTCTGCCTTTTCTTTTTATAGCAAAATAAAATATTTTTGGTTTGCAAATATTTGCAAATATTCCAAAGGACTGAGGTTGGGCTATTATACTTCTTATGTAAAACTAAAGGATGAAAAGATGATCCTGCTAACTTCTATCCAACTAATCTATTAAATCAAATCAAATTGTAAACTAGGTAGTCACAGAAAGCCAGTCTGCTATAGTGGTTAAAGCACTAGGCTAAAAAGAGAAGTATGTGAGTTCTAGTCTTACCAGAGGTACAAAGCCAACTGACCCTAGACCAGTCACTTTCATTCAAACCTAGGAAGGAGGGAATGGCAAATTGTTTCTGAAAATTTTGCCAAGACAACTTCAGGGATAGTCCAAATAATCACCAGGAATCAAAATGGACTTAAAAGCAGGAGGAAAAAGAGTTAAATTTCTTGACTGCCTCATACTCAAAGCTGAGTTCAGGATGAGTTGAAAGTCTGCAGAGATCCTCAGTCATCCAGGTCATGGTTGTCTCAAAGGTGCTTTTTCAAGAGGCAACTAGGCTTTCTTGTTTTTCTTTGAAGACATTTCACTTCTCATCCAAGAAGCTTCTTCAGCTTAGACAAGATTGTGGGGAATGGAAGGATTTATATTCCTTGCAGACAGCTGGTCATCTGCATCCTTTTAGAGAGTCGTTGAGGCCACTTGGAGGTTTATCTGTCTCCTCAGGGTTACCTGAGGTGGTCCTGATTCCTGTAGTCTGCGATTTTTCCATTCCTACTCCCACACCATTCAAAGGGTGTTCATCCCAAATTGTATAGCTAAAAGTCTATAGAGATTCTCAGTCATCCAGGTCATGGTCATGTCTTGTTAGAGCTGAAGAAGCTTCTTGCATGAGAAGCGAAACATCTTTAAAAGAAAAAACAAGAAAGTCCAGTTGCCTCCTGAAAAAGCACATTTGGGACAGCCATGATCTGGATGGCTGAGAATCTCTATAGACTTTAAGGGAACCAATGTTTCACTATGGACTGGTTTTGCTGAAAACTAGAAGTAAATATTGGACAAGTTGGTCGGCACTAGACCATACTTCAGAACTGCAGAACTTGGCAGAAAACTACCATATGCTCATAGCCCTGGTTGATCTGTCTGTGCTCTTGATTTTGTGTTCTTGATTTTAGGTTCCCTAACACATCTACTTTACACTCACGGTTTATCATCTGAATCATGCAATCTTCATGGTATCACTATCACAATTTTACACTGTGCACTAGTGGTTTAATCTTTGGCATTTTTCATAGTATATAGATCAGATTCACTGGACAAACTTTTTTTTCAAAATTCTTCTTGAAAAACTTTTGATGACTGTGATAGGCCTCATCAAACTGAACAAACATAATTGCAGAATCTCTGTATCATGTAGGAATTTTAAGAGATAGGAAATCAACTTTTAATGACTATAATGTATTTAATCACATAATATTTCCAATACATTGCATGAGTTCAGGGCCAAAAGCGTTTTGCTGATGTTTTTCATTTGTGCTCGGTGTCTTATGCGTCTCGCTGCTGTGTCGAACAATAATCAGTCAGTATTGACCCAATCTCATATGTGGTATAGCCACATTCCAAGCAGCAGAACCGCTATTTTTAGATTTCCACAGATATTTCAGTTGTACGTGGTGTAATGGATGTGCTTCAACAACAATTCCATGTTTTGTATGTTTCTACCATGTGTGCAGCATAGCCAAAGAGGGTATATTACCATTGTTTAAAAACAGAAAATGTCTATAGAACAGTACATCATAGAATTAAATTACAAGCTATTTTCATGATTACCAGCCAAAAATTTGCAAGATACACTCAAAAGTGTTCAGAAAGCAAAATCTTTGCCATTCAGTGAATTACTATCACAATGGGAAGGCTGAAATTTTATCATTGAATGATATCCTATGTTTCTCAATGACTAAAATCAAAACACCAACATCTATCAACCTCTCTATAAAACTTTACATTGTTCATGTGTCATCAATTTGGTGTTGACTCTTAGCAACTACATAGCTAGATTTTCTCCAGAAAGATGGATCTTCAGGTCTTCAAGTGGTACACTTATTGCCATTGATTGAGACTATCTACCTTGCTTTGGGGTGTGTTCTTCTATTATTATTTTTTAAAAATCATTTGCATTTGATTTTAGGATAGTGTACTATAGATCAGGATTTTTAAGCCATGATATGTAGAACTTCAGAGTTCTGGGAGAACTTGATGGGGCTCCAGACAGCATTAAGGGCAAAAAAAAAATGAAATTTACTCAAATGCAGCCATGTTCCTATCACTAGAGTTTTTCTTCTTGATTAGAAGAGAATTAAAGTTTCAGGATTTTTTTTTAAAAAAATTAACAATCTCTTGGGCCTGAAAATGAAATCCCTGCTCTTTTTAAAATGATTGCAGCATCCCATAACAGGTTTTTCCAGTTATGTTCGTTGCTTAAAAGTTATTTTTAGTTGATGCTGTCCTTGAAAGTTCAGGAGAGGAATTCGATCCCCTGATTCAGCAGAGATTACATGCAATTTGGTAAATTGTTTATTTTGTGGCACATTTACTCCCTTCCTAATTATTGCTTCTCTCCCTTGTAGGTGTTTTCATGAGGACAAGTGCATCAAGATTATCCCACGCTCAAATTTAGTTAATGAAAAACACACAGGAATCTAAAATGAGCAGGTCCATAAATCTCACTGTCCTGCTGGTTCCACTAAACAAGAAAGAGCTGAACTCAGTTAATGCATCTCTTGCCGCTGAACCACATTTTATGTAATGGCCCAGAGCAAAAACTGGGTTTTGTCTAGCACATGCTGAAAAATAATAAAAGAGATGGCTCTCCTTGTGTGGCTTATATCAGAAGTAAATGATCTGAAAGATGCACAGAATAAACAACGGTAATTGTAAATTAAATAAACTGTAAATGAAGACAAAAAATATATTAATGTTTTCTACTTTTATTTAACATTTTCATTTATTAGAGTTGTCATTTCTTATTGCATATTCTTAATCACAAATCAGGCTACAAAGCAGCATTTACAATGACTCAAGAAACACACAGACAGTGTGTGGCCCTTTCTAGATTCACTTCTGCAGAGAAAAAGTTCTGAGGCACCAACTGAAATTCAATAGCAAATAGCCAGTTTTTGTCTCCCCCCATCCCTCACAAACAAGAAAATAAGTATGGAAGTGTGCCATGGAAATGTGAATGCTCCATTGGATATCGGACATCTCCCTTCTTGACCACATCACAAATGACACCATTCGACAACATTTTGGTATGGCACCAATTATGGAGAAGATGAGAGAAGGCCGGCTCCACTGGTATGGACATGTCCTGAAAGCAGCACCTTACACCATCACCAAAACTGCCTACCAAATAGAAGTTAATGGCCAGCGACAGAGGTGGCAAGACACCATCAACAAAGATATGGAAGCCATGGGCCTGTACCCTGGAAACACAGGTGACCATGCAAAGTGACTCTCAATGATCCAAAAAGCAGACCCTGCACTTGCGGGAGGAGGAGGAGGAGGAGGAGGAGGAGGAGGAGGAGGAGGAGGAAGAAGAAGAAGAAGAAGAAGAAGAAGAAGAAGAAGAAGAAGAAGAAGAAGAAGAAGAAGAAGAAGAAGAAGAAGAAGAAGAAGAAGAAGAAGAAGAAGAAGAAGAAGAAGAAGAAGAAGAAGAAGAAGAAGAAGAATTTTTTTAAAATGTAAGAAGTTAGTTTGAGAAAGAAATCTAGCGGGCACCAAAGGAGGTATCCAGATTTCTAGGTGCCATGTTGGAAACTCACAGTTATATGGCCAATCCCCCCAACCCAAACTTGTATGACTTATTGAGCTTTATATATTTTATTGACTTTATTTTCTGTACACCACATCTTTGACAGGAATAGGCAAAAAAATCTAGCATCATTCATATAGGGGATATACTTTGATAAGCATTCTTATTTGTGAGAATTTGTGGCTCATTCACATTGAAAATTCATGTCTGTCATTTTAGTGGGGAAAGATTGTCCATGGAATTCTGATCTTTATGCATTTTTTTTAAAAAAAAAGGATTGTCCAGACTGAAAGAAAACACAATGTAACAATCTTATTTTTAGGTTTAGGAATATGATCTATTTCAATTAATAATTTGACAATTTAATTTCTTCCAAATGACATTGCTGAATGAACACACTTCTAATTCTATATACTAATTTTATATACATTTATCAGTCTTAAAACATTCAGTTGAACATATAATATAATAATAACATATAATAGTCATAGCACTTAGACTTATATACTGCTCCACAGTGCCTTTACAGCCCTCTCTAAGTGGTTTACAGAGTCAACATATTACCCACAACAATCTGGGTCCTCATTTTACTGACTTTGGAAGGATAGAAGGCTGAGTCAAAGTTGATCCAGTCAGGATCGAACTCCTGGCTGTGGGAATGCAGATTAACCTGCAATGCTGCATTCTAAGCACTGCATGGCTCTCGGTACAAATTATACAAATGATTGTCAACCTTGACAACTTCAAGAGGTATGGACATCAATTCTTAGGAATTCTGGAAGTTGAAGTCCACACATCTTCAATAGTTGAGAAGCACTGAATTACACCATAAGCCTAGTTTTAAATATCTGTTCATGCCTCAGTCCAGTTACAAAGAGCTTGAATGATGTCTAGCTCATCCTGGCTGGGTTTATATGATATGCAAGCTCTTATCATTAACTTTAATCCAAAATCAATAATCCCCAAATGTTGTGTTCTTAATAATGCAGGGGTACCAAAGCAAGAAAAGTAATTGTAGGAAGGGGGGTTGTTTGCTTGCGCCTGATTTTTGATTATCAGTGTTAGATTCGGGCAATAACGAGGCAGGAGACCAGTGAGTGACAACAGCTCTTTAGTTTATAGTGAACCCAGCAAAAAACATCCGGCAAAATCCCTCTTTATATACAGTTTCGGCTTATGCTAGAACCAATCAGCAACGTGCTTGTTCCCGCCCAAAATTCCCTCCAAAAGTTTAAAGATACATTACACTCCTCCCCTCCCAGAACGCATTGTACTGATATTTGCATGTATTTAGCATATCATTTCTCAACGTAGTCACGCAGGTAGGAAGGGCGTTTCCTGACCCTTTCGGACCTGCGCAATTCATTCTCGGGGAGTGAGTTGAGCTGTTCGGAGGGACTTTCAGTTCCTCCTAGCTCCTCCTCCTGGCCGTCCGGCCCTGGATTATTGGCAGAATCATCCCTGCTGTCTTCCTGAGGAACCGGGTGGCGTCGCTGGACTTCATCGGACTCAGATAAGTCCCCCGTTCGCCTCGGGCTTGAGTCAGCTGTGAATTCAAACATTTGGGAGTCAGGACCTGGCTGATTTGTTTCTGATTTGCTTGGTATTCGCTTTCTTATTTGGTCTATGTGTCGCTGCCAAACTCGGCCATCCTCTATGTCTACTATATAGGATTTTGGCCCGGTTATTCCAAGGATTGTTCCTTTTAACCATGTTGGACCCTCGCTATAGTTGTGTGCCCACACTGGGTCACCAACTGCCATTTCCCTAATTTTTCCTTGTGTCCCCCTGTACCCATCTGGGGTGTAGGTTGGGTTTAAACGATCTAACGGGCACCTGAGTTTTCTGCCCATCAATAGTTCCGCCGGGCTGCGGCCAGTTGCTACACAGGGGGTTCTATGTTGGACTGCTAGAAACGTATCAATTTTTGTTTGCCAATCGCCTGGACTTGTCCTAGATAGCGCTTCCTTTGCGCTCCTAATGAAATGTTCTGCAAGTCCGTTTGACGCCGGGTGGAAAGGCGCCGAGAGGGCATGTCTGATGCCCTCCTCTGCCAAGTACCCCTCAAACTGAGTTGCCGTGAATTGCGGGCCGTTGTCGGAGACCAGGGTGTTGGGTAACCCATGGGTTACAAACAGGTGGCTTAGGACTGAGATGACTGCCTCAGCCGTCATGGATCTCATGAGGATAATTTCTAACCATTTTGAGTAGGCATCTACTACAATTAAAAAGGTTTGCCCGTGGAACGGGCCGGCAAAATCAATGTGAATTCTGGACCATGGCCCCTGGGGTTTCTCCCACTCTCTAATTGGGGCTGTAGGGGGTAGTGGCCGTGACTCTTGGCAGGGTTGGCATTTCCCTACCCTGTCGCTGATTTCCTGATCCATCAAGGGCCACCAAACATAACTCCTCGCTAAACTCTTCATCCTCACGATTCCCGGGTGGCCCACATGCAATAGTTCCAATACATTTTTCCGTAGTTTTTCTGGAATGACCACTCTATCCCCCCATAACAGACACCCCCCTTGAACCGACAGTTCCCCTTGTTTTTTCGCAAAGTCTTTGAACCGCTCGCCCGGCGCAGCGGGCCATCCCCTTTGTCCCCAACCGATTACAGTCCTTATCGTAATGTCCTTGTAAGATGCCCTAGCCACTTCCTTGGACGTGACTGGGCCAGAGTCCCAAGAGTCAATTAATAAGACTGGAATCCCCGGGGTCAGGTCTTCGATGGTTTCAGGTAAAGGGCATCTGCTTAGAGCGTCCGCATGCCCTAAGTCTTTTCCGGGGCAGTGGATCAATTTATAAGAGTATGCCTCTAGGAAAATAGTCCAACGGGTCAGCCGGGGTGAAAGTGCAACGGGTGTTGGGTGGTCGCCTGCCAATAGACCTAGTAGGGGTCTATGGTCCGTGACTATCTCGAAGTCTCGTCCGAATACATATTCGTGGAATTTCTTCACTCCGGAGACTATTGCCAATGCCTCCCTATCTAGCTGGCTATAGTTCCTTTCGGCCTGGGACATTGTTCATGAGTAATATGCTATAGGGGCTTCCGTTCCATTCGGCAATCTGTGGCTGAGCACAGTTCCTACCCCATAGGGAGATGCATCACAAACTAGTACTAATGGCAACGTGCCATTATATTGAATGAGAAGGCTATCGCTAGACAAAAGGTTTTTTACCCCTTCGAATGCCCTAGCTTCCGCCTTCCCCCAGGACCAAATAGCTTTCTTTGCTAGTAATTTGTGTAGCGGTTCGGCTATTGTTGCCTTGTGTTTTAAGAATACCGCATAGAAGTTGACAAGACCTAAGAATGCTTGTAACTCTGTTTTATTTTTGGGAGCTGGGGCCTTCCTGATGGCCTTTACCTTGCTCTCGGTGGGGTGAATCCCTTCCCTGTCTATGCGGTAGCCTAGGAATTCCACGGATTCTACCCCAATTTGGCATTTGTTAAGCTTAACTTTAAGCCCGGCAGACCGGAAAATGCCCAAAACCTTTCTTAGTCTAACTCCCAGTTCCTCTAAGTTCTCAGCTGATACCAATACATCATCGAAATAAGGTACCACCCCGGGTAAACCCTGTAATAGTCGCTCCATTAGGTTTTGAAATAGCCCTGGGGCCACACTAACTCCGAACTGGAGTCGAGTGCATTTGAAAGCACCCCGGTGCGTGACAATTGTCTGCGCCTCGGCTATGCTGCTATCTACGGGTAACTGCTGGTAGGCTTGAGCCAAATCGAGTTTGGCGAAAACTTGCCCTTGTCCCAACGAGTGCAGCAAGTGTTGCACTACTGGGACGGGGTATGCACTCTTCTGCAACGCTTTGTTTAGCGTTGCCTTGTAGTCAGCACAAATCCGGACCGATCCGTCCGGTTTGACTGGGGTCACTATGGGTGTCTCCCATTTCGCATGGTCATCGGGCACTAGTATTCCCTGACTAACTAGCTTGTCCAATTCCCGGTCAATCTTTGGCTTAAGGGCAAATGGGACCCTCCTAGCCTTTAACCTGATAGGGGCAACTTTCAGGTCTAGATTGAAAGAGATAGGGGTCCCCTCGTACTTGCCCAGGCAGTCTTTGAACCGCCCGGCGCAGCGGGCCATCCCCTTTGTCCCCAACCGATTACAGTCCTTATCGTAATGTCCTTGTAAGATGCCCTAGCCACTTCCTTGGACGTGACTGGGCCAGAGTCCCAAGAGTCAATTAATAAGACTGGAATCCCCGGGGTCGGGTCTTTGATGGTTTCAGGTAAAGGGCATCTGCTTAGAGCGTCCGCATGCCCTAAGTCTTTTCCGGGGCGGTGGATCAATTTATAAGAGTATGCCTCTAGGAAAATAGTCCAACGGGTCAGCCGGGGTGAAAGTGCAACGGGTGTTGGGTGGTCGCCTGCCAATAGACCTAGTAGGGGTCTATGGTCCGTGACTATCTCGAAGTCTCGTCCGAATACATATTCGTGGAATTTCTTCACTCCGGAGACTATTGCCAATGCCTCCCTATCTAGCTGGCTATAGTTCCTTTCGGCCTGGGACATTGTTCATGAGTAATATGCTATAGGGGCTTCCGTTCCATTCGGCAATCTGTGGCTGAGCACAGCTCCTACCCCATAGGGAGATGCATCACAAACTAGTACTAATGGCAACGTGCCATTATATTGAATGAGAAGGCTATCGCTAGACAAAAGGTTTTTTACCCCTTCGAATGCCCTAGCTTCCGCCTTCCCCCAGGACCAAACAGCTTTCTTTGCTAGTAATTTGTGTAGCGGTTCGGCTATTGTTGCCTTGTGTTTTAAGAATACCGCATAGAAGTTGACAAGACCTAAGAATGCTTGTAACTCTGTTTTATTTTTGGGAGCTGGGGCCTTCCTGATGGCCCTTACCTTGCTCTCAGTGGGGTGAATCCCTTCCCTGTCTATGCGGTAGCCTAGGAATTCCACGGATTCTACCCCAATTTGGCATTTGTTAAGCTTAACTTTAAGCCCGGCAGACCGGAAAATGCCCAAAACCTTTCTTAGTCTAACTCCCAGTTCCTCTAAGTTCTCAGCTGATACCAATACATCATCGAAATAAGGTACCACCGGTAAACCCTGTAATAGTCGCTCCATTAGGTTTTGAAATAGCCCTGGGGCCACACTAACTCCGAACTGGAGTCGAGTGCATTTGAAAGCACCCCGGTGCGTGACAATTGTCTGCGCCTCGGCTGTGCTGCTATCTACGGGTAACTGCTGGTAGGCTTGAGCCAAATCGAGTTTGGCGAAAACTTGCCCTTGTCCCAACGAGTGCAGCAAGTGTTGCACTACTGGGACGGGGTATGCACTCTTCTGCAACGCTTTGTTTAGCGTTGCCTTGTAGTCAGCACAAATCCGGACCGATCCGTCCGGTTTGACTGGGGTCACTATGGGTGTCTCCCATTTCGCATGGTCAACGGGCACTAGTATTCCCTGACTAACTAGCTTGTCCAATTCCCGGTCAATCTTTGGCTTAAGGGCAAATGGGACCCTCCTAGCCTTTAACCTGATAGGGGCAACTTTCAGGTCTAGATTGAAAGAGATAGGGGTCCCCTCGTACTTGCCCAGGCAGTCTTTGAAAACGTCCTCGAACTCCTTCAGCAGTTCAGCCTTGAGGTCGACTTCGTTTCTGAAGACCCCGGTCACTCCCATGCCCAAAGCTCGGAACCAGTCCAGTCCTAGCAAACTCGGTAAGGTTCCATCTACTATAGTGATTGGCAGGGTCTTTTTGAACTGTCCATATTTGACTTGGACGGACGTCACCCCTCGAACAGGGATTCGATTTCCTTGGTAGTCCTGCACTCTCAGCTTCTGAGTTTGTAATTGGCGCTTCGCGACGGCTGGCAAGTCTTTCACGAGGGTGCCCCAAGACATAATCGTGATGGATGAGCCGGTGTCCACTTCCATCTGGCACGGCACTCCTTCAATGTATGTCTTGGTAAAAATCTTTTTTTCTAGTCGCGTCGATGCGAGGCCCACTCTCACAGTGGTCTGGTTTAACTTCGCGCCCTTTTTGAATTGGCCAATCCCGGGCCGCTTCGCTGCTCCCGCGCTCTGATTGGTCGGTTTGAATTTTTGGCGGGAAGGTTGGGGGGCTCGACAGGCCTGCGCTATGTGACCTTTCTTTTCGCACCGCCGACAAATAGCGTCCTTAAACTTGCAGTTTTGTCGTTGATGTCGGCCCCCGCAACTCACGCATTCGCCCCGATCCCCTCTCTCCGGCCGGCCGGTGTGGAAAACCTCCTCCTCTTCCTCACCTTCTGACTCAGCCTGGACTTCCTCATTGTGGACCGGTGTTGTTTTCGCCCCGGTACCCTGTGCGTTCGGCTTCTGCAATGTTTCGGCCGCTTTGGTAGACATCTCGTGAGCCCTGGCTTCGTCCAGGGCTATTGCCAAAGTCAGATTGCTCTTAGACAGCAGCCGCCTTTGCAATCGGATGTCTCTGACCCCACAAATGAGCTGTTCGAGTAAGGAGTCCTCCAAATCTCTGTACTCACAGTGGTTCGCGGCTTTCCTCTGCGCGGCCATGTACACGCTTATCGATTCGCCTTCTCGCTGTACCCGCTGCCTCAACTCGAACCGTTGGATGAACTTTGAGGGTACCGGTGCGTAGTGCGCTCGAAGTGTTGTTTGTAGTGTTTGCCATGGTACCGATTGTACCGGCGTTGGCTCTGAAAGTGACTCCGCGGTATCGAAAACCTCTGGACCGCAGTGGCTCAGGAAGTACACTCGCTTCCTATTATCCGAAACTCCTTGTAGTTCGTTTGCTTCGAGGAAACACTCGAAGCGAGCCATGTATGACCCCCATTTCTCTTTTGCTGGGTCAAATGGCGCTGGCGGCGTGTAGCTGGACATCGCTAACTATCCGCCCTTGGACTGGCTGGGTTCGCGTCTTCTTTTGCTCCTTCAGCTCTTTTTTCCTGATCTCACTGCCTCAGGATCCCACCTTCGTCGCCAATGTTAGATTCGGGCAATAACGAGGCAGGAGACCAGTGAGTGACAACAGCTCTTTAGTTTATAGTGAACCCAGCAAAAAACATCCGGCAAAATCCCTCTTTATATACAGTTTCGGCTTATGCTAGAACCAATCAGCAACGTGCTTGTTCCCGCCCAAAAATCCCTCCAAAAGTTTAAAGATACATTACAATCAGGGAAAGAATTAATGCCAAAGTCCAAAGCCTTTATTGATGAAAATCTGAAAAGGTTTGTATTTTTTTTCCTCTCAACCAAAGTGTCATTTCAATCATGCAAGAGTAGAATGGGGTAGGAAAAGATAAGTAGCAGCACCCTGACCTTGATGAATAAATGAGATGTTATCTCTGCAAAGGCATGGTTACCAATCTTATGTTCACAAGATAAAATGGGAATGTGGGGCAAAGTTAGAGGATACTTTACTGAAAGTGTTCATTCTTACTTATCTTCTTGTCTGGCTTTCACTACCAGTTGTGGAGGCCAGATCTTTTTAAAGTTCCAGAAGGATTATTTGCAAAGAAGACTCAATAGCAGGGTTAAACATCATTATCCATTCTCTCCTACATGTGATCAGTAACTGTCTGCTTGCCAGCCAAATATATTTATATAAGTATTTCCTAACATGCATAATTGATTTTCTCTAAGATCCTCATCTTTGCAGCACATTTCCTAAGCCTGGCACACTTTTAAAGTGAATTCTAGAAAAAGTTTATGTTTTATTCATTGTTGTTGTTGTTGTTGTTGTTGTTGTTGTTGTTATTATTATTATTATTATGAACCGTATCCCAACAATTGAAAAATGTAGATGACGGTATAGGTTCAGTTTCCATTAGAATAGAAAAAGCTAATCTCTTCTCCCTTCCTTCCCCTTTTAAGAAAGATAGTTTGCTCTTAGGAATTTCTGATTTTGCATAGCACAACATTTGTAATTGTTTTTCTTTTTTTGGGTAGTCTGTTTTTTGCATTATTATACAAAGAAGGAGAAGTTTACGGTGCATGCCTTCTGGGTTATATTTAAGAATGGAACACTTCACAACATTTTGAGCCAATGGAATATATTGGGAGATAGTTTTTTTCTGATTTTTTCCCCCTATGCTCTAGCCAGATTTGGCCCAGTTTTAAACTCGATTTTCTTTTGCTAGATCCTCTGACCACATTTGGTCCCATTCTATTTTCTTTCTGAAGACTTATCTTCCGGATAGAAAAATGGACAGAATCCCAAACTACTTTATCTAATAGCTTTCCAACATTCCATTGAGTTGGAAAGAATAAAAAGCAGTAGATTAACTACCTCATCCTACATTGTGTTTTATTGATTGTTTTTGTTTTGCTTTGTTATTTGCCTGATTTTAAATGGAGTTGCATAATTTAGGACGCAATCCAAAATACAATTATTAGGAAAAGAACAGCCTACATAAATATACACAGGAAAGCTCTTTTCGTTGGCTTTTCTAAATCAAAGCTAGACATCCTTTTAAAGCTAGACATCATTCTGGCTGGATTCACATGATATGCTTGCTAGTGGTATTGATATTATTAACTCTTAATCCCAAATTAATAATTCCCAATTGTGTTTTTAGCAAGATGTGCCTGAATAAATAATCTTTATTATGTTTCCATGTGTTTTCACTGTGCTTTATTACATTTTCATGTGATGTGTCAGGCACAAGTAACCAGAGGTACTTTTAAATATGCCTAAGCAGATAGTTCAGTGTTGATCACCTATATTACAAGAATCTCACCAAAATGCCTGCCTTCCCATGAGAAATGGCAGATAGAGATATATATCTAAGGGTTTCACTTCATGTTTCCACCAAACAGGGTGGAATATCTTTTTACTGCTTCTTTAGAGAAGTTCCCTCTCCATCAGCTGGTGATTCCACCACAGAGACATGCAAAAATGATTCCCCAAAACATATTGAATCACTCAGTGCCCACCCTTACACTATTGTATTGTATAAACACATCCTTCGTGCCAGGGGTGGGTTCTACTTAACTTTACTACCAGTTTGCAACCGGGGGGGGGGGGCATGCACAAATCATCCATTATGACATCCGGGTGGATGGGCGGAGCCTCCCACCGCTTTTACTACCGGTTTGCAAGAACCAGACAGGACTGGGAGCAATCCACCACTACTCTGTGCCAGACAGCCTAATCCAAAATATTTGCAATTTCCAAGGACCAGATGGACTTACATAACACTGATGGAATCCTTGTGAATCCAAGATTCTCACAGCATGGACAGCAAGCAAGCTGAACCACCGCTGCACCCATTGGGCATTGAGATTATCCTAATGCTAACCTCATTTGTTCTAGAATTGGGGCATCTCTTGGTTTAGCTGGGTTTTAGTTTAGTTTAGATTTAAGGTAGTTTCTTATTTACATTATCTTATTCTGTTTTGCCTGCATTTCTCTGCTTAGATTTTTCTGCCAACAGCTAACCAAATTACACAGAGAGACAAAAAAGTATTTCAGAAGACAAAGGATTTTTTTTCCTAGTACAGATTACAGATTAACAGAGTTGAGAGGGACCTTAACAGGTCATCTAGTCTAACCCACGCTCAAGCAGGAGACCCATTTCTGACAAATGGCAGTCCAATCTTTTCTTGAAAGTCTCAAGTGATGAAGCTCCCACGACTTCCGAAGGCAAGCTGTTCCATTGGTTGATTGTTTTTACTGTCTGAAAGTTCCTCCTCATTTCTAGGTTGAATCTCCCCTTGGTCAGTTTCCATCCATTATTCCTTGTCTGGCCTTCAGATGCTTTGGAAAATCATTTGACCCCCTCCTCTTTGTGGCAGCCCCTCAAATATTGGAACATGCTATCATGTCTCCCCGGTCCTTCTCTTCACTAGACTAGCCATGCCCGGTTCCTACTAGTAGTGGCTTTGTCATAAGCTCTTCATGCCAGTGGATTTTTGTTGTTGTTCAGTTTGCATCATAATTTAAGAAGTCTTTTTTTGGCTTTTCAGTTGTGTCTGACGTTACTCACATAATTAGAAATATGTGATAGCATAAGAGGGTTGAAGAGAAGGAGAAGCATTTCAGGAAACAATATATTGCACCTAATGTTACATTTTGTGGCTTTTTTGTGCCTTTGTGGCTTTATAGAAGATACAGAGCCTAGAGGTC
Organism: Ahaetulla prasina; assembly: GCF_028640845.1. NCBI lineage: Eukaryota > Metazoa > Chordata > Lepidosauria > Squamata > Colubridae > Ahaetulla > Ahaetulla prasina. Next base: position 277,452,512 of record NC_080540.1, on the reverse strand, counting down.
ACTAGAAGATCTGCACAGAAGAAGTAATTGACTAACAGCTCTAAAGTGCTTCAAGATTATGACTTTATGCAAGCAGTGAAGCAACAACAAAATACATGAGGATTTCAAGCAGGTTCAAATGCTGCATCACAGCTCTATGCAATTATGTCAAAAGAGCACTTTTTAACCTCTGCTTTGCTTAGAATCACTGTCATGTGAAGACTGAATCACTTGTCATTTGCAAGTTATGAAGTGAGTCTATAGCAGAGCAATTGTCAGATCAGTGCACTCACTGGATTAAATGGACAGAAGTGCTAGCGTTTTTTTTAAAGACAGCTCAAGTGATCTTTGAAAAACTATACATAAAAGGAGCCTACACAATGTTGATGCACCTTCCAAAATAATGGTCAGAAATTATATCGGCAGATGCACCTGGTCTCCCTGGCAACAGAAGCAAAAAATTATCAGGGAGCACAGTGCTTAGCAGCCCAAGGGAAGCGGGCATGCCCACCATAACTTCATCTGTCCCATGGGAATTGGGCAGATGCATTGCCACCAACCTCATCAACAAGGTGCTGCATCTCATTCATACATTAAGACCTGTTGGAAGAAGAGGGAAAATGCTATTTTTAAACAAGAAGTGTTAAATGCATCTTTCTGATGCCTCTTCAATAGGCTGGAGATGACTTAAATGGACGTTATGAAGATGCCTTCTAAAAAGCCGCATGGGCGATATCCTGATGCCGGGCTTCATGGGGCATGAAGATGAGCCTTCTGTATGTCATCAAAGACTTCCCTGCACAAAGAGTTCCCTTAACTATCTGAGGGTGGGGGAAGAGAAGGAAGAAAGGGAGCTGCCCTCATCAAAATGGCTCTCACATTCTTGGCATTTTCTTTACGCCTCCTCCAGAAACCTTTCTGAGGAGAAATCTTAAGCCATCCATGTGCACACATTCTTCTGCCCAAGGAAGCAGAAGCAGAAGCTATGGCTATGACTGCATTCATAACCCATTATCGGAAGTTGCAGGCATTGGAATTGCTGACTAGAAACTGACCCTTAAAAATGTCGAGCTCACCCAAACATAAATCCCTTGGTTTCAATGGAGGGATAAGCACATATTTTCATTGTGATACTAGAACTAACAGATTGTGGTTTTAGTCTGAACAGAGGTTGCTCTTGTTGAACTTAACTCGCTGAAACACAACAGGTTTGATGTATTCATGAAGACAAACACTGGCTTTTTACTAGAGTTATTCATTTGTCACTTCTGAGAAATAGCCTGAACCCTTTTCTAATCACCAGTTTAAAGAATAGCTTCTTTGCAGACTTTTTTGCCCTCAGAATATTATTCACCTAGTGAGGGTATGACCAATCACTCTCAAGATCAGCAAAAATGCACCAGAATAATAATAGATCTGGGGGCTGCAGGGTAAAATGTACATCCTGGAAGGGAAGCTTCTGATTTTGGCAGGGTGGGTCATGTGTGGTTTACTTAAAAGAAAAGGAAATTATTCCCAAGGAAAGGGGGGGGGGAATGCTACCAATTATACATCTAGTATAACTTTCCAAAAGATGATCACAGGATAGGTGAAAAAAGTCAAGATGGCGGCCATGTTGAATGATTAAAATTGTGCCCAGGTTTGTGTGTGTGTGTGTCATGGTTTCAAGTACCATCTACACTGGTGGTGTCCAACCGAACTAGCTGAGGAATTCTGGGAATAGAAGTCTACAAGTCTTAAAGTTACCAAGATTGGAGACCCCAAATGTAAACTCTTTTGACCATATCTTGAGGATATCTCTGATATTCCTTGTTCCAGGGACATGTTGTGAGATAGCTTTATGAGCTCTTCCATTATACATCTTTAGCTCTTCTCTGAATTTGGAATTCTGCCAGGAAAGTCCTGCTTATGAGATCCCATTTATCAGCTCAGTTTCAGCTGTCTCAGTTTGAATCAACATTCACTTTCAGATTATAGAAAATAGAATAAAACCCTTTCTCTCTTAGCCATTACAGCTATACGGTTATTACACTAGTTTCTCCATTTCAATATAATTTTCACAGCAAGAATACTTAGTGGATGACTCCATCAAGAAAAGAATGCTAATTATTTTCAACGCCATGTCTTTACACTAAAAAAAAAATCATCATAAGAAAAAGTTCAGTCCCTGGCATATTCACAGAAGGGTGCCATGGTACATGCAAATTATCTTTGTTGAACAGTACTCTGAAGGAACTTGGGCTAAAAGAACATTCCCACGCTGTCCTCAGAAGACAGAAAAATCCCCACTGCCATGTGACTTTGACATTCACCGTATAGGTTGAGAGTCCATCATCGTCAACATACCAAGCAGCAAGCTTCATGCAGCTAAAACCGCTAAAGCCGTTCCTGTTTCATCTTCTTGGTTTTTTAAGATTGCTTAATATTTTTGGTGTGGTTGCATCCAGAACTGTGGTTTGGCTAATAGGAGAGAGGTTTACTGGCTTGGTTTCTTGCAACAGTGTCACCAGCATAGCCTGGCATCCCTGTGACACTCTTACAAAAACATGGACTATAAAAATTCTTGCTTTCTGTTTTCAGCATTCCCTCCCCTCCCCACTGTGTTTTTTCTCCTCCGCACATTCACTGCTGCTTTTGCAGTCCCTCACACATACATACATATACACAGTGGTGGGATTCAAATCATTTAACAATCGGTTCTCTGCCTTAATGATTTCTTCCAACAACCAGTTCACTAAACTGCTCAGAAAGTTAACAACCGGTTCTCCCGAAGTGGTGCGAACTGGCTGAATCCCACCACTGCATACACATACATATAGATATAGATATAGATATAGATATAGATATAGATATAGATATAGATATAGATATAGATATAGAATGGAATGGAATGGAATGGAATGGAATAGAATAGAATAGAATAGAATAGAATAGAATAGAATAGAATAGAATAGAATAGAATAGAATAGAATAGAATAGAATAGAATTTTTTATTGGCCAAGTGTGATTGGACACACAAGGAATTTGTCTTGGTGCATATGCTCTCAGTGTACATAAAAGAAAAGATATGTTCATCAAGAATTCTAAGGTATAACACTTAATGATAGTCATAGGGTACAAATAAGCAATCAGGAAACAATCATTCAGTCACAAGTGGAAGGAGATGGGTGGTGTATATACATATACATATACACACATACACACATACACATACATACATACATACATACATACATACATACATATGGAGAGAAGCAACTTAGAACTAAGGAGAAATTTCCTGACAGTTAGAACAATCAATAAGTGGAACAAGTTGCCTGCAGAAGTTGTGAATGCTCCAATACTGGAAGTTTTTAAGAAAATGTTGGATAGCCATTTGTCTGAAATGGTGTAGGGTTTCCTGCCTGGGCAGGGGGTTGGACTACAAGACCTCCAAGGTCCTTCCAACTCTGTTATTATGTTATGTTATATATACATACTGTACATACATACATAATATAGAGTTTTTTAATAATCACAACCGGAATGAACAGCTTCCAGCTGTTTATAAACTTTTCCTAATAGATTATTTCAGTGCTTCAGTCACAAGTGGAAGGAGATGGGTGGTGTATATACATATACACACATACATACATAATATAGAGTTTTTAATAATCACAACCGGAATGAACAGCTTCCAGCTGTTTATAAACTTTTCCTAATAGATTATTTCAGTGCTTCAGTCACAAGTGGAAGGAGATGGGTGGTGTATATACATATACACACATACATACATATACACACATACATACATATACACACATACATACATATACACACATACATACATACATACATACATACATATACATATACACAGTGGTGGGATTCAAATCATTTAACAATCGGTTCTCTGCCTTAATGATTTCTTCCAACAACCAGTTCACTAAACTGCTCAGAAAGTTAACAACCGGTTCTCCAAGTGGTGCGAACTGGCTGAATCCCACCACTGCATACACATACATATACACACATACATACATACATACATACATAATATAGAGTTTTTTAATAATCACAACCGGAATGAACAGCTTCCAGCTGTTTATAAACTTTTCCTAATAGATTATTTCAGTGCTTCAGTCACAAAAACATATGTTGGCATTATTTTGTGTTCTGCCTCAAGAATGTATACTAGTAAAAATCCTTTGTCACAAAATGCAATTGAAAATTAGATATAAGGTCATCCATAACTTACGAATGTAATTGAAACTGGAATAACAGTCGGAAGTCCATACAGTCATTAAGCAGGTCACCAAGTGACTGCTCCCAATTTTACACTACTTTTTGCGGCAGTCATTAAGTGAAGTCCATGGTTGTTAAACAAATCTGTTTTATCCAATGGGTGGTTTTTGCTGGATACCAGAAGTAGATGTCAGAAACCAGCAAAAAACATTGAACATCAGAGTCACATAACTTTCTTGACCGGGATGCCTTATGCACAGTCACTCATGCTCTCATCACTTCTCGTCTGGATTATTGCAATGCTCTCTACATGGGGCTACCCCTGAAGTGCACTCGGAGGCTCCAATTAGTCCAGAATGCAGCTGCGTGGGTGATTGAGGGAGCCACACGTTGCTCCCGGGTAACACCGCTCCTGCGCAGTCTGCACTGGCTACCTGTGGTCTTTCGGGTGCACTTCAAGGTGTTGGTTACCACCTTTAAAGCGCTCCATGGCTTAGGGCCCGGGTACTTACGGGACCGCCTGCTGTTACCTTATGCCTCCCACCGACCCGTATGCTCACACAGAGAGGGTCTTCTCAGGGTGCCGTCCGCCAAACAATGTCGGCTGGCGGCCCCCAGGGGAAGGGCCTTCTCTGCTGGAGCACCTACCCTCTGGAACGAACTTCTTCCCGGTTTACGCCAATTACCTGACCTTCGGACCTTTCGCCGTGAATTGAAAACATATCTGTTTATCCAAGCGGGACTGGCTTGATTTTTAAATTTTCAAATTTCTGAATTTTTAATAATCACAACCGGAATGAACAGCTTCCAGCTGTTTATAAACTTTTCCTAATAGATTATTTCAGTGCTTCAGTCACAAGTGGAAGGAGATGGGTGGTGTATATACATATACACACATACATATAGATATAGATATAGATATAGATATAGATATAGATATAGATATAGAATGGAATGGGATAGAATAGAATTTTTATTGGCCAAGTGTGCTTGGACACAAAAGGAATTTGTCTTGCTGCATATGCTTTCAATGTACACAAAAGAAAAGATACGTTCGTCAAGAATCATAAGGTACCACACTTAATGATAGTCATAGGCTACAAATAAGCAATCAGGAACCAATCATTCAGTCACAAAACATATGTTGGCATTATTTTGTGTTCTGCCTCAAGAATGTATACTAGTAAAATCCTTTGTCACAAAATGCAATTGAAAATTAGATATAAGGTCATCCATAACTTACGAATGTAATTGAAACTGGAATAACAGTCGGAAGTCCATACAGTCATTAAGTGAAGTCCATGGTTGTTAAACAAATCTGTTTTATCCAATGGGTGGTTTTTGCTGGATACCAGAAGTAGATGTCAGAAACCAGCAAAAAACATTGAACATCAGAGTCACATAACTTTCTTGACCGGGATGCCTTATGCACAGTCACTCATGCTCTCATCACTTCTCGTCTGGATTATTGCAATGCTCTCTACATGGGGCTACCCCTGAAGTGCACTCGGAGGCTCCAATTAGTCCAGAATGCAGCTGCGTGTGTCGTGTCCCACTCCTCCGCTGACGGCTGGGTCCGGGAAATCCGAATCAGGCTTGCCTCTGCAGCTCTGCCCAAAGTCCTAGCAAAGTCCTCAGAGCAGGCAGGAGACCAGTAAGTGACTTCAGCAAGATCAGTTTGACTTTTGCCTGACTCAGAGACTGCCAGAAAGTAGATCCTTTATATAGGCCATGGGGTGTGGCTCCATGACTCAGCACTCATTAAGGCCTGCCCCTCCCTTCCCTCTGTAGCCTCCGCCTCTCCAATCTTCTGATGCGAGGGTCACACCAATCAGCTGTTGGTAATAAACCCTCCTCAGGCTCACCTGCTGTGGAGGAGGGGGAGGGGTCTAGCTGCTCCGTTTGCCTGGGCATGGAGTCAGGGCTGGGGCAGGGAGATTCTCCTTCTGCAGTTTGTGTGGGCATGGAGCCAGGACTGGGACCGGGAGGCATACATTCCTCAGTGTGCGGGAGCAGGTAAGAAGGCCCCGGCTGCTCTGAGGGCGGGCAAGACACAACAGCGTGGGTGATTGAGGGAGCCACACGTTGCTCCCGGGTAACACCGCTCCTGCGCAGTCTGCACTGGCTACCTGTGGTCTTTCGGTGCACTTCAAGGTGTTGGTTACCACCTTTAAAGCGCTCCATGGCTTAGGGCCCGGGTACTTACGGGACCGCCTGCTGTTACCTTATGCCTCCCACCGACCCGTATGCTCACACAGAGAGGGTCTTCTCAGGGTGCCGTCCACCAAACAATGTCGGCTGGCGGCCCCCAGGGGAAGGGCCTTCTCTGCTGGAGCACCTACCCTCTGGAACGAACTTCTTCCCGGTTTACGCCAATTACCTGACCTTCGGACCTTTCGCCGTGAATTGAAAACATATCTGTTTATCCAAGCGGGACTGGCTTGATTTTTAAATTTTCAAATTTCTGAATTTTTAATAATTTTAAATTGGGGTATTTTAGTATAGGTCAATTCGACGGTTTTAATTTTCGGCCATCTTTTGAATATGTATTTTAATTGTTATTTTAATTTTGTATATTATTGTTTTAATCTGGCTGTACACTGCCCTGAGTCCTTCGGGAGAAGGGCGGTATAAAAATCTAAATAATAAATAAATAAAAAAATAAATAAAAACTGCAGGGCATTGGCAATGGTCATAAAAGTGAATCAAAATGTGATCATATGGGGGAGGCTGGAATTTCAAAATCTGATTGTAAGTACTTTTGGGGAGGTCCATTGTAACTTCAAATACTGGTCGCTAAGCAACTGGTCAGTAAGTGAGGACAATCTATAGCACATTCATTTGAGACAGAAGAAGCTACAAATAGCTGGCAAAGACCAATTATGTAAGTGGAAGCAACTGGGATATGTCCAGCTCTTAAATTTTTATCCAATCTCCAAAAGTAAACAATATTCTATCTTCTCATATCTTTAATATCACTTACCTAAATCAAATAACATTGCTAATATTAATATTTCTTCAATTTACCTTACAATTAAACCCTATATATATATATAAAAAAAAAAAAGATACCATCAAAATCACATCTTAAACATTCTCCTTCCCCTTGTCTTCTATCTTACACATTTCCTTACACATTTTCAATCTCCAAAAATATCACTTACATAAATCAAATAACATTACAAATATTAATATTTCTTCAATTTACCTTACATCTAACAAATAACATTATTAAAATTATAACTTATATCCAAAATATATCAATTATAACAATTAAATTCTATTTAACCAAATACCAACATTACATCCATAAATTTTTCTATCTGTCCTCCAAAAGTTAAACAATATTCCATCTTCCCATTCCTTTATACCTCACATATATCAAATAGTGATATACCCAAAATAAGTCAGTTGTAAAAATTAAACCCTATGTATATATATTAAAAAAAAGAAAATACCATCAAAATCACCTTAAGCATTCTCCTTCCCCTTGTCTTCTATCTTACACATTTCCTTACACATTCTCCTCCATCTGCTCACCCAATCAGCTTAACATCTAACAATAAAGACTTTCCAATCCTTAATATATTGGTGTAAAAATCTCTTGTTTAAAAACTTATTAAGAAAAGATAAGCCTCCAAAAGTTCCTATTAAAAAAAAAAAAAAGAAGAGAATAAAAAAAAGATCCATATTTAAAATAAAGAAGTTTGCAAGATTTTAATAGTTAGTTCTGTTTGCTTAAGAGCCATTCATAAACTGTAAAATCTACCAAAAAAGAAAAAGAAAAATTTCAATAAACTTTTCTTCTTAAACATTGTGATAAAGAAAAAGGTAAAAGGAGAAAAAAATTATTAACAGTTCTTGTAAAAGTAGCTTGTTATATTCTTCTTCTTTATAGTTTCGTTTTCCTTTGTTTATTGCAAACGCCATTTTAAATCCACTCAAGTTGAAAGTTAGTTGTGAAAATCATTAACAGTTCTTGTTCATTTCATTTCATTTTAAAAAGTAGCTTGTTATGCTCTTCTTTATAGCTTCGCTTTCCTTTGTATATTGCAAACGCCATTTTAAATCCACTCAAGTTGAAAGTTAGTTCAAAGGAAAGCTATTTAAGAGCTGAAGTTAAAATTTATTACTTGCAAATTCTCTATTAAAAAAAAAATAAAAAATAAAAGTTTCCGTATTTAAAATGAAAAAGTTTGCAAGATTTTAATAGTTAGTTCTGTTTGCTTAAGAGCCATTCATAAACTGTAAAATCTACCAAAAGAGAAAAAGAAAAATTTCAATAAACTTTTCTTCTTAAACATTGTGATAAAGAAAAGGTAAAAGGAGAAAAAAATTATTAACAGTTCTTGTAAAAGTAGCTTGTTATATTCTTCTTCTTTATAGTTTCGTTTTCCTTTGTTTATTGCAAACGCCATTTTAAATCCACTCAAGTTGAAAGTTAGTTCAAAGGAAAGCTATTTATGAGCTGAAGTTAAGATTTATTACTTGCAAATTCTTGCTAGTCCTCCTGCTCTGTTCTGTCTGTGTTGAATTCTCTTTTAGGAATAAATCTTGACACAGAGATGGTCGCGGCTTCTCGTTCTGTGTAAACAGAAGCACCCTGGGCACGGAGCTTCGTCAGGCTATAGGGGAGCTCTCACCCTTCGATCCCCTGGTTAAATTCCAGGGGATCCCGGGGAGCTCTACCCAAATCCTGACCACTCTTCCCTCTCCCTTCATCCAGGGGAGGGAATCACAAACCGTTTGACAGCCCATGTACGCTGTCAGGGACGGTTTGACGAAACCCAGGGCAGACGATCCCAAGGGAACGTCCGCGAAGCCTGCGTTGCCAGCGGAAGTCTCGATATGTCCAGCTCTTATTGGTTGCTTGAGACTGCAGTGGGAATGGCTCGTCCCTTCTAGGTATAGGCTTGGGCTGCAGGAGAACTTGGGACCTGTTTCCACAGAAGCATCTACCCAGGTTCTGCCTGCCTGTCTTACATTTTGCAAAGTACTATTCATGCATTAAATGGGCTGCTTAAATATATGGGAGTAGAACATGCAGTCAGCCATGTTTTTTCTGGCCCATAATTTTTCTTTCTCTCAAAAGGAAGCCTTTAGGGAATGCATGAATAGATCTCTTGCAAAGGGCTTTTGAAATTATGCTACGGGCAACTGAAAATTATGCCAAGGGTCACCTACAGACCTTGGGCTTGACCTACAAAGTCTACCTAAACCATATTTCCACATAGTGAAAGTGATTCCGATGACTGTGTATCCTGTACTTCTGCTGTATCATCAATTTCTCAATCTTAGGAAGAGGATGCATGAGCATTCAATGTTGAGTGTTGAGAAATTAAGCCTATTAGCTGACTCTGGGGAAATCTTGAACAGGGAAAAGAAAGAAAGAAAAAACCTGAATGAGATAAAATTGCTGTTGCAGCAATATGCATGATAAGACGTATTGACCTATGAAGGATGTTGGAGGTTGTCCCCCAAAAGAGGAAACTAAGAGTATGAAAAAGAAGATGGAGCCAAATCAGACAATCACTTATATGTGAGCCAGCAGTGTGCTGCAGCTGCCAAAAAAACCAATGCAGTCCTAGGCTGCATCAACAGAGGAATAGTAGGAGGACATATTAGTCTGGAATGGTACAGGATCTCTTGCTTGGCTAGGGGATTGAACTGGAAGACCTCCAAAAACCCTTCTATTATTCTGTACTCTGTATTCTAGATCTGAAGAAGAGTTAATAATCACACCAGAAAATTGGGAATATTTGTTAAACTCTCTGGATTGTTGCTGGGAAAGAAAAGCAAAATAGGAATATGATATTCATGAATGGCTAAGAAACAGTAGAAAAAATTCCATGCAATTGGAACCACAAGAAAGGGATTAAAAGAGTCAACAGTCCTAGGGAGCCAACTATGAGTTACTTTCCTAAAGTAATCCATATTGCATATATTATTAATATTGAAGTTATTGGAAGTAACTTCAATTCAGTTTGTTTTTAAGTAACTGATTGAAAGTGATTTTATTTACCAGCTATTTTGTAGCTAACGATGATATTGTTAACTATGTTTGTAATAATGAAAATATTGTCCTTTAGCTAGTGAAGTAAGAAGTTTATAACTCTATTAATAATTAATGAATACATCTGTTACATTGGGCAGGTAAGATCCAATTTTATGGGGTTGACAAAATCAAAAATGAGAAAATGATAAGCTGTCTGGGAAAGCCAAGGGAAATTATCAAAACCATTAAAAAGCAAAAGTTAGAATATTTTGGATATATCATGGAAAAATATGCCGTACTTCACTTTATCCTCCAGGGAAAGATTGAAGGCAAACGAGGTCCAGGCAGAAGAAGAACATCATGGCTTCAAAATCTAAGGGACTGGTTTGGACAAAACTCAGCAGCGCTTTTTCGTGCAGCTGTTGATAAAAATAGGATTGCCAACATGATTGCCAACGTCCAATGACAGATATGGCACAAGAAGAAGAAAAAGAAAAAGAAGATGAGATTTTACAATCCCCAATTAAGACATTCATAATTCTAGTGAAACACAGTACTCTCTGCTCCAAATTTCAATGATTAGTTTCTTATCAAATACAATAAAATATAGAACAAAATATTTTGTTAAAATCATCAAGGGAGAACTATGAGACCAATCCAAGAAACCATGGCAAAAAGGGTATCAGGCAAATTTTATTCTACCTTGAAGAAGAATGCTTTTGCCAGTAAAGTACAGACCAAGATGGTCACATTTACATATTAAATTAGGGGGGAAATTTAAGGTCATGATAAAATACAGAGAAGAATCTCTATGGAGATTCTCAGTCATCCAGGTCATGTTGTCCCAAAGGTGTTTTTTCAAGAGACAACTGGACTTTCCTGGTTTTTCTTTGCAGACATTTTGCTTCTCATCCAAGAAGCTTCTTTCAACCAGAAAGTCCAGTTGCCTCTTGAAAAAGCACCTTCGGTACAGGAAAGTACAAGAGAAAAACTCTCACAATTGCTTTCCTTTGAGAACCTCTAAGAATATACTCTGACATATGTTTTCAGCCTTGATTTCAAGGACACCTAACTCTAACCCTAACCCTAAATTCATATTCATTGGAAATTGGATTTTCCCATATATATTACTGTGGTCCACAAACAATTCTGAACAAAAAGCTGTCATAGTCAATTTCCTTCATCTAAGAGCCTATACCTGACATAAGATTTCCGCCCTGAAGGAGGAAAGGAGACCTACTTCTAACGCTAACCTTAAACCTAGTGTCATTTCCATTGGCAAAGGGGTTTTCCAACGTATTTGACAAAAAAAATCCAAACAAAAAGCTACCATTGCTGTCTTCTTTAGAGAACCCCTGACAAACTATCCCTGACATTAGTTTTCAGCCTTCAATCTAAGGCTGTCCTAAACCTTAACCCTAACTCTGGCCCTAATTTCATTTTCATTGGCAAAGGGATTTAATTCATTGTGATCCACAAAGGAGTCTGAACAAAAAGCTGTCACCGTTCCTCTCCTTAGAGATCCTGAATAAATCAATCCTTTACACCGGCCTTCATTCCAAGGAGACCTAACCCTAACCCTAAAAGGGCCGGATAGCTCAGGCTGGTAAGGCCTGTTATTAAGAACACAGAAGCCTGCAATTACTGCAGGTTCAAGCCCGGCCCAAGGTTGACTCAGCCTTCCATCCTTTATAAGGTAGGTAAAATGAGGACCCAGATTGTTGGGGGGGCAATAAATTGACTTTGTAAAAATATACAAATAGAATGAGACTATTGCCTTATACACTGTAAGCCGCCCTGAGTCTTCGGAGAAGGGCGGGGTATAAATGTAAACAAACAAAAAAAAAACTATAACCATGATTTCATTTTCATTGGCAATGGGATTTTTCCCATGCATTTGACTGTGGTCCATAAAGAAGTCTGAACAAAAAATTGTTACATTGGCTTTCCTTAGGGAATCTCTAAGAATCTATCCCTGACATCAGTTTTAAGTCTGATGACTAAGGAGTCTGATGACTGAAGGAGATCTAACACTAACCCTAATCCTGACCAGTGGTGAAATCTGAACCAGTTTACTACCAGTTTGCTGGCTGCGCATGCGCGCTATGCACATGCATGTTCAGTGTGCATCATGCACCAACATGAGGTGTGCGCATGCGTGCGCAGTGCACGCCAAAAAGAGGCATGGGGTAAGTAGAACAGCGCGCAGGGGTGATCAGCTGTGATGCGCAATCTTTTTAAAAAACTTTTAAAAGCATTTTTTACAACCTATTCGGCCAAATAGGTTGTAAAAAATGCTTTTAAAATTTAAAAAAAGGCTCTGATAATCAGGCAGCTCAGCTGTGATCGTCAGAGCCTTTTTTTTAACCTTTTAAAAGCATTTTTTTACAACCTATTCGGCCAAATAGGTTGTAAAAAATGCTTTTAAAATTAAAAAAAAGGCTCTGATGATCAGGCAGCTCAGCTGTGATCGTCAGAGCCTTTTTTTTACCTTTTAAAAGCCTTTTTTGAAAGAAGCGGCAAGCGGGCAAGTGGGTGACTGGGGGACTGGTGGGCATGGGGGGCCAGGGATTTTTGCTACCAGTTCTCCGAACCACCTGCCACCATCACTACCATATCAGCCGATCCGGTCTAAACTGGAAGCATTTCACCCCTGATCCTAACCCTAATTCTAACCCTGGTTTCATTTTCATTGACAATGGCATTTCCCCAGGTATTTTAGTATGATCCACAAAGAAGTGCAAATGAAAAACTATCACCGTTGCTTTCCTTAGATCTTTAAGAATCCATTCCTGACATCAGTTTATGGCCTTGATTCCAAGGAGATCTAACCCTAACCCTTATCATAAAAATGGTTTCATTTTCATTGGCAATGGGATTTTCCCATATATTTTACTGTGGTCCACAAAGAAGACCAAAAGAAAAGCTGTCGCCATTCCTTTCCTTAAAGAATCTCTAAGAATTGATCCCTGACATCAGTTTTCAGCCCTGATTCCAAAGAGACCTAACCCTAACCCTAATTTCATTGTCACTGGCAAGCAGATTTTCCCATGTATTTTACTATGCTTCAGAAGGAAGTCAGAATGAAAATCTGTCACCATACCTTTCCTTAGACAACTTCTAAGAATGACGTCCCAGACATCAGTTTTCAGCCCTAACCCTCACCCTAACCCTAGTTTCATTTTCATTGGCAACGGGATTTTCCCATGTATTTTACTGGAATCCATAAAGAAGTTCATAGGAAAATATGACGCTGTTCCTTTCCTTAGAGAACTTCTAAGAATCTATCTCTGATATCAGTTTTCAGCCTTGTCTGCACGGAGACCTACCCTAACCCTAACCTTGGTTTCATGTTCATTTGGCAATGGGATTTCCACCATGTATTTTACTGGGGTCCACAAAGAAGACTGAATGAAAAGCTGTCACTGTCACTTTCCCTAGAGATCCTCTAAGAATCTATCCAGTGGTGGGATTCAAGTAATTTAACAACCGGTTCTCTGCCCTAATGATTTCTTCCAACAACCGGTTTGCCAAACGGCTCAGAAAGTTAACAACCGGTTCTCCTGAAGTGGTGCGAACTGGCTGAATCCCACCACTGAATCTATCCCTGACACCTGCTTTGGGCTTTGATTCCAAGGTGACTTTAATCTCGAATCCTAACTCTACTTTCATTTTTATTTGAAATGGGATTTTCTCAGATGTTTTACTGTGGTCCACAAAGAAGTCCAAATCAAAAGCTATTGTTGCTTTCCTTAGAGGTCCTGAAAGAATATATCCCTGACATGCTTTCAGACTTGATTCCAAGGAAAAATAACTCTAACCCTAACCTTCATCCTAATCCTAACCCTAGTTTCATTTGCAATAGGACGGTCCAATGCATTTTATTAAATTCCTAACTTCTTCTGTGGAATTTGACTTTGTTATGATTAAATAATCTGCACATTCTGGCTGCTGGGCCTCCCAAGGATTTACCAGCAAGAAGAAGCTGCTTGAATATTGAAAATACAAACCATGGCTCTCTTTAGCACCAATTGACAAGGGACATAGGAGATGTCCTGCAAATTGTACAATTTAATTGGAAGGTATGAGTAGCTCTAAGTTGAAAATTTTCTTAGGCTTGTGAATATTGTCTTACTAAAAAGAACTCATTGTGCTTATGAAACTTAAAAATAGATGTAAAGTCCCAGAATATTCTCTCGCTGTGGCCACTTAACACAAAAATGTATAGCACTTCTATCTACATTAAAAAAAACCAAATTGACCAAGTACAAGATATGAACAGCTGAACCAAATCAAATGTAATTGTCACACACGGAAAAATCTCCAACACTGAAATTGCAAACTTGTATAAAACACCTGCCTTATCATGGATCCATGCATGTTGTTTAATATACAACATCCTGCAGTAATCATGGGTGAGTTTAATAACCAAAATACATTATGGGGATTGTTGTTAGTTGAGAAGTTGTGTCCGACCCATTGCGACTCCATGGACAATGTTCCTCCAAGCCTTCTTGTCCTCTACCATCCTCTGGAGTCTATTTAAGCTGACACCTACTGCTTCAGTGACTCCATCCAGCCACCTCATTCTCTGTCGTCCCCTTCTTCTTTTGTCCTCAATCTTTCCCAGCATTAGGTTCTTCTCCAGTGAGTCCTTCCTTCTCATTAGGTGGCCAAAATATTTGAATTTCATCTTCAGGATCTGGCCTTCGAAAGAACATTATGGGGATACAGTGACTCTAACGAAGATGGTGAAATGATAGCACGGTGTGCAGACACTGAAAATGTCTTCTTAGTCCATGATTCTAAGTAACAGAATAACAGAGGATTTTGTAGGTCATCCAGTCCAACCTGCCAATCAAGCAGGAGACCCTACACCATTTTTGACAGATGGCAGTCCAATTTCTTCTTAAAAGCTTCCAATAATGAACCTCCCATGACTTCTGAAGGCAAACTGTTCCATTGGTTGATTGTTCTCACTGTCAGAAAAATTCTCCTTATTTCTAGGTTGAATCTCTCCTTGATCAGTTTCCATCCATTATAATATATATACTTGTATAAGTATAAGGAAACATTCTACCTGGCCAGATGGATTTAGCACGTACTATACTATAATCCTGATTTAGTTTTATCTCCAGGGATATGCATAATAGACCATTACTCTGTAATAGAAGGGTGCTCCCAGATTTCCCTTGAAGCTAGCATAGACCTGTGCTGTTAAATGTTGGGGTACAGATCCCAATGGTAAGATCAACCTCTCACCCCGATGGAATTTTCAAAAAAGTCAAGTGGAAAGCTTTCGCTGCTGAACTTGACGACAACATTCAACTGATTCTCCCTAAGGTAGAAAACTTATATAAAACTTATATAAAATGTATATAGAAAACAGATATGCAGATGATACCACTCTAATGGCAGAAAGAGAAGAGGAACTAAAGTGCCTTGAGGTGAAGATGAAGAGTGCAAAAGTTGGCTTAAAACTCAACATTAAGAAAACTAAGATCATGGCATCCTCTCAATTCCTGGCAAATAGATGGGGAAGATATGGAGGTACTAACAGATTTTATTTTCCTGGGCTCCAAGATTACTGCAGATGGGGACTGCAGCCAAGAAATTAAAACATGCTTGCTCCTGGGGAGGAAAGCTATGGAAAATCTAGATAGCTTACTAAAAAGCAGATACATCATCCTGCCAAAAAGGTGCGTATAGTCAAGGCTATGGTTTTCCCAGTTGCAATGTATGGCTGTGAAAGTTGGACCATAAGGAAGGCTGAGCACCAAAGAATTTAGGCCTTTGAACTACGGTGCTGGAGAAGACTCCTGCAAGTCCCTTGGACTGCAAGGAGAACAAACAAGTCAGTCCTAGAGGAGATCAACCCTGACTGCTCTTTAGAAGGCCAAATCCTGAAGATGAAACTCAAATACTTTGGCCACCTGATGAGAAGGAGGGACTCACTGGAGAAGAGCCTGATGCTGGGCAAGATTGAGGGCAAAAGAAGGGATGACAGATAATGAGGTGGCTGGATGGAGTCACTGAAGCAGTAGGCGTGAGCTTAAATGCACTCCAGAGGATGGTAGAGGACAGGAAGGCCTGGAGGAAAGTTTTCCATGGGGTTTTGATGGGTTGACACGACTTCGCAACTAACAACAACAAAGGTAGAAAACTACCATCAATTTGTGGGATTGCTGCTTTCTATAGCAAAGAAGCACTTCCCAAGGAGCTACAAAAAGCATAGACACCAGGCTGGAGATAAGAATGCATACAGCTATACACCCCAGCCTGGGATGTATGTTTTTCATGAGCCTGAAGTTGCTAATGAACTCCTCCAATATCTACACTCCTCCAGGAGAGAAAAGTGGCATGTTTTTATGGAGCAAATGAGTTTTCAACATGCCGGCAAAAAGGGGTGGCCCCTGCTTACAAAACTGGGAGATAGCTCCATGAAACAGATCTGAAAAGCTGGTAACATTGGTCCTAATGATGCTGCAATTAGAATTTTAAGTCTTAGAAGGAAAACATCAGGAATAAATCAAGAGAAAATTAGTGAAATGGTGGGGGGAGAAACTCACACCTGAAAGCAACATCTCAGAAGAATGCCGCCTAACCGCACATGGTGACTCAAGGCTGCTTACAAGGACATGAAAATACGATATAGAAGAACTAAAAACAATAAAAAAGACAAATAATAGCTTCCCCACCCCTCACTGGTCTACTCTCCAGTGGGACGATGATGTGTGTGTGAGAGAGAAGGGCTGGGGGAAGAAATCGCTAAAGCACTGGAAGTGATAAAACTAGGGAAAGCGGCTGGCCTAGTTCCCAAAGGACCGTGGGCCATACACTACACTTTGGCTCACACAATTTTATAATGACATCCAACCAAGGGGGGGGGGGGGACGGAACTGCCAACAATGCTCAAAAGAACAGAAATTGTTGCCATCCTGAAACCTGTAAAGAGGGGAAACCTGTGGAAGATTTTAGACCCATGGCATTCTTAAGCATTCCTTACAAATTATTGAAGAGACTCATTTTAAACAGAATTAAACCTCTGGCTGAGGGACACAGGCTGGATTTCTATTAAAAAGAAGCTGCTGTGATCAGGTATTATCACTCCCCCCACCATATAGAAAATGTTCCGTGGAGAAAGAAATATGTCCCCATGTTCATTGACCTATCATCAGCCGATACAGCATGAAGGGAAGAGGTGATTTTAAAATGTTTATGTATTTTACCTTATAAAGAAACAGCCACTCTACTCAAACAATACGCTTCCAAACAGTACATCTAGATGGCCAAGTAGTGGAAAATATAAGCTAAATGTGCAGGTATCTGATGTGATTTTGCCTAGCTTCACCTGCTGTTTTCTGTCTGTTAGGAAGCTTATGATCCATTTACAAATGTGCTTAGGTACAGCTAGGTGATTTAGTTAGCTAGGTCTACCTGTATTATTTAACATGCCACCTCCACATCTTAGAATCTGTCTTAAAAAGGGAGTGGCAAAAATGTGAGGCAAATTAATTATTGCCTATACATAAGGACTGTCACAATCAAATATTCAGACTCAAATAAATCTCAGAACCCATCATAGAAACTTGGACGGTTAGTCAAAGAAGACTTTAACACAGAGACAGCATGGCTCCAGGAATGGGCAGCTTCTAACCCAGATCTGTTTAATTTAGTGTCTGATCCAGTACAATGCCCCTTCAGCTTTGATCTTTCAAGGAAAATTTGGATGGCATTCAACCAGATCTGAATCAACCATAGCAGGTGGCAATATTGGAAATAAAAATGGCGGCTGGTTGATAATACTAACTGTGGAACATCCCAAAAACTTTATATCATATTGTAAAGGAATGCTCCCTCATAAGATTTCCTGGATCCCTGCAAGAACTACATCATTTTGAAGACTCTGCTGTCCATTGGCTAAACAATCTAGATATCCGGCCATAGGCATAGCCATTCTAGTAACTGCTTCTCCATAATTAAATTTTATCTATAATTTTATTCATCATTCATATTGTACATTTTGAAAATAATTCACTGTTCTGGTGTTTTGTATTTTGATACATACTTTATGTGCTGTTTTTGTAAATTTTGTACATTAATGCTATATTCTGTTAGGCCAATGGAAAAAATAATTAACAGGAAGATATTTATAATTTAAGACTATATTTATAATATATGCTATTTTTTAATTAAAGTATTTGTATTCTACTTTGTGGCCCTCCAGTAGGACTTTACCATTAGTCAACAATATTTAGAGATCTGAAAGGTAAGGTTATGTGTTAAGATTACTAGGCCAGCTGAATAAAAAATTGGCTTGAGATAGCCATAATAGCTATTGTAGTTAGCCATTCTTTGATCATAACTGTTGATCAAACAGTTATGATCTGCTTTGTTCTGCTTGCTCTCATTCCTATTGGCAGAATTTATGGAGCAATATTACAAAAGGGCAAACCTATGTCCAGCTACCTTTAAATAAGTCATTGGACTGTGAGGACATGATCCTGAAGTTAATGAAATGCACAGGCTTGAACTTAATTAACTTTGTGTTGAATCACATTCTAGAAACCACTAGTAAATATTTCCCAGAAAACAACACACAAAAAAGCAATGAAATAAATGTTGAACATGTGGATTATTCCAGCTTTCACTGAAATGATGTGTTCAAGCCAATAAAAAAAAATTATATGATTTGGTTGTGTAATCCATGCAAAGGTCAATGTAACTTGAGTTGTGTAACAGTTGCTGGTTTGGAAGTGGTTGTTTTCATTCTTTTCCAAATATATTCTTGAGAATATATGAGAAACAATTCCACAGATTCTGAATGTTCATGATATTGATTGACTTTCCTTCTATAATGTCATAAGAAATCCCTCATCCACCACAAACAGTAGCATTATCTTTCTTTTAATCTTTAAAAATACGTTGATAATTGAGTGTCTCTGGAGATTCTCAGTCACCCAGGTCACGGTTGTCCCAAAGGTGCTTTTTTTCAAGAGACAACTGGATTTTCTGGATTTTCTTTGAAAATGTTTCGCTTCTCATCCAAAAAGCTTCTTCAGCTCTGATAATTGAGGACTGTTTCATTTTTTGATTGGGAAACAAGGAAAATAACCGTCTTCTCCTAAAATGGTGGTAACCACTGCAATTTCTTATCTCCCTTGACCCTTAAAATCTGGTTACAGAAGACAAAGCAGAGACACTGGATTTGAAAGCAACTGTGAAGCAGTGGTTAGAAATGCAGTATTGCAGACTAATTCTGCCAACTGCCAGCAGTTCAATTCTCACCAGTTCAAGGTTGATTTCAGCCTTCCATCTTTCTGAGTCAGTAAAATGAGGGCCCAGATTGTTAGGAGCAATATGCTGATTCTGTAAACCACTTAGGGAGGGCTGTAAAGCACTATGAAGCAGTATATAAGTCTAAGTGCTCGTGCTATTTGCATTTTCAGGTGTGTGTTTTTTAAATCAAGGCATGTTATTAGGGGATCCATTTCTAAGCCTTGTTCCATATAGTCCAGTGGCCAAGCAAAAACATGAAGAAAGGAAAAAAACAGTATCTTAAGACACTTCAATAGTTAACGTATTTGTTGTGCTGCCTGCTTTCATAAATTAAGTAGTATTTCATCAAAGGCAATCAAAGGCAGATCAGGATTGGGGGGAAAGAAGAAATAGTAAAAGGAGAATTCAGAGAGAAAGGTTAGAATCATGGTTAGGGATAATTATTTACATATGTGTTAATTGACTTACCATGGTGACAATTTTTATATCTCAGACAGCAATGTTTTTATGAATGGTTACTTTCCGTAAGTAATAATCTGTCTTCATCTCCTATATTTTATTATTTCCTTCCAAACTCTACTAAGGCATTCTCCCTTTTCTCCTTGCTCTCCCTTTCTCTTTCTCTCTTACAAATACACAATTGTAATACACAAATACAATCCTGTCTCAGAAGAATAATTATGTATATGCAGAAACGGACTTAAGCTAAAATATATTTGTTAGCTTGTAAGGCGATATCAATCTCTGTTAATTTTACTATATGGAAGAAAAATGAGAGCCATCTCCGTAAAAGGAGAAGAGAAAGGTAAAAAAGACATACAAGTAAGGTTATTGGTAAGAGGAACAACAATATCGCACTGTATTTGTATGGTTAACTTTTTGAGCCTAACTCTCCTTACATCACATTTTCTCTTACAAAAGATTCCTCCATACTGCTATCTTCTTTTTTTAAATGTATTCTGTATTCCAAAATTGTAAGATGAGATGAATTTCAGGCTGATTTTGAAAACGATGGTTTCACACAAACACGCACACCAGATTTGGGAGTATTAACAATGTTTAGTCACAACAGAATCCACTTGTATTTGGGAAAGCCCTTGGCCAAGAGGAGTAAACAGCACAGCTGAATTCAGAGTTCAGTACAAGGATTTATTGACTGGTGTGGAAGTGTTAGGGTCTAAATTCTGATTTGACCTGTAATGATTCCAAAGATGAATAAGATGCATTTTTCACTTGGATACTGACTGACAGAACACAAATAGGCTAAAGTAGGACTTAGTCCCAGGACCGATGTTTTCATGTACTAAATCAATGTCATTCAGGATTTTTCAACCTCGTGCTCTTCAAGGCACCAAGTTAGTAGGATAATCTTGAAATCATCAACTACCAACCACCAAATATTGGTGTTTTTAATGAGGAAAAAAAAACCTAAGTGGCCAAAGTGAAATGTCTCTGTTCTGTAGCTATTTTACAAAAATCTGTTTTTAGAAATGTTGTTTAAAAATTGTGTATATGTATATTGTGCTGGGCTTTATTTTCTCCAGTTTTGACTCTCTGGAGACTTCTACTTCAATGGATGAAAAAGCTTCAGACCAACAGCTTTCCTATAGCATTCAAGCTGAGTTTGAGACCTCAGTTATAGATCTTTCTTGAAGATGTTTTTTCAGAGGATGTATTCAAACATTTTCTGTATATCTCCATAATGAAGTGTTCTGTATCTCTTTCTTTTCTTTCTTGCTGTTTGAAAGTTGGGCATTTTAGTTAAACAACTGTTTGCACCATAGCATTTCTTAACAATGAGGAAAATCGATGCGGTAATAGAAAATACATTATAAACCAAGAGGACATGCTGCAGTTACTAAACAAGAAATGGCACTGATTTGATAAGAGTATGTTAAGTTTGGACAATGAAGAGGCAGGAGACAATGCAAGTGACAACAGCTCTTTAGTTTATTGTGAAACCCAGCAAAAGACAACAGGCAAACACCTCTCTTTATATAGTATTTGGCTGAGGCACCAGCCAGTCAGCAACGTGTATTTTCCCGCCCAAATTTCCCTCCAAAATTTCAAATACATTACACTCCTCCCCTCCCAGAACGTATTTAGCCCATTATTTGCATAAAATTTGCATGTTATTTCTCCACGTAGTCACACAGGTAGACAGGGCATCTCCTAACTCTTTCTGACCTGCGCAATTCATTCCCTGGGAGGGAGTCGAGCTGGTCGGAGGGACTTTTTGTTCCTCCCAGCTCCTCCTCTAGGCCCTCCGGCCCTGGATTATTGGCAGAGTCGTCCCTGCTGTCCTCTGGAGGAACCGGTTCGCGTCGCTGGACTTCTGATTCAGCTAAGTCCTCCAATCGCCTCGGGATTGAGCTAGCTGTTGGTTCAAATATTTGGTAGTCAGGGTCTGGCTGTTTGGTTTCTGGATCGTTTTGCATTCTTTTTCTTAATTGATCTATGTGGCGTTTCCACACTCGGCCATCCCCCATGTCCACTACATACGATTTTGGGCCTGTCACTCCCACAATGGTTCCTTTTAACCATGCTGGACCTTCACTATAGTTGTGTGCCTATACCAGGTCGCCCGTAGTCATTGTTCTAATTTTGTTCCCCGTATTCTGGTACCCATCAGGGGAGTATGTTGGGTTTAACCGATCTAAGGGGCACCGGAGTCTTCTCCCCATTAATAACTTTGATGGGCTGCGGCCGGTGGCCACACAGGGTGTTCTATGTTGGACTGCCAGGAAAGTGTCGATTTTGGCTTGCCAATCTCCTGGGCTAATTCTGGATAACGCTTCCTTGGCACTGCGCATGAAGCGTTCTGCAAGTCCATTCTCACCGGGTGGAAAGGTGCCGAGAGGGCATGTCGGATGCCCTCCCTGGCCAAGTACCCCTCAAACTGGGTGGCCGTGAATTGTGGGCCGTTATCAGACACTATGGTGTCGGGTAGCCCATGTGTCACAAATAGTCGCCGCAATACTGTTATTATGGCCTCAGCTGTTGTGGTTTTCATGAGTATAATTTCCAACCACTTCGAGTAGGCATCTACCACAATCAGAAAGGTTTGCCCATGAAAAGGCCCGGCAAAGTCTATGTGGATCCTAGACCAAGGACCTTGGGGTTTTTCCCATTCCCTTATGGGGCCTGTTGGGGGTAGTGGCCTTGATTCCTGGCAAGCTTGGCATTTCCCCACCCGGTCACTAATGTCTTTGTCCATTTGTGGCCACCAGACATAACTTCTCGCTAGGCTTTTCATCCTCACAATCCCTGGATGGCCCACATGCAATAGTTCCAAGACATGCCCTCGTAATTTCTCTGGAATAACCACTCTATCCCCCCACAACAGACACCCCCCTTGTACCGACAGTTCAGAATGCTTTTTGGTAAACTCTTTAAACCATTCACCCGGTGCAGATGGCCATCCCCTCTGCACCCAGCCGATTACAGTCTGGACAATTATATCTTTGTAGGATGCCCTAGTCACTTCTGTGGACGTGACCGGGCCAGAGTCCAGAGAGTCAATTAACAAGACAGGTGTTCCTGGTGTTGGGTCTTCAATAGTCTCTGGCAATGGGCATCTACTTAAAGCGTCCGCATGTCCCAAATCCTTGCCCAGTTGGTGAGAAAGTTGGTACGAGTACGCTGCCACGAAAATAGTCCAACGGGTCAGCCTGGGTGATAATGCAACCGGTGTTGGACGGTCCCTCGCCAAGAGTCCCAATAAAGGTCTGTGGTCTGTGACTATTTCAAATCGCCGTCCAAACAGATACTCGTGGAATTTTTTAACCCCAGAGACTATTGCAAGCGCTTCCCGGTCTAGTTGGCTATAGTTCCTCTCTGTTGCAAACATCATGCGGGAAAACTATGCGATAGGGGCTTCCAAACCATTCGGTAACTTGTGGCTGAGGACAGCGCCTACCCCGTAGGGTGATGCATCACAAACCAATACTAATGGCAATGTCCCATTGTACTGAATTAAAAGGCTATCGCTGGACAAAAGTTTCTTAACGCCTTCAAATGCCTTAGCCTCAACCCTGCCCCAAGTCCATACAGAGTTTTTCGCTAGCAGCTTACGTAGTGGTTCGGCTACATAAACACAAAGCCCATGTTGCACAAACCCCAAAACTTCAAAAACATAGAATCATATAAGAATCCCTCCTCTTATCCAGTTTGTTGTTTAGCTGACCCAGAAACGAATTGCTTCTGCAAGTAAAAATCTCCTTCCAGCAGCTGCGTCACTTTAAAGTGACGACATCTTTTTCTTCTTCTTTTTTGCCAAGCGATATCCTGGCTGAGAAGCGAGTCCTGATTTTTTCATTCTAGCCGATCAGTTGGGAGGCTTCTTGGCTTCTCAGTTGAAAGCGACGGTGTCTTGTTTTTTTCCCTCTTCTTTTTCAAGTGAGTCCTGATTTTTTTCTTCTAGCCGATCAGCTGGGAATCCGGAGGATAGCGAATAGAGTCAGCGAATAGATTGGGGGCAGGTCCAGGCAGAGGTGGCATTTACCGGTTGTCCGAACTACTCAAAATGTTTACTACCGATTCGCAAGAACCGGGGAAACCGGTAGCAACCCACCATTGCAATCTAGTAGAGAAAGGGTCTGCTTCTTTGCAATGTTTTCTGGAATTCCCCCCCTCCTTTTTTCAAGTACAGTAAGGTAAAGGTAAATGTTTCCCTTGCACATATGTGCTAGCCATTTTTGACTCTAGAGGTCAGTGCTCATCTCCATTTCAAAGCCGAAGAGGCAGCGCTGTCCGAAAATGTCTCCGTGGTCATGTGGCCGGCATGACTAAATGCCAAAGGCACACGGAATGCTGTTACCTTCCCACCAAAGGTGGTCCCTATTTTTTCTACTTGCATTTTTTATGTGCTTTCGAACTGCTAGGTTGGCAGAAGCTAGGACAAGTAATGGGAGCTCTCCCCATTACGCGGCACTAGGGATTCAAACCACTGAACTGCCAATCTTTCGATCAACAAGCTCAGCGTCTTAGCCACTGAGCCACCGCATCCCTCTTCACAGTACAGTAGAAGGAATTAAATTGCATATATTTATTCTCAAGTGTAAATTGTTATCATAAGGGATGCTATTTAAACTATGGCCCCGGCACAGTGGAAACAGAAGCTTTAACAGTTTATCCCACTCTGGCCTTTTCCAGACACCCTCCTTCTGCTTGCATGTTGGTGAGGTGGGGCTTTGTTCCTGTTATTTAACTTGTTTAAAACCCCGTAAAACTGGTAAATGACCAATCTGTAGAAGGGGCCGTTAAAGAAGTAAGCCAGCATCTCCAGCTGGGTCACAAAGCTCCCAGAAATCCCAGCTAGCAGAAAGGACATCAGATTGTATCTATCTGAAAAATATCTACAAATCCCCCAGCAATGTCAAAGGATATTATTTTAAGATTTCTGGAACAACTTATACAACGACTGACTCATGCTCATATTTGAAAAATTAGAAATACATGCAAAAATATATTTTTTTCAAAGCCGTGTATTTATATAAAGATTACAGTGGCCATATGTATGGAATTAGAGAGTTGCCTCACTACAGTCTGAATGCTGATGGCCTCTAATGAAAGCAAGAAAGTCCCAAGTGGTCCATTTCTATTTTAGTTCCAGGTTCTCATACCATCTGGCTTTAATATTTCCTGCTTTGCTTTATTACATGAGCGTTTGGAGATCAATAGTCAGGAAAACATGTTATGTATCTCAGTAGTGCCCAGCCCTTAGGGAGTTTTTCAAAAGTTTTCTTTCTTTTTTTGCCATGTTTTTCCAAATCCAACATGAGATTATCTTTAAATGCTTATTTTCCCGGTCTTCCATCTCTCCCTCACCTTCTTCTGTATCATCTAGAACCCTCAATGTGGAAAATCTTGCTTGTATCCTTCTTAGGAATTGTTCACATTTTACCGATACAGTCTCATGTTTCTAATTACATGTATTTTTTTAAAAAAATCCCTCAGTTAATATATTAAATATGGCTTGGAGGAACCGATGTGCCAAGTTAGAAAAAGTTCCAAAACGGGATGTGAGACTGCAATGAGAAACATTTAGATGCTTTTAGAGGAAGACTTGAGAAAAGAAGGGCTGCTTTAATGAACAACAAACAGATCCTGGGTCCATTTTAGGTCCAGGTATTTCTTCTGCTTTAACACGTAATAGATAGGTTGGTAGGGTCAACCTCTATACAAATTTCAAACACTCTACAAAAATCACATGGATTTTGAAGAAGCCAGACAGAAAGATTATTGATACTTTAGAATGCCGATATTGGAGAAGATTCCAGAGAATCTTCCCCAAATCCCCAAAACTGTACACTTAGACTATCTACTATTGACCTCACCCCATTCCTAAGAGGACCATAAGGGGCGTGCATAAGCGCACAAACGTGCCTACTGTTCCTGTCCTATTGTTTTTCTTTTCTTCTTCCTATATATATATATATGCTTATACCTCTTTATATTTACTCATATATGTGTTTATATACTATATAATCTTTTTGTATGATACCTACATATATTGTTGTGACAAAATAAATAAATAAATAAATAAATAGAATCCAATGATAGCCAAGAAAACAAACAAATGGATCTTCAAATAAATCAACTTAAAAGTTCTCACTTGACATAAATGACCAGGCTCCAATTTAAGATACTTGATAGAAGGACCTAGATCTCTTTCTAATGCTAGTAGAATGAAAAACAAGAAGTTGATCAACAGCAAGTTCTACAATTACATTTGTGATGGAGCTACTGTTGGAAGTACTGAAAAACAAGATTGGAAGCATATCATCCTGGAGCAAATCCTGTGTAGTTGCTAAGAGTTAACATTAACTTAATTGCACACAATCATAATCAGAAGTACTTTGTGAAACTATTCAGATCTATAGTTCAGCTTAAATCAGAATTTGGTCCTTATTATAGTATGATAGCTTTCTGGGAAACTCTTAGAAACTATTTCTAGACATGAGACATGGAATATTAGCCTATTTCTAAGAGCTGCCAGAGTATAATACCTCCCCAACCCCTAAGTATAGTTGTTATATGCATGCTAATTTTCATGGTGATTGCAATTAGAAAGGCTATATCTAATTCCCACTGAAATCCAGCTTGCAGCAAGCTGATTATTATGTATTATTGGCACTTGTTGAAGATCTGTTTCTCTATTCAGACTTTCCTTTCAATGAGCTTATCCACATTGTCAGGTTGCTCTGCCTCCAGTATAGACCAGCAACCAACCCCTTGCCTTGTGGTTGGCTATTTTGCAGAAACAGGCAAGCCACATCAACTGATGATAACTTTTAACCTTCTTCCACCTAATTCCCACAAGATGTTTTAGGACTACAATTCCCAGAATTCCCAGGAATGCATGTCTCAATACATCTGGAAACTATAAGACCCAGGGAAGCTGTTCCAAGACTTTATGAGCTCTGCCTTCAGGAATTGCATCTATCTTTAATATTTTACTGACTGGGAGGAAAAAATAGGTTTTTGACACTTTTGCCAGGGAAGAAACAAAACACAACAGATCAATGCAAAACAGTTGGGATTTCAATTCCTATCCAGTGCCTCAATTTATATCTCGTAAACACCTTCCAGCAAATTAGCTAAAGAGCAAGCTCCCATTACTAAGTCATAATTTGCCAAGATAAGTTACTGAACAGTAAGGGCTAATGAAATATTTAAGAGCTGAATTGATATCCCCAAAGGCATTTAGATTTTTTAAAAAAGTACTATTAACGGGCCTTCCACATTGTAATGATTATTTCTGAGTCAGGGTGCCAAAGGGATAAATTGAAAACAAAAACCAAAAAACAGAGATTTTAACTGTTGCCTTTTTACGTCCCCATTAGGAGCCAGACTATTTTCAATACAGAACTGTTGACCTATAAAAGTCTCAAGGAGCATTGTGAGAGTGGTGGAACCAGTCTTTTGACTCTTTATGACATATTTTAAGGAGCCAGATCCATATTAGGGATCTTCTGAGAGTTCATCTTACATGAGAGGGACTAGGTTCCAAGTTGCCTATCTCTAAAATTGTCATTAGGAAGTTATAACTAAAACAGGATTGTAAGAAACAAAGGGTGGAGATTACTATATTTGAGGACATCTTTAAAGAAGCCACGCTTCTTCTAAGGAGCTCATTAGCAGTTTTTGCCATCCTTAGCCTCACAAGGGATGCTCAGTGGGTTAGACACTGAGCTTGTCAATCAAAAGGTCGGCAGTTCAGTGGTTCGAATCTCTAGTGCTGCATAACGGAGTGAGCTCCCGTTACTTGTCCCAGCTTCTGCCAACTTAGCAGTTCGAAAGCACGTAAAAAATGCAAATAGAAAAAATAGGGACCACCTTTGGTGAGAAGATAATAGTGTTCTGTGCACCTTTGGCATTTAGTCATGCTGGCCACATGACCATGGAGATGTCTTTGGACAGCGCTGGCTCTTCGGCTTAGCACTTTAACACTGCCCCCTAGAGTCAGGAACAACTAGCACATATGTGCGAGGGAAACCTTTACCTTTACCTTATCCTCACAATAAACATAAGAGGTCGGTTATAGAGACAGAAATCAACTGGTTTAGCTGGCGACTTCAGGCTCAGTAGGAATTGGAACTCAGGTTCTCCTGATTACAATTTGAAATTCTATCCACTGCTCCCCATTGGTTTTCAATCACTTGCATTCAACTTTATTTTGTGGTCTCTGTGGGCCACTTGGAGATATATGTTTGAACCTTAAAACAATTCTTTTCAACCTCCTGCATAATTCGTTATCTCCACAAGCTTAGCTGTCTCACCTTGGTGCTCAGTCTTCTTTTGGATGATCTGGCTGAGCCTATAAAAATCCAGTTGATCAGTAAAGGGCAGCAATGGTATACAGCACACATCCTTTCCCATTATCTACTAGTTGGATTTTTGCAGTCCTAATAAGGTATCCTTACACTTGATACAGGATCATTTATTCCAAATAGCACCCCTTGTGATGCAAATATCTGGAAGGCTTCACTACCTTTATCCTTCTGTTCTTAAGCCTGTCTATTTATTTCTGCTATATTAACTAGAGTGCACTGTAACAGTAACACTGCTTAATTAAAAATGGTAGACATTGTAATTCTAAAGAATAATGAAATAAAGGCCTGATTTTCTGATTTTTAACTAGGAATAAAGTACCACAAATGGGAAATCTTTTTCAGGCTCAAAGCCCTCTTGATAAATCATCATCATCATCATCATCATCATCATCATCTACATGAATTTTAAGAATCAGTGAACCTTCATCTTTTTAATACTCTGAACATAAATAAAACATGCCAAAAGACAGCTGCAAATTATAATTTGAATTTCCACAGCAAGTAAGAAAGAAACTCTGGGGATCATATGACTGTTCTTCTTTTTTTCTTTTTTTTGTAAATATATTATTATTTTTATGAAATATAGAATAAAAAACAAATCAAGAATTGCAAACCAAACTAACACACATACACACACACACACACACACACACACAAAATAACAAGTATATACAGGTGGTCCTTTTACTTACGACCACAATTGAACCCAAAATTTCTTTTGTTAAGTGACACATTTGTTAAGTGAGTTTTGCCCCATTTTACAACCTCTCTTGCCTCATTTGTTAAGTGAATCACTCCAGTTGATAAATTAGTAGCCTGGTTGTTAAGTGAATCTGGCTTCCTCAGAAGGACGCAAAAAGTGATCATATGACCTTGGGACACAGCAAAGGTCATAAATATGAACGAGTTGCCAAGTATCTGAATTTTGATCACATGATCATGGGGATACTACAAAGGTCATAACTATGTCCTAAGCTTCTTTGTTCAGTGCCATTGTAACTTTGAATGGTCACTAAATGAACTGTTGTAAGTCGAGGATGACCTGTATAGCAAACGTATAACTACTCTGTTGAATTCTGATAGCTGTATCTCAAACAAATCTAATACTGTAAATTCCCCCCTTGTATTGTAGGTCTACAAATAGGTATACATTTTCTGCGTATGCTTGCTAAATTACTATTTTACATCACATTCTCTTAAACAAATATCCCAAATATACATATTTATTGTCTATCAATCACGTCAGGACCATACAATTATTCAATTTCATTTCAGATCCTTTGGGGATGTCCAGAGGGAATGAGGGACTGAAAATTTGAGAGCAAAGAAAGAAAAAAAACACTGATGATACTACCGAGTTGGGTAATGAAATATCTGCAAGCCAACAAAAACCTTCAGAGAGCTCCAAAAACTCTACAGATCAACCCAGGGCTATAAATATTCTCTTCTATTGAAAAAGGCACATATTCAGAACAGGGGTGGGTTTCAAAACCTGTTGCTACTGCTTCGCCCATGGGCACGCACACACTTGTGTGCATGCTCAGAAGCATATGGGCAGGTGGGAGGAGTCTCTTACCCCCACCGCTACTGGTTTCCCCCATCCAGAGAAAACCGGTAGCAACCCACCACTGGTTTAGAAGTAAACATTCTGAGCCCAAAAACTGCAATGAGTTCAACATTCTGCTGCATGAAAATACACCTGTTTTAATTTCAAGTCTTGGCTAGCCATATAATGAGGCAGGACAAGGTGTCCTAATTATATTGTTGATGCCAAGGAATAGAGAACAGCATCAACGAGCAGTGTGTCTGTGCCTTTTCTTTGCTTCTGCCTTCAGATGAGGATGAAAACTTTGCCACGGCATCACTCATTAATTCATATTCAGTTTCCAGGCCATTCTGTCTTTGCAGAAGGAGAGTGATAGGAAAGAAGATAAAGAAGCTGCTGTAACACCAGAGACAAATTCCTTGTGTGTCCAATCACTTGGCCAGTAAAGAATTTCTAATCAACAGTTCAGACACAGGCAAGGTGCCAAAATCAAGTGCTCAGACTGAGTCATGTCATCAGATAGGAATCCCAATTAGCACATTCACGACTTAAGGCAGGCACAGCCCAGTAGAACTCAAATCATGCAAGAGATTTCCCCGAGGAAGGCAAGGTCCATAGTTTTAATGATCCTGTTTCCAGGTCCTACCTATACTTTCTGTAAGCCTTAGGACAAGGCTGGGCTACTTCTTCAACCTATCTATCCATTCTGACCTTTGTTGTCCTAACTAGAGGAATTGTAGGAACCTGGCTGACTCATGGCATTATAACAATGTATGGAGCAATTTTTTCAGCCCAGTTAGCTTCATATTTGGGACTGCTGTGGGGACAGTGGACCTGCCATATTGACTCTTCCCCAAAAAGGGGGGAAAAATCAGTCCAAATGCTATATTCAGTCTCGGCATTCGTTATTGTACCTTTTTCAATCT
This sequence comes from Ahaetulla prasina, assembly GCF_028640845.1. Lineage (NCBI taxonomy): Eukaryota > Metazoa > Chordata > Lepidosauria > Squamata > Colubridae > Ahaetulla > Ahaetulla prasina. Next base: position 277,421,726 of record NC_080540.1, on the reverse strand, counting down.
GAAGCCTATTCAAAACACCCAAATGAAAAAAGACCTCCACCTACCATTTGACTCTTGGGACACAAATGAGGAGGGGAGCATCACATCAACCTGTAAGCCCAGCACTGTCTACCTTCTCATTAAGAATTTAGCCCAAAAAGCTTCTCAATTTTAAGATAATACTTCAAAGTACATCCATCTTACGACAGTCTGCTTTTAAGGAATCTTGTTTCTATCAGCTTGAGATCTTCACTTTCAGGTCTGTTTGCTATTTTACGTAGATATATATTATACTATTTTATACCATATTTTTCGGAGTATAAGACGCACTTTTTCCCCCATAAAAGAGGGTAAAAATTTGGGTGCATCTTATATACTGAACGTAGCCCTACCCACCTGCCAGCGCCCTGGAAAATGGGGTGCATAGAGGCGGCATTAGGCTATAGCAATCCCTGCAGCCTGAAACAGCTGATCTTTGGGAGGCCGATTCAACCGACAATCAGCTGCTTGTGCTAATCAGGATGTGCTGAAGCTGAAATTGAAACGGGCTGTTTGCTGCAAGGAGGCAAATTGCTGGAAGGCAGAAGCAGATTTTTTTTCTTGTGCTAATCAGGCTGTGCTGAAACTGAAACTGAAACAGGCTGTTTGCTGTTTTCTGCAAGGAGGCAAATTACTAGAAGGCAGAGGCAGATTTTTTTTTTCTTGTTTTCCTCCTCCAAAAGGTAGGTGCGTCTTATAGTCCGGAGCATCTTATACTCCGAAAAATATGGTATTAGGATTCAAACTGGAGAGTGTGTAATTCTTTTTTTTTCTTTTTCTTTTTGAACCAGCAAAATATCTTAGGCCAATATTATGAAGTGAGCAAAGAAATCATGGCTGATACACTTTAGCTCACCAATGGACCCAACAGAAGATTGTGTATGCCAAGTACTGGGATGAGAGATGACCTGATCTTTATGCAAAAAAACCAGAGACGCAAATAAAAACAGAAAATATTTTGAGATTTCCAAGACAGCTATAGAAGTTTTTACAAGGACAAACTGTTCAGAATTCTTTCCTTGTTTTTTGGACGGGAATTTCCCCGTCTGCCGTTGTCTCTAAGACAGATCAGGGGTCATCATATAAATCTTGTTCATGCATGTTTGCATCATAAGGCAGAGAGCTTTCTCTTAGTATTATACATGTAGGCACTGAAAGCATTTCACACTTTTTTCACCAGTGCGCCATAGGAAATGATGAATGTTTTTCTTACCCAGTAGAAAAAATGGGGGATTATCACCTTGGGAAAAGTGACCAACCAAAGCCTCTGCAAAGACAAAAGAACCCAACCCAACCCAACCATTATAATGGTGTTCTAGTTACATTTGTACATCAAAATAAGAAGACCTTCTAATCCCTAAACATCTTCCCTTTCTCTCTCTTATGTAACTGCTTTGCAAAATATCCATGTGAATCCACTTCCCTAGTTATATCAAATTCCTTCTACCTGGATTTCCAAATGGAGCAATTGAGGCCATCTTAGGTTAGAAATGTTCATTCAGAGGGCCAACTTCCTAGTCTTCAACTTTAAAGCTATTAACTTCCACCAGATAGACACTCTTTCTAGGGATAAGCATGTGACTGCACCAAATTGCATGGTCAGGTGGTCATTGGAGGGATGGATTTATCAAACGAATCAGTGATTCATCCAATCAGTGAGTGATCCCTATTGTGCCTCTTTTGAAAGAAAATTAAAACAGAAAAATGCTATAGGATGGAGAAGACTCTGATGTACTTGTAAGTGCCAGTAGAGAAAGTGGGGATTTTTGGAGTCACAGAAAGAAACTTCCATGAGCCTTATCCACAGTAAGGAGATATGTCCTCACTCTGTTGTAACTTTTGCCATCATAACATTTTTTGGGGGGGAGGGTGGGCTCTCTCATGAACACTTCTGTAAGCCTTACATCCTAAATCAGAGATATACAGAATCCATATAGAACCAATATAGAATCTACTCTATACTGGCTACTACATCTCCCCCACACCCTTTGTATAAAAAATAATACAACATCCTGGCATCAGATGTTGCCCACAGACTTCATTTTTTTTAAATCTGTGAAACGAATCAGCTACCATCGCTTGAATGAGTCAGAGAACTGTAAGTACATCCACTTCAATTAGCATATGTTGGTACTCTAGCCCAGAATACATATATGAGTCATTAAAAATCGCCAAGGATAATTAGACCCTCATTGCTATGGATAAATGCCAGCATTTCTTTCCAATTAGGAAATGCTTAAAATGAACCTGATTGTATCTACCATCTAGAAATTTTGCCTTGATCTCCAGCTGGACTTTCTGGATTAGTGCCAGAACTGTATCACAAAGAGAACCATGTCTGGAATTGTGCTGTTGACAGCCAATACAATATTTACAGTATTTTCCTTATACTGGTATTAAAAGCAATTCTTTATCATGTATTCTGTTTGAATGTGGCAGAATAATATTCCTTTGCTTCTGAACAAAACTTTAATTTTAAATAGCAATAGCACTTAGACTTAAATACCGCTTTACAGTGCTTTGCAACCCTCTCTAAGTGGTTTACAGAGCCAGCATCTTGCCCCCAACAATTTAAGTCCTCATTTTACCCACTTCGGAAGGATGGAAGGATGAGTCAGACTGTTGAGATTTGAACTGCCAAATTGCAGGCAGCCAGAAGTAGCCTGCAGTACTACACACTAACCACTGCGCCACCACAGCTCATCTTATAAATATAAGTTTTCACCTTTTTTTGTCTTTGTATGAGGGATATGAACTGACTTTGCAATGTATCCCTAAAGAAAAAGATGATCCATCAGAAAAAAGGAGTCTGTTATGTATGCACTTGGTGACTTAGTTTAGGGCAACGCTTCCCAAATCTGGGTAAATTATTCAAAATTGGGTAAAAGTAATTTTTCTTTTGCTAACAATACATTACATTATATACAGAAAACAATACATTAACCAATTACAACAGGGATATTTAAATAAGGACTTTCTGATAAGTGATTTGGGGTAACGAAGAAAAAAATTGGGAAACACTTGTTTAAGATGCCAGAAAGTTTGAAAACAAAATTTGTCAATACTGTTTGTCCCAAAGGTGCTTTTTTCAGTAGGCAACTGGACTTTCTTGTTTTTTTTCTTTTGAAGACGTTTCATTTCTCACCCAAAAAGCTTCTTCAGCTCTGACTGGATGGTGAGGAATGGAAGGATTTATATTCCTTGCAGACAGCTGGTCATTTGCATCCTTTTAGCGAGTCATTGAGGCCACTTGGAGGTTTATCTGTGTCCTCAGAGTCACTTAAGTAGTGCAAATGGGTGTGGAGCCTTCTTGGCTGCAGGAAGTTTTTCTGCCCTGTGTTCCTTCACTGTTGAGGCACAAGCTATTGGGGATGAGTCTGTGTTGTCCGCATCTCAAACTGAAGTGCAAATGTCAACACTTGTTTGCAAATTTGAGGTTGCATAATGAACTAAAAATTCATATGCATGGAATGTCAAGCAATGATAGTAAATAATGTTTTCCAGAGCTTGTGGACAGTGTGAACAATTAAAGAACTGCACTATATCTATGGATCAATTTATAAAACAAGGTACCAAACCCAGCAATTCAACCCTGAACTACATGTATTCTCTTTACCTGGAATTATAGGCAGGTTAACAGGTCAAGTTGAAGTTCTTAGCATATCCCAAGTCTTGATTTTAAGCCATTCACACTCTCTTAGCCTAACTTAGCTCCTTAGAGAGCTTTTGTGAGGATTCAGTGAAGGAAGACTATGTAAGGTGGACCACTCTGTGCTTCTTGATAATGAAAAACAGATCTTTCCTAAAATTAGAATGTATTTGGCACAGCATTCATTGCTCTTCTTCCCAACTGTTTAATTGCCAGCATTGTAGCAGGCTTATAAGAATATATTACAAATGCTTTTTCTTTGCATTTGTCTCTGTGTGTGCTTCTTAATAAATATATTTGAGTACATAATCACGTTGCTAATCTGAGCCAGGTAATAAAAGAAAAAATAGGAACAGCATCCAAAACAAACAATCACTTATTCAATTTATCTCAGTAAACACCGGGACAGCTGAGAATTCCAAGCTACAATATATATCGTTCCCAGGGAAAATCACTTAAATTGCTAATTACTCAGTGTGTAAATTACACCATGTTCTCTTCAGGCAGAATGAAATCTTATTTATATAATTTTTGTTTTATCTCCTCTTTTAGTGCTACTCTTAAAGCCAAACTGCAGTTACGTTTAATGAGGTGGGTTGTACATTCTATGAAAAAAGGACCTTTTAACAGCAATAGGCTGGCTTGTCTCATACTATGGAGGAATTGATTGGTGTAATTGGCCTATTTATTTGTAACTGTTTTGTACCATACTGATACAGATATAGTAGGTATAGATCAGGGGTTTCAAACTCATGTCATCATAGCGGTGTCACATGACAAATCGGGACTTTTCCCCCTTCGCTAAACTGGGCGAGGGCGGAGCCAGTACGTGACGCATTCGGCCCGCGGGATGCGAGTTCGACACCCCTGGTATTAATAGTCACACCACCATATATATTGACCCACAATTCATGTCATAAAGTTGCCATCTTGTAACCTTGAGAGAAAATTGACTCACATATTGCTCTAGACCATTTAGCAACATATCTTTTTTTAAAAAAAAAAAAACCAGGGTTAGTAGGAAATACAGTTTTTAAGTCACACACCATGATTCATGTAGTAGCATGATTGTGTTTCCACAACATTTTAAGCCAGACTCCATGATAGCTTAGCGTTGTTTATCAAGCCAGTCACTAAATGAAGGTCTTTTTATACAGAACTTTGCCAAAAGAGAAGCTTTAGAATTTGAATGACAGTCCATTATCTTCACAAACTGGCAGATCAATCAACCAAACCACATTGCAGATGGCCAGATGGAGCACAAGGGCAGAGCCATACTGACCTCATATTCAACAAGTCCTCTGATTATTGCAATGTTTCAATATGCAACAGGTTCAGGTTATTTGCATAACGTCGACCTACAATTGCTCAATTATAATTGAGCAATTTGACTGTCCTAAGAAGGATCGGGTAATACTCCTATAATTCATTCTCAGTTAAAGGGAGAACCACTGTTTCACGTACTACATTTCTATCGTACTTCTAAAGATGAAACAGATAAGAAAGAGCTCCACCCTGGAAGAACTTCCCCATTCAGAGCAATCGAGGGAAAACATTGAGACTGTGCACAGGAAATGGGTGTGTGCAGTAAAGCATCCCCTTCTCTTTGGGCCAATAGAGACCTCCACTTCTGCCTACACAGAAATCACATTTATATTAGCAGTTCAAAGAGAGGGCTCTGGGATTAGAGCAATCCCAATTTTTTATCCTATACTTCATAGATGCCTGGTATTGAAGATTAATCAGAGGACAGTTGCATAAGCAATTGAAGAAGATCAAATGCAAATTACTAGAACCGCTAAACATTTTTTCCCCAGGCATCTTCAATTAGTTCAGAGAAAATGAGGCTGCCCGCGCATAATGCTAAATCGGGATTGGTTTGTTGAACGAGCCACAGGGTGGATTCAACATAATGTATTCGTTTGCCTTGATGTAGCACAAAGTATGAATTCTGTTTTTAATGACTTAACATTATGCTGTGGCCTGTCCCACACCATGATTAAAACATAGCTCACTCTTAGGTATAAACCCATCAGATCTTTATGAGCAGAGAAATAGGCTGGCAATAGTCCTGGTTAGATCAGACCAGAACTTGTATGCCAGTTGCAAAAGAGATTTGTTATCAAAGCATAGCAATTATCAAATATAAAAACCCAGCTAGACCAATTCTCGAATACAGCTCATCTTTCTGGAACCCGCACTGCATATCGGACATTAATACAATTGAGCGTGTCCAGAAATATTTCACAAGAAGAGCCCTCCACTCCCCTGCTGCCACCAAAATACCTTATGCCACCAGACTTGAAATTCTAGGCTTAGAAAACTTAGAACTGCGCTGCCTTCGGTATGACCTAAGCGTGGCTCATAAAATTATCTGCTACAATGTCCTATTTGTCAATGACTACTTCAGCTTCAACCACAACAATACACAAGCACACAATAGATACAAACTTTAAGTGAACCGCTCCAAACTCGATTACAGAAAATATGATTTTAGCAGCAGAGTTGTCAATGCCTGGAATGCACTACCTGACTCTGTGGTTTCATCTAGTGTTGGGTTGCCCCCGGTTCGAATCGGTTCTATAGAACCAGTAGTAAAACCAGCGGGAGGCTCCGCCCACTGACCCAAATGTCATCAAAAGTGATCTGCGCATGTGCAGAAGAGCGCGCACATGTGGGCATGATGCGAACCGGTAGGAAAGATAAGTAGAACCCACCCCTGGTTTCATTCCAAAACCCCCAAGGTTTCATCCCAGAACACCCAAAAATAACCTAAGACTGTCTACTGTTGACCTCACCCCATTCCTAAGAGGTCTGTAAGGGGCATGCATAAGAGCACCAGTGTGACTACCATCCCTGTCCTAATGTTCCCTTTATTTGTATTCATTTTATGTATTCAATTCATGCTTATACTTACATATATTATCTAATACATACTTGACAAATTAATTAATTAATTAATTAATTAATTAATTAATTTTGACTTTGCTACAAAGCACGGTTCCTTTCTTGGGATGAAGTCAGATTTCATGATAAGCCCAAAGAAAAGCATACTGAGGCTTGACCAACTGCTACCATTTAATGTATTTTTCCATTAAAAGTGCTGCAAAACCCAGAAGCAGGGCTTTTATGGAACAAATACGCCTGTTATACCTGCACTTCTTAACTTCATGTTTTTGTTACATACTGTGCTTGTTCTACCCAATGTCACCTAATTAGACCTCTGTTTACTTGAAGTGATTAATAGATGTAGTGTACATACATTATTGGAACACAAGCAAAAGGTCACCATCCATTTGAGAGCTGCAGTCATCTTAGTACTGCTTGTTGCAACCCCCAAAACAAACATCCTGTGTTCTTGGCTAATGGCTGGTAATGCCGGGTGAGAAACCATGATATGGTAAAATGTTGCTGTGCCAAAAAAAAGATAACGGGAAGTCCAAAAAAAAATAAAATATCTAAGCCATCAATTAACAAAGAAAGAGTTTACATCAATGTCCCATAAGAAATAAAAGGAGAAGTATTCTATTCTATGAGTAAAAGCTAGGGTGGTTGCTCTGTCAGGTGTCATATTAAAGCAGGGTTGTCAAACTCAAGGCCAGTGGGCCAGATCCAGCCTGCAAGGTATTTAAATCTGGCTCTCAGGGCTGCCCTGGAAACAGCAAAGAACCCTCCAGAGCTCCTTTTCATTAGCAGAGGCACCACAGGCCACCACAGGCGCCCCTGACATGAGTGACATCAAGCTGGGCACTACCCACCCTGGCCACACTCACCCCGGCCCCTGAGGTCAAACCCAACCCTGATGCGGCCTTCAATGAAATCAAGTTTGACACCCTTGTGTTAAAGGAACAGAAATTCAGCACTTTAAGGAGAAATCTTGGCTTTCTTTCCTAGGAGACAAATAATATTTTTTGCATGGGTTAGATTGGAATTCTGAGAGATAAAATTCTAATACTTCTGGAAAGCTAATGACTAGAAAATGCTGCATAGATCTCAAACAGCAGAGTCATTTGAACTATGGATTACAAGCTAGACTTACGACATTTATTACGCTATAAAAGTTTCAGATGTACTTTCCTATTCTAACCAGGGAACGTAGCACTTTTGCATTACATCAAAAGTGATACCTTCACTTTTTTAAATCTTTTTTATTTTACAGGTCACATTTTTTTTCAACTGTTTCACATTTCATGAAGAGTGAAAGAAAATCCAGCACATAGTTTGCAAAAAGCAAGGTATGAAGAACAGATATTAATGGAAGAAAAGCCTGTGTAATTTGAACATTTTGAAAGAAAATTTATCTTCCCTGCTGTTGCCAGAGGTAATGGGGAAAGCATGCCTTATCCAAAAAGGATGGGGAAAAATATTTAATCCAGCCATCAGAGGCATAACATGCCAAGAAAAAGCAGATATCAAGTATCAAAGTGAATGGAAAACTTCTTAAGGAAAGCAGGGAATATATATCAAATTAAAAAGATGTTGAGACTCTAGAAAGAGTGCAGAGAAGAGCAACAAAGATGATTAGGGGACTGGAGGATAAAACATATGAAGAACGGTTGCAGGAACTGGGTATGTCTAGTTTAACAAAAAGAAGGACCAGGGGAGACATGATAGCAGTGTTCCAATATCTCAGGGGCTGCCACAGAGAAGTGGGAGTCGGGCTGTTCTCCAGAGCACCTGAGGGTAGAACAAGAAGCAATGGGTGGAAACTGATCAAGGAAAGAAGCAACTTAGAACTAAGGAGAAATTTCCTGACAGTTAGAACAATTAATAAGTGGAACAACTTGCCTTCAGAAGTTGTGAATGCTCCAACACTGGAAATTTTTAAGAAAATGTTGGATAACCATCTGACTGAGATGGTGTAGGGTTTCCTGCCTGGGCAGGGGGTTGGACTAGAAGGCCTCCAAGGTCCCTTCCAACTCTGATGTTATGTTATGTTAATATCAAATTACAGGGTAGCAAAAATGCATAGCCAGTAGCCAAGATAAAACTATAGATAGACAAATATCCCAAACCCTACCTTCTTTGGCATCTCAGTGGCTGTGTCGTACTTTCTGACCCCCATGCCGGGAAATATACCCATATCTTCAAGACCTTATCAATAGTGGGAAATCACACGTCATGCTAAAGCGATATAGTAGTACATGACTGAAAAAGTGGAAGTCTAACTACGTGCTCTAATAGCCACATTTTTTTTTCTTTTCTCATCCACAAATCAACTTCTGTTGATTAGATAGCAGAGCATATTCTTCATTTTCTGCATCTGCATCTGTGACTATATTTGAAATCTCATTTGACAAATATTAAAAAGTTGGATTGACAGTTAAACTATTGTTTTAATTAAGATGGTAAACTGTCATTAATGTGCTATTACCAAATCATCATATCGGGAATATGATTTGCAATGTTGTCATACAAAAATGGCTGTGATACCCATTGAACTCATTATGTAGCTAAAACCCTCTTCTCCATTTTAAGCTTAAAACATAATGAGGAAGGGGCAATAGATCATGTCCAGTTATCAGCTCTGTGGATCAAGGGTAAAATCCAGCAGGTTCTGACTGGTTCTGGAGAAAAGGTAGCAGAAATTTTGAGCAGTGAGAACGGAGATTTTGCAGTATCCTTCCCCTGCCATGCCCGCTGAGCCATGCCCAGCAAGCCACGCCCACAGAACCGGTAGTAAAAAAAAAATTGGATTTCACCATTGCTGTGGATGGCAAAAGTGTCTAATGAAAATGTTTCCTTGAAAGATACCCAAGAAAAATTTACACTCCTGGACATATGTTCCAAAATGTTTTGGTAACAATAGAGGGCTTTCTGCTAGCTTCTGTGATGACTAGTTCTTAATGACTATTTCCTTTTTCATGGAACGCAAAATCTTTAAACGAAAGGACCAGTTGTTCCATTTGTGGCGCCATGGAGAATATAACATATATAACAACAGAGTTGGAAGGGACCTTGGAGGCCTTCTAGTCCAACCCCCTGCTCAAGCAGAAAACCCTACACCATCTCAGTCAGATGGTTATCCAACATTTTCTTAAAAATTTCCAGAGTTGGAGCATTCACAACTTCTGCAGGCAAGTCATTCCACTTATTAATTGTTCTAATTGTCAGGAAATTTCTCCTTAGTTCTAAGTTGCTTCTTTCTTTGATCAGTTTCCACCCATTGCTTCTTGTGCTACCCTCAGGTGCTTTGGGGAACAGCCCGACTCCCTCTTCTTTGTGGCAACCCCTGAGATATTGGAACACAGCTATCATGTCTCCTCTAGTCCTTCTTTTTATTAAACTAGACATACCCAGTTCCTGCAACCGTTCTTCATATGTTTTAGCCTCCAGTCCCCTAATCATCTTTGTTGCTCTTCTCTGCACTCTTTCTAGAGTCTCAACATCTTTTTTACATCGTGGTGACCAAAACTGGATGCAATATTCCAAGTGTGGCCTTACCAAGGCATTATAAATTGGCACGAACACTTCACGTGATCTTGATTCTATCCCTCTGTTTATGCAGCCCAGAACTGTGTTGGCTTTTTTAGCAGCTGCTGCACACTGCTGGCTCATATCTAAATGGTTATCCACTAGGACTCCAAGATCCCTCTCACAGGTACTATTATTGAGCAAGGTGCCACATATACGGTACCGGTGCATATGTATCAGCGAGCAAAAGCACCCTTCTTGCTTTTATGATAAAATCCTTACACATCCTCAGAGCAAGGTGCTAAGGACAATACTGTCCCACCAACATGGTCGCTGATCTGAATGTGCTTGCCAACGTTACCAATTGCAAAAGCAAATATTGTGGCATCAGATCTCCAAAACCAAAGTCTGTGGCCAGGAATTTCCTGTTTTCAGTTAGGCCATCCTGCCTGGTGAAATGCTTAACTCTTTAGATTCTCTAGAAAAAGGAAATAATAAGGGTAAATCAGTCGGAAAGTAAAGAAAATAAAGGAAGAAGAATTAGGGACAGTTGTAGTTGTTCATCAATTCTTAAAACAGCCTGAAGAAATTGTTTGTGAAATCTTACAGTGGGAAATATGTAGGTATTGAACAAATGATGGGTCAGCATGAATCTAAGAACACTCATTTCAAAGGATCTAATTCCCAGAGCTCACTGTAACATCATTGCAAAAAAGGCATTAAGAGTTGTAAATCTTATTTTACGAAGTTTTCTCTCTGGTAACGCTATACTCCAAACTAGGGCATATAAAACCTTTGCAAGACCTATACTTGAATACTGCTCACTTGCCTGGAACCCTCACTGTATTTCATACATCAATACATTAGAGAGGGTTCAGAGATATTTTACTAGAAGAGTACTCAAATCTTCTGCTCGAAATAAAATTCCTTATACCACCAGGCTTGAAATTTTAGGTCTAGATAGCCTCAAACTACGTCGTCTATGTTCTGACCTATGCTTAGTTCATAAGATTATTTACCAAAACATTCTACCTGTAAATGAGTACTTTAATTCTAACCATAATAACACAAAGGCTATTAATAGATTTAAACTCAATGTAATTCGCTCTAATCTTAGTTGTAGGAAATATGACTTCTGCAATAGAGTAGTAAATGTCTGAAACACTCTGCCTGATCCTGTTTTTAGTCTCTCTAATCACCATACCTTTTACCTTAAACTGTCTACCATGGACCTTTCCTGTTTCTTAAGAGGTTCCTAAGGGGGCGTGCATAAGCGCACCAGTGTGCCTAGCGTCCCTGTCCTACTGTTCCCAATTATATATAATCATTCTGTTTTGCCTATTTATATCCTTTTTGTGTGCCATTTTTTTTTCATGTGTCCATGTCTATGTTTATTCTGTTACTTGTTTCCTTGTACTTGTTGACAAATAAATAAATATAAATAAATAAATCTCAAAGACACATTTCTACGCACCTATTGAAGTTCCATGTCCATATCAGTGGTGGGATTCAAATTTTTTTGCTACCAGTTCTGTGGGCGTGGCTTGGTGGGCATGGCAGGGGAAGGATACTGTAAAATTTCCATTTCCTCCCCACTCCAGGGGAAGGTTACTGCAAAATCCCCATTTCCTCCCAATCAACTGGGACTCGGGAGGCAGAGAATAGATGGGGGTGGGGCCAGTCAGAGATGGTATTTACCAGTTCTCCGAACTACTCAAAATTTTCACTACTGGTTCTCCAGAACTGATCAGAACCTGATGAAACCCACCTCTGGTCTAGATATTGAAATAAGTGCAGCCTAACAATACGGTACTCTCTCTGTATCACCTCTCTCTTTTTGGGGGGGGGGGATTTTATATGATCTTTGGGCTTTGGGGGTTATAATCCTTCATCTTCTCTATTCTGATCAGAACCACATCTCGTTTTTAAAACACGTTTTTCAAATTTCTTAGTCACAAAGTCTAAAAGGTCATAGTCTACAAGATTTCTTTTCCGCTAAAAATCATAAGCTGTCTTTTAGGATAGCAGACGTCAGCTGTGGTCAGCGGACAGTAACAATTCTACCTTTTAGTTTGACTTGGGTTTGTGGTTTAACCATTTGATCCCATCCGCCATTTCCTGTGTCTGATGGAAATCATTCTTTCTTGATTAAATTCTAGATCAACAGACCTCTCAGCTGTTCAGCGTTATTTTGTGGCTCAGCTATATCTTCCTTGTCCAAATGCTGTTCCCCATAAATTTGGACTTTGATGGTAATTATATTAAAATAAGTTTTTTTAAAAGAAAAACCCTTATTCATTCTATAGTTTGTTTAAGAAGAATTTATTAGGAAGCCCAGTCATAGACTGTGGAGTACTGGCATGAGGCCATGATAACCAGCTCTTAAAATCTAAGGAAAAAGCATTTATACCATACTACTCAAAACTAATTAAGTAGGAATAGTATGATTGCAACAGCAACATACAGGGTTGCTTAAGTGGATAAATAAAATGTAGTCTAAAAAGCACAAGCCAAATATTTCAAGGCTTTTAAAACAATTAGTTGGGTTTTTTTAGCATTAAAAATGGAAATGAATGATCAGAACATCTTGTATTAATACAACATTGAATCTTATCATAAATAAAATACAAAGGAATGCCTTTTATACAGACAAGAAGGTTAAACTTAGATGGACACTGTAAAGTTTTCAGAAGATCTTCTAAAACCCAGTTTGTTCTCTCAGTTTCTTCAGTGATAATGATCAACTAGGCCCTTTTTAAGGAAGTGGACAACAAAGCAGAATTTGAAAAGCAAACCTCTTAAGTTCTGTGCAAGAGCCAGCAGATTCCTTGTGTTGGCTGAGATAGGATATGTGTGCCATATTCCCATTTCTGGAAGAAAACAAAAGCAAGGCATTACAAAAAAAAAAGTACAGAATGAAGAAGCTGAGTGGGTGGATGGTTAGAGCAATTTAGCAGAAGGAATCAACCTGATTAGTTGCTCAACCTACAAGTGCTCATTCCAACCCACAGAAACGGATAGGTACACCTAATTGTTGGGTGACACAAAAACCCAACAGAAAACGTTCTTGTGTCACCAATGGCTCTAAGGGACACTAGAGTAGCTGAATGGATGGATTAGGAGAAATGTGAAGATGAGATGAAACAGCAAGCTAAAAAAAATTACTGCCCCACAACTATCTGTGCTGAGGCAAAACTCCTAAGACATTTCTCCTGATCTTATGAATGTAGCAGAGACTAGGTTCAGTTTTCCACTTTATATAATCCTGACAGACCTAAAGGAACTATTCCTGTCCTTAAATAACCCCCTCCATAATCCTTTCTGACCCAGAGAAAGGAATATTACTCACCTTAATAAAGTAGGATGAAACTGACAAGGGTAGCGAGAACTCAGCCCAGATAATAGTCCAATGAAAGCCAAACCTAATAAGGGAATTCCAACAAAACAATTAAAGAATTAGTTCAATTCTAAATGGAGGACATTTAATGTTGCATTAACGTTCTAATGCACTTTAACATAGGAAAAATGGCAAATTTCAGCATAGCTAATGTTTTAAAAAAACTATTGGTTCTTAGCAGCAGAAAAATCCCTCTTAGTATCTCAAATTATTGTCACTCAATCAGAATTCTAGAATGTCCTACTCTGTAGTTCACCATTTCTATGAAAGTTTATTGTTTCCACTCATTTCTTTTGTAAGATGGAAAATAATGGTCATTATTTTGATTTTTTTTTTTAAAAAGTGATCATCCTCTTCAAGTTGTATTCCATATCTGACATTCACAACGCCTAGAAGGCCGAGAGTGCTGAAGCCTCTTGTCCAGAAGCAAAATCTTTTTGTTTCAGACATAAAGAAATGGTGCCACCTACATATTTCTGGAATTTGAATAGTTGAAAAGTTTGAATTCTGATAAGTATGTGGTCAATCCTATGCACTACCATGCCCATCCCCACTGCTCCAAATGATTCTGGAGACCAGATTGTTTTACAGAGGAATTATTGAGTCTGTCATCTGCACCTCCATAACTGTCTGGTTTGGTTCTGCACCCAAACAAGACAAACACAGACTTCAACAGATTATTAGAACTGCAGAAAAAATAATTGCTACCAATCTGCCTTCCATTGAGGACATCTCATATAACTCTCTTCCAAGACAGTTCACAATATCATTTAAAAGAAACAAAGAAAAAAACATATTCCCATTAAAATGAGTAATTAAATATATTGATATTAAATACATTCATAGTATCTAAAGCAGAACATCTACATTCAGTCACAGTTTTATTCCATACAGCATTAATCTTGTGAACTCTCAATTTTTCTCTTTCCACTATGCATTCATATTGGACAGTGATTAATATATATATATATATATATATATACACCGGTATATATATATATACCTCAGAAAACATACATACATACATATATACATATGTGTGTATGTGTATGTACTGTATGTATATAGCATGTGCATATGTTTTTTTTATTTTTTTATTTACATTTATATCCCGCCCTTCTCCAAAGACTCAGGCGGCTTACATTGTGCAAGGCAATGTGTGTGCAGGTAGTAAAGTAGAACCTGTAGTAAAACCGGCAGGAGGCTCCGCCCACCCACCCCGACGTCATCAAGGGGCTTCTGCGCATGTGCAGAAGTGCGTGAGAGAGAGCAAAGCAAGTAAGCAAGCACCCTTCCATTGCGAACTGGTAGTAAAGGTAAGTAAAACCCACCCCTGTATGTGTGTTATGTTTATGTGTTATGTATGTGTATGGTTAGATACACCCTGCCAACAAAAGTGCGTATAGTCAAGGCTACATTTTTCCCAGTTGCAATGTATGGCTGTGAAAGTTGGACCATAAGAAAGGCTGAGCACCAAAGAACTTTGAACTGTGTTACTGGAGAAGACTCCTCCGAGTCCCTTGGACTGCAATGCAATCAAACCGGTCAGTCCTAGAGGAGATCAACCCTGACTGCTCTTTAGAAGGCTAGATCCTGAAGATGAAACTCAAATACTTTGGCCACCTAATGAGAAGGAAGGACTCACTGGAGAAGAGCCTAATGCTGGGAAAGATTGAGGGCAAAAGATGAATGGGACAACAGAGAACGAGGTAGCTGGATGGAGTCACTGAAGCAGTAGGCATGAGCTTAAATGGACTCCAGAGGATGGTAGAGGACAGGAAGGCCTGGAGGAACGCTGTCCATGGGGTCATAATGGGTTGGACACGACTTCACAACTAACAACAACAACAAATGGTTAGAGCAGGCAACAGAATTTCATTTTTAATGTGTGCCAGTGTCCTCAAAGTAAAAAATGACAATAAAGGTTATCTCATTTTATCTATATAATAAATCATCTAATTACAATAATTAAAAGTACATCTTTTTAGCCTCTCAAATATCCTTCACAAAATAAAACGTTAAAAAAATGGATGGTTCCATATAACAATAGATAATAGTAGTAGTATTTAATCAAACTAGAAAGCAGGTAGTCTTAAAAATTCATCTGAAGCCTAAGGATTAACCTTTCTAAAGAATACTGCTACAAGTCTATGGAGATTCTCAGTCATCCAGGTCATGGTTGTCCCAAAGGTAACTGGATTTTGTTTTTCCTTCAAGACATTTCAGTTCTCATCCAAGAAGCTTTTTCAGTTCTTACTGAATGGTGGAGGATGGAAGGATTTATATTCCTTGGAGTCATCTGGTCATTAGCATTCTTTCTGAGAGCTGTTGAGGCCACTTGGAGGTTTATCTGTGACCTCAGGGTCACCTGAGTGTGAATGTGCAAATGGGTGTGGAACCTTCTTGAAGCTGCTGAAAGGCCTGTGTTGTAAACAAGAGATAAGTGGTATCATATCCCTCAACCTCTTTGCCTTTTGAAAAAGCACCTTTGGAACAATACTGCTATAAATTCTCTTAAGTATAAATTTGGAAATTTTCCTGGTGGAATTGAATGAAATCTGGGGATGAAACCTGGGTAATCAGAGCTTCCATCATAACATCAAAGTTGATGTCTTGGCTTTCTTTACCACGTTCTGCGGACACCCTTGCATGCATCTTTCCCAGGGAGGAAAAGTCAATTTTGAGACCAAATAAAGGTTATACTTAGTTTTTAAACTAAGTTGGCTGACAGGATGTCTTTTACATTTTTGGACTTTTCCTAAATCCAATGAGCACACAGCAGTCTTGAAAAGTAGCATCTTGTTTCCAGCAGCTTCTAGAATACAACATATTGCTAATTCCTACAGCAGTTAAATAAATGCAAAAAAGCAAGCTATTCATTTTCAAAAAAGATTAAAACTTCTGGACATTTGCCAAGCTTTTTATAAAGTTTTTTTTTCTCCTGAAAAAGAAAACAATGCCACAATGAATTTTGAGTTTAATTTCCAGATTTTTTTTTTAATGTGGGTCCTTCAAAGTAGGAAATGAAATGGAGCAGTTCTATCCTTCTCAAGCTCATCCCCAGTCAGAATTGAAGCAATTTTCAGTTCAGTTGGACTGTAATTTAAAGGAAATTAGAAAACCTACTTTGGGTCTTTCATATTTTCTTATTTGGCTTAATAGTAATAGCAAGGAAGAAATACAAAACCTGAATCTCATCCCTGAAAATATTCTTATCGTGGCCATCTTTACGAAGAGATTTTGAAGATAATGCTGCATCAGAAACACATTTTACAGCTGGGAGGCATCTATAGATATTCATACAGATAACAAATATTCAAATATAGATGCAAGTGGATGTGGATGTTTGTGTGTGTGTATGTGTGTGTGTGCGCGCACACACACACACACACACTCAAATAAATGTGTTCAGTCTTGCTAAGCCTCTCCTATCTGCCAGCCAGCCAGAATTCCTAAGAATTGTGCCAAGTAAGTGTCCTAAATATGGAAGATGAAAAAGGACATTAAAAGTCAATGAATACTCCCCAAAATAGTGATTTTGTGTATCATGTCTTTTTACCTTTGGCCATCTTTAAAAGCCTGAAGTTACAATCTAGCCCTGAACCCCCCAAAATAACATGTAAAGGTAAAAAAAAAAGCTAAATGAGACTGAAGGAAGGAGTGGAGGCCAACAGATTGAGACATGTTTACTTCAGAATTTCCAATGGATTAAAAACCTTCTCTCTCTCTCCTTCTCTATTTGTTTTGGGGAGAAACAAAAGTGGATAAGAACAATGCACCTGACACATCTAAGCTTCCTCATCAAACAAGACATTGTATAAATAAGCCAGTGTTTAAAGCATAAACTTTGCCTGTTCGTTGATCTCATATTCAACAGCATAGACAGATCTATGCATATCCCACTCGCTTTCATGAGAGTGAGGCATCCTGTTACAGAGAATATATCGGATCTATACACATGGAATGTCATTTTTGAAGGTGCTTTATAATTTTTCCCAAATAAATTTGAAGCATTGTACAGAGAATCTTCTTTCTTCTTCTCTTGTGAACATGCACACAATCCTCATTCTAAGGAGATTCAACTGGGGAAGGAAAGAAGAACACAGGCAGAGCCATTTTTTTCATAAAGTACAGAGCCATCCAAGATCAAAACCAAGGACTTAGAAATGCTTTTCTAGGACCATATGAACAGCCATAGCCTAGTAAGATTATTTGGGATTGAAGTGCTTGAAAAATTGTTAAAGGATTTTACCTGAAACTTATAGTAAAGGGAATGCATATTTAATTATTCATGTATTAACTGCAGCTAGAATTGTGTTTGTACAAAACTGGAAAAGTGAAGAGATCAGGAGTGACAAGAATGTGATTAGAAAAATAGTAGAATGTGCATAAATGAATAGATTAACGCTTGCAATTGAAGAGAAAGAACAAACCGAGTATTTTATGACATGGGGATTATTTTATTGATGGTTAGGGAATAAAAATGGAAGTTAGAAACAAAAGAAGGAGATTAGTGAAATGTAGAAATGTGTTAAAATAGAGAGGTAAACAATATGATGACTTATTATTATGACTATTAGAATTATTATGTTTACTATTACTATTATATTCTTATCAGAAGATATGTAAAGGGGGGAAAAGGAACATTTATTATGCTCAATATTACTATTTGTAAGATCAGAGAATTATTATCAATGTAATGAATATTGTTGAAAACGTTGATGGTTATTGCACAGAGATATTTGTACCCAGATGACACATGTTGAATGCAAGGTGGAATGTTTATATTAAAAAAATAAACAATGTGTGTGTGTGTGTGTGTGTGTGTGTGTGTGTGTGTGTGTGTGTGTGAAAAATTGTACTTTAAAAGCATCTGGTAATAATAGTAACTATAATACTTTTAACTGTTCTTTTTGGTTAAGAATATATGAGACTGGAAGGGCAGCTGCTGGCATCTCTCCAGTCCATTGCAATGCTCGGAATGAGGTTGAAAATGTAAAGAAGTACTCTTTAATTATTCCCACATCCTGGGAATTCTTTTGGCTCAGATGAAAGCAGAGGTCTGAGTTGATAGTACATTATTATTTAGCTAACTAAAAAGGCCAATCAACGGTTATTGATTCTACTTCAAACATGAAGCAGGGGTAACAATTTTGGTTTATTTGGGTATATCTTTCCATATTTCACCCCCTTTCCAAAGCAGAGGGAGAAATGGAAAATACCCATGTTTGTGTTCCAACTTACCTACTTTGTCTAATATAATTCCTACAACAGCATTCAGCCAATGGACAAACAAAAGGTTCTTCATGGTCCCCTTGCTACCAAAAGCTTACTGAAGCTGATACAATAAACAAACATGACAATTGGTGTTATCAGGGTAAGCATTCTCCGCCCTCCCTACCCCCACTTTTAATTTGACATCGAAGGTTAAGGTTGTTTAAAAAAAAAAGTTAAAATGGTGGTTAAAATTTTGTCTTCCTGATTTTTCCAGTCTGACTTCCACAAACTATTAAAACTGCATATCAGTTGTTCAAGTATTCTGAACCATATTGGCATCTGTTCTACTGGAAGGGTAGATCACATGGAATAATTCCCAATCTTTTTCTCTCTTTTTTTTTTAGTGGAGATTCTGGAAGTCACCCTTGCTTACGAGGAGTATTGGAATTCTAATGGCCTTCATATCCATTGAACAGGACAAAATATATTTTTATGGTACAGAAAAGTATATGATAGCAAGAAAGCCAGAGAACATCACCAGAAAGCAGAAATCTAAAGCAGGAATTTAATCTATATTTGACAGCATCTTTTAAAAATATTTTTTTTAATTTTTTTAATTTTATTTTAAAATAAAGATTGCTTTCCCATCCCTCCGTCTCATTTTGCAGTGCCAGATAATTTTAAATTAAATTTGAATTTTAAATTAAATTAAATCAGCATCATTTTACAGTGCCAGATAATTGCCAAAAATGGTGTTCTGAGTCCACTGAAGCCAATGTCCAGTCAATCAGTCTTACCATAGAAGACAAACATCTAATTTTCATGTTCAGAAAAGCATTACATTACAGCCTATCTTCTCCTCTGCTAATATTCCCCTGCCTTAGAATAATAAATTCATCCTTTTGTTTTTCTCTTCACATGCCAGCTACTGTGAAGCTAAAAACTTAGCTAAACCAGGCAGCTGCAGGGTATTTGCAACCAAGCAAATGATTACCAAATATGGACAAAGCAACCCACCCCTTTTCAGCAAGGAAGAACTTCAATCATGGTTGGCTTTGCATGAGGAACATGAAGCAGAGCATTTCTATCAAAGAAAAGTCAAGGCTTCAGGCCTAGACCAGAGGCAATTCCAGGCATGCCATTTAATGCCATTGGAAGCTGCCAAAACACTGGGTGTTGCTGTTTGTCTGTTGCCTCTTGCTTGGCAACCTTTGCCCATTATGAAAGGGGAAGGGGGTAATATGATAAGGCACAGCACATGGAGAGATCTTATTACACATTTAAATAATAACGCGCCTTAAGTAAACCACGATTTACTTTCATTTAGCACCCTTCATCATAAAATCTGATGACTAGGAAGGAGCCTTTTAAATGAAGTCATCCAAGTCCTTGCTCAGTGCAGGAATTCTGCCACATAAACATTAGAATGTCAGTTGGAAACCAAAACCTGACTTTACTAAATCACTAAATCACTGATCACTAAAGCAGGGGTCTCCAACCTTGCAACTTTAAGACTTGTGGACTTCAACTCCCAGAGTTCCTCAGCCAGCAAAGCTGTTGAAGTCCACAAGTCTTCAAGTTGCTAAGGTTGGAGACCCCTGCTATAGTGATCATAACAACTCTGGTCAAAAGGGAATCAAATGAGGATCAGTTATTCCAGATCCACCTTTCTGAAGGTGCTACATCTCCAGAGAGGAAAATGAATAGTCAAAGACTATTCATAAATTTCAACAGGGAACAAATATTTAAAGGACATGTTTTGGGGTGAAATCTACTTACCTTCCTTACCGCTTCGGAAGTGCATGCGCCTTTGTTTGACACCCCTGTCCTGTCCTTCAAAGAGAAAAATGGCTCCTTCCTCTTAGACAGTAGTTAGATTTTTTTTTAGGCTTATCAGCAACAAAATGCATGTAGAATTAATTAAAAGCATGGATGGAGTGAAAAAAATTCTTATCTATCTTTTTGACACAGAGTGAGGTGTGCATAGGGCATAGCAAATAAATATTCTATTTCCTTGTTCTGAGCATTTTAGGTCAATGGAAGATAAATGATAGGGAATTGTCTGCATAATGCATTTGAGAGACTGGAAAGTAAAATGGGAATACCATTAATTTCAGGAACTAAGTATCCAAAGTTTTTCTATTGAACCAACATTCAGGTTTCCTTTCATTTTATCCTTTACTGATAAAGCATGATGTGTTAAAGCAGGAGTGTCGAACTCAAGCCCTGGGGGCCGGATCTGGCCCATGGGGTGCTTAGATCTGGCCCAGGGGGCCACCCTGGAAACAGCGAAGGTGTTTTTGCCTCAGCTAGCAAAAACAGAGCTTGGGAGGGCTGCAGAGAGCCCTCGTGAGTTCTGTTTTCATTGGCAGAGGGTTGTAGGAGGCCACTGCAGTAAAAAACGGAGCTCAGGAGCCCATTTTCTCTGGCAGAGCACTTGGGCCACCACAAGCGCCTCCAACACGAGTGCCATTGAGCTGGCTAAGCCCAGCCTGGCCATGCCCACTCTGGACCCCCAAGGTCAAACACAACCCTGATGCGGCCCTCAATGAAATTGAGTTTGACACCCCTGTGTTATAGCTTTGCCCAACCCAGACTACAGAACTGTGGATCCCCTGTATACTGAGATAACTTAGCCTGAGTTCCTGGATTCAGTTTATGACTTCGTATCCCTGCTAAAGATCAGGGCTCCACAATTTCAGGCCATGAAACCAGCATCATTTCCAAAGCATGAAATGTCACAAGTTCAAAAGCCATCAGATAATTTCACTCGACACTGAGGAGTTATCACATGAAACTGATGAAGTGCAATGAGATTATTATTGGGACTCATTGAAATAAGTATATCAGAGGCCTATGAGAAAAGATCAAAATCTTCTATTGTAAGATTTAAGCTTTTGTTTTTCTTTTCTTTTTGCAGCCTGGGACAATTTAGGAAGGCTCTGAGGATTATGCTGACATCTGCCATGTTGCATTTGTCCCTTTCTTCCTGAATGATTAGGTAGAATGTAGAACAAGGGCCATGGTGGCTCAACAGACTAATGCAGTCTGTTATTAACAGCAGCTGCTTGCAATTATTGCAGGTTCAAGTCCCATCAGGTCCAAGGTTGACTCAGCCTTCCATCCTTTATAAGGTAGGTAAAATGAGGACCCAGATTGTTGGGGGCAATAAGTTGACTTTGTATATAATATACAAATGGATGAAGACTATTGCTAACATAGTGTAAGCCGCCCTGAGTCTTTGGAGAAGGGTGGGATATAAATGCAAATAAAATTTTAAAAAAACAATAGAGTTGTTCTTGGAGGTCTTCTAGTCCAACCCACCGCTCAAGTAGAAGACCCTATACCATTTCAGGCAAATAGTTGTCCAGTCTCTTTTTGAAAGCCTCCAGTGGTGGAGCAGCCACAACTTCTGAAGGCAAGCTATTTCATTGGTTGATTGCTCTCACCGTTAGGAATTTTTTCCTTATTTCTAGGTCATCAACCTCTATTTACAAGAATGAAGGATGAGACGGAGGATGCGATTGGAGGATTACATATCACAGAGTGATTGTTATCTAGCTGCTCACAGCCTTTAAACATGATGCTTCTCTATTTCCTGGAATGTCTCTTAAAAGGCCTTCTACTTCTAGACTAAATGGTGAGTTTCTCCCAAATACTGACCATTATTAGAATGTGGACATCATCAAAGCTTAAGAAGCCACTGTTTTGCTTTTGTTTTGTTTTGCTGCCATGAGTTCTGTTTATGCTTTTTCAGCAATTATGGATTACGTCCGTCTATGCATTGTAAATTTTATGCAGAAATGTTCCAATAATCAGAGAACAAATTATCTTGGCATATTGAACAAGGAAGAAGTTATTCAGCTCAATCCAAAAGGAAAATCAAGCAGGAAGCTGTGATCTTTCAAAGATATATATTCATGAATATAGTATTACATGTTTATTATATATTGGTGATTATGTAATGCCACTGAGTGAAGTCTTAAAGGCACACATCCTTTTTTATATATATACTAAACAAATGTTAAAATTTTTACCATGCGTGAATATTGCATAAGCCCATACATCTTTCACCAACAGTGAACTCACTTAACAAACTTTACAGTCTAATTTTGCTCAGCTTCTTTTCACTACGAATGATATTGACTCACTGTTTATAGCAGTTCAAAGGTTCTCTCCATTATTCCTAAATGATAGTGAAGCCAATATATCCCTCTTTTATGGAAGCCTATCTGACAAATTACAAGTCTCTTAGAAATGTGACAGGGAAGTAATTTTTAGCCAAGTGGATCTTACATTGGTGGAAAGTAAGTGTTTCAATAAAGGATCACATTTCCTTGAGGATTCATTCAGATATAACCCTTACTTTTTAAAATTTTTTATTTTATTTAGTTTGTCAAACGTCTGAGAAAACAAGTATAAGTATAAACATGGACATGAACACAGGAAATGAATACAAATAAATGGGGACAGTAGGACAGGGATGGTAGGCATAGTCAGGTACAGCATTCCAGGCATTGACCACTCTGTTGCTGAAGACGTATTTTCGACTTCAGTGGTTTACCTATTGGTAAATCTATTGTTTGCCCGTGTATTATTGCAGTTGAAGCTGAAGTAGTCATTGACAGGTAGGACATTGTAACAGACAATTTTGTATACTATGCTTAGGTCAGACCATAGTCAGCATAGTTCTAGGTTGTTCAAGCCCAAAATTTTGAGCCTGGTGGCATAAAGTATTCGATTGTGAGCAGAGGAGTGTAGTACTCGTCTCGTGAAATACCTCTGGACTTGCTCAATTGTATTAATGTCCGATATATAGTGTGGATTCCAGGCGGATGAGCTGTATTCAAGAATTGGTCTGGCAAAGGTTTTGTATGTCCTAGTTAACAATTAGATTAACCAGAGAAGAATTAGGTTAACAATTCTTAATGCCTTTTTGGCAATGCTGTTAAAGTGGGCTTTTTTTTAAATAAATAAACACCCAGGAGATTTTGCTGGAAAACAATAGCAGCAGGGAGTTAATGATCTTGCAGTAGTGCTAGGAAACTAAACTGAATAGAACCACAAACTCAGATTAACAAAATATAATTTTTGTGAGGAACAATGATCCACCACATCAAATTCTTACAGGAGAGGTTGTGTCTATAACATACAGTTAGTATAAGATTACATCACCCTATAGGCTTTAAAACCTTGAATAAAATCATCAGTGCCTCTACAAAAGTTTCTACAAAAAGGTATTGTTTAATGTGTCAAATGGAAAAAAATATTAAATATTTCTTACATTGAAGATATATGTTTGAACATGAACAATTTAGCTCTACTTGTTGGAGTATGGGTGCCAGCTGTGACCCTCTGCAAAAACTAGTTTTGTATCCCAAAATGTTTGGGATTTTGTGACAATACACACTGATGTACATTCTTTTATGAAATAAATTTATTGCCCCCAAGAATTCAACTCCTCTTTTAAGTGTACCTTTAAGTCCTTGAGCCTTGAAATTTGTCAGAGTATGAACAAGCAAGGTGGGAAACCAGGTGGTCAAGGCTGCCCTATTTAGGTGTGTTCAACAAATGGATATTCCACTATAGTGCAACATGTGTAGAACCACTTACTTAATCTCAAAGAGACAACCTACTTTTTCTGAATTAAGAACAATATGCTTTTGAATATTGATGAAGATTTTCAGTCATTCAGGTAGAGTAGTCTGAAAGCAGCCACTGAAGAAGCTACTTGGATAAGCAGTGAAACCTTTCAAACTGAAAGGATCTCTGAAAGGATTAGAGCATATACAGAGGGTGCCTAACTTGACCTATGATCCCCTGCTGAACTGAGCTCCATTGTAATCTAATGTGCCATCTGCATAGATAAAGCCTCTAGGCCCGTGATGGCGAACCAACGTGACACACGCAGCCATGTCGCCTGGCATGTATGGCCTTGCCTGTTTGTCTTTTGGGTTTCTAGTGTGCTTGTGCGCATGACAATCAGCTCTTCTTTGCCTGCATAGAGCACCAAAAACTGGTGTGCACATGTGCACCGGCCAGCTGATTGTCAGGTGCGCATGCATGCTAGAACCCGGATGTTCGGTTTTTCCGGAGCGCGGCCCTGATGACCGTGCAGGTGGCATTTCCCCGAGACCTTTTCAGCACTCAGTGCCGAAAAGGTTCCCCATCACTGCTCTAGGCGAGTTGCCAAGTAGCTAAAGTAACTTTTTGTGAAATCCAAAACATGGATTCTGTTTGCTATAACTAAAAATGTGTATTCTCAGCAACCTAATATGAGAGATAATAATGCTAACAATGCCGTGAGTTATATGCCAGAAAATGTATTTCTTTCCCCTTCTAAGGCCCATTGTTTTCAGAGCACTGAGAAAAATCATGGGGTTTGCATGATATGAAATAATGTTTCTATAGCAATGACGATCTATGCAAGTTGTGTGAACTATAAGAAGTTTGGGAAAGTTTTTTTTTTTTTGCACACACCTGCTTTTCTCTCTGCCTGCTGCTTTAGGTGGGAGACTAAAAAGGGTCGCCCAGTTTTGCTTTCTTCAGAAAATAAAGCTGACTATCAGTCGCCTCATGTTCAGAGTTTCATTGGACTCATCAGATACTGAGCTGAACTCAAAAACCTTACAAACCAAAAAAATAAAATAAAAATGGAAATCCAGTTGCCACGACTCAACTTCTAGATGTTGAATGCAAATACGTGCCAAGTGAAATCAGAACAAAATCTAAATTTCTTTCCCACAGGAGCATCCCCAGGTGACACCAAAAAGTCAAAGTGGGGGCTTTAGGACACAAAATCTGCCCTTTTTTAATGTGCATGCATATGTGGCACATGTAAAAAAGGGATGGACCTTTTGAGTGTGTAGTTTCATCTAACACCTTGACTTTTGAACCTTCCCAAAGATACTCTCTTTGTGTTTAATGAACATAGGATTCATCTCCAGTCATACACACCTTTAATAGCTTCCTCTTTCTGTCACATTAAAAAATACAATCTGGTAATAACTTGTAATAGTCTCTGGAGGCTCTCCCCCATCTTTTATGTATGACATATAGCCCTAAGCTGAGCTTAACCTATTTCTACCCTAGCCTAACAAGCTGGATATCCTGTATTGTCCATTCAAAGGTCTAAATTATGAACTTATTCAGAATTCCAAGTTAATTATTCAGTAACACAATCAAGTGTTACAACTGCACAGTGGGAGAAGTTTCTAACTTCCTGTTGATAGCAACACTGACCAATGGGGTATAGACAGCTGTTTGTAAGGCCCTCAATCCCTTTGAATGTGTACTTATTTCAGTGTCTTTTTTATTCACAAAAGATAAATAAATCTATATTCTACAAAATCAGCATAGATGAAGGATCTGTACCAGGGGTGGGCTTCAGATCCTTTAGCAACGAGTTCGCTGCCTGATTGCTGGCTGGGTATGGCCATGGTGGGCGTGGCCTAGTAGGCCGCCTGCACCACAACGGGAGGGGATGTTTTTCGCCCTCCCCAGACTCCAGAAGTTTCCCTTGAGCCTCCAGGAGGGCAAAAACTGCTTCCCCCAGGCTCCCGAGGCCCTCTGGAGGCCAGAAACAGGCCCATTTCCAGAGTTCCAGAACTTCTGGGAGGCCCATTTTTTGCCCTCCCAGATCCTCCGCATGGCCCCTGCACTTACCTGGAATGATGAACGGGAGACCTCTGGGAGGGGTGGGGCGGTCGTGGCCAGCCAGGGGTGGCATTTGGGGGTTAGCCAAACCCTGGTGATCCTTGGCTAGGGGTTTGCCCAAACCCTGCCAAACCCCCAGGATCCCACCCCTGATCTCTACGTATGCTCTGACTTCAGGATTCTCTTAAGGAGAGAAGCAACCTAGAACTAAGAAGAAATTTCCTGACAGTTAGAACAATTAACCAGTGGAACAGAAGTTGTGAATTCTCTAAAAGAGTTTTTTATCCTATTCTATACTACTTGGGCCATCACCTGTCCATCTGGGGATTTGTTAAAAATGGGGTTTGCCAGCAATTGGATATGCAAAGCACAAACACTGCCACTGAGCTGGGCATTATCTCACAGGCATTGTAGCAAGGTCAGTCAGGAAGAGTCACTTTTTGTCACGGGTGGCCACATTCATGTGGATTGCATGTAATACTATCTTCCTCTTTTTTTCTCCCACTCTCTTCCTCTCTCTTTCTATTTTTCCATATCAGCTCCAATGAAAAGACGTTGTAATTTTCCAGAAATTGAGCTTAAAAAAAATCTTTTAACTAAATTTTCCATTAGCAATGCACAAAGTAGCATTCATGACACATTCTCAGTAGAAAGAAAGACAGGACATCAGGGGTGGCATCTATTATGTAACTAGATTATGAATGATTCAGCTATTACATCTGAGCTCAGCTGCATCGTAAAATATGTGTTTGTCTTGAGTAGTTAATCAGGCATTATGAATCAAATTCATTTCCCTAACTTCCTCTCTATCTCTCTCTGTCTCCGCTCATATTCATTTCATTCATATTGAAGTAATTCTGTCATGGAGGCTGCTGGCAGGGAGTGGGTTTAAATTATCATTTTGTTTTGCTGGTTCTGTGGCAGTAAATCTAGACAAGGCAAAGAATGATTGCATTTAGGTTCTGAAGCATCTGGTGTGTGTGTGTGTGTGTGTGTGTGTGTGTACGTGTGTTAAATTTACTGACAAAGAAATAAAGGTAGACTAGTATAGATCTATTTCGAGCTATTTAGCTCTCATCAGCTAGCCATACCCTTCTAGGATTCGAACCTGGGTTTGCTTGTATATTAGTTAGATGAATAATTTATTATTATTATTATTATTATTATTATTATTATTATTATTATTATTATTATTATTATTATTATTATTATTATTATTTAATTTTTATACCCCCTTTCTCCCAAAGGACTCAGGGCACAGCCAGATAAAATCAACAATCCAAGAATACAAATACAAATAAAAACAATACTAAAAAACTTATTGAATTTGGCCCCTAAATTTAAAATACATAAACCATAAAATCCCATTTAAAATTACAAATACTAATACTAATTCTTTGCCAGTCCTGCGCGGAAAAATAAATACGTCTTCAGCTCGCGGCGAAAGGTCCGGAGATCAGGCAGTTGATGAAGTCCTGGGGGAAGCTCGTTCCAGAGGATAGGGGCCCCCACAGAGAAGGCCCTCCCCCTGGGGGTCGCCAGCCGACATTGTTTGGCTGACGGCACCCTGAGGAGGCCCTCCCTATGGGAGCGCACGGGTCGGTGGGAGGCAAACGGTGGCAGAAGGCGAATTAACCACTAAGCCACAGGTTCTCCTCTTTGTCAGCTGTACCAGGGGAAAGATTAAGTGGGGGGTTTTTCTATTGAAGCAATCTGGTCTACCCAAATATGGAAGGGAGCATACTGCTTCCCTTTTATATAAAATATTTTATCTTTTCAAAATCTCTAAAATGGCCAATAGCGTAGACTAGGAAAAGGTCTCTCAGTCTCGTTCAAAAGAGCCCACCAGTACTGTAAGTTTGCCAGACTTTTAAAAATTAAACAAGAAAGAATTGTCATATATGTACATATATACATTCAGTTAGTCCTTGATCACAATTAGAATGAGAATTTCTGTTGCTAAAGAAAGCCGTCCTTAAGTGAGCTGTGCCTGATTTTTCAAACTTTTTTTGTCGTGGTTGTTAAGCAAATCACTGCAGTTAAGTGAATCAGATGATCATTAGCCAGACCCAGCTTCTCCCATTGACTTTGCTTGTTTGAAGCTGGTTGAGAAAGCTGCAGATAGCAATAGCACTTAGACTTATACACCGCTTTCCACAGTGCTTTACAGCCCTCTCGAAGCTGTTTACAGAATCAGTATATTGTCCCCAACAATCTGGGTCCTAATTTTAGCAACCTCGGAAGGATGGAAGGCTGAGTCAACCTTGAGCCAGTCAGAATCGAACTGCTGACAGCCAGCGATCAACAGACGTAGCCTGCAGTACTGCATTCTAACCACTGTGCCACCACAGCTCTTATAATGGTGACCACATGACCCCTTAGATGCTGCAACCCTCATAAATATATGCCAGTTGCCAAACACCTGAATGCTGATCAGACGACCACGGGGATGCTGCGATGGTTGCAAGTGTGAATATCGGTTGTAAGTCGCGTTTTTCAGTGCCATTGTAACTTCGAACAGCCACGGAATGTATGGTTGTCAGTCGAAAACTACCTGTACATCATCTGTGATGAAATGTGTATTATTTATTTATTTTAATTATTTTCAGGACATATGTGGCTGCCTGTTTTATACATTGACTTTAGGCAGCTCACAACGATTCATTAAACATGGTTAAAAACAAAACTTATCTCCCCCAGCCTTGGCACCAGACCACTCAGCTCAACCCTAGCCATCTTAGCAAATGCTGGCAGGAAAGGCTAGATCCGTGATGGCAAACGCAGAGTCTTCTCTGTGGGCACGTGTGGCATCGCCAGTTGCTCCTCTGGTTTTCGGTGTGCACATCTGCACCAGCTAGCTGGTCTTTGTGGGTGCTGAAAAATGGCCTGAACACGGCCCCAAAAATGGCCTGAAAAACAGCCAAAAAACAGGCATGCATGCGCCGGCCACCTGGTCTTTAGGTTTCTGGTGCTCTGGTGTGCGTGAAGGCCAGTAGGCTACTGTGCATGCACATGCCAAAACCCAAAGACCAGCTGGTTGGCACACGCATGCGCACCGACCAAGTGGTCTTTGGGTTTCTGGTGCTCCGGCACGCGCACATACACATGCAGGCGCACACGTTATGGTTTGGGCACTCGGTGCTGAAAAGGTTCGCCATCACTGGGCTAGATCTTCACAGCTCTCCAGAAGACTAAAGGGGTAGGTATCCCTCTGATCTCAGGTGAGGGGCTGTTCGAAAGGTCATCGAGAAGGCAGGCCTCCAAGATCCCATCAGGTGACTTCATTTAAGGGAAAGAACCTAGAGCATGGCTTGGGATGATGGCCACATATCTGTTGTGGTCCGTCAGCACCCTATGGACCTGGCAACGGAGTTGGACAACAATGAGGCTGAGGTGAGGCCAGGGCCATTGGGAAGTGAGGTGCGGACTCCAGAGCCTCCAGAGCCTGATAGTAGTGAGGCAGAGGAACAGGAGGAGCCTGTTCCTAATGCACGCATGAGAAGAGCTGCCAGAAGGCAAGAGCAGCTCAAGCAGAGAGAACAACTTGGGAGTAGGGCCAAGAGATGATTGGCCCCTCGCATAAGGCTTAAAACAGACCAGCACCGGTGTTCAGCAATGTTGTAGCTTCTGCTTCGTCTTCTGCTTCGTATACATCTTTGTTTTTGTGGCTTCTGGGTGTTTGTCAGGAAGGGCCTTTGGCAGTTTGCCTAATTGGACTAAGGTTTGTGAGATAACTGAGGAATTTGTGTTGGGAGGCATTTGTTTTACTTTGAGTTGAACGAAGCTGGGAATGAAGTAATTTCCAGCTGTTCGAATAAAGTTTGTTTTTCCATGGACTAAGTTTATTACTACCTACTTGGGCCTGGGTCACAACAATACCTTCAGAGAGATTATTCCCACAATTATTAGATTGTGTGGAGCCTTGAAGGAACACTTTAAGTGCATCATGTTTCAGAAACACTTCCTTCATTAAGATAATGCTTGAGTGTAATATTCTGGATCAGGGGTCTCCAACCTTGGCCACTTTAAGACTTGTGGACTTCAACTCCCAGAATTTGCTGCTGAGGAATTCTGGGAGTTAAAGTCCACAAGTCTTAAAGTAGCCAAGGTTGGAGACCCCTGTTCTGAATTGTAGCAGGTATATTGCTTTGATCTGGAATGGTTAAGAAGATCTTTTGCACACAGAAGTCTTTCTACCAAAGCAAAGTGGCCAAATCAAACTGATTCATTTCACGGATTCAGTTTGAGGTCTCAAAGTAAAGCAGAGATATTATACACATTATAGTCTACCCCAATGTAATTTCCACGATAATATATATCAGATAATTTTTTTAATGAGTAAGAATTTGACTTGGTTCAATTTGTCTTTTTTTTTTTTTACATGAAGCTAAAAAAAAAATTGTAGAACTTTTCATGGAAAAAAACAGTGCCAATAATGGCAATAGTGCCAAATATTTAAATAAGAGACAGACCTTTTTTGTCAACTAAACATTTTATAGTTTATTTGTTGCTGGATAACATTTATTCTTAAATGACATAAAAAAACCTTGAAAAAATACTAAATATGGAAGAAGTCAAACCTTTATCTATTGATTTATCCATCTCTATTGTACTTGCTGCAATCCTTCAAAAAATCTTGCATTGAGTTAAATCCAGAGGTGAAATCCAGCAGGTTCTGGCATGTTTTGGAGAACTGGTAGTGGAAATTTTGAGCAGTTCGGAGAACCGGCAAATACCACTTCTGGCTGGCCCCAGAGTGGGGTGGGAATGGAGAATTTGCAATATCCTTCCCCTGGAATGAGGAGGAAATGGAGAATTTGCAGTATCCTTCCCCTGCCACGCCCACCAAGCCACACCACGCCCATCAAGCCACGCCCACAGAACTAGTAGTAAAAAAAAATTGAATTACATCACTGATTAAATCCACTGATTTGATTAGGTCACAAGGTAACAAACACAAATTTAGGACAAATCAAGTATCAAAACGCCTCTTCTAAAGGCTACCAAAAATTGCTTCTGCTCAGTGGTATATCAATAGCATTTAGCAATAGCACTTAGGCTTATATACTGCTTCACAGTATTTTATAGCTCTCTCTTAGTGGCTTTACAGAGTCAGCCTATTGCCCCTAACAATCTGGGTCCTCATTTTACCAACCTCATAAGGATGGAAGGCTGAGTCAATCTTGAGGCAGTGAGATTTGTACTGACGAAATGCTGGCAGCCAGCAGTCAGCAGAAGTAGCCGGTAGGACTGCATTCTAACCACTGCACCACCATGGCTGTAGTTATGTCCTGTGACATCATAAACTTAAGTTTACATAGTTTAATCTAAATGCATAAAAAAGAAAAAAATTTTATATTAAAGAGTAATACCTGTTGAAGGAAAACCACTAATGCAGGAATCCTCAACTAGTATTGGTCCATGGCCTGTTAGCACAGCTGGAGGTAAGCAGCAGTCAAGTGAGTAAAACTGAAACCATCCCCTCTTAGTCTGTGGAAAAATTGTCTTCCATGAAACCGGTCCCTGGTGCCAAACAGCTTGTACTAATGCAGGGGTGTCAAACTCGATTTCATTGAGGGCCGCATCAGGGTTGTGTTTGACCTCGGAGGACCGGGGTGAGTGTGGCCAGGGTAGGTGTGCCCACTCGTGACATCACTCATGTCAGGGGTGCCTGTGGTGACCTGAGTGCTCTGCCAGTGAAAACGGGCTCCCAATCTCCATTTTCAGCTGGGAAGGCCTCCTGCAACCCTCTGCCAACAAAAACAGAGGTTTTTCAAGGCATCCCAAAAAGCCTGTAAAGCAGGGTTGTTAAACTCAAGGCCCAGGGGCCAGATCCGGCCCATGAGGTGCTTAGATCTGGCCCACGGAGTCACTCTGGAAACAGCGAAGGACTGGCCCGTGGTGCCTCTGCCAGCAAAAATGGAGCTTGGGAGGGCAGCATGCTCCATTTTCACTGGCAGAGGGTTGCAGGAGGGCATCCCATCTGACAGTGGAGATTGGGAGCCCATTTTCACTGGCAGAAGCACCGCAGGCCGGTCCTTTGCTGTTTCCAGGGTGGCCCCATGGGCCCTGGATGTGGCTCATGGGCCTTGAGTTTGACACCCCTGCACTAATGCATTTGAATTCCTAACAGCAGGAATCTGATCTCTTGCTCTGGGCAGATGGCTTAATGTTGCAAACTAATTATTCAAATAAAAGAAGTTTTGTGCACGCAGGCACAAAAAAAGGAGGTCAATCAACACTAGCAATATTGAATAAAAATTATTAGGTGTTGCATTAAATCAAGATCCATTAATGACTTATTTTCTAGATTGTTGTTCAATGCAAAATGTCTCAGTGGAATTGCTTCTGACATCTAAATTCAGAGACTTAGAAAGTGCTCTCTAGTTTGGAGTCTTGGGAATCAGCTGCTAAAGCTTTCCCGATCTCACTAAACTACAATTACTAGTACCATTTATCTGGTATAAGGATCTGAGAAACCAAATCATTTCTATCTGTGGACTAGAATTGGGGTTTAAACATGAAGGCAATATAGCCTTGTTTTGGTCAACTAGAATAGTGGATGTAACACTAGCAGATATGCCAGGCCAGGCTGGTCAATAGATTGACTCTAGAACAAGTAATTTAAGGCAACAAGGACCAAAGTTAACTATAGATATGATGAGTAAATCATCATAAGATGATAGCTAATTAAAGATCATTAAAAAAGTGAACTTGGTACACTGATTAAGACGCTGGACAAAAAACTTGTGAGACTGAGTTTTAGCTTTCTTTCTCTTGTTGTTGTTAGTTGTGAAGTTGTGTCTGACCCATTGTGACTCCATGGACAATGTTCTTCCAGGCCTTCCTGTCTTCTACCATCCTCTGGAATCAGTTTAAGCTCACGCCTACTGCTTCAGTGACTCCATCCAGCCACCTCATTCTTTGTCGTCCCTTTCGTCTTTTGCCCTCCATCTTTTCCAGCATTAGGCTCTTCTCCAGTGAGTCCTTCATTCTCTTTAGGTGGCCAAAGTACTTGAGTTTCATCTTCAGGATGTCACAGTGTTTTTGTGTGGGAAATGCATTCCACTGTGAGTTGTACAAACTAAAGGCTGAACAAAATCTAATAAATAAAACAGCTTGTACATTTCCTTTATTAACGAATAGCAACCTGTGTTAGTATGATAAGAACATATCTCTCCAGATCAAGATCCTTCCTGCAGTAGGACTTAAAAAATTAAAGTGAGGCAAAAGAATTCATTACCATCTAAATTTGTTACTCAAGGTTATGCTATTTAAGTTGATTTCTTATCTTTTACTTAGTGTTTCATTTTAGTGAGTTTGATGCAATCATGTTACATATTGCTGATATTTTTTTTAAAAATTCCAATGTCAAGTTTTTGAAAATACAGGGAACAAACATACACACAAGTCTGTAACACATCTACAGAAATACATCTGGACTCATGTATTCTCCCAGCATGGCAGTTGTGTAGCTCAGTGGCACCCAAAATGCAAGCCAGAAGATAAATAATATATATATTCATTTTCCAGTACAGTGAAATCTATTAGACTTCAACATAACATATTTCATGTGGAGCAAACTGAATTTCTGCTGCCATGTTTATCATTTGTACAAGGAACCATTATGCAAATTATCCAGATTATATCATTTGGGTCCATTTATATCCTCTGTGCAGTGACATTTGTATCTTCATGTAATGACATTTTTGTACAAATATTGTAAATTGAAGTGAATGAGGCCATTATGTAAATGAATACAATGATTTACTACCCCATTCAATGGCACTAATGAAAAACAGACATCCCTCCTCAAATTAGTGGGGTGATAGAATGTGCTACATAATGTCACAACCCAAATTCCAGCCTTCCATACTTGCATGTAGATTTAAACTCTGAAAGGTTAAAAGAAAATCTGAATTGTCAATCCATGAAAGCTAGTTTAGGAATAGCAATAGCACTTATACACCACTCCAGAGTGCTTTACAACACTTTCTGAGTGGTTTACAAATGTTCGCGCATTGCCCTCTACAATCTGGGTCCTCATTTTACCAACCTCGGAACGATGGAAGGCTGAATCAACCTCCAGCCTTGTCAGGATCAATCTCCAAGCTGTGGGTAGAGTTAGCCTGTCATACTGCATTGTAACCATTGCACTACTAGGTGAAGGTGTTGGCCTAGAAACCAGGAGTTTGAGAGTTCTAGTCCCAGTTTTTTTTTTTATTTGCATTTATATCCTGCCCTTCTCCGAAGACTCAGGGTGGCTTACACTATGTCAAGCAATAGTCTTCATCCATTTGTATATTCTATACAAAGTCAATTTATTGCCCCCAACAATCTGGGTCCTTATTTTACCTAGCTTATAAAGGATGGAAGGCTGAGTCAACCTTGGGCCTGGTGGGACTTGAACCTGCAGTAATTGCAAGCAGCTGCTGTTAATAACAGACTGTCTTAGCAATCTGAGCCACCAGAGACCCAGTTTAGGTATGAAAGCCAGCTGGGAGAGTCACTTTCTCTCAGCCGAACTCAACTCAGAGTTTGTTGTGGAGAAAATAGGAGGGAGGAGGAGTATTGGGTGTGTTCACCAACTTGAGTTATCTATAAAGTAGTGAAGGCACAATAAATAAATAAATGCAAATGGGCAAAAAAAAAATAGTATAAGGAAATCGGTCAGCACTACCAGTTCTGAAACATACTGTAGTCTCTCCCCCTCTCCAGGACTTAACATTTTTCCACAAACTATATTTGCCTCTTGCTCTGCATAGCTGGCTCTCATAACATGCTGAGATAACACAGATCCGAGCATATCAATGCAGTCAGACCTTTAAAGGAGACTCACCCTGTCTTGACCAAATGAAATCTATCCTAAAAGTCAGAAGCTGTGACAAAGCACATAAGCAAACCTTAACCAGATCCGACTATTTGGGTATGCTTTTTTAATAGCCTTGTCATACTACATCAAGGGGGGAGGGATCTTGTTTTAAGAACCTTACTGCAGACTTTAAAATAGGTGAAGGAGACCCCTATTTCAAGCCTATCAATGTATCTACAGTAGGCTATTTAAGAAGATGAAACAAAACCTAGTGTATTAAACAATCCATTTACTCCAGCATGCTGTATCATCTGTACCTAGATATCTAGCTTGAGTTTAACACACATTCTGCTAGAGAGAAGTTCCATGAGGATGGGCTCCAGCATGAGTCCAAAAGATCAGAAGACTAAACCTCTGGTCCTGGTGACCGACCCAGATTGGATCCTGCAGATAAATATATATACAAACAAAGCATGATGAGAGCAGTCTTCTAGCATTGCTCTATAGCAGATGGCCTTGAAGTTTTGATTCTGGAGTAATAAAGAGCCAATTAGATTAGTTGCTACCGATTGCCGAATTTGCCATAATATCATATTCAGTTGTAGAGTCAGCAGATATCAAAATAACACCTAGCATTCTTGCATGACTTTAATGGTTCACTAGAGCTTCCTTTACAAATGTCTAAGCAAAGCAAACTAATGGCAGAGTAGGAATTTTTGCAAGACAATGTTCACTGAGCCATTACATTACATTGGCATCCTTCAGTCTCAAAAGACTATGGTATCGTGCTCTGGAAAGAGATCCTAAAACAGCATCTAGTGTGACTAAAAAGGCCAATTCGAGAGTGGCAATCCCTTCCACACTGAGGGCAGATACATTCTGTCCCCTGCCCAGCCTCTAGATTTCACTGGTTCCAGGACTGCCTCTTTGCCTCAGCCTGCCGAACAAATGTCTCTTCGAATTGGAGAAGGCCATGCTGCATCTTTAACCTCCAAGCTGAACGATCAGAGGTCAAGGTTTCCCAGTTGTTAATGTCCATTCCCAGGGCCTTTAGGTCCCTCTTGCAGATATCCTTATATCGCAGCTGCGGTCTCCCTCTGAGGTGCTTTCCCTGCACTAATTCTCCATACAGGAGATCTTTCAGAATCCGACCATCAGCCATTCTCACGACATGCCCAAGCCAGCTTAGATGTTGCTGTTTCAGTAGTGTGTACATGCTAGAAATTCTAGCACGTTCCAAGACTGCGTTATTTGGAACTTTGTCTTGCCTGGTGTCACTGAGTGTCACTGAGCCAGAGAGAAAAGACTGAGATTTGGGTTATGCTTTGCTTATTTTCTAAGTCACATTTAGAATGCACTTACTTTGGATTAATCTATATTGATGAGAATGCAATGAGAACTTGAAGGTGATGGTGTATCCCTCCCATCTGGGGATGTCCATGGTGATACGTCCCTGGCTTCCAAATAGCAGCCAAGCAATCAAAGCTCCAACATTTTTGATGTGTGTTGCATGCATGTATAAAAGCTCCAATCTTCACTCACCCACTTAGGCCCTCTATTCTGGTGGCCATCACTGCAGTTGCCCCTGCTTATGTCTCGAGAAATTGGAGAAATTTGGCTGAGTAAATCATACTGGTACGTGCATTTGTTTGGCTGCATTCTATGACAACATGCTATCTACTTCAAGGCCAAACTGAGTGATTTGGGGTTGTCTTCATGTCTTCCACCTTGAACCGGCATGGAAGGAACACAATTATCCTGCCCAAAGTGGCTATCAATTGTGCTGCAATAAAAATCCTTCTTCACTTTACTCCTGAAGAAAAATAAGAAGGCTTCGTCCTTGATTTAAAGTAGAAAAAAAGGAACAATAAACAAAAATACTTGCTAATTGTCCCTCCCCCCTTCTCCCCCAGCCAGTTTCTTCTAAGGGGACTGGCCAAGCCAGCATGAACCTTGAGAATATCATGTTCAGGAGATCAATTTCTCCAATGGGGAAGTGGAACCACGGAATCTTTAGAAGAACAGAAACAAACATATTTGTCATGAAATAACCATACTGCAGGGACGCGGTGGCTCAGTGGCTAAGAAACTGAGCTTGTCGATCGAAAGGTCGGCAGTTCAGCAGTTCGAATCCCTAGTGCCGCATAATGGGGTGAGCTCCCATTACTTGTCCCAGCTTCTGCCAACCTAGCAGTTTGAAAGCATGTAAAAAATGCAAGTAGAAAAATAGGGACCACCTTTGGTGGGAAGGTGTTCTGTGTGCCTTTGGCATTTAGTCATGACCATGTGGACAGCACTTCCTCTTTGGCTTTGAAACGCAGATGAGCAGATGAGTCGTTCCCTAGAGTCGGGAACAACTAGACATATGCACAAGGGGAACCTTTACCTTTACTTTTTAACCATACTGCAGCTGAACTACAAATAAATCACTTCAGTTCCCCCAGAGAGTACTACTATCTTGGAGATTGGAGATCAGAGTTGATTTCAAACCACGACAGAAATTAAGAAAGGAGTCACCCACATGTGATTCTAGTCATTAATGTGATTATTTTGACCAAAAAGCAGGTTTAGAGGCCTAACCGTAAAGAGACTTTTGGTCTAAATCAGGGTGTCAAACTCACGTTGTCATGGTGGTGTCACATGACATATTGGGACTTTGCCCCCTCCCCATTTGCTAAACCAGGTGTGGGTGTGGCCAGCATGCGACGCATCCAGGCTGCGGGCCAGGAATTTGACAGCCTTGGTCTAGATTAATATGCCTTTAGAATCCTGTTCTGCTCTCTGCTTCAGTTGTAGCTATTTTCTGTCCAAGTATGGAATTTTTTCGCCAAAAAAAATGTGCAAGATCCTAACTGGATGGAAAGCATGTTTCAGAGTCCCTTTCCATCCCTACTCATGCTACAAATCAGAATCAGCTAGGTAAAGCACCATTCACTTAAACACATGATTAGTATCATACATAGTTTGGCCCTTAGTCAGATGCTAAAAATACAAGAGTCAGTAGTAAAGATCAGCATGGAATTGCAAGAATGCAAATACTTTCTTCTGCTTCTGTTGACCCACATATTCTGTTTCTACTTATGTGATCCAGTCAACACATTATTTCCCACTAAGAAAGAAAACAAGAAAATCAATGCTTAAGCATGATTTTATTCCTTTTCCTTTTAGCTTGCAGTTGTTTTAGACCAGAGGTCTCCAACCTTGGCAACTTTAAGACTTGTGGACTTCAGCTCCCAGTATTCCTCAGCCAGCTTTGCTTCAATTCTGGGAGTTGAAGTCCACAAGTCTTAAAGTTGCCAAGGTTGGAGACCCCTGTTTTAGACTACAGGATAATCAGGATAATAGTCATATATCTCACAAATGTATTAATCTCCAACGGATACCAAAGAAACACAATTACCAGCCTAATCCAAAGGGAGACACCGCCCAAGAATCAAGACACAGATCAAGACAACGGCATCGCCCTCCTCCTGTACATCAAAGGCACCACAGACAAAATCAGCAAAATTCTCCACAAACACAACATCAAGACAGCCTTCTGCATAGACCAAAAAATAGCCAACATCTTAAGAAACCCCAAAGACAAGATCCATCTAGAAAACCAAGGAGTCTATGAAATACCATGCAAAATCTGTCCAGCCACATACATTGGACAAACTAATAGGAGAATAAATGCACGGATCGCAGAACACAAAAACGCAGTCAGAAAAGAAGAAAAAACCTCCTCCCTTTTCCAGCACCTTAAAACCACAGGACACAAAACTGATTTTGAAGGAACCAAATTAATCTCCAAAACTGAACACTATAACAAGAGAATAATTATGGAAGCCATTGAAATAGAGAAACACCCTCACAATATGAACGAACAGGATGACACCTCCCACCCACCAGACATCTGGAAACCAGCCTTGGTCAACAAACGAGTCCCAGCCACGAAAATTGACCCTGGACCCAGGACAACACACAACGCCACCACCAATCATCCTCACCAGATTCAAACCCAAACCCATCCCACAGACGAAACACAACCATCATCCAGAAGCCAGACCATGCTGACACCAGTGGCTGCTGCGCCCCACTCCGATCCCCACACAAAGCAGGCTAACACATACCAGGAACACATGACAGGACCTCGGACTTGGAGCCAAACCAGAGCCTGGGATGCTGCATCACAGCCATCTGCTCAAGACATCACATCACAGAACTTCAGAGGCCACAACACCAAAGCTCAGTAACAAAAGACCAGGACCACACCCACACTGGATGCTACGAAACAGCCGACCAATCTGCAAACACCCACTCCATCTACCAATCAGGATGCAACCACAGAGCCAACCAACCCGCTCACAGCAACACTCCCCACCTCGACCAATCTGCAAACACCCACTCCATCTACCAATCAAGATGCAACCACACAGCCAACCAACCTGCTCACAGCGACACTCCCCACCTCCCCACCAGTATTTATAGAGAGATGGCAGCTCCGACCACTCTTTGCTTGAGAAGCACGAAGCCGAAGACACCAGCCTGAAGATAATGAGTGAGACCTCGTCGAAACGTCACCAAGATATTCTCAACCTTACATGGGAAAAGACCCGAAAATGCCAAGACCTACATATATATATGTATGTGTTGGGTCTGCACCCCCTGAGCCGGGCCTCCTGCCAGAAAGTGACTCGGCAAGTGAGGGGGAAGGGCCATCAGGACTTACCTCTGGAGCATCGGCTTCCCTGGCTTAGCTCCAGGAGCCAGAGGCAGACCAGGTGGAGGAGATAACAAGGCCTCCGTCCCCTGACTCTTCCCCCCCCAGGCCATGCCTCCAGACCCGGCTGATGGCAATCAGGCCTGGCTGGACCCTAGGTTTCGTAGGCAGGAGAGGTGGGAACAACAGAAGCAAGGGTGGGGCAGGCTAGGAAATGCTGAGTCATGGAACCACACCCCACAGGATATAAAAGCAGCAAGGGCTGCTATACCACTTCATGGCAAGCAAATCAACTGCTTAGAGGGAGAGAACTCGAGATGAAGTACTGTTTGTTCCTGGTTTCCTGGTTGACTCATCGGCATCAAGAGAAATAACAGAGGCACTTGGCATACGCTCGCTAGTTTGCTGCCAGAACTGATAGTTGCTGGCTAATTAAGTCATCGCTCGTGTCTCCCAGACTGAGGTGAGGGGGACAGAACAGTGTGTGTGTGTGTGTGTGTGTGTGTGTGTGTGTGTATCTGACTAGCTCTTAATTTGAGGGACATTGCCTTAATTATTAAATTAAAGCATTCACAACCTGTTTTTCATCCAGTTTTTCTAACCATAAAAAAAACCCCGCATTTAAACCATTTCCACCCAAAAGATATTGAGTATAAAACAAGAGATTAGGGAAGAAGAAATAATCATGGTATGGTGGTTAGCTAAATTGCCCAGATTAGTAATCTGGAACAGGGATCTCCAACCTTGGCAACTTTAAGCCTGGAGGACTTCAACTCCCAGAATTCCCCAATATTCTGGGAGCTGAAGTCCTCCAGGCTTAAAGTTGCCAAGGTTGGGGACCCCTGATCTGGAATACATATGTAGTCCTATATTCAAGCTTGCACTGCATTGATTTCCTGTTTGGCTGGACTTTTCTTTGATGGACCCTTTCCCTCGTTTTTCTTCTTGCCTACTTTTTTCCTCTTGTTGCTACATGTTCTTGAGATTAAAAGCTCTTCCATCCAGCCACTGGTCTTTTGTCATTTACTGTCTGCAGAAGTGTTATGTTGTTAGGTGGTTTCCCAATGCTGTCTCCCTCATTCTGCCTTTCTAGGTTCTAGCTAGTCCATGAAAAGCCAGTGCCCTCCTTCCACTCCACCACCGCCAGATTTCTTCTTTCTTTGCTAAACGTTCATTTTGTGGAAGAGAAAAAAAATATACATCCCTGGTGCTGCCGTGTAATGGGGTGAGCTCCCGTTACTTGTCCCAGCTTCTGCCAACCTAGCAGTTCGAAAGCACGTTAAAAAATGCAAGTAGAAAAAATAGGGACCACTTTGGTGGGAAGGTAACAGCATTCCGTGCGCCTTTGGCATTGAGTCATGCCAGCCACATGACCACAGAGATGTCTTAAGACAGCGCTGGCTCTTCGGCTTTGAAACATAGATGAGCACCACCCCCTAGAGTCAGAAATGACTAGCACATATGTGCGAGGGGAACCTTTACCTTTATGGAGATGGATGGAAGATGATGGTAACAAGGGACACCTTGTCCCATCAGGTAATGGGACAAAGCAGAACTTCTCAACAATCCACTATCTCCCCTGAAATTGCAGAGAACTGGTGCAAAATTGTCTTCTTGGGATTTTTTTTTAAAAAAACAAATTTATTAAAATTTTAATCAAGAAAGATAAGAAAAGAGAGAAAAGAAAAAACAAAGCTAAAAGTGCAAAAGTAAAAAGAGAAAAGAAAAATATAAACATATTGAAAATATTTAAGAAACAGCTTTTGATTTTCTTTCCCAGCAGTTACAAATGTTTTAACCTCTTACTCTATGGTTACAGCATGACTTTCAATTTTTTTCCTATAATCTATTTTTTTTTATAATCATCAAAATCATGTATCAAATTCATTTTTTTCTATTTCACACAAAAAGCTTAGAAAGGGTTTCCGCTGAGCACTAAACCTAGTCAGTGTTTTTCTCTGATCAAAGAGGTCAATGTGACCAGCCTTCTTGGAAAACCAAGGTCTTGGTTGACTTCATAATTCTCTTGAAATATGGGGACACAAAAGGCCTCATTCTCAGATTTGCATATTTTCCATGAGAAGATGGCTTTTCAGAAACTTCCTTTTGCTGGTAGATGGAGGAACTATAACGAAGAATTAGATGGTAGCAGCTGAGCAAGCTGTACTTTTTCCCATTTCCCTAGTCAGCATTGCCAGAATCAAGAAATAGTGACAGAGTCATCCAAAGTGCACCATATAACCTGCCCTTGCTCCATACCATATGCTAACCACAAATTTCTTTCCCAAACATGGACCTCTGTGACCAAAATAATACTTCTTGTTAGTTGTGAAGTTGTGCCCAACCCATCACGACCCCATGGACAACGTTCCTCGAGGCCTTCCTGTCCTTAACCATCCTCTGGAGTCCATTTAAGCTCACGTCTACTGCTTCAGTGATTCCATCCAGCCACCTCATTCTCTGTCATCCCCTTCTTCTTTTTCCCTCAATCTTTCCCAGCATTAGGTTCTTCTCCAGTGAGTCTTTCCTTCTCATTTGGTGGCCAAAGTATTTGAGCTTCATCTTCAGAATCTGGCCTTCTAAAGAGCAGTCAGGGTTGATCTCCTCTAGGACTGACCAGTTTGATCACCTTGCAGTCCAAGCGACTTGCAGAAATAATACTATCAGTGCATAAAGAAAGAGGGTACTATATTTGCCAGGAGTAAGCATTAAAAAGATAGCACACTCACAAAGCCCAATAAAAACTAAACCCATGCAAACATTCCTTCATAATGTGCTGTCTCTACTCAAGATATTTGGTGATCATTGAATGTCCTCTAACAGTTGGAAGAGAAAACTTGGAGAGTGGGAGAACATAAAAAGGGAACAGAAGGGGTGAAATGCTCCCAGTTTGGACCAGATTACCCGATCCGGTAGCGATGGTGGCAGGTGGTTCAGAGAACCGGTAGCAAAAATCCCTGACCCTCCTTCCTCCCGCATGCCCAGCTGAGCCACACGATCATCAGAGATTTTTTTTTACTTTTAAATGCATTCTTTCTTCAGCCGAAAAAAATGCTTTTAAAAGTTAAAAAAAAAAGCTTCTGATGATCACGCAATTCAACTGGGATTGTCAGAACCTTTTCAAAGCATTTTTTCTACAACCTCTTCGGCTGAAGAGGCTGTAAAAAATGCTTTTAAAGGGTTCTGGCGATCAGGCAACTCAGCTGGGATCATCAGAACCCTTTCAAAGCATTTTTTCTACACGTTTTCTACAAGAGGCTGTAAAATAATGCTTTTAAAAGTAAAAAAAAAAGTTGGCCATGCCCA
Organism: Ahaetulla prasina; assembly: GCF_028640845.1. NCBI lineage: Eukaryota > Metazoa > Chordata > Lepidosauria > Squamata > Colubridae > Ahaetulla > Ahaetulla prasina. The sequence continues at coordinate 277,378,555 of NC_080540.1, read as the reverse complement.
CATTACCCACCACCACCACCACCAAGCCACGCCCACAGAACCGGTAGTAACAAATTTTACATTTCACCCCTGGAGCAAAGTGTCTTGAAAGAAAGAAATATGAACTATAAGCTATGAAATATGGCGAGTAGCATCAAGCCGGCTTTGCATTACTCATTTTCCCCTAAATGTTCTAGGAAAACATAGTTGCAAGGAAACGCCTCTGTAAATAGATGATAACATTAACACTTACTGTTTAACACCTATATTTTGAAAGAAAGATAATCTTAGTAAGTACAAGATGTTATGAATTAATGAAAAGATCCGTTTTCAAATGGCTGGCAATTTGTCATCACAATATCTTCTGAAAGGTGGATATTATTTTTCATGCTGATAAAACTCGTTGGTGTGGCCACCTTGTAGCTGTTCCAAGTAATATTTATTAAACGATAGCACATCTGTTACTACAATTACGTCAACACTGACTACAGAGTCCTAAGCTTTAGAACACTTGTTTTGGAGGCCACAGTACAATTGAATAAGCCATAAACATGCAACTTCTTAAACTATTAAGTTCATCAGGGGCAGCAAAATGTTTAGGTAAGCGGAGTTGCATTCACGTGGTCCCTGCTTAACTCACTTCAGCTTCAGTAATGTCTTGCTTCTACTGAACTGAAAATATATTTTCCTATAAAACTGATAGTAAAATGAATATAATATAGGACACTTTTAAAACCTTGACCCACTATCCTAAAACAATATCAGTACTTTTAAAATAGGAATAATTAGCAAAGTGATTCTCTTTCATGGAAGGTAGCTCACAACCAGGGGCAATCAGGATTCTTGTGCTATTTCTGTCTCTATCTCTGTCTCTGTCTCTGTCTCTATCTCTATCTTCTCTATCATCTCTATCTCTCTATCTCTCTATCTCTCTATCGCTATCGCTATCACTATCTATCGCTATCTCTATTTCTATCTATCTCTATCTCTAATTATCTCTGTCTCTATTTCTCTCTCTAGTTATTTCTATCACTATTTCTATCTATCTATCTATCTATCTATCTATCTATCTATCTATCTATCTATCTCTATCTCTATCTCTGTATCTATTTCTCTCTGTATCTATTTCTCTCTCTAGCTCTAGCTCTAGCTTACTCTAGCTCTCTATCCCTATACCCTTTCCTATATTATCACTATCATCTCTATTTCTATCATCTCCATCTCTATCTTGACTTCAATCTTGACTTCAACCTCTGTGTCTGCCTCTATCTCTAACTAGCCCTAATTAACACTAACTCTAGCTCTAATTGTAATTCAAAGTTTTCTTTTAATTAAAAATAAAATAAAATAAAAAGAAGCTGAAATATTGGAAAGGACCAGCCTTTAGCATCGTATTTATTTACAGCGAAACATTTGGGTCTCACGATGAGTCAGCAGAGATGGAGAGAACATCTACTTCATCTTCCAAGAAACAACTAAAATAGTTGATTGACTTGGCTATGCCCAATGAGTCAGCTACTTTTTTGAACAAGCAGATTTCTAATGGTAATCATTTTCTGGGTACACCCATCACATCTCAAATTTTCTAATTTGTTGTGATCCAAAATCTGAACAAGAAAAGTCTATGTCAGGGAAAGCAGCCTGAAGAACGTGTGAAAAACTCCAGCCATTGTCTTCCAAAGTTGTGTGAACCAGTCCATCCAATAAGCCATAATGAAGCATGCGCTCGGATATGGCATACTATATAAACACAGCAATTGTGTTTTGGTAACTCAGTTTTAGGATTTTTGTATCATGTGAACTTTAATTTGTGTGCTTTAAATTTAATTATAGAGTATTCTTATTTATTTATTTGTCAAATGTGTTCAAGATAGCAAATATAGGTATAAACATAAACATAAACAAAGGAAGTAAGTGCAGATAAATGGGGCATTTATGCATGCCGGACCTTTACGGACCTCTTAGGAATGGGGTGAGATCCATGATAGACAGTTTGAGGTTGAAGCTGTGGGAGTTTGAGACTGTAACAACGGGGTCAAGTAGAGCATTCCAGGCATTGACCACTCTGTTGCTGAACTCATATTTTCTGCAATCAAGTTTGGAGCGGTTTACCTTGAGTTTGTATCAATTGTTTGCCTGTGTATTATTGTGGTTGAAGCTGAAGAAGTCGTTGAGAGGTAAGACAATTATGTGTACTATACTTAGATCAGACCGCAGGCGGCACAGTTCCAGATTGTCCAAACGCAGAATTTCAAGTCAGGTGGCATAAGGGATTCTATTTTGAGTAGTGGAGTGGGGTACTCTTCTCGTGAAATACCTCTGGACCCGCTCAATAGTGTTAATTTCCGATATATAGTGTGGATTCCAGGCAGATGAGCTGTATTCAAGAATTGGTCTGGCAAAGGATTTGTATGCCCTAGTGAGCAATACAATGTTACCGGAGAAGAAGATTCGCAAGATTAGGTTAACAATTCTTAATGCCTTTTTGGCAATGCTGTTACAGTGATAGTTGTTGTAACAGTGTTACACTTGCTTAATGTTCGTTTGTTCTGCAACCATTCAAACATACAACAGTTCTGAAGAGGTGGTATTTACAAACTGTCCTCAAAGTTATGGTTAACTCAGCATCCATGCAGTCACACAATGCAATCTAAGTGCTTGGCCATTGGTTTGCAATTATGATGTTGCAGTGTCCCTGGGTCATTGTTGCCATTTGCCGTGTTCACTCCTGGGTTCTGACAAACAACATTAATGAGGAAGCAGGCAGGCAGTTGCAAATGGTGATCATATGACCATAGGATGCCACAACCCTGCAGGATTTACCTACCAATGGGAACTGGGATTGCCGGAACTGCCATTGTAGCTCAATCCATTCACATGATGTTGTGTCTTATGACCGTGTTGCTTAATGACAGAGTTGTCAGTCTCAATTACCATGAATAAGTGAAGACTACCTTTAATACAATACCTTTCCTACATTTTCACATTGGAAAGATTGGTCCCCAACACGGTTTCCTCACATTTGATAAGAGAAACTGGAACAAAAATATTTAGTCCAACTGCATAACTGCCTAAACTTTAAGGCTGTGCAAAGCTTGAAAAGGGTACTTTGCTTTCACAGTGTTCGGACTGAAGCATCCCTTGAAAGTTGCTTCTGAAGCAGTATGTCCTTTCCAATTTTCAGAAAAGGAAGCAAAATTGCCAAGTTGCTTCATTGCCTTTTACCCAATTTCTTCCTGTTCCACAATCAGAAAAGGCTTCCATGCATGCACTGTGTAGGAAGAGGCTATTGACCATGAAAAAAACCTCTTCCAGTAAAGATTGCAGCTGTAGCCACACAAGTTGCCTGGATGAGATGAACAGTACAGGTAGTCCTTGACTTACAACAGTTCATTTAGCAACCATTCAAAGTTACAACGGCAATGAAAAAAGTGATTTATGATCGTTTTTCACAGATACAACCTTTGCAGCATCCCCATGATCAGATAATCAAAATTCAGATACTTGGCAACTGGTACATATTTATGGTCATTGCTGAGTCCCAGGGTCATGTGATCACTTTTTGCAACCTTCTGACAAAGAAAGTCAATGGGGAAGCCAAATTCACTTAACAACCAGATTACAACCAGATTATCAACTGCAGTGATTCACTAAACCTGTGGCAAGAAATGATGTAAAATGGGCCAAACTCACTTAACAAATTCTCACTTAACAACATAAATTTTGGGCTCGTTTGTGGTCGTAAACTGAGGATTATCTATATTGTGCCTGCAACGTAATAAAGCAAAGATTCTTGGCTCTAAGAAGCTGATCAAGATTCACTGCAGCCATTTAACTTAACTCTATAAAGTTTGTAAAGTTAAAGTTAGATATACTATAGAATAGATAGAATAGAGTAGAATTTATTGGCCAAGTGTGATTGGACACACAAGGAATTTCTTTTGGTGCATATGATCTCAGCGTACATAAAAGGAAAAAAAATACCTTCATCAAAGGTACAACATTTACAACACAAATGATGGTCATAGGTTGCAATTTAACCTTAATGATAGCAACAAAAAGTTACAGTCATACAGTCATAAATGGAAAGAGATTGGTGATGAAAACAATGAGAAGATTAATTGTTATGTATCTTTAAATATTTTGGGCGGGAAACAAGCACGTTGCTGATTGGTTGATGCCGCCGGTTAAACAGTATATAAAGGGTTGTTTTTCCCCAGCCAGGTTGCTGGGTTCACCATATATTAAAGAGCTGTTGTCACTACCCTGGTCTCCAGCCTCGTTACTTCCCGAACTTAACACTGGCGACGAAGGTGGGATTTCGAGGCTAAGGAGCACCAGAACCGAGCTGAAGCACGAAAGAACCGAACCCAGCAAACACAGGGCAGAAAAGCGGAGATGGCCAGTTACACTCCGCCCGCACCGTTTGACCCGGCTAAAGAGAAATGGGGAACGTATATGACCCGTTTCGAAAGCTTTCTAGAACCAACGAACTGCAAGGAGTTCCAGACAACCGCAAAAGGGCATACTTCTTGAGCCACTGCGGTCCGAGGTCATCGACATCGCGGAAGCCCTGGCAGAGCCAACGCCGTACAATCGGTATCGTGGCAAACTCTGCAAACCCTGCTAAAAACCATTTGGCCAACGCCGTCCAAATCGTGCGGCGTTTGAATTTGGAGGCGCCGACAGCTGAGGCGAATCCATCGGCGACTACATGGCGCCCTGCGGAAAGCCTCCAAAGACTGTGGGTACCGAGACCTGGGCGAGGTGCTGCTGAGCAACTCATCAGGGGGTCAGAGACATCCGTTTGCGGCGGCTGCTATCAAAAGCAATCTGCGCTGGCAAACGCCTGGACGAAGCCAGAGCGCATGAAATGTCCACCAAGCGGCGGAGACACTGCAAAAGCCTCTCACCAAAGGCGAGCACAAAGTCAACCCGGTGCACCAAGAAGAGATCCAGACCGAATCCGGCGGTGAGGATGAGGAAGGGTCTGCCGAACCGAGAAAGCGCAAAGAGGACCGAGACGAATGCGGAAGTTGCGGAGGTCAACACCAGCGCCAACGCTGCAAGTTTAAGGGCGCAACATGTCGGCGGTGCGAGAAGAAGGGCACCTAGCTCAAGTCTGTCGAGCTCCCCAACCTTCCCGCCGAAAATTCAAATCGGCCAATCAGGCGCGGGATCGGCAAGGCGACCCGCGATTGGCTCAAACAAAAAGGCGTGATTCAACCAAACGACTGTGGTCATAGGCCGCGCCTCAACCCGAGTGGAGAAGAAGATCTTCACCAAACCCAAAATTGAAGGAGTACGGTGCCGACTCGAAGTGGACACCGGGTCAGCGATCACCATCATGTCCTGGGACACTTTGGCGAAATCACTGCCAGCAGTCGCGAAGCGCCACCTGCAAACACAACGGCTACGAGTCCACGACTACCAAGGGAATCGAATCCCTGTTCGAGGGACCACCTCTGTCCGAGTTGAGTACGGACCACACAAGAAGACCCTGCCCATCACGATCGTCGAAGGGACCCTGCCTAGTTTGTTGGGACTAGACTGGTTTCGTGCACTGGGCATGGGAGTGACTGGCATCTACAGAAGTGACTGTAACCTGAAAGACATGCTCATGAACGAGTTCGAAGATGTCTTCAAGGACTGCCTGGGCAAGTACAAGGGGACCCCTATTTCCTTCAACTTAGACCCCCAGGTAGCTCCCATTAGGTTAAAGGCAAGGAGAGTCCCTTTTGCCCTTAAACCTAAAATTGACAAGGAGCTAGATAAGCTCATAAATCAGGGGATTTTGGTGCCAGTCGATCACGCAAAGTGGGAGGCAATCGCCACCCCAGTAAAACCAGACGGGTCAATTAGAATCTGCGCTGACTACAAGGCGACGCTAAACAAAGCCTTACAGAAAAGCGCTTACCCGGTTCCCGTGGTGCAACACTTGCTGCACTCTTTGGGGCAAGGGCAAGTCTTTGCAAAGTTAGACTTGGCCCAAGCCTACCAACAACTGCCCGTGAGCGCCAACACAGCGAAGCCCAAACGATTGTAACTCACAGGGGGCATTCAAGTGCACCCGATTACAATTTGGGGTGAGTGTGGCACCAGGCTGTTCCAAAACTTAATGGAACGACTTCTGCAAGGGCTCCCAGGGTAGTTCCTACTTCGATGATGTATTGATATCAGCGGAAAATGTAGAGGAATTGGGGAGCGTCTGAGAAAGGTTCTGGGCATTTTCGGTCAGCGGACTAAAGGTTAAAGTGAACAAATGCCAGATAGGGTAGAATCCGTCGAATTCTTGGGCTACCGAATAGACAAGAAAGGAATTCACCCCACTGAGAGCAAGGTCAAGGCAATCAGAAAGGCTCCAGCGCCCAAAAACAAAACAGAGCTACAGGCATTCCTGGGGCTAGTGAATTTTCTGCGGTCTTTTTAAAAACAAAGCGACCGTTGCTGAACCGCTGCATAAGCTTCTAGGAAAAATACTGTTTGGTCTTGGGAAAGTCGGAAAATAGGGCTTTCAAGCAGTAAAAACCTGCTCTCGGCGATAGCCTGCTCATCCAGTATCATAGCTCATTACCCTAGTGCTGGTTTGCGATGCCTCCCTTACGGGGTGGGGGCTGTGCTCAGCCACAGACTTCCAAACAGCACAGAAGCCCCTATAGCCTTCTACTCCAGAACGATGTCCTCCCCAGAGAGGAACTATAGCCAGTTAGATAAGGAAGCGCTAGCAATTGTGTCAGGGGTGAAAAAATTTCATGAATATGTTTTTGGGCGAGACTTTGAAATTGTGACTGACCACAGACCGCTGTTAGGAATACTGGCTGGCGACCGCCCAACGCCTGTGGCACTTTCGCCACGTTTGACTCAATGGACTATTTTCTTAGCCGCTTATTCTTACAAGCTGCAGCATCGACCAGGAAAAGAAGTGGGGCATGCGGACGCGTTAAGCAGATGCCCACTACCAGGGGCGATCGAAGACCCCACTCCGGGGACACCCATCCTGCTGATTGACTCTTTGGACTCTGGCCCAGTCACTTCTAAGGAAGTGGCTCGGGCATCATACCGGGACATTATGTTAAGGACTGTACTCGGTTGGGTACAAAGAGGGTGGCCCGCTGCGCCGGGCGAACGGTTTAAGGAATTTGTAAAAAAACGTGATGAGCTCTCGGCTCAAGGGGTGCCTATTATGGGGTGATCGTGGTAATCCCGGATAAATTAAGGGGAAAGGTATTGGACCTCCTCCACGAGGGTCACCCAGGGATCGTAAGGATGAAGGGGCTAGCAAGAAGCTATGTGTGGTGGCCACTCATGGACTCAGAGATTGCTGAGAGGGTAGGGAAATGCCAGGCTTGCCAAGAGTCCAGACCTCTACCCCAACGGCCCCAGTCAGGAATGGGAAAAACCTCAAGGGCCCTGGTCAAGAATCCACATTGATTTTGCTGGCCCTTTCCACGGCCAAACCTTCCTAGTGGTTGTCGACGCATTCTCTAAATGGTTAGAGATCATACTCATGAAATCCACTATGGCCGAGGCAGTAATCGCAGCCCTGCGCCACCTATTCGCAACCCACGGGTTGCCTGACACTCTGGTGTCAGACAACGGCCCGCAATTCACGGCAGCCCAGGTTGGGGAAAACTTGGCAGGGGGGGGGAACCGACATGCCCTCTGCGCCTTTCCACCCCGCGTTGAATGGCCTTCCGGAGCGTTCCGTCCGGAGCGCTAAGGAGGCATTGTCCAGGCTCAAGCCAGGTGACTGGCAAACAAAGATAGATTTCTTTCTGGCCGTTCAGCACAGAACCCCAAGCACTGCTACAGGCAGAAGCCCAGCCGAACTCTTGATGGGACGGAAGCTCCGGTGCCCACTTGACCGTTTGAATCCCATTACACACCAGAGGGTTACAAGGGGAACTAGAAAACGAGAGAAATGGGCATAGGCGACGAGTGTGGGCCCGCAACTATGGGGACGGCCCAAGTTGGCTCGCAGGGCAAATCATAAAAGCAACCGGTCCAAAGTCATACTTGGTGAATTACAAGACAACTGAGTATGGGCGCCATATAGATCAGATAAGAAGCGAATAGCTGAACAACCCGAGCTAAATGAGACAGATAATGACCACTCCTTATTTGAACCCACAGCTGACCATAACCCGGGAGGCGCAAGACTTAGCTGAGGTCCCGGAGGTCCAGCGACGCCATCAGGTTCGATGGAAACAGCAGGGAAAATTACAAAAGTAATCCAAGGCCGGATGGCCAAGAAAAAGAGTCTGCAAATAATCCAGGGCCCGATGGCCTAGAGAAAGAGCTGGGAGGAGCAAACAGCCCCTCCGACCAGCTCAAAACACCACCCAGGACTGAACCGCGCAGGTCTGAAAGAATTAGGAGACGCCCAGGTTATTTGCGTGACTACGTCGAAAAATAACATGTAAATAATATGTAAATAGTGGTAAAGTGTTTTCTGGGAGGGGAGGAGTGTTATGTATCTTTAAATATTTTGGGCGGGAAACAAGCACGTTGCTGATTGGTTGATGCCGCCGGTTAAACAGTATATAAAGGGTTGTTTTTCCCCAGCCAGGTTGCTGGGTTCACCATATATTAAAGAGCTGTTGTCACTACCCTGGTCTCCAGCCTCGTTACTTCCCGAACTTAACATTAATAGTAGTGTAGACTTAGTAAATAGTTGGACAGTGTTGAGGGAATTGTTTAGCAGAGTGATGGCCTTCGGGAAAAAACTGTTCTTGTGTCTAGTTGTTCTGATGTGCAATGCTCTATAGCGCCGTTTTGATGGTAGGAGTTGAAACAATTTATGTCCAGGATGTGAGGGATCTGTAAATATTTTCATGGCCCTCTTCTTGATTCGTGCAGTATACAGGTCCTCAATGGAAGGCATGTTGGTAGCAATTATTTTTTCTGCAGTTCTAATTATTCTCTGAAGTCTGTGTCTTTCTTTTTTTTTTTAATAAATAATTTTTATTTCCATTTTCAAACATCATATTTATGTACAAACTATTATCCATCATTAATCATTAATTTTTATTTATTACTGATTCAGGCCTGCCCGATTGCCACTTCCTTTCTTCACAACCTCCCTCTCTACCCTCTACTACTTTCCCATCCATCCTCACCTCCTTCACTTTACTACTTCCTCTCCTCCTTCTCCACTCCTCCCTTCTTCCACCCTATCTAACCTTCTTATTCCCCTCCTCCTTCTCTATTCATTCCTAACTACTTTCTTCCCTCCTACTACTCTTCTCTCCTTTTCTTCCTGAAATGGCAGTCGAGCATCCCCAATATCATTTAAAAATTTTAATTTCATATCTTCAAAAATTACTGTACATTAATAATCAATCCATGTATCATTTCCCCTTCCCCCTCCTCCCCTTCCCCCAGACTTCCCAGAGCAAATACCGGGTATTATGACCAACAATCACAATCTAACGTATACCAAATATACATAACCTCCCACTTTTAAAAATTTAAAGCTTTAGATCCCCTCACAATAAAAATAAAAAGATAGGAAAGAATAATAAAAAAAAAGGAAAAGAAGAGAAGCAATACCAACTTCACATATTAATTCTTCTTACAGTCCAATCTTAAAATTAATCCATCTTCTCAAATTCAATTTTTCCCCCCACTTGTATATTCCTTCAAATTTCATAAGTCCATTTCTCAAATTACTGTCCATCTTCTCGAACTCAAATTTTTATCACTTATATATTTCTTCAATTGCCATAAGATTTAATGTCCGTTCTTCTTACAGTCCATTTTAAAAATCAGTCCATCTTCTAAAGTTCAATTTTTTTTCCCAGCCACTTGTATATTCCTTCAAATTTCATGTCCATTTCTTAATTTACAATCCAGCTTCTCAAATTCAAATTTTCATCACTTATATATTTCTTCAATTGTCATAAAATTTAATATCCAATCTTCCAATACTACTCCATCAATCAAATATCATTTCAAATAAAATCTCTCAAATATAGTATTCATCCACAATATAACAGTAAGCAGTTAAAATCATTACATCCACATTATCTAAATTCATAAATTTCACTTTCCATCCTTCACAATTGAATAATATCATCCCATAGATTTATACCATACGAATAGCAAATAACAAAAATCCTATAATTTATATCCTAAACAAATCAATTCCAAAAATTAACCATAATCATCATATTCACATCTTAAACATTCCTCCCTCTCCATTCTATTTTCCATCATTTCCAAACCAATTAACTTAGCATCTAACAACAAAGGATTCCCACTCTTAAAACATTAATATAAAATGTCTCGCTTTCATAACTGAATTAAGAAAATACTTTCTGCCTCTAAAATTCACTGACAAACCCATTGGGACTTCCCATCTAAAATATATCTGATGTTTCTTAAACTCATCCACTAAAAAAGCAAATTCTCTTCTCTTAACATTTTAGGAGGAATTTCCTTCATCATTTTTATATCTTGTCCCAATATTTGGAATTTATTTTTATAAAAGGCTTGCAAAATTTCGTACCTAACCTTTTTAGTTGTAAAATAAATAACCACATCCCTCGGTACTCTATTTTGTCTTGCCCACCAAGAATTAACACGATAAATTCTTTCAATATTAGTCTCAAAATCTTCTGGCTCCACACCCTTTATCTGAGCAAAGGCTTGCGTAAAAATCTCCTTTAAATTTTCCTTCCTATTTTGTTTCAACCCCCTCACCCTTATAGCATATTCCATTAATCTATATTGTAATATTACTCTTTCTTCATCTGCCCTATCTACCTTTGCCTGTGTATCTTCCATCTTATTATCTAAATTCCAATTGTTTTGATTTTTTTGAGTTTCTTCTATTTTCCTTTGCAACTCTAAGTCTGTGTCTTTCTTGTTGGGTTGCAGAACCAAACCAAATATGTTCTTTGTAATAAGGATGTATATCTAAATTTAACTTTACAAACTTTATACCTCTGAATATAGTGGACCTTGACAGATGATGGCTAAATTTGTCACTCTGTGAATGAGATGTCACTGGATTTGATAAATAAATAAATCCGAGGAGTGTCATTCAAAGAGAAAAAGAAATGAATGAATGAGAGAAAGAAAGAAAGAAAGAAAGAAAGAGAGAGGAAGGAAGGAAGGAAGGATGGAAGGAAGGAAGGAAGAAAGAAAGGAAGAAAGAAAGAAAGAAAGAAAGAAAGAAAGAAAGAAAGAAAGAAAGAAAGAAAGAAAGAAAGAAAGAAAGAAAGAAAGAAAGAAAGAAAGAAAGAAAGAAAGAAAGAAAGAAAGAAAGAAAAAAAGAAAGAAAATAGAGAGATAATAGATAGGTATTTGTAGATGTCCAGTTGCACAGAAATTATGACTTTTCACAGTTTCAGATCTCTGCTTGCACAAATTTAATATCTAAGATTTCAACTTCTTGTCCACAAATCTGATCATCCTGGAAAAATATACAACAGACTATTGTAGAAGCCATATTTGGAAAATATGGAATATTGAGGGAATGGGGCATCAGAAGATCAAGGCTGGGAGGTGCCTTGTGTGCTGCAAGAGGGAATCCGTTATCAGAGTGGTAACAAAAGATTCCCCCAAGCCCATCCAAGGAGAAGAGTAATCAGGCAACTGGGTTACTTGAGCAGAATCGATACCAAATCCAGCTTCTGTTTTCTTAAAATGTTACCTAACATTGGCAGACAAAAAAAACATATTTCTCAAACTGTCGAGATACATGACTAGACTCTAAAAAGGGTATGATTAGAAAGTTAAAGTCAAAGGTTTCCAGGGAAGTTGTTCTTAGCTTGATCCACAAACTGGATAAACTGGAATGTGGTGGATTTAAGACAACTTCAAGTTCTTGAACTGAGACATGATATCGTGTGTCTCATCATTTGTTTTGTTGAAGATGTTATGCAGTGTTAACCTAACACCTCATTCCTGATGGAAGTAATCCCAGCCTTCAGCACTGCTCCATTCTATGAGCCACCATGTTATAGCAATTCTTTCCTTTTAAATGTTGAGTAAATGTCAGAAACAGACAGAAAAGTGACAATGTCTAAAACTTATCTTAATTTTAAAAATTAGATATAACTACTGAAATTAAAAAGGGAGACTACCTGATGCTCAGGGCAAAAATAGTATTGCAGAGATTTCTGATTTTGCAAATTAATTCTGCCTTTCTGATTGTAATTTCACAGACATCAACCAGACCTTCTTTTCAACAAAAAATGTTGTTCTTGTTGAAAAGAAAGAAGGTGGGAAATAAAAAAAAAACTTCACTATCCTGCTCAGAATGTTCATAAGAACGGATCTTCCCCATTTTCTCACCTTTTTAGAGAAGGTTGTTCAGAAAATGGTCCATCTGCAGTTGATGAGAACTTATTATCTAGCCTTTTTTTCAGCTGTATTTCAGGCCAGGATTTTAGTATGGAGACAACTTTGTTTGCAAATATAGTTGACCTGTTGTGGAGCCAGGAGAGATGTCAGGCATCTATCCTTGAGCTCCTCAATCTTTCAGGAGCTTTTGATACCATTAACTGGAGCAGAAGGGTGTTAAACTCGATTTCATTGAGGGTCACATCAAGGTTGTGTTTGACCTGGGGGGGGGCAGAGTGGGTGTAGCAGGAGTGGGCATCGCCAGCTCGATGTCACTCTGTCAGGGGTGCCTGTAGTAGCCCAAATGCTCTGCCAGTGAAAATAGGCTCCCGAACTCCATTTCCAGCTACAACAGCCTCCTGCAACCCTCTGCCAGTGAAAATGGAGCTCGGCAGGGCTGCATTCAGCCTCCCTGAGCTCCGTTTTCACTGGCAGAAGCACTGTGGGCTGGCCCTTCACTGTTTCCAAGGCAGCCCCATGGTCTATAGATCTAAGCAGATCCAGCCTGATGGTGAACCTTTTCGGCGCTGAGTGCCCAAACTGGAACAGGTGTGCACATGCGTGTATGTGTGCATGCCAGAGCACCAGAAGCCCAAAGACCAGCTGGCCAGCATGTGCATGCCTGGTTTTTGTTTTGTTTTTTGCATTTCTGGGTGTTTTTCAGGCTGTTTCTTGGGCTTTTTTCAGGCCATTTTTCGGGCTGTTTCCAGGCTGTTTTTGGACTGAAAAATGGGTGCCCACAGAGAGGACTCTGCCATAGGTTTGGCATCATGGCTGTAGGCCTTGAGTTTCACACCCCTGGAATAGAGTCTCCTTCTCAGCCAACTTGGGGGGGTTAGAGATAAGGGCAGTGGTGGGATTCAAGTAGTTTAACAACCGGTTCTCTGCCCTAATGATTTCTTCCAACAACCAGTTTGCCAAACTGCTCAGACAGTTAACAACCGGTTCTCCCGAAGTGGTGCGAACTGGCTGAATCCCACCACTGGATAAGGGGCAACATTGTACGGCAGTTCTCGCCCTTCCTTTGGGGACAGTTTCAGGTAGTGTTGATTCAGAAGACACTCCTTAGGCTCCCTCCTTTCTGGGGTGCCAAAAGGCTTGAGTCACTCTCCCCTCTCCATCTATATGGAACCATGGGTGAGGTCATTTGCCTAGTATGCTGATAATAACTGATCACATCTGTTGACTCCAGGTCAACTAAGTGAGGTTGTCAAGGTCCTCTCCTGTTGCTTGAAAGCTGTGCATGTGTGGATGGGGAGGAACTATCTCAATCCTACTAAGACATCCTGGACATTATGGCCTTTTGCAAGCCATAATGGTTGCCAGTTTATTCATTGTGTAAAGCAGTTTTAAGCTATCTTTCCCAATAAAGCCTGTCTAGGATTGTTGTTTGTAATATAATCATCAAAATATTTAAAGCAAGGTAATTGTATACAAACTTCTAATATTACAAACAGTTTTCCCCCTCTATTTATTTATTTATTTCGTCAAGCATGTATTTTATGACAATACAAGTGTAAACTCTGTTTACTTTACTCTATTTACTCTGTTGAGTTACAGTCCTATCCATTCTTCCTGGTTTCAGTAGAAAACTATTGACAAGTAGGTTGGCTTGGTCGTTCAACAGTGATACACTGGTGAAGCAGGCACAGCAGCGCCTGCATTTTCTGTATCGCAAGAGAAAAGTACATCTTCCTTCCACTGTCCTTATCACTTTCTATAGAGGGATGATTGAGAGCATCCTGTCATATTGCATTACAGTCTGGCTTGGAAGCATTACAGCTTTAGACAGGAAGGCTGTGGTGAGGATGGCAGAAAAAAATATTGGTAGTTCATTTCCTTCTATTCAGGACATAGCATATAAGCGATGCTTGTCCAGGGTCCTCAGGATTGTCAGGGACACTACACATCCTCTCTATGACCAGTTTTCCTTGTTACCTTCTGGGAAGAGGATTCTTGATATATGAAGCAGAACATTCAGATTCAGTCACAGTTTTGTTCCATGTAGCATCAATCTTGTGAACGCTCAAATTTCCTCGTTCTGTAATGTATTCAAAATGGACAGTGATTGATGTGTGTGTGTATAGGTATGTTTATTTGTATGCATATAGTGTGTGATACTCAGAATGGTATTTAGGACTGTACTGGAAATATATAGAAGAGGCCTTCATCCTGCAGTGGATAGACAATGACTAAAATGATGATGATGATGATGGTGATGATGGTGATGGTGATAATGATGATATAGTATGTCTATATATGTGTTATGTATGGATATGGATATATATTGTACATATACAAATACATGCGCAAACAAACACACACACATATATTTTTACTGTTCTCAGTAAAAAATGACAATAAAGGATATCTTGATATTAAACTTGCTATTCTATCCTGATCACTATCCTGCCTCTGTTTCTTCTGTTCCTAGTTCCTGCCAGTCACCTGATTTTTCTCCAAGGTAAACAGGTGACAAAGCCTAATAGATTTTACACACCCTGAGTCTGTCCTTGTTCTGTGTTGAAATAAGGGAAAATGCTACTTCAACAATTGTATAGCGAAGGATTATTTAAGCCTGTTTCATTCATGGTTTGGGGACATGATGAATGTAATACCACCACGAAGACCCAGCAGAAGACAAAAAAGATGTGCCCGGGACAAGTTTGTGCTGGGGGTAGATAGAACTGGGGACACTGGCAAAGAATCAAAGTTCACGTTCAATACATGTTTATACATGAATCAAAGTTCATGTATAGTCAGTATAAAATAATCATCTTAAATCATAGCAGGAAACTGTCCAGTAAAACATATATCCAGTAAAATGATTTTAATAAGCATATCCAGTAAACTGATTTTAATAAGCTATTTTTGAAAAGCAAGGACTGTAGCTTGAAATACTGTACATAAATCTATTTATATGAGGGTCTTCTGCTATGAATTTTTACATGTATATCGTATCTTTTTCCCCGTAGGCCCTTTTTATTTAATAACAACCTTTTATGTAAAACAAAATAGCTTCCATAAAGTAACCTATGCACATTATAACAGCACAAATGCTTTCTTGTGGCTTTTCCAAGTAGAATTAAAAAGTTTCATTGTACTGTACATTTGCTGAAGTTTGCTGATGGAAATGCTAATGTTTCCTATTATAGTGAAACCAGAGATACTTAGTCCTTTACATAACAGAAACAACAAAGGCAGACTAGTTTTATCCAAAATAAGCTTGTTCGCTTGGTTTTAATACTATAGCTTTTCTTGCATATAAAACAAAGCTATGATTTGTTTTAAATGTGATTTATTGAACAAACAAGGAACAAACAAGTTTTTTTTCCAAAGGCTATTAAATAATAATGATTTGTTTGGAAATTCTTAGGACTAGAATTACAACACAATAACTAAGGGTTAATTAAGCTAATATTCATAAACCAATGATGAACTATACTTTTAAACAGTGGGTTTGTTGCTGACAAGAGATAACTACGGTATTTCTTTGGCTATATTTGTTGCCATGCTAAAGAAAAATAAATCTTATTGTATGTGGTTTAGTATGTGAAGCAGGTTCCTCTTTGCACACTCCTTCTAACTTTTGCTTGTTGTGATTATAAAAACACTCCTCCTCTTAGCTGTTTGTTTATTCTCTCCTCCTAGCTTCTGCCTTGGGTAAATACAGTTATAGCTACTTTCATTTATTTGGTAAAAGGTGGGTGACTCACGAGGTTGCAGAGGCACAACACCAAAGAACACATCAAAATTGTTAGACGCTTTAAAGCAGGGGTCTCCAACCTTGGCAACTTTAAGACTTGTGGACTTCAACTCCCAGAATTCCTTAGCCAGCTTTGCTGGCTGAGGAACTCTGGGAGTTGAAGTCCACAAGTCTTAAAGTTGCCAAGGTTGGAGACCCCTGCTTTAAAGGACCAGCTGGTCTCCTAAATTACAAAAATCTTGGGTTCAATAGGATAAATTCAAAAAGATGGAAAAATGGAAAAGCTTTTCTCTTTTTTTATGGTAAATTACAGAATGGCTGGATTTTCGCAATGTACTTAACCTGGTTCCTAAAATAAGAATATTCTGGGTCTCTACAGCATAAGGTAAAGATAAAGGTTCTCCTCACACATATGTGCTAGTCATTCCCGACTCTAGGGGGCAGTGCTCATCTCCATTTCAAAGCCAAAGAATCAGCACTGTCCAAAAACATCTCCGTGGTCATGTGGCCGGCATGACTAAACACCAAAGGCACATGGAACACTGTTACCTTCCCACCAAAGGTGGTTCCTATTTTTCTACTTGCATTTTTTATGTGCTTTCAAACTGCTAGGTTGGCAGAAGCTGGGACAAGTAATGGGAGCTCACCCCATTATGTGGCACTAGGGATTCAAACCACGGAACTGCCGACCTTTCGATCAGCAAGCTCAGCATCTTAGCCACTGAGCCACCGCATCCTGCAGTATTTGGTTAGCATAAACTAACCAAACTTCATGATTGGGGCAGCATGCTAAGCTACAATATTTTTTTTAAAAAAATAATCTAATCACAGTTAAAAGATAAATTTAGGTGTAGCATGTTGTGCAAATGCAGTTAGTACATCTTTAACTGCCCTAATTAAAGGTATAGTGTGAACCCAGCTAGTAATGATTTTAGATTTCTTCCCTCTCCTGTGTATCAGTGGCTTCTTATGCATGCCAGCCCTACAAGTGACCAATCTTAAGCAGAGTAAATTCAATGTATGCATTCAAGAATACTGGGTATTGCAATCAGTTTTTAGAATGCACCACTGCAAAATGGGTGTGATATCCACCAGCTTAAATAAACATTATACAGATTTGGCAAGCTCCCAAAGGATATAGCCAATCCATTTATGTTATGATAGGGCTAGTGAAATGAAAAATACACTTTCCAAAGTAGTAAAGTTTGATGTTAGAAAAAAAGCAATGAGATGCAGTTGTCATCCATGACTGAAATATTCTCAGAAGGCATCTGTCCAGATAATGCTAAATATAAAACACCATATGGGATATTTAGCACAGTGGTGAAAACCATTTTTTTTCTACTGTTTCTTTGAGCATGGCTTGGTGGGCGTGGTGTGGCTTGGTGGGCATGGCAGGGGAAGGATACTGCAAAATCCCCATTCCCTCCCCACTCCTGGGGAAAAGATTCTGCAAAATCTCCATTCCCACACCACTCTGGGCCAGCCGGAGGTGGTATTTGCCAGTTCTCTGAACTACTCAAAATTTCCACCACTGGTTCTCTAGAACCTGTCAGAACCTGCTGGATTTCACCCCTGATTTAGCATGCTTCAATCAGACCCAGTGAGACTGTTCTTCTCTTCCTCCAAACTGAATCAGTAATTTGTGTTACAAAGAACACAGGAAGTAAAATATGAAATACTATAGAATGCACCAAGATAAAAATTATCTAGCTTCTGTATGAATCATTCACTGGAAACCACAATAGCTCTGAGATCCATAAAGAGTAAAAATGGTTCATCCTTGAATGAACAGTAATCTGATCAGATTTCAACATTTCTTCAGAAGCCTAACTTTTACCTAACAGGACATTCTTAGACCAGAATGCTTTTTGCTACAATTAGAAGTGCACAATATTGGGTGAAAATGAAACCCAAGAGTCTAAGACTAATGGTCTTTCAGGAAATTTCCCCTTCACTTTCCTACCAGTTCTTATTCAATCTGATGAAAGAGATTTCAAAATTTATTTCAAAGGAGTAGAGATTTCAGAGAGTTCTGAATAGGATTGTGCAGTAATGCATACCTTTGCACTAATTTGCAACATAGCTATTCTTGTTAACGAGAGATACGCTAGGTCTGTATAGGCTCTTTTAGATGATCGTCATCTGGACTACTTCCTGGCTTCAGTAGAATTATTGGCTGGGTATAGTCTTCTTCTTTAAACCCTGTGCCCAGAATGACATTTTCTTTATGGAATACCTGAAGTTCAAATTAACTGATTAATTGTATTGTAGGATTCAGGCCATTGAGCACAGTGGTTAAAGTGCAGTACTGCAGGCTACTTCTGCTGATTGCCGGCTGCCTGCAATTTGGCAGTTCAAATCCCACCAGGCTCAAGGTTGACTCAGACTTCCATCCTTCCGAGGTGGGTAAAATGAAGGCCCAGATTGTTGGGGTCAATATGCTGACTCTGTAAGCCGCTTAGAGAGGGCTGTAAAGCACTGTAAAGTGGGATATAAGTCTAAGTGCTATTGCTATTGCTATTGCTATCATGGTTTATTTAGGCACAGTATGCATTCTGAATGCAGTGGCTCAGTGGATAAGATGCTGAGCTTGTTGATCAAAAGGTTGGCAGGTCAGCGGTTCGAATCCCTAGTGCCGCCTAATGGGGTGAGCTCCTGTTACTTGTCCCAGCTTCTGCCAACCTAGCAGTTCGAAAGCAAGTAAAAAATGCAAGTAGAAAAATAGGGACCACCTTTGGTGGGAAGGTAACAGCGTTCCATGTGCCTTTGGCATTTAGTCATGCCAGTCACATGACCACAGAGACATCTTCAGACAGCACTGGCTCTTTGGCTTAGAAATGGAGATGAGCACTGCCCCCTAGAGTTGGGAACGACTAGCACATATGTGGGAGAGGAACCTTTACCTTTATGCTCACTCAGTTTGCCTGGATTTAGCATGTTTTATAAGCCCAACCATAGTATGCTAATCTTCATCAACATTTTTGGGGAAAGAGGACATGCTTAGGCATTTCTGCAAAATGGCTGCTGAGGAAAGGGGAGAACCTGCTTATTCAAAAAATAGTTGCCCTGAGAAAAGCTAATGATAAGCTTGAATGCTACTTGCCCCTTTCCTGCAGGGCACTCCCTTCTATCCCTGTTTATCTTTGTTCTTTCTCTGAGCTGCTAGACAACTTTCTAAACTAAGCTCTGGGCTGAATTCCTATTATTGCTCTATTCTAAAAAAAGACCAAGTTTCCCATTGGATCCCATGGATGTTCTTGGAATCAGATAAGGTGCTACAGGCTAGTACTGTGCTTTGCACCATGATAGGTTCCCACTTTTTTTAATTAAAATGTATGCATTTGATACAAAAAAGCTCAGGTGGGACAGGAAGCCTGATAGGAGCCAAGAAAAATACCTTCAGGCACCCTACTGGAAAACCCCATTCATTCTGCTGTCTTTGCAGATAGCTGTTCCACCAGGCAAGGATGTGGCTTCATCATTACAGTACAGTAATGTGGAATTACTGCTAATGAATTACAAGAGCCATACAGCTACTGTCTGCTAAAATAATGCTAGAATAATGGTGCATTATTGTTTAGTTGCCTTGAACTCTTCTTATTTAATTATGCCAACCTCTTTGTTGGTTCACATATCACAGTAAACTCTTACTTGTCTAAACACGGTGATGGAATAGGCTACCATGGGTTGAGTTCTCACCAGATCTTAATCCAAAACCCATAGTAACCACCAATATTCTATGGACAGATTGACAGTGAGTGCCCCCCTCCCCTACTACAAGGACATGGCACTGTTTTTCCTGACTGTCATTGGTGTTTGTTTTGGTTCCCTGAGAAAACACACCCTTCACGTGTTTAAGCAGGAAATTTTGATATACCATATTCCTGGGGCTTTGCCAACTGATCATGATAAGAAATTAAACTCTCCAGAGCAGCAAAAACCACCCAAGTTGATTGCTCAGGGCTTTGTATTATTTTTGCCTGTAAGCAGCGATTTCTTGGATGCAGAAAGTCTTCTCAATTTTTAGAACACTGAGATCACATTTTTGGCTCAGGAAACAATTGTCAAGCATTGTTTTCACACGCCCATCTTTTCTTGTAAAGGTATGTGGATATTCTCCCCCCCCCCTTCCTTTATTAATTGTCAGGAATGCACTCCTAGATGGATACCCTCAGGGGTGAAATCCAGCAGGTTCTGACAGGTTCTGGAGAACCGGTAGTGGAAATTTTGAGCAGTTCGGAGAATAGGAAAATACACCTGAAGCTGGCCCCAGAATGGGGTGGGAATGGAGATTTTGCAGTATCCTTCCCCTGGAGTGGGTGGGAATGGACATTTTGCAGTATTCTTTCCCTGCAACACCCACCAAGCCATGCCCACCAAGCCACACCACACCCACCAAGCCATGCCCACAGAACCGATAGTAAAAAAAATGGATTTCATCACTGGATACCCTTCAGCAGCACAAGGTGCCCTCGGAGGAGACTTGGCTGCTTCCCTGGCACTCCTCCACAAAGTGGGAGGAAATACTACTACAGATAGGCCTCAACTTACAACCACAACTGAATTGAGCAGAATTTCTGTTGCTAAGCAAGGTGATTGTTATGTGAGTCACACTTGATTTTACAACCTTTTTGCCATGAAGTGAATCACTGCAGTTGTTAAGTGAATCACATGGTCATTAAGTGAATCCGGCTTCCCCCATTGACTTTGCATGTCAGAAACTGGCTAGGAAGTTTACAAATGAACACATGTTCCTGCGGTGCTTCAACTGTCGTAAATATATGGACAACTGCCAAGAGCTTGAGTTTTGATCACATGATTATGGGGATGCTGGATAAGTTGTAAGTGTGAGGATGGGTTGCAAGTCACTTTGCTCAGTGCTGTTGTAACTTTGAACAGCTGCTAAATGAATGGTTGTAAGTCAAGGACTATCTGTTTCCCACCCAATTCAACATGGCATAAATAAATAGCTGTAGAATTTTTCGGTGAAGAGAAATTGTATGCCCTCCAGAGTCACTTTTTGTGAAATGAGAGACCGTATAAATTTGATTAATAGATAAATAATTAAATGAATAAATAATGAATATAAATTGAGCCCACTTGCAATACTGTGCGATATTAACCAAGCTACTCTTTCAAAAATAACACCATTCTGATAGTGAAAAATGCTAGCTGCAATCTTTAATAATAAAAATCAAGGAACCCAATGAAAAAATGGAACTGAAATTACATATAAGGATCGAGCTAATGACAACAGCTACAACAATTAGTTTTAAAATTGACAGTGAAACCATTGAAGATAGCTTTCAACCTTTTAATCCAATGTTTCCCAACTATGGACTTCAACTTCCAGAATTCCACAGCAAACATTTTCAAGTTGCCAAGCTTAATCATTTCATCAAGAGAACATTATAGTTCATGTCCAAGCTGAATTTCTGTTCAGAAAACAGAGAAAATCAGTTCTCAAAAACTAGAAGAGATTGATATTTAAACTGCCTCCAATGAAGGCTGGGATGAGACAAAGGCAATGTCCCGGATCATATTCTTGAAAATAATTATTGCCCTGTGGTTAGAAGCTTGTGAGGCTTAGCCTATTGATTAGGATTAATTTAATTTGCTTCGACCATGGTGGAACATCTGGAATAAATAATAATAAAGGGCAATATTCCTTAGTATCAGCAGAGAGAGATCCTCCCTTCATTAAGTATGAAAATTATAGTTATAATAAAGGTAATTATAATTACTGCTAAATTATTGTGTTCTTCCTGTCAACGGTCCTGTGATTTCAATCAAGACATAAGGAGGTCAGGAGGTCAGACTCATGTACAAAGGTCAACTTTCATCCTTCCCTTATCCTTACAGCCATGGTGGTGCAGTGGTTAGAGTGCAGTACTGCAGGCTACTTCTGCTGATCACCGGCTGCCAGCAGTTTGGCAGATCGAATCTCACCAGGCTCAAGGTTGACTCAGCCTTCCATCCTTCCAGGGTGGGTAAAATGAAGACCCAGATTGTTGGGAGCAATAGCTGACTCTGTAAACCCCTTAGGGAGGGCTGTAAAGCACTGTGAAGCGGTATATAAGTCTAAGTGCTATTGCGATTGCTATCCTAATACTTTAATTTTTAGCAATAGTCTACGGTGATGTGTAAGTGCTATTGCGATTGCTATCCTAATACTTTAATTTTTAGCAATAGTCTACGGTGATGTGGTAGATTTGGCATTGAGAACTCTGACATAATTTTTCTGTGGCCATTTTCATCAGGCTTACTGTTTGTAAGGGCAGATTTTGCCTTTCCTTCCTACACATTTTCTAAATAAAATGCCTTCTTCCCCTCATCCTTGCTTGTAATGCTGATGAGGGAAGGCAATCTTTGAGTGCTCTGTTAGGCAAGTTAGGAACAAATCTGATTTAGTTCCTCATTATTTTAATATGAAATGTATTCTAGTCCCGAGGCTTGCATATCACTTGCTTCTTGATTCTTTGAAAAGATGATGCTAAGTTGTAAACTTTGGATTTTCCTAGGGCATAATATAATGGTAGTAATAATAAATTGGTTTTATGATTGGTTGCACAGTTAGCTAGAGGTTTAGACTGAATTTGGCATTTTTATCCATCTATAAAGTTCAGGTTCTGGGATAGGCAGATGTTATTATTTCAGGGTGTTAAAGGTGTTATCACAGGATACGAGTTGTTCCATGCAAAGCAGCATTTTGCAACTGACTGATGATAATTTTGTTAAGAAGGAAGGAAGGAAGGAAGGAAGGAAGGAAGGAAGGAAAGAAAGGAAAGGAAAAAAGGAAAGGGAAAGGGAAAGGGAAAGGGAAAGGGAAAGGGAAAAGGAAAAAGAAAGGAAAGGAAAGGAAAAGAAAGGAAAGGAAAAGAAAGGAAAAGAAAAGAAAGGAAAGGAAAGGAAAAAGGAAAGGAAAGGAAAAAGGGAAAGAGAAAGGGAAAGGAAAGGAAAGGAAAGGAGAAAGGGAAAGGAAAGGAAAGGAAAAAGGGAAAGGAAAAGAAAAGAAAAAAAAAGAAAAAAAAAAGACCTTTATCAACCTGATAATATTTCAACTCTCTTAGTCAACAAAATAATCTATCTTCTTTTGGATACAAAAATATGAGTTTGTTCTGATTGCTCCAATATGTCTTAGATTCTAGAAAAGAACCTCAGCAGCCAGTCCTTACTACAAGGTATAACTAGAAATCAAACAGGGAATGTGTGATGCCTTCAGCAGCTGGAGCACTACATGTAGACATTTTTATGCAATTCAAATTATGATTATCCTCTCATAACTTACAATGGGATCATGTTGCTCAAATCACGCTCAAGAGAAACAAAAACTCCACATGGAATCTTGTGGCAAATGGATTGTTAAACATTTTTCTGTTTGAGGGGAACAATGATTTCTGTTGTGCCAGACATTTCAAGGACTTCACAAATTATAATAATAATAATAATAACAACAGAGTTGGAAGGGACCTTGGAGGCCTTCTAGTCCAACCCCCTGCCCAGGCAGGAAACCCTACATCATCTCAGTCAGATGGTTATCCAACATTTTCTTAAAAATTTCCAGTGTTGGAGCATTCACAACTTCTGCAGGCAAGTCGTTCCACTTACTAATTGTTCTAACTATCAGGAAATTTCTCCTTAGTTCTAAGTTGCTTCTTTCCTTGATCAGTTTCCACCCATTGCTTCTTGTTCTACCCTCAGGTGCTTTGGAGAACAGCCCAACTCCCTCTTCTTTGTAGCAACCCCTGAGATATTGGAACGCTGCTATCATGTCTCCCCTAGTCCTTCTTTTTGTTAAACTAGACATACCCAGTTCCTGCAACTGTTCTTCATATGTTTTAGTCTCCAGTCCCCTAATCATCTTTGTTGCTCTTCTCTGCACTCTTTCTAGAGTCTCAGCATCTTTTTTACATCGCGGCGACCAAAACTGAATGCAGTATTCCAAGTGTGGCCTTACCAAGGCATTATAAAGTGGCACTAACACTTCACCTGATCTTGATTCTATCCCTCTGTTTATGCAGCCCAGAAATTGAAGGGGCTCAGTGACATATTGGGCAGCAACATACAGAATAATTGGCTCCCCCCAGCTGATCTCAACATGAACACAACCACTTCATTTTCTTGCCCATGAGCCCAGAAAATAGTATTGGAGTTCACCCTTCAGAGTTTTGGGAATTAAGGATTTGTTTGAATCCAGCTAGCCTTCTGATGACTACCCACCATGTCATTGTCTTGGCAACCACATGAAAGTGGTTTGCCCTGCTTTCTTCCAATGTTTTTTTTTTTTTTGACTTCCCAATTTAATCAACAGCCAACTGAAATCCTAATTAGGTCTGATCCTGCTTAGGTATTTTTATTATTATTAATTACAATTATATGCTGTCTAACTCTCAACAATTCAAGGAGGCTCACAACAACAAAACAAGGAAATTACCATAAAATCAATAAAACATTTAAAAAATGGACACCTTGGTGCTCTCTGAGCTTGGTTGTTCACCTGCAGACATTTAATTATCCTAATGAGGTCACATCTTCAGGATACTTCAGTGCAACCTAGGGAGGTAATAAAATGTTTGCAAGCAAACAATTAAGCTCGGAGAACACAACTACTCCAACCAATTCAACCCAAAGGTGAAATTCAGCAGGTTCTGACACGTTCTGGAGAACCGGTAGCAGAAATTTTGAGCAGTTCAGAGAATCGGCAAATACCACCTCTGGCTGGCCCCAGAGTTGGGTGGGAATGGAGATTTTTGCAATATCCTTCCCCTGGAGTGAGGAGGGAATGGAGAGTTTGCAATATCCTTCCCCACCAAGGGGATGGCCCACCAAGCCATGCCCACCAAGCCACACCACGCCCACCAAGCCACACCCACAGAACCAGTAGTAAAAAAAATTGAATTCCACCACTGGTTCAACCCTGTATTACATACAGTCTCTTATATTTAAAAAAAAATAAAGATGGAAAGAGTGATGAAGCAACAGATTTCCCTCTCCTTCACCAAAGGCCAGATGAAGAACCAGCTCCATGGCTTTTTTGAAACAACAGAGTCCCATTGTTTCATTAAAGGAGCCCAAAAGCAAGAGTGTATCAGCTAGAAAAATACTATGAGAGAAAGGTGGTCTCTCAAGTAACCAGGTCCTAATCCAAGATCAACCAGGTTAACAGTATATTTAATATTTATAAAAAAATATCCCTATTGGAAATGACCTGCGAAAGATTTCCAGTTTAGTTAGCAGTTTAGTCTCCTAGTAAGACTTTAAATCTTTAAATGTCAGACCAAGCACGACAATTTACTCTCTGATTGTTCAAAGAGGATTCTGTGGAAACCTGAGGAGAATTTCTGTGGAAACCTGGAGACATTGGATTCTACAAAGCACTAGGGAGAAAAAACAAACAAACCAACCCTTAGGCTGATGCAGTTCTTTCTTTATCCATGACAGGATGTAACCAGCATTTGTCATCACACCTGTTAAGCTGCCTTCCCTTGAGTCTCCCCCCAGGCACAAATACAAAGCCAAATTTCTGCCGGTCTCCAAATTCTGATCAATAGTTTTCTAGGCCAGGGGCAGTGGTGGGATTCAAGTAATTTAACAACCTCTGCCCTAATGATTTCTTCCAACAACTAGTCTGCCAAACTGCTCAGAAAGTTAACAAATGGTTCTCTCAAAGTGGTGCGAACTGGCTGAATCCCACCACTGGCCAGGGGTCTCCAACCTTGGCAACTTTAAGCCTGGAGGACTTCAATGCCCAGCTGGCTGGGGAATTCTGGGAACTGCAGTTCCCCAGGCTTAAAGTTGCCAAGGTTGGAGACCCCTGCTCTAGGCATTAAGCAGGCCATGACAGCTGAGGGAGCTAAAAGCTTAGGCAGTTAGAAATCTGGTGCGAGTTTCTGACTTGCTTAGTAGCACCAGAGCAGTTCCAGGAAGTCCCTCCCTCTTCATGTTCTAAGTTGCAGACTGGATTTGTGTACATGCATCCTGTGTGTCCCAGGGAAGGCTGCTTAATCATCAAGGTTGCATCCAACACACACCTTACTTAGGCATAAGTCCCACTGAGTTGCATCCCAATTGCCTTTAAAGGCTAAGGAACAGCTGAAGAGATTTCAACTAATTTTCATACTGCACGTCACATTATCTCCTACGAGTTTCTGAATAGAGTTTTAAAAGCAATATCTTGAAATTGACAGTCAATACAGGTGTTCCTTGATTTATGATCACAACTGAGCGCCAAAATTCCGATGCCAAGTAAGACAGTTGTTAAGAAACCCAACAGCTTTTAGAAACCCAACAGGTTCTGAGAGATTACCATTCTTGTCTTTTGTCACAGAATCTTATCTTAAATAATAACTGCTGTATTCTCTAAAAAAAACTCCCTTACCTATCGAGATGAGGTGTGCCGGAGGAGTAAAATCTCCCCCCCCCCAAAAAAAAACCTTGGTCCAGATGGCCCAGCTGGTAGCATCTTGTAATGCCCCCTTTCCAGGATTACAGGAGGAGGTGGTCAATGGTTTTTGACGGCGGAAGAGGGCTTTATGCCCCATCAGCAGATAAAACAGCAGAACCATCTTCTAGGAGAAGGGAAACTCTGATTACAAACCTCCACTGCCTTGTGGCTATATCTACTACTGGAAAAGGCTTCAGGCATTAACCTCAAGGCAAAATCCAGAGTCGGAGTCCCGGAAGCAGTTTGTGACTGTGTACAATCACGTTCTGATAACTCCTGTGACGTAGCTGGAACTAATCATATCGGCTCTGCCGTTCCATTGGACTACTCCAGCAATGTGGAGAGGAGGGATCTGCTACTTGGGTAACAGTCTATCCTCCATATTAATATACCCAGGCTTCATGCACTGAAGAGGACACTCCAGCTTCGCGTACAGCATTGAAGTGACAGTTACCGGTTATAAGTCTTTGCTCGATTGGTGTAGAGCATGACACCAGGGGCCACATTCAATTGAGCCGCGGTGTGGCTCAGGCTGTAAGATAGCCTGTTATTAAAACACAGCTGCCTGCAATTACTGCAGGTTCTAGTCCCACCAGGCCCAAGGTTGACTCAGCCTTCCATCCTTTATAAGGTAGGTAAAATGAGGACTCAGATTTTGGGGGGGCAATAAGTTGACTTTGTAAATATACAAATAGAATGAGACTATTGCCTTACACACTGTAAGCCGCCCTGAGTCTTCGGAGAAGGGCGGGATATAAATGTAAAAAAAAAATAAAAAATTGGGCACTTACCAATGCAGATGCAGCATGGCCTTCTCCAATTCGAAGTGACATTTGTTCGGCAGGCTGAGGCAAAGAGGCAGTCCCGGAACCAGCAAAATCTGGGGGCTTGGCAGGGGACAGAATGTATCTGTCCTCAGTGTAGAAGGGATTGCCACTCTCAAATTGGCCTTTTCAGTCACACCAGATGCTGTTTTAGGACCTCTCTCCAGAGCACGATATCATAGACCTTTGAGACTGAAGGTCTGAAGCAAGTTTTTTCCCCATTTTATGATTTTTCTATCTTGCCACGGTTATGAAGTAAATCTTGTGGTAATTAAGTGAATCCGGCTTCCCCCGCTGACTTTGCTTGTCTAAAGCCAGCTGGAAAGGTTACAAAAGATAATCACATGACCCTAGGATGGTGCAACTGTCATAAATATATGCCAAATGCCCAAATTTTGATCAAGTGACCATGTGGGTGGTGCAATGGTTGTAAGGTTGAAAAGCAGCCTTAAGTCCCTTTTTTTCAATGTTATTGTAACTCTGAATGGTCACTAAATGAACGGTTTTAAGTTGAGGACCATCTGTATCTTCTATGCTGTTTGCAACAACCTACCTTTGTTGTAGACAGAATCTCACGGCTATTAAAAAGCGAACAGCTACAAGAAAGATGATCTCTGCTGACAAGTAGCATCAATTGTTCCGAATATTGAAGGATGATGTAAGAAAAAGCAATTACATCGAGTCATTCAGTGTTGATTTGTTTGGCTAAAGCATTAGCTTCCCAAATAATTGTGAAATTCAAGCCTTATTGTTGTACATTGGAAGTGTTACTTTTCAGGTGGGCAATAAAAACTTTATTTTTTGTTTTATTGCCAATTTTCCAACATTGCTGATTTGCCACTCTTGATCAAGTGTTCTGAGATATATTTTTTTTAAAGTAAGGTCCATGATTTGAAAAAAATGTCAACTTCTGATCTGCGTTATCTATATATAAAGGAACTTTCCAGAGCTACTGGAAATAATAACATGAACAATTAGCACAGAGTCATAGACAGTCCAAGGGAAGGCCCTTGTTCTGTCCCCCCCCACCTCAGTCCGGGAGGCAAGAGCGATGACTTACTTAGCCAGCAATTCAGCCTACGGCAGCTATCAGCTCTGGCTGCAAACTAGCGAGTGTCTGCCAAGTTTCTCTGTTATCTTTTCTTGATGCCAGTAAGTCAACCAGGAAACCAGGAACAAACAGTACTTCAGCTCAAGTTCTCTCTAAGCAGTTGATTTGTTTGCCACGGAGTAATATAGCAGCCCCTGCTGCTTTTATACCCTGTGGGGTGTGGCTCTGTGACTCAGCACTTCCTAGACCTGCCCCACCCGTTTCTGTTGTTCCCACCTCTCCTGTCTATGAAACCTAGGGTCCAACCAGGACTGATTGTCTTCAGCTGGGTCTGGGAGCATTGCCTGGGCGGGGGGGAGATACAGGAGACAGAGGCCTCATTATTTCTTCTACCTGGCCTGCCTCTGGCTCCTGGAGCTGAGCCAGAGAGGCCGGCCCTGCAGAAGGGAGCCCTGACGGCCCTTCCCCCTCACTCTCTGAGTCACTCTCTGGCAGGGGGCCAGGCCCGGGGGTGGGGTGGGGGGTGCTTGAGCCACAACAGCCCTTTGGTTATTCCAACTTTAACCCTTTCATGTGTACAATGGCAGCAGAATAGAGATCAAAAGTAGGATACCAGGTGATCACTCCTCTGTTCTGCACCATTAAAGAAACACTGTGGTGGAGTTAGTTGCCCGCAATCCTTGCTTAACAGCAAAGAGGACTGCTAAAATTGCCTTCACTAACTGATGCAGCCACATAATATTTTACTTTATGACCTCTATGCATAGTGAGATAAATTCCAGTCCCAATTACTGTTGTTAGTACCTGTAGCAAATAGGAGAGTTGGCCTTTTCTCTGGAGAGGTAATGACACTTAATTAATTAATTACATTTAGAGTTGCCCAAGTCCATAAAATCAGGGACAGTTAATATTTCCCAATGAAGAGCCAGTTTGGTGTAGGTGTTAAAATACAGGATTAGAAACTAGGAAACTATAAATTCTAGGGTGATTTGGGGGCAGTCATTATTTCTCAGCTCACCTCACTTCACCTGGTTGATATAGAGAAAATAGGAGGCAGGAGTATTATTTACACTAAATCGTTTTGTGCCCAATAAAGGTGGGATATAAATCAAATGATAACATAAACCTCCATGCATAAAGAAAACTAGCATGTCAGGGGGGAAAATCCAGCTTAGTGCTTATATTTGAAATTTCTTCATTAGGAAGAAAATGGTCTTTCTGTAGCAGCTAGAAACAGAGCAGCTAGATTTTAATATTATCAGTTTATCCTCTTGCATCTCTTTTATAATCTGGGTATTGGTTTCATCTAGACACAGACAGGGTAAAGCTGGCTGCAGCTCCCGGCTTTCTTAATCACTGAAATGACCGTATCAAGTTCATATGATAGTGCCTATATTATTACTACAAATTATTTTAATGTTGGTCCCAGGAGGGCGGGGGGAACATTGGTGTATGGGAAAACAGCAAACAGGTTAAAATGAAACAGTAGACATAGGATGATGAACAAAGAATCTCTTCTGTTTGGCCATAAAAGAAAGCAGGACTTTTAATTAATGAGTAACAAGGGAGACGTATCTGTAGGCATTCGGTCTATGTTTCTTGGAAGAGTTTAAGGTATGTCCTGGCAATATTTTTACTGTGCAATTGTCCAGTTTCACTCAAAGAATTTTATGGGAAGGTCAAGTTGTTGTCGTCTCCCATCTGTAATCCTCCTGGTTTTTCCCATCACTCCATTTGCTTTTCTGTCTTTTTACCATAATAAGGAAAGATGGAAAAGCAGCAGAGCTGCACTATGTCCTTTGACTGACAGGGATGGGAACTCTTTGTCTGAAACCACTCTAGATCTATTCTCCAGATATCAAAGCACTTACTTAAAAATCACCTTCCTTAACCCATCTCCCTCCTCTACTTCCTTGCTGGCCTCCCTTCCTTTGTCTTCAGTCTCATTCATGTTTCTCTTTAAAAGAGGCTCAATCTGTATCTTCAGTTGACCTCCATGATATAACCATGGTATAACCAAAGACAAATTCCTTATGTGTCCAATCATACTTGGCCAATAAAAAACATTCTATTCTATTCTATTCTATTCTATTCTATTCTATTCTATTCGTGATGGAATAGGCTAGTGGTCCATGGACCCCTGGGGGGGGAGGAAACAATGTCATCACAGGAGATCCTCAAAGACTTGAAGAAATGTTATGATTTAAATCTTGAGTCAAGTCTTGGTAGTCCATGGCCACAAAAGGTATTTAAAGGAGGTCCACGGTGAAGAAAAGATTGAGAATTTCTGGATCAGGCTATTTCCAAAAAGACACTTTTTAATGTGTTAGCTTTCTAAAAGGAGTAGTTTCCTTCCAATATTTTTAAAAAATGTTTGTAGGAATAGATGCTTTATTTGGAATGGATGTCTATGGAGATTCTCAGTCATCCAGGTCAGGGTTCTCCCAAAGGTGCTTTTTTCAAGAGGCCACTGAACTTTTCTTTGAAGACATTTGGCTTCTCATCCAAGAAGCTGAGAGCTGAAGAAGCTTCTTGGATGAGAGGTGAAACGTCTTCAAAGAAAAACCGGAAAGTCCAGTGGCCTCTTGAAAAAAGCACCTTTGGGACATTTGGAATGGATGTTTTATTTGTTTGTTTCTTTCTTCATTTCCTACAACAAATGGGGCTTATTCCCCAAATCTAGTCCAGATGTAATCACTCTTCTGAGTTTAAGGTCTAAAGTTCTCTAAAGGCACTACTGGCCTTGGACCTGATCCTCAGCCCCCACCCCATAGTGAACAACTGGATGAAACTATTTTCTTCACTCACTCTATGCCTGGATTCACACAAAACGTTAAATATTAAATGTAGGTTTAACAACACATCACTACTAAGCAACCATATTATAGCTTAATATGGTAGCTTGATTCACAGAACATACTAGGGCCTCTGGTGTCTCAGCAGACTAAGTCTGTCGGTTATTAACACAGCTGCTTGCAATTACTGCAAGTTCAAGTCCCACCAGGCCCAAGGTTGACTCAGCCTTCCATCCTTTATAAGGTAGGTAAAATGAGGACCCAGATTGTTGGGGGCAATAAAAGTTGACTTTCTATATAATATACAAATGGATGAAGACTATTGTTTAACACATCGTAAGCCCCCCTGAGTCTTCGGAGAAGGCCGGGATATAAATTCAAATTTAAAAAAAAGGCAAACCCTAGGTGCTCGCCACGTTGAACTATCAACTGCCCAATCCTTTGAAAATGCAAAGGAACTGCAAAATCTAGTAATAAACGTCATGGAGTTCAAAATGAGACTAAGATTAAAGAAGATCTTAACTAATGACAAGAGCAGGCATAACAATAAACAGAAGGGTTGGGCTCAATTGTGGTCATAAGTGGAGGACCATCTGTACTTTAAGGCAGTTTCTCCCAACCTCAACAACTTTTAAGATGTAGTAGACTTCAACTCTATGCTGGCTGGGGAATTCTGGGAGTTGAAGTCTACACATCTTAAAAGTTGCCGAAGTTGAGAAACACTGCTTTAATGCACAGGGCTGTCAGGCATTTTGACACAGAGTTACATAACTAAATCGAGCCAAGAATGAAGCAATCTTCTTCTAGTTGTGCACTCCCCCCTCCCCCCTCGCTTGAAGTTCCATCCTCCTGGAAAACTACAGACTTCCAGGGTCCCACCACTCACGGCTCATCCCAGCCCCGGCTGCACAGCAGGGAGAAAGCCCCTTTGCCTCCAAAGTTAAGCCCCGCATCACTCTGCTTTGCGGCTGAATCAAACCTGAGCGGTCGGGTGACCCTGGAAGTCCATAGTTTCCCAGGAGAATCCCAAAAAGGTGCTTTTTTCAAGAGGCAACTGGGCTTTCCGTTTTTTCTTTGAAGGTGTTTAGCTTCTCATCCAAGAAGCTGAAGAAGATTTGGATGAGAAGCGAAAAGTCTTCAAAGAAAAACCGGAAAGCCCAGTTGCCTCTTGGGAAAAAAAAACCACCTTTGGGACAATAAAATAAAATAACAGAGTTGGAAGGGACCTTGGAAGTCTTCTAGTCCAACCTCCTGCTTAGGCAGGAAACCCTACACCATTTCAGACACTTGGTTGTCCAACATCTTCTTAAAAACTTCTAGTGTTGAAGCATTTACAACTTCTGGAGGCAAGTTGTTCCACTGATTCATTGTTCTAACTGTCAGGAAATGTCCTTAGTTCTAAGTTGCTTCTCTCCTTGATTAGTTTCCACCCATTGCTTCTTGTTCTGCCCTCAGGTGCTTTGGAGAATAGTTTGACTCCCTCTTCTTTGTGGCAGCCCCCCTGAGATATTGGAACACTGTTATCATGTCTCCCCCAGTCCTTCTTTTCATTAAACTAAACATACCCAGTTCCTGCAATCGTTCTTCATATGTTTTAGCCTCCAGTCCCCTAATCATCTTTGTTGCTCAACCAAGACCCGGATGATTGAGACTCTCCATAGACATTCCCAGGAGCAGGGGTCTCCAACCTTGGCAACTTTAAGCCTGGGGGACTTCAACTTCCAGAATTCCCCAGCCAGCAAAGCTGGCTGGGGAATTCTGGGAGTTGGAGTCCTCCAGGCTTAAAGTTGTCAAAGTCGGAGACCCCTGCCCAGGAGGATAGGACTTCAAATTGTGTAGTGGGGGTGGGGGAGGAGTGCGCAAACGGCGAGATCGCTTCAATTCTTGGCCGGATGAAATAACCCGCCTAACGATCGTGGGCCGGGGATTGTTGCGAGAGCCTCCGCTCGGAGAAGATTGAGCGAGACGTCACGCGCAGCCAGGAACAACCCCCCCCCCAACCGCGCCCCTTCCCGAAGTGACAGCCACGCGCAACACGCGCGCCCCGCTGGGTCGGAAGAAAGTCCTTCTCCGCGCAAAAAGCGGCTTCCTTCCCTCCGAACCGCGCCTCTCGCCTTCTCCGCACAGCCCGCTGGACCAATGGTGGGACGGGGTGGGCGGAGCCCGGCGAGCCTCCCGGGCGGAGAAATTGGAAGGAGCGAAGTTGCAAACGCTCCGGAGAGAAGAGCGAGGAAGCGCCGCGCAAGGAGGGAAGCGGCGCACGGTTGGAGCGGGAAGAAGAAGGGCTGAGTTGGGGCATCCTGCGCATCCCCCGGTCCGTCCGTCCCCGGTTAGTTTCCCAGCTCCTCTCCTATGGGGAGTCCCGAATGAGATGTATCGCTGTGGCTTCTGCTGCCAAAGCCGCCGCCGCGCTGTGATCGGACCGCCGGAGGAGATAGTGGCGGAGTCGCCGTCGCTTGTCGACGTCGGGAAAAGCGCCTTTCGAAACCCGCGGGCGATCGGGTCCCACGAAACTTTCGGATCGGGGTGGCTTCCGCGAAACTCCGGGAAGAAAGACAATCTCTGGGACGTTGGTCTGCTGGTAAGATAGATGTCCTGGCTCCGGCATCTGAAAAACGAAGGAAAAAAACAAAACCCGCTACTTTTCCCCACAGAAGGCGAGTGGGAAGCCCTGCTGTGACCAAAAAGAGTTCCGATTTGTTTTGAAACTGAAGAGGAGAAGGTTCAAACGACCCCAAGCATCAGGCAGGAAACCCACCCGCAAATCTCTTTATCTTATTCTGACCTGCAGAGTTATTTTTGAGGAATTGGGGTTACTGTCTTTTCCCCGCCGTCCTAAAATAAGAAGAACTCCCCAACTCGTTTCCATCTCTTCTTCTCTTCTCCCTCTGAAATGCAGGGTTTTTTCTTTCCCTTAGGTTGGCCGCCTTCTTGTTTCCCTTCCTCTCTGAACTGAACTTTAGTACCCTTAACCCTTGTAGTTTATTCAGGTCTCCTCCACACTTTCTTGCTTGGTCTCCTCGGGGTTTTTTTGCCATGGCGTTGAACCCCACCATGCTCCCCGCTGCTACCAACAGCTCTTCTAATGGGACAGGTGGGCTGCCGGAGAGCAGCAAACCCTTGACCATCCCCATGGTCATGTTCATTTTTGGAGTGGTGGGGAACCTCATAGCCATCGTGGTTCTTTGCAAGTCTAGGAAGGAGCAGAAAGAGACCACCTTCTACACGCTGGTCTGTGGATTGGCCGTCACCGACCTCTTGGGGACTTGCCTGGTCAGTCCGGTGACTATTGCTACGTATCTGAAACAAGAATGGCCTGGTGGCCAACCGCTGTGTGAATACAGCAGCTTCATCCTCCTCTTCTTTGGACTGTCTGGACTCAGCATTATTTGCGCCATGTCCATAGAGAGGTACCTGGCCATCAACCATGCCTACTTCTACAGCCATTACGTGGATAAGAAACTGGCGGCGCTCACTCTATTCGCAATCTACGTTTCCAATGTCCTCTTCTGTGCCATGCCAAACATGGGTTTGGGGAAGACAACGCTCCAGTACCCGAACACCTGGTGCTTCATAGACTGGCAGACAAATATATCCAGCCATGCTGCTTTCTCATACATGTATGCTGGCTTCAGCTCCTTCCTCATTATGGTCACGGTAGTCTCCAACATCTTGGTGTGCATGGCCCTGATCCGCATGCACCGGCAATTTATGCGTCGCACTTCCCTGGGGACAGACCACGCCACTAACCGCCTGTCAGACTTTCGCCGGCGCAGGAGCTTCCGGCGCATGGCCGGCGCAGAAATCCAGATGGTCATCTTGCTCATTGCCACTTCCTTGGTTGTAGTGATTTGTTCCATTCCTCTAGTGGTGAGTAATCTGCTTATCCTTTTTCTCTCCAATATTGTCATTAATTTCCTTTAGGGGAACATTGTGCTACAATATGAAGTGCCCTCCTTCGTAGTTGTCACAACATGTGATCTAAAACTTTTTTAACCCAGCAGAAGCAAGGAGCCTATTCTACTTCAGTTCTTTTTCTTGACTCGATGCTAATATTTAACACAAAACACTAAGAAACACTTTTGACCTGCTCTTTAGCTATTTACCTATTCATAGAGATGAGAAGATCCCGAAAAAATTATTGCCAGTCACTGAAAGAAATTCATAGTGGACAATTTTAGCCTCATGCAGGAATACGGTTTATGCAATATGCAAGCAATCGACACACAGAATAATTCTGGCATAGTACTAGACGTTAAAATTGTATACCTTCACTTTCTTCAAAAGTATCAGGGTGTTTTCAGGGAGTTATTTTTCAGATGCATAGCTTTGCAGCTTTATATTCAATTTTTTTTCTGTTTCATTGGGTTGTCGGATAGACTGAATGATTAAACAAACAAGTTGCTTTCATGGGATGTTGTAGAAATACAGATTAAGGTGTGGCTTAAAGCAGAGCATACTGAAATTGCAGAACATTTCAGCCAAACGTTATGGAATTGCTTGTAGTTCAGTGTTCATAGCATTAGCATAAGTTCCCCAGATACACTTAAGCAAATAAATGTTAATGTATCTTTAATTATTAGAGATATGTATATCAGGCTAAAAGATTTAACAGTCTGATAAAGACTGGCTCCCAAATTTCTCCCCCCCCCAGTAACTTTAAAAAGAAATAAAGTTAGCAGTGTTATTTGTCAAGTAAAGCAAGTTTTTTTTCCCTGTGGCAATGGTAGCACTGTGACAGTTGTGTGCAGTTATGTATGTGCCTGAACAATTTTGATAACTGTTTTGTGCCTGGCTGTAGGTGTTCTCTTTTTCCCAGTTGACTCCAAGGAAGGGAGGAGGCGTAACAACTGTTGGGGGCTTAGCTGAGATTTGCCCCCCTTGTAAACTTTCCAATAAAATGCAGCAAGCTCCTTTTCTTTGGCAGAGATATATTAAACAACTGACAAGGCATGCTTACTATTATCCCTCCCTTTGATTCTGTAAGCTAAGTGGTCCTTTGGAGAGAAGCATGGAGAATACGGTTGGGCGTAGCAGAGGGGGCTTCTTGTAAGTAACGGACAATCTAAAATTGCTCTCTAACAAGAAGATAGTAAAAGCAGAGAAACCCATGTCCAAGAAAGACTGGGCAAACCACAAGCTTGAGTTATTCAACTAAATGCTATAATTTTACTAGTTTGGCCAGTTTTGCTACATAACTAAAATAATCCAGGTATGAATACCTGGTCTGTGATACCAGTGCATTTTAGAAGTAGTCCAGGTCATGTTCTTCAGTGTGTAACTGTACACTTTTCCACTGGTGTTTCTTAACTGAGACTACAACATTTTGATCCATGATCTTTGACTTAGTAGCACAAGGACTCCTGTTTTTAAGTGGTGAAAGTAAACATAAACAAAAGATCTGGTAGAAAGTTAAAGATAATTATTTTCTTGTAGTGCTTGTTATCTTCTCAGGTGGAAATGGCCCAGATTGGGGGGGGGGGGAATATGAAAAACAAATCCCCTACCATTCAGAATCATCTTGAACAAGGAGAGTTCATGTGTACTAGCCTGGAAGGAAAAGAGGAAATTGTGCTTAATGAAGTGTGTGCTTCTGGAGGAGAAATACTGTGGCTAAAATTGGGCTCACTTCCTCCTTTCACACAAGTGGGGTTTTTTTTGTACCAGTAATGTAATAATAATAACTCAGTCCCTCTGGTATTGTTGCAATATGTACAAATATTGAGTTACCTGTTTCTTCCAACTATGTATTCTAAATATCAGTTCCTACTTGTGAAAGCTGGTGAATGGGCAGTGGTGGAACCTCCCACACATTTTAACACGGTAGCTATTTTTGGATAAACTGCTTATAAAAGCTTTCTGAATGTAGTAAAATTAGAACCGAGCGACACTTACTTGTTTCTGTTTCAACTGTTTGCTTACTTTAGGAAAGGACTTAAATTTTCAGGACTTTTAAACATGGAGAAACAGTTATATTGTCACATCTATTTGCAGTGTAAAGTGCTCTAGTCTACTTATTCCTCAGAAAGATATCCCTTGAGTCATCTTCCAACTTTGGGTGACTACATGGATATATTCATACAACTTTTGTTCTTTCTCTTTTTCTTTCGTAATTTATATGACCGCTTAACACACCCTTGCAATTATGGCTTGTGATTTCTTGCTTCTGGGAATTTTGTTTTCTAAGCTGGTCTACAGCCCTGGTGGTCTCTCATCCAATTACTGATTAGATCTATATCTGCTTCCTTTTTTTACAAGTTCAGTGAAGATGCAGATACTTCCTGCTGTGACACACTCCTGGGGTGGGATCTTTTCAGATTGTGGCTAGTTAGTCCTTAAAGCATTATCATAAACCCATTTGCTAGTTAGCTTGGGGCAAGTGCCTGTAGCTTCTGCTTTCCATAATAGACACCTCTAGAAGAGTTGAACTAAATTTTTCAACCAGGCGAAAAACAGCAATGTTTTCTTCCGAGACAAGAGATTCATGCCTGTTTCATGCCTTTTACATAAAGGTAAAGCTTCCCCTCGCACATATGTGCTAGTCGTTCCTGACTCTAGGAGCTGGTGTTCATCTCCGTTTCAAAGCCGAAGAGCTGTCCAAAGACGTCTCTGTGGTCATGTGGCCGCCGGCATGACTAAATGCCAAAGGTGCCCAAAACACTTTTACCTTCCCACCAAAGGTGGTCCCTATTTTTCTACTTGCATTTTTTACGTGCTTTCGAACTGCTAGGTTGGCAGAAGCTGGGACAAGTAACGGGAGCTCAACCCGTTACGTGGCACTAGGGATTCGAACCGCTGAGTTGCCGACCTTTTGATCGACAAGCTCAGCATCTTAGCCACTGAGCCACCGCATTCCTTTTGCCTTTTACATATTCCACATTAATAGAAGGAGGAAGGTCATTTCTGACAAACCTGCTCAGCATTTCATAGAATGCTGGAAAGAAGCTTCAGAGATGACCACAAAGGCAAACCAATATTTGTGAATCCTCTTAACTTTCAAGATATTGTGATTAAGACACCCAAGGGCAGGAATTGGTGGCCAAGTGCCTCATATCTCTATTCACAGATACAATTAAAGTATAAATCTCTCTACCTAAAGAAGATGATAATGGATAAGACAACACTTGTAAGTTAGTGGTGTTTCATAATGTAGGAGATTAAAAAAATACTTTAAATTAAATACAGTAAATGCTATGGGAACAGAAAGCTGTACTGGATGGATTTTTTATTTGTTCCAGTGGGGATCTTATGAAATCCAACTGAGATTCAAACTGAAATAGAACATAAGAAATTATTGTCCAAATTGTCTATTGGAAACAGTAGCTGGATGCCAAGTTGGGACAAATAGTCTACATACGTGTTTGCATCCCATTGAATACAGTTAAGGTTCCCCCCCCCCAACATAAATGCTTAGAGATACTTATGTAATAACCTGAGAATCCATGTATTGCTGATTATTTATTTTGAATTTAAAGTGTTGTATTCAATATCATATTTATGTATCGAATGACATGGGTCTACATGCTTTATCTTTGCGGTGACTCTGTGAAGAAGCTTAGACTAGAAGAAAATGATTTGAACCACTCTGTTTATTACGTGAATAAATGGCGATATCAGTGTAACTCTGACTTCAGTAGTGTCTGTGGGTAGTAATTTTTTTTATATAAAGATACATGTAGGCTGATTCTGATGCTACAGAGCAGTACTCTGATATGGATATTAAATTTTGCAGAATTTTGTATTGAAGGAAATATGTTGCCTTCAAACACCTGATAAAAAAAGTTTCAGTAAACAATATATTTTTAAAAAAAATAAAGGAACGGGGGAAGTGGAAAACAATGAATGTTATCATGCTCAATGCCTTGCTATTTGAGAGGGTTAATTGACAACGTAAATAGTAAAATGGTAAGTAAAGTTAATTGTAAAACCCTCTGGAACTCATTTTGGAAACTGGTATCCGTTCATTTCTTAATAATCTAAGCAATGAAATTAATCATATAGAAACCAACTATGTTGGGGAACTTGGAGAAAATAAAAGGAGGAGGAAGCACATAGAAAAACAAAACGTGTTATTTCTATTTGTGAATTAAAACTGTTAAAGATTCATTGTCAGGATCCTTGTATGAATCCAACAGATAGATTTCCGAGCTATATATAGGTTGTTTTCTCCTTGGCTTTACAATAACTTTTGAGGTTGACTCAATGAATTATCTTGCTGAACAGGAATTTGAACCCAGATTTTATCACTACACACATTTTATTTTGGAACAACACATTGGAGAACTCCAGTGGTACTCTATGGGACTTTAAGTACAGCAGAGCCTCATATTAGACCTAACCACCTGCTTTCTACTCATAGACTGGGATCCCTCAGTGATCTAGGCTAAGCTAAAATAAATTGGAGAGTTTATGATTCAATAGGTCATGCACCCAACCAGTGTCTTGAAATGTTATGTGAACCAGACCATCCTGTTAAAGAAATATTATAGTTTATTTATTTAGACATGATGTATTTTGTTAATATAAAATTAGTGTTCTGTTCTTTGTTAACATTTAGAATTTGCTGTTGGGCTTATTGACTGCCAGTGCATATGTGTCAAATCAAATCAAGTTTATTATAGTCAAAGACCAGAGACCAGAACAAATAAAACACTCAAAGAATATTATTTGATTTGATTTGCATCTATGTCTTTGAAATTCCAGTAGAGTTTCCCAAACACAGATTTCTGTAGTGAGACATGCTGGGAATCGATGCCTGTCAGAAATTATGAACTTCACTCTGAAAGACATTTTACCCTTATTTTCAAATAAAAGTCAAAGACAGATCTGATATTTCATTATCAACGAGGATTATTGAAATTGACGCAGGAACAGAAGTAAACAGAGTCTTCATAATTTCTCCATTTGAAATAGGAAAGCTTTATATACATGCTTGTTTAAAAACCACATTTTAATTTGTTTTCTTATATTTAATTAATTTAATCCCTACC
This sequence comes from Ahaetulla prasina, assembly GCF_028640845.1. NCBI lineage: Eukaryota > Metazoa > Chordata > Lepidosauria > Squamata > Colubridae > Ahaetulla > Ahaetulla prasina. The sequence continues at coordinate 277,338,412 of NC_080540.1, read as the reverse complement.
CTTTTCTACCTTCCCACAAACAACTACCTCCAATGAGTATCACCAATTTGAAATGACAAGGATTGGGCTACATTAACCTGGAGAATCTTATTGTTATTATTTGAGGCACTATCAAAATTCCTAATAACCAAGACATTCACAGAAGGCAGGTGCTTGTCCAAAATGATAACACTGGAGGTACATGATTGAGCACCCTTTATGTCTCAAGTCCATTAAAACAACAGGGACTTTGTGGTGCCTTCTTGATTTTTGCAGAAAATAGAAAATTAAAATAGATTGCTCGGTCATCAGAGTATAGAATTATTTTCTCCTTCTCAAGAGATGTTTTTAAATGTATGGAAACTTTTCTTCCTATAAAAAAAACAGTACAAGTTCTCTTAATATTAGGCAAATTAGAGTCTTTAATGTCCCTGAGAAGTGGTAATGGATTGGGGACAAAGGCATGATGGAAGAGCCTGCTATATCCACCATGTATGAAGATAAGAAATGCGATGAAGTGAGTGAAATAAAATAGTTTCTAGTTGATCTTTCATACCCCTTTTAGCTGGTTTGTATGCAGAGCCAATGCATATTTCAGAAGCACATGGAGCTGTGTAGTTTAGCTGGCAAATTTGGGGGTTGGATCCAGTGGTGGGTTTCAAATTTTTTTACTACCAGTTCTGTGGGTGTAGCTTGGTGGCCGTGGCATAGCTTGGTGGCCGTGGCAGGGGAAGGATACTTTAAAATCTCCATTCCTTCCCCACTCCAGGGGAAGGATACTGCAAAATCCCCATTTCCTCCCGATCAGCTGGGACTCTGAAGGCAGAGAATAGATGGGGGCAGGGCCAGTCAGAATTTTTACTCCCAGTTCTCTGAACTACTCAAAATTTCCACTACCGGTTCTTCAGAACTGATCAGAACCTGCTGAAACCCACCTCTGGTTGGATCTAGAAAAAAGTTTAATTTTTTTTAAAAAACCAGTTCTGAAAAGAAACTGATTTTGTGATTGCCCAGAAATCTGTATAGAGATGTTCATGTGATCAGCAGGAAGTCGTGATCAGAAAAGCCATTGCCTGAATCAAAGCACATCTGGAGGAAGCCAAGTTTGTGACAGTGGCATCTCAATCGCTCATTTGTTTAGCGACAGTGGCACTGAAAAAAAGGTGACAAGTCCTCGTATGTACCACCCCTGCATCATATCCACGGTCACATGATCAGAATTCGGGTGCTTGGCACCTGGCATGTATTCACGACAGTTGCAATTTCCCAGAGACCCTGTGATTGTCATTTGCAACTTTCCCAGCTAGTTTCTGACAAGCAAAGTCAATGGGGGGGGACGGACCCAGTGGTGGGATTCAAATAATTTAACAACCGGTTCTTTGCCCTAATGATTTCTTCCAACAACCAGTTCACCAAACTGCTCAAAAAGTTAACAACCGGTTTGCCCGAACTGGTGCGAACTGGCTGAATCCCACCACTGGATGGATCTGATTCATTTAACAATTGCAGTGATTTGCTTAAAAGCAGAGAACAACAGCAAAACCCACTGGTCCTCAAACTTGGCAGCTTTAAGACTTGTGGACTTCAACTCCCAGAATTCTCCAGCCAGCTATGCTGGGAGCTGAAGTCCACAAGTCTTAAAGCTGCCAAGTTTGAAGACCTCTGGCAAAATAAGTCATAAAATTGGGCGTGACTTTCTTAACCGCCTTTCTCAGCCATGGAAATTTTGGTCTCAACTGGGATCGTAAGTCGAGGAGTACCTGTCCTAAACAGGCACCAAGACCTCCTGGGCAAAGGTTACTTCGTAAATTGTCTTCCTGCTTAATATTAACTAGCTTGCCTATATAAAGCCGTGTATCGGAATGCGATAGAGAAGAATTTTATGAGGGTATGTAAAGATTTTGTGGATAGCTCCTCCTTTGTTTGCTGTAGAAGGCAACTGCTTTATTTATTTATTTATTTATTTAAAAAAGAGCATTTTATGGTAAGACATGCTTTAGGCGTGCACTTAGGAGGGAAAAATACTTTTTCCTGGATATCAGCTCATCCGAGGTTGGAGGTTGACTCATGATAGGGCCTGTTTCATAGTGCTATTCGTAAGACTTCAAAATATGTATTGGGACCGAGAAGATGTAGGAGAATTTGACCCGTGGGCTTGCAGTCAGCACAAACTTTGTTCTCGGCGCACTTGTGCAGACCTACGGAAGACCGACGTCATGTTTGGACGGAATCTCAAATCCTGCTTCACACCCAGTTTAGGAGCTCAGGCAATTCAGATGGTGGAGGAAGGGAATAATATTTGAGGAAAGGGTCATCCGCTCCCAGGCTGCATTTCAATAAAAACAGCTCCTGTCTTATTTACTGAGTAATCAGTTAATGGACTCCTGAATACAGACATACCCAAGAATCAAATTCATCAGGCACTGACATTCTTCTCTTTCCTGAAACCAAGAAGAATAGATTTTGCATCAATTCAGAAGCTGGTGGTTAAGCTGTCATGTTGGGGATTAGATCCTGATTGTCGAAAGCAGGCAGCAGATAACTGTAAAATAGAGGATAGTTTTGTCTTCCTTGGACTAGGTTAAAAAAAAATGGAGAACTTTGGTTGCAATCATCTGAGAACTTTAATTACTGGGCAAAGCTAATCTGCTAAGGCAGAGATAGGCAGGCTGAGATCTTAATGCCATATTTGGCTTAAAAATCCTTACGGTGGCTCTCTCAGAGATTCTGCTAAATTGCAATGTTATACAAGAAGAAAAATACTAAATACATCGCAGATATGAATTGTACTTAATGTATTTTTATTGAATTAAACTCAAATCTGGGTTCCAAGTCTGCCCATGTCTTCATTCCATCTCACCTATTTGCAGGATTACAGCATTGAAAGGCTCAATGCTTTTGGATTGAATTAGGTGTAGCTCGCAAAACACTTGCATAAATCTTCTATTCAGGCTCCCTCAGACAAAAGCAGAACCTAGGCCAGAGTTAACCGGGCCCACAATAACTGCAGATCTATATTGTAAAATGACGAAGAAGAAATACATTTTTAAACCCGCTACTATCCAAACTATTACTACTTCGATTTATTATTGAATCAAATGTGAAGGATTATGAAAGGCCTCAGAGAAGAGAAACCTGGCTAAGAGAGAGATGATATAGATAGTCCTTCCCTTATGACCATAATTGGAACTGGTACTTCTGTCACTCAGTGAGGCAATTGTTAAATAAGTTGCATATGACCTTTTCCACAGGGTGAAATCTATCAGGTTTTGACAGGTTCTGGAGAACCTGTAGCAAAAAATTTTCTCTGAACCGGTAGCAGAAATTTTGAGTAGTCCGGAGATTTGGCAAATGCCAACTCTGGCTGGCCCCAGAGTGGGGTGGGAATGGAGATTTTTCAATATCCTTCCCCCAGGAGTGGGGAGGGAATGGGGATTTTGTAGTATTCTTCCCCTGTCATGCCCACCAAGCCATGTCTACCAAGCAACACCATGCTCAACAAGCCACACCCACAGAACCGGTAGTAAAAAAATTTGAATTTCACCACTGCTTTTTCACCACGGTTAAGTGACTCAACATGGTCATTAAATGAATTACATGGTTATTAAGTGAATCCAGATTCCCCATTGACTTTGCTTATCGGAAGCTGGTTGAAAAGATCTCAAATGGTCATGTGACTGCAGGAATGCTTTGAGAGTTCTAAGTGTAAGAACTCGTCACAAGTCACTTATTTCAGCACCATTTTAACCTCAAGCTAAATGAATGGTCATAAGTTGAGGACTATTTGTGGATTCATTTTTTTAAAAAAAGGTTCAGCATGAAATATTTGGATTAATATAAGTTACTATAAAGTGTTAAGATCCCAAAATCAATGTGAGAAGACTAAGTAGCATGTTTTTTTTTCTTTGCCAACACTTTTCTTTAAATTTTGGAGAAATAAACGATAGTTGCTTTTAGGGGTGAAGCTGTAAACGTGTGGCAATTCCAACATGGATGAAGCTCAGAAATACGTTTTAAGAATCTAGCATTCTAATAATACTTTTGAACAGTGGGATCATTTGAAAAATAATGCCTGTTTTTAAAATTCATCATAGGAATTATATATAGTCATCTCCCTTCCTACCCAAGGCTGCAACTAGTATTACATTTGATTAAAGACTATCTCAAATAGAGTTTGACTCCTACTCATCATATTGTTGCCAGGCAGTGGAGAAATAGTGGTATTTTTTTTCTTTTCTTGTTTGTTTGACTTCTTATCTTGTCCTGGAATTTCTTGGGTCTCTCCAAATTAAAGTACTAGTCAGATCTGATCTCACTTAGCTTTTGGGGAAACTTTCTGGAAAAAGTCTGTGACGATTCCTTCCTATATTATTGCCAAGAAAAATACATGGAGGCATCCACGAAGTCACCAAGCATTAAGCTTGGTTTGGAGGAAACTATATTGCAATCTCTGTTAGATGCTATCGAGTTCATATTCTTGCTTTAGGCTGCTACTTATGCAGTTCTTCTAGGTGAGTGGATGGATGTATTAATCATTTGTACTGAAAAGTTGCAATTGGATCAATCAAATTTGATGGAAAAGAAGGGATAGAGTAGAACTTTGCTTTCTGATATGGAGATTTGTTTCCCTGAACCTACCTCCCAAACTGGAGTTGGGAAGGATGTTTTGGCTTAATATTGACTCAGCTTTCTGATAAAAAGAGAAACTTTTGAGTTAGGCATCCTAGTGGTTGGAATTTCTGTCTAGCTAGCTTCTATTGTGAACCATTAAACCAGTGGTTTTTAAACTTGGCAACTTTAAGATGTGTGGACCTCAACTCCTAGAATTCCCTAGCCAATCGTGCTGGCTGGGGAATTCAGGGAATTGAAGTCCATACAGCTTAATGTTGCCAAAGTTGAGAAACATTGAGGGAAACCATTACAACACAATGGGAATTCAGTCAACAGCTAGATCCACACTGCTAGAAGACCAGTTCATCAGAAGGCTTTTAAAAGTAATGTACTCTTGTTTGTGTACAAGTGGGATTTAAGCCAGGGGTGAAATCCAGCAGGTTCTGACAGGTTCTGGAGAACCGGTAGCAGAAATTTTGAGCAGTTCAGAGAACTGGTAGTGTAAATTTTGAGTAGTTTGGAGAACTGGCAAATGCCACCTCTGGCTGGCCCCAGAGTGGGGTGGGAATGGAGATTTTGTAGTATCTTTCCTCTGGAGTGGGGTGGGAATGGAGATTTTGCAGTATCCTTCCCCTGCCACGCCCACCAAGCCACACCCACAGAACTGGTAGTAAAAAAAAGTTGGATTTCACCACTGATTTAAACCAAGAATCAATTTCCCTGGAGTGGCCTTATTGAATGAAGCAGAAATTGCTGTATCAGACAATTTCATTAGTATAAAAAGGAGAAGAGGAAGCTACTCATAACGTAAGAAATTCAGATCAGCTCTTCCGGCCACAGTATCACCTTCAGAAATAGTGACAGTTGCTTAAGCATGGATCTGAAAGATACCAAGGACACTTCCTTACGTTTAGCCCTGTATACATGTAAAGAAACTTCCAGAATCCTTTGGGATCATTTGTGCTGGCGGTCTTGCTTTCCCCATATTATTTTATCTTGAGACTTGTCAGTTAATAGTTAGACAATATAGTATTTATCACTCATTTAGATATGATTATGAACTGTTATATACCAAGGCATTATTATTTGTCCATTTAACTCAGGGAAATGTTTTTACACATTCCCTGTTAATTATCAGATTATTTATCTATTAAAGCAGGGGTCCCAAACCTTGGCAACTTTAAGCCTGGTGGACTTCAACTCCCAGAATACTTCAGCCAGCAAAGTTGGCTGGGGAATTCTGGGAGTTGAAGTCCTCCAGGCTTAAAGTTGCCAAGATTGGAGATCCCTGTATTAAAGGCCAGGCAGGTTGATAATCACTCTCAAGAATACAACTTGTGGGCTTTCATAGGACAACTGCAGAAATTCCCAAATTGGTTTGGTTTCAGTTTCCATGATTCTACTACTACTATTTATATTACTATAGTATACTATACTATATACTATACCATAGAATACTATAATAGTATTCTAACACTACTACCTAGCATTGCCATAATTTTCAACCAGTTTGAACCATGGCAGTTCCCCAACATCCCTCAAGATAGATGGGAATCTTCCATAAGGTGAAAAGGGAGTTTCTACTGGTTCTTCTCACACTACTTTAGCCTTGATGAAATTAGTCTTCCGTAGAGTAATGTTAGATTTCGCCAAACGTTGAAGCCTCATCTTTGATGAAACTCAAAAGAAAAAATAGCCAAGGAACCATATAACTCTAAGATAAAAATGTTGTCAGGAGTGGGGGAGAGGAATTTGGTTAATCATCATTTTAATTTCTTTTATTTATCAATGTAGCAACTAAGACAGTGCAAATACTCCATTGGATTGGATTGATTTTCAGAATTGGCTCTATCTTCAATTCCTGTTTGTTAGGAATTGCAGGCACTGTAGTCTTTGGCAAGCCTCTTAATAGTTCTTCCATTTTCCCCACTGAAGATGTTAATTGCAAAGAAGCGTAGGCAAAGAATTATTACTTCCCCAGGTCATTGTTTTTGAAATGTCTACTTCTACGGAACAGTTCTTGTAGCAACTGGTCTACTGAAGAAGAATTGAGCTTTTGCTGTGAAATTTCTGTGAGAGGTTAAAGGGCCATATTCTAAGAAGGTATAGAGAGGGGCTTTAGGGTACATATTCAGCATTTTTAAAAAATAATTTAAATGTATTTGACAAATAGTCACAGCCAAAGATCTGATCTGCTTTAGGGTTATAATGCACAGCTTCTCCTTCTGTGGATATGACTTGGCTTAGAAATCTAGATCCCTACAACTTCATTGCAAAACAAGATTCCATTTGTTTTAACACGGTGTTTCTTAACCTTGGCATCTTTTAAAAAAGGTGTACTTCAACTCAGAGGTGGTATTCAGCAGGTTCTGACCAGTTCTGGAGAACCAGTAGGGGAAATTTTGAGTAGTTCAGAGAACCGGTAAACACCACCTCTGACTGGCCCCGCTCCCATCTATTCTCTGCCTCACAAGTCCCAGCTGATCAGGAAGAAATGGGGATTTTGCAGTAACCTTCCCCTGGAACGGGGAGGAAAAGGAGATTTTATAGTATCCTTCCCCTGCCACGCCCACCAAGCCATGCCACGCCCACCAAGCCACACCCACAGAACCTGTAGTAAAAAAATTTGAATCCCACCACTGCTTCAACTCCCAGAATCCCTCACCCAGCTATTGGCTGGGGAATTCTGGGAGTTGAAGTGCATCTCTCTTAAAGTTGCCAAGGTTGGGAAACACTAGTTTAATGAAACATTTTTGAATTGCAAGGAACTTCAAATTCTATTTTGTCTTTCATTAAGAAGAGGCTAAGTTTTACAGTTCTCCTTTTTCTATTCAGTTATCCCAGGTCCCAATATCACACTTGCTGTTCACGAAAAGAAAAGAAAAACTTGAAGCAGAATTGAATGTATACAATATTATGTTCTCCCCTGCTTTTTAAAATATGTATATTACTGATAATATGACAAATTATAGAAAATGTTTAAAAAATTGTCTCACCATTACTAGTCTCACTGAGGTTTTTCTGGTAAAATTGAAAAGAATTTAGAGATTCCCAGAACACTATTTTGGATTGTCTAAACTGAGCTATAGTAATATATATAGTAATATATTTATAAATGATTAATAAAAGTTAATTACTACTTCAGTTAAATCCTATTGGTACTCTAAATTAGATGAAAAATCTGTAAATTCAATTAACATATTTTAATTGGCTGGCTGTTCAACTGAATTATTTTTGTTTATTTTTGTCACCACTTTTATTCTATATAAAGCCAAATGTTAGTTTGCCCCAATGATTCAGAACAAAATCTGATAATAATCAACTGTCTTCTACCTTTTTCATACCTTTCTCAAATTAGAAAGCGAGAAATAGAAGAAACTACTAGAAATGTAGTTAGTATGCCATCTAGTGGTTATAAATCTGACCATTTATATTCAGCCAATTAAATTTCTGGTCAGTTGGTTAGCCAAAATATAATTGGACTAAATCAACCCACGTACAAAATCTAAGAGTTATATTTAAAGAAAAGAGACCTTTTAGCACATTAAGATTAACAAATGTACATTTCAGGTGGTATCAGCCGGTGGCATAATTCAATTATTGACATTCAAAGTTCTAAAATAGCACTCTAATATTTGCTTATCACGAAAGGTGCAAACATGAAAATGAATGAGAAAAGCTCGTTGGAAGTCTTATTCTTTCAAAGTTGGTCATGGATAGATAAAGATATATAGATACAGATATATATTCATAATTGCAATTGCAATGTTTTACACTTTAATAAACAAAACCATTGATCATTAGAAATTTTCTTTCTCATTTCTTGCTATGATTAGATAGTACTATACACATATCCCTATAGGAATATAACTTCCAGTTCTTTTGATTAGCATAGGCATGAATGAAAGCTTGCACGTTAAGTTAAAAGAAATACAATGTACAGTACTTCATATTTTCAAATGCTTAAAAGATTCACTAATATTGCCCTGCTTTTGTCCTGTAAGGAGGGTGCAGATCAGGGGTGAAACTCAGCAAGTTCTGACAGGTTCTGGAGAACCAGTAGCAGAAATTTTGAGTATTTGGAGAACCGGCAAATGCCACCTCTGGCTGGCCCCACAGTGGGGTGAGAATGGAGATTTTGCAATATCCTTCCCCCAAGAGTGGGGTGGGAATGGGGATTTTGCAGTATCCTTCCCCTGCCATGCCCACCAAGCCATACCACACCCACCAAGACATGCCCACAGAACCGGTAGTAAAAAAAATTGAATTCCACCACTGGTGCAGATGGATAATTGCAATTTGTTCAATGACTGGGAGGGAAGCTTGGAAGCTTCATCTGTGTAGGATTGCTAGTCGAACTCCTTTGTCACACCGACAGAGTGGAATTAGAGTTTTATTTTCACATCTCAACTCAGCTTTCAAGTCTCAATTCAAGCAACTCTTCAGCTCTTAGCCTTGAGGGGCAAAATGCATGGTTGCAGGGTCAGGAATATAAATAACCTTTTGCATGCTGTTTTACATGCAGTACACCCAATAATGTTTTAATATCATATCATATCATATCATATCATATCTTAGGAAGTAAGTATTTGATTTCCAGCATGGTAAAATGCAAAAGGCAGAGAATGGGAGTAGAAAGATCGTCATCATTTTTAACAAGTTGTATCTATAGGCGCTGTGATAGATATTGCTTCCTTGGGTAAATTCACCTAGCAAGAGTTTAGATTTGAAACGGAGCTTAATCTGCAGTTTACACAGCAGTTGTACTAGATCAGAGGCTGCAGTTTTTGAATACGTTGACTTTGTAAATATACAAATAGAATGAGACTATTGCCTTACACACTGTAAGCCGCCCTGAGTCTTCAGAGAAGGGCGGGATATAAATGTAAAAAAATAATAAAAAATACTCCGTCGTTATTCAATTTTGTGAATTAGAAACTCAAAGGGTTCGTGTTTTGAAAAAAAATAAATAAAAAGAAGGGCATTTATGTAGCCTCTCCCACTTCTGGTATTTTTGATCCTGGGTTTTCCCATTGCCAAAAAAACCAATCTCTGAAACTGGTAGGAAAGAAATGGGGAAATTCCCTACTGGATCATCTCCTCTGCAGTCAGCAATTTTTCTCCAGCATGGAAATGGTATATAGTCCTTACGTGCCCTTCACAATTGCAACCCAGTTGCTAAAGTCCAGCTTATTTCCCAAATGTGCACACTTGGAATATGATGCAGAAGTTCTTTGAACCTTCCACACAGGATCTCTCTGCCATTCATTTAAGTCACCCAACTTTTTAAGAACTTCTGCAATAGCATTGCTAAATGTCTATGAAGATTCTCAGTCATCCAGGTCATGGTTGTCCCAAAGGTGCCTTTTTTTCAAGAGGCTACTGGACTTTCTGTTTTTTTAGAATAGAATAGAATAGAATAGAATAGAATAGAATAGAATAGAATAGAATAGAATAGAACAACAGAGTTGGAAGGGACCTTGGAGGTCTTCTAGTCCAACTGTGATAGCTCAGGGGGGCCGTGATAGCTCAGGCTGTAAGAAGCCTGTTATTAGAACACAGCAGCCTGCAATTACTGCAGGTTCGAGCCCGGCCCGAGGTTGACTCAGCCTTCCATACTTTATAAGGTAGGTAAAATGAGGACCCAGATTGTTGGGGGGGCAATAAGTTGACTTTGTAAATATACAAATAGAATGAGACTATTGCCTTATAGACTGTAAGCTGCCCTGAGTCTTCGGAGAAGGGCGGGATATAAATGTAAATAAAAAACAAAACCTGCTTAGGTAGGAAACCCTACACCACTTCAGACAAATGGTTATTCAACATCTTCTTAAAAACTTCCAGTGTTGGAGCATTCACAACTTCTGGAGGCAAGTTGTTCCACTGATTAATTGTTCTAACTGTCAGGAAATTTCTCCTTAGTTCTGAGTTGCTCCCCTTGATTAGTTTCCACCCATTGCTTCTTGTCCTGCCCTCAGGTGCTTTGGAGAATAGAAACTCCCACTTCTTTGTGGCAGCCCCCTGAGATATTGGAACACTTTTTTCTTTGAAGGCTTTTCGCTTCTCATCTAAGAAGCTTCTTTGGGGTGAAGCACCTTTGGGATGACTCCTGCAAGAGTTTTGAGCTTGTGTGAAATCCAAAATTTCAAACATTTTTCAAAGTGTGCAAACCCCACTTCATATGCAGTTTAGTGATCAATACTTACAAGTTGTGTCATGGTAACAAGCACATGCTATTTTAAAAAATATATAGAGGTGTCTGGAAATCTATTTCAGTTAGGAGGCTCACAAATTAGGGCTGGGCAAAAGATTTAAAAGAGCTGCTTTGCAACACCCAAGCACATATACTGATCACTTTCCTTCTAATCATTAAAGCAGCTGTGTCTTTTGGAAGGCTCAGGTATTGACTTAAGTCTGCTTCTAGCTGACTCCACATGGCTGTCTGTCAAAGCACACAGGAGAACTTCAACATATCAATGCCACACAAATGGGCATTGATGTTTTTCAGGATGTTTCTTTTGTCGCTTTTACTTTAAGTTGTGGGTAGTATTTGATTTCTTCATTCATGCAACTAAATTCAGCAGGAAATAGTGTTTCTGATATTTGGCAAATTGCTGTTAAATTTGAGGGGAAAGCATTGAGGATAACAAGAAAGAATTTGAGGCTATTTTCAGCATCCAGGTTGAAAATAAAACCATCTAATATTTAAAAGGTGCTCCCCCCCCCAAAAAAAAAAAGGCAACTGGACTTTGTTTTTTTCTTGAAGACATTTAGCTTTTCATCCAAAAAGCTTCTTCAGTTCTGAAGAAACTTCTTGGATGAGAAAGAAAATGTCTTCAAGCAAAAAACAAAGTCCAGTTGCCTTTCCCCCCCCCAAAAAAAGCACCTTTGCGACAATCATTACCTGAATGACTGAGAATCTTCACAGACATCTAAAATTTAAATTTTTTGCTGAAACAAAAACCAGTTTTCGTCCAGTGGCTAAGGCACAGGCTAGAAATAGAAAGGGCATTAGTTCAAGTCCTGCTTTAGACATAGACGAGTCATTCTCTCTCAGTCTAGCTCATCTCACAGGGTTGTTGTTGTGAAGGAAATAGAAGGAAACAGTGTTAGATCTCAGCTGCTATTGTTTATAAAAATAATAAAGACAGAATATAAATAAAATCAATAAACAAAGCCACCTATGGAAACCGTTACATGGGCTTCACTTCCTGTGGACTGCTATCCCATGCATTTGTTGAAACTGTTCGTGGGATTACAGCAGTAGTGGGTTTCAATTTTTTTACTACCAGTTCTGTGGGCGTGGCTTGGTGGGCGTGGCATGGCTTGTGGGTGTGGCTTGGTGGGCATGGCAGGGGAAGGATACAAGGGAATGGAGAGGAAAATCTCCATTTCCTCCCGATCAGCTGGGACTTGGGAGGCAGAGAATAGATGGGGGTGGGGCCAGTCAGAATTTTTACTACCGGTTCTCCAAACTACTCAAAATTTCTGCTATTGGTTCTCCAGAACTGGTCAGAACCTGCTGAAACCAACCTCTGGATTACAGCTAGCCATTTCTGTAATATATTTTAGCAGGACTTGCTAAAGTGGCAGCAGAGACTGTCAAGGGAATAATTGAGTACTATGCATCATCATGTTCTTTCTTTATTTGGAAAAAAGAAGTTCATTCCAGGGAAGCTGCCTGTCAAGAAAATAACTTTTAACAAGCTACCACAGGTAAACTTTGGAAGATATTAAAAAAGCAACAACCTTTTCTTGAACGTTCAAGTCTTCCAGCAAAAGCTGTGTTCTAAACCTCAAAGAATCCACAGTTCTAGGCCTGTGCTTGAAAGAGAATTTGCCTGTGAGGTAGAAAAAATGGCTCTAATTTTGTTTCCAAAGAAGTATTTAAGAAGGCGGGATGGCAAGTGGTGGTGGGATTAGAGCTGGATTTAATATTGGCTGGATCTCCCAGAATGGCTCACAGGCACATTTTGGCATTCCTTACACACCCAACAACACTTAATAGCAGATTTGGTTATAGAAGGAATTAAGAGTTCGTTATTAAATGAAAATGAAAACTCAAAAAAAAAACCACAAAAAAAAACCCCCAAAACCCTCAAGAGCTTTAAATTCAGGATTCAGAATACAGTAGGGACAGCAAGTTTTTCAGAAAATAAATTCACAAAAGGTTAATTGACCCTTGAGTTTTCTAGTAACTTAGATAAACTGGAAAAGGGGAAAGGTCTTTTATCTCTATTTGAAATCAAGTGGCTGGAAATTTTTTCCCATTCTGAAAATAGCTCCCATCTGACATTGCAGAATGCCATGTACTTCACCCATTCTCCCATCTCTCTTCCTGTTATAACAGTCAGATGCTAAGCCAATTCTTGGCCTTGAAAAGTCATCAAATTATGAATAGAGTTTATTTACACAAGTATTCCTTTCTTCTCTAGGTCCGGGTCTTTGTGAATCAACTGTACCGTCCAGATATAGTCAGAGACATTCAACAGAACCCAGATTTGCAAGCTATCCGTATAGCTTCGGTAAATCCCATCTTGGATCCTTGGGTCTACATTCTGCTGCGCAAGACAGTCTTGAGCAAAGCCATTGAGAAGGTCAAGTGTCTTTTCTGCCGCATTGGTGGGGCCCGGCGGCAGCACTCAGGTAACAATTGCAACTGGGCTGATGGTCGACGGACTTCTGTCACAGCCAGCCATTTACCTTCCTTCATCTCCCGAGAGCTGAGGGAGATTAGTAGCACTTCACAGACTCTACTCTACCCGCTGGAGCCAAGTGAAAGGACGGTCGGCGACCGAATGCTGTTACCAGGAACCAGCAGCTGTCTGGCTCAGTCAGATACTACATCTATAAGGACCTTAAGGAGTTCAAACACCTCAGAGTCCTCTCACGGGCAAGAGTGTGAGAATACCTTTTTGGTGAGTGAACTAAAGCCTAGCAGTAATAGCACTGCTAAAGGCAGCGCCCTTCAAGTCACTTTTCCCAGCGAAACTCTGGACTTGTCGGAGAAGTGTATCTAAACAGTAGAAAGAAGTTAAAAAGAGACAATTTGGTCCTTGAAGTCAAGCAGAGAGGAACTGACACCACAGACATATCCAATGCCCATCTTTGCCATCCATTCCGTTGACCCAAGGCATATACCTGAAGCTTATCTGGATTTCCTTGTCCTAAGATTGAGAGTGAAATAGCCATTTAGGGCAAGATGGCCTTGGAAATGTGCATCCGGCAGGAATCCATGCGAGACGTTGAGCTAGACGCCATCAGAGTTTAAGCATCTTGATTTGCACCTCCCTCAACATTGGTTCCGAGATGCAGCTGCTGGATCTTTCCTGTTATGTGATAAGCACAGGTTTCAGCAGGGATCTATTACCGCCAGAGACTCATCCTCTGCCATCAAACCCTGCCAAAGCAACAAAGGAATGTAATGGTGTCTGAAGCACAGGATGCTGCTTGTTGCCTTATCATGCCCTGGGACATAGGACTGTTTTCACAGAGTTTGTGTTGTAAAAAGTCACCAATCTTCTCCATCTGTACATGACTGAAGCATACTTATTCAGCTCCAACCTCCCTTCTTGGCTTCATAATTCAGAGAGATTAATTACAAGATAGTTGCCAATGGAGGAACAAACTGGTCCAGTTGTTATGGGACTGATAAATCTATTGTGTGAAAAAAAAATGTGAATTTTTCTGGCTGAAATGTTGTGACTGACTGTATTTAAGGAATGTATATTCTTCTCTGTGAGAAGGTTAATTATTAATACAAAGTATAGAAAAAAAGTAATATGGTCAGATCCTCCTTTCCTCTTAATATATGTGGGTAAGATAAATTTTGCATTGGATTTTTCAAATTTGCAGACTCAAGAGGCCAGACTAGAGCTGATTGATGAGACAAGAGCTGAGGAATCTGGAATTTCACGGGAAGACGTTTTGATGCCACCATAGGAATAATAAAAGCTTTTGTGTTTTTAAAATGTTTCTGATATTTTCTTAGTCTCCATTTGAGTCAAGCTTGACGCTTTATGACTTCGTGGACAGAGCTATGGAACTGCACATCCTTAAAAAGAAAAAAAAATATGTGCTATGAATTTCCCTTCATAAGGCAAGTTGTTCCTAACTAAGCTAATAATGCAGTTATGTTAGCATCTGGTGTGTATGGATATCGTACTGAGGCTTTACTCAGAAGTACATTCCACAATTATGGTAACAATTCTTGCTGATTTAGGACTTCTTCATGTGTGCAAAATCAAAGTCCAAAACATGGATCCATAGTCAACATCATCTTTGCATTATTTTAATGTTTTTTAATTTGAATTTATATCCCGACCTTCTCCGAAGACTCAGGGTGGCTTACATTGTGTTAAGCAATAGTCTTCATCCATTTGTATATTATATACAAAGTCAACTTTTATTGCCCCCAACAATCTGGCTCCTCATTTTACCTACCTAATAAAGGATGGAAGGCTGAGTCAACCTTGGGCCTGGTGGGACTTGAACTTGCAGTAATTGCAAGCAGCTGTGTTAATAACAAACTGCTTTAGTCTGTTGAGCCACCAGAGGCCCTTAAATGTGTTTGCTGAGAGATATTTCAGAATTTAGTGCAAGAAAGCATCTTAAAAAGACCTTAATCTAAGGGCTACCTTATGTAGCCAACTGTACAGCCTCTGCTGTTTGTGTACTTATCGCAACCCCAGTCTATTACGAATGTTAACACATATTCAAATGAATATCACATCACGCTTTGCGTTATCAGTATCCATATAGGAATTGGCAGCTGTACAATACATGGCATTACCATTCTTGTAAACATCCTGTTGAAAAGTTTTTCTTATCTGCTATACAGTCCACTCTATTTATATGACGATATTGTTGCCAAATGCTTACGTGAGCAATATTTTTCCATTTATCCTTGTTACGGTTACAGTCAGTCTTTCCCAGCCTTTATGGAACTGATAAAAAGATTTTCAAACAACCAAGCTTTGCTGGCTGAGAATTCTGGAGGTCATATATCCAAGGCATCTGGAGGTGGGATTGCTAGAGAAGAAACGGAGAAATGCAGGAAACCCAACACATGTTTATTGAGCACACCAATGTGTAAGTTATTCTAGAGACGGTTGTTGGTCTTTTGTGATTTGGAATGCACGTTGCAATTATCCATTTTCAGTTACAATGAATTTGGAGCATGAAAAAACTACCACACCATTGTTTTTGTGGCCTTTCAGTTATTTTTGACATTTGTTACAGCATATATTGTAGTTTGCACTAATGCTTTTGGAATAAAGAAAGACTATATTTTAAAAACCAATTTCATTGATTTGGGCACTAGAACTGAAAGAAAAAACAACTATTGTGGTGTGGTCTATTAATTAAAAACAACAACAGGTAAGATTAGGAAAAACATCAGCCTTAAAGTTTTCTCCATTAAAAAAAAAAAATCTCTAAAGCCACTGGAAATTTATGTTTTCGAATGCTATGTTCAAAGGATTAGATTTTTGTGTTCCAGTATTATTATCCTGTATTGATGTTCAAGGTCTGGTTTTTGTCAAGGAAAAAAGCACGTTGTGTTGCTTATTGTGGTTTTCATGTAAATTGCTTTCCATTGGAAACAGAATTTTGAGCCTGAATTTCAGAGACGGCTTATGAAACTGGCTATCCTGGCACAAACCTTTTTTTTTTTGGAAATCATTATTAAATGCAGACATACCCACTGGGTAACGAAGTTGGTGTGAGTTTGTGCTGCTTACTCATCTTTAACATAACTTCATGGGAAGGTCCTCACATATTCATAAACCCAATGCACACAATGTCTAAACATTAATTTAGAGCAGGAGTCTCCAACCTTGGCAACTTTAAGCCTGGTGGACTTTGCTGGCTGGGGAATTCTGGGAGTTGAAGTCCACCAGGCTTAAAGTTGCCAAGGTTGGAGACCCCTGATTTAGAGGCAGTAAATATAAAGCCCTAAAGATGAGGTAGCAATCAATTACTTAAAGACTTCTATGTTTCACCCCATAATAAATCCTTATGTCCAGAATTATGTACTCAGCTGATGACCCAAGAAGATTGAGATTCTTCCTGAATGATATTAATCAAGCTCATTGAATACAACCGTTCTAGACTTCATATATTTACACACATATTTTGTTCACACCGGAAAAAAACACAGGAATAGTCACCAACAGTTTAGGCATACCAAACATAAACCAGCATTGGAAATTGAGAGTAAGATCGATAAAAGACATAACCAAAAACAAAACAATACGTTTGTGTTCTTCATGAAATTATTCAGTAAAGCTACATATTGGGAAGGAAAGCCTTGACGTGATGTTTCATCCTACTAAACAATTTTTATTACTGGATAGTACAGCAATCAAGATGAACAGAAAAAAGCCTTCATATGCTCAGAAGAGCTTATTCCATGCTGTTTACATTCAACCTGGATCCAATTACACAAAGTGCTTCAGACCATGCCAGTGTGCAAAGGTAGCCCCAGTCTGTTATTTACAGTAAAGAAGCATCCTTTTTCCAGAAATATGGGTCAGCAGACACAAAAACCTGGGGAAAGATGCAGCCCATTTAAAGAGTTAGAGAAAGGTCCTAGAACTGGACACCTGTCTGCCGGAATGGGCCAACTCGTCACGGCCAACTCGCTGTGGGGGACAATGCACTGCGGGACAATTGAACAATTCTATTTAATTATTTAAAATAAATTTTAAAATATATTTTAATTTTTGCCATTCGCCTTTCATTCTGTCCCTCCTTTTGCATCCTTTAATGATTTTATTACTTTCATATTTCTCTAACTCTTGTCCTGCAGCAAACTGTCCTGCAAAAGTTGGCCGCGGCAAGTTGGCCATGATGAGTTAGCCATGGCAAGTTGGGCACGGCAAGGGGGCCACAGTGAGTTGGCCGTGGTGTCTCCCACCTGCACACCTGTCTGCTCAACCACCTGCTCAAAAAATGCCTTTCTTGGATCAGGTCAGAGCTACTGCTGACTTTTGTAAATGCTGTGGCAGCAATTTCATTTTCTAGTTTTTTTTGCAGGATGCAGTACAGGTAGTCCTCGACTTATGACCACAATTGAGCTCAATAT
Organism: Ahaetulla prasina; assembly: GCF_028640845.1. NCBI lineage: Eukaryota > Metazoa > Chordata > Lepidosauria > Squamata > Colubridae > Ahaetulla > Ahaetulla prasina. Next base: position 277,320,735 of record NC_080540.1, on the reverse strand, counting down.
TTGTGTTGGTAAGTGAGACAATTGTTAAGTGAATTTTGCCCCATTTTACAACCTTTCTTGCCACAGCTGTTAAGTGAATCACTACAGTTGTTAAATTAGTAAGTAACGGTTGTTAAGTGAATCTGGCTTCCCCACTGGCTTTGTTTGTCAGGCGGTCGTGAAAGATGATCAAACCCCTGAAAGCTGCAACCGTCATAAATACGAGTCAGTTGCCAAACCTCTGAATTTTGATCATGTGACGATGGGGATACTACAACAGTCATAAGTGTGAAAACAGTCATAAATCACTTTTTTCACTGTAACGTTGAAGGGTCACTAAATGAACTGTTGTAAGTCGAGGACTACCTGTACTATATACAGTTAGATACCATTATTTAAAGTAAATGGAAATGCTGAAATAATATATATACAGGCAGCTAAAACAGTCTTGAATAAACGGGAGACAAATTTCTTGCATGACAAAGGTTTAAACGATTTATGTCCAACTTTTGATTTGTGTGGAAATTTATGAAAATTACATTTATGCAAAGCTTTTCATATGAACCTGGATGAGGATAAAAGTAAAACAGAAAAACTCACTCCCTTCAAACAGTGCTTCAAATGATTACAATGTACCAATTGTTCCTGCTGGTCTAATACTGCCTCTGCTTTAAGAAATTTATTGAGACCACCAACAAAGCTTCTGGATTAAACCTAGGAAATGCTATGCATAGAACTTATCTGTAAGAACTAGACAGGAATTGCCAGATTTACCCTAAGAAGCATAATTATACTCATACTTTTCTCCCCACTGAATATTCCAGAAAGACATCAAACATTAAATAAGACTCTAAAGAAGCAGAACAAACTGTCCCTAAAAAGAATGTTTTTGTGGGTTTTTTTTAACCCCTTTGCATTTCTCTCATCTTGAGTGATGGCTTAGACATATTAATTTATCTACAGCATTTTTATACTGCCCATCTACAGGATTTTAGGTTGAATATCCATCGCAAGGGCAAAATACTAAAAGGTCTGTGCCTGTTTCTTTACAGCATGTTATGTTTTATTTTACGACTGAAATAATCCTTTAAAGAGTTTCTAAAGTCTGATTGCAACGTTATCCTGCAATAGATGCGTTTAAATATACACAATTTCAGTTATATTATTTTAAATTGCTGTTAGAAATTGCTTCCACTGAAGTTCATCTTTATTTCTTTGATTAAAGATTAAAATCAGTCTGGGCTTTTTTAAAAAAAATTGTTTTGAAGCAGTGGGATTAAGCCGTTGAAATGCAATTGCCCACAGATTTTCTCAACAATATACAGATATACTTCATTTAATAGCTATTTGTTCAGTGACTGTTTGCGATTATGACAGTGCTGAATGAGGGGGGACTTACAAGGGGTCCTAGTAGTTGTGTCTGTTGCAGCGCCCCCGTCCCCCGGGTCATGTAATTGCAATTTAGGCAGCTGGTGACCAATTAGTTTGCCATTATGACGTCACACCATGCCTAGGTCACATGATCACCATTTATGAACTTACCTGGTGGAAGTCTATGAAAAAGCTGGCAGAAGGTCACAAACGGTGATCACATGACACATTACGCTACAACTGCACCTGACAGCAGCAATTGGACAGCCGAACCTGCCATCGGAAATTGGTGTGGTTACACGATATCACACTCTATGGGCTGTGTAGCTTAGTGATGAAGTTCCTGATCCCAATTATCATCACCAAACAAGGAATACCTGAACCTTAAATTTCATGAAAATAATCCCTTTTTAAAAGTCGATCGTGGGAAGCATAAACAAAGATGTATTTTGTTCCGAGTGCATGAATACACAGTCTTTTAAAACTGGATTTGGAAAAAAAAACAAGGAGAGTATTTCGCATTCAAAGCAGCATCTGAGAACTACATCTGAGAGCCACTATATTAAGATAACGGAATGACCTTGACTCAAAAGACTACAGTCTGAAACATGTTCCGCACATTCCGTACCACAACTGTACAAGCATGTGAAGATTTTGCCTCATCCCCTGCTTTGCGTTATGACAGCAAGAACAGATGTTAGTGAATTGCTAGCAAGCTTACAAAGCCATTCCGCTTTTCTAATTTTTGGCAGTATAAACATATACAGACCCAACACTTCCAGTTCCTATTTCAAAGCCCCTATTGGCAGACACGCACTATTCTGTTTTCTTTCTATATTGAACACCAGGTTTCTACAATCATCATCCTCTTTTAATGGCTCCATAATCCCTTGCAGGGTGGAGTCTGGGCAACTGAATGAAGCTGAGTGTTTACTGGCCAGATGCCCTTCCTGTCGCCAATGCGGGAGTTTTATTCAGCAGATATATTCTCAGTGTGCCCAGAGAGAGAAATATCTGCCTCTACCTAGGATCGAACTCACTGTTCGATCCTAGGTAGCTCCTGATTGGGAGGCAAGAGTTCCACCTCTAGGCCACCGGACCACTCACCAGATTTCTATAATGGTGATGCCTTTTGGGAGGATTGTACATCATCTTCCATGAACCTCAGCTACCATCCCCATGAACCATGCTATCTGTGGATTGTGGGATTTGTAGTCTGTTGCATTAGGAAGGCACCAAATTGCAAAGGTGACGTTCAAAGTAGCATTCAATCTGGGAACAGACAACAGCAATGACATTACTGATGTTTGGTTTTCCAAATTCTGCCTCCTCTGGTCCTACAGGACCCATTGCCCCTGTGCCTCCGGAAGTTTAATTTGATGGAATGGGGATCTCCTCTGCTCAGATAGGGCTCCAACAGAAGGGAAAGCAAGTAAGACAACAACAGCAACAGCCACTCCTCAAATTTATGGCTGTTACAGGAAGGGACTGTGTGGATTATCGTGCTTTGATAAACATAGCACCATCGGGGACCGTTGCACACTCCTCTTGTTCGGTTACAGTCTCAACGGTCCCCGAAGCTGATACAATCACTACACTTTTAGAGGTCGAAGTGTTTTTTTCTTTTTCTGCAATGGCAGCACACACAGCCAAGATCTCATCGCTTTCAAAATCATAATCTGGGATTGGCTCCTCCATAGTTTTTGCCTCAGCCCCCTGTGTCCCCGCCTCAGTTTTGGTTGCTTTTTTCTGCTGTTGTAGTTTTTTTGCCCAGGAAAGATCTTCGTTCCACAATTCAGAGTTGAGTGGATAGATGTGCAAGGCAATCTGGAAACTTCGAATAGCCTGGAAAAAACAAGCAGGAAAATGCAGCCATTAGCATCTGCCAACCCATCAATACATTCATGCCTTGAAAGAGTTAAGAGATGTATTATGGAAAGATCTAATGGGATTATATGGATTCTACTTATACCATGTTTCCCCGAAAATAAGAGCCTGATTTATAGTTTTTTTGCCACCAGAAAAGGCACCAGGTTTTATTTTCGGGAGGGATGTCGTCCACTGACTCACCTCACTTGGGTGCATCACCCCCGGCCTCCTTTTCGCTGTCAGAGGCCTTCAGGAACTTCTTCTATGGCCAGCAAGGCTTTCCTGAAGGCCTCTGTGGCCAACGGACAGGTGGTTTACTCTTTATTTGTTTTGTTTTTCTTTGAATTATTTCCTACAAAAATGATTATATTCTAAAGATGTCGCTCAACGATAACTAGCAAGTCATCTCTATGACATCTATGCAGGTAGTTACGACAACTGAGCCCAAAATTTCTGTTGCTGAACGAGACACTTGCTAAGTGACTTTTGCCCCATTTTATGACCTTCCTTGCCACAGTTGTTTAAGTGAATCACTGCACTTATTGAGTTAGTAACACAGTTGTTAAATATGGCTTCCCCACTGAGGTAATCACGTGACTCTGGGACACACTGCAACTGTCAGGAGAAGTATGAATCAGTTCCCAAGCATCTGAGTTTTGATCATATACAATCATGGGGATGCTGCAATGGTCATAAGTGTGAAAAATGGTCTTAAGTTGCTTTATTCAGTGCCATTGTAACTTCAAACAGTCACTAAACAAACTGTTGTAAGTCAAGGACTACCTATATAGAAATGCCATACATTAAGTCATTCTGAAATCTATTATTTCCCCTTTAAAAAACACCCCTGTAAAATATTGTGTGAGTTTGAGTACTAATGTCACACTATGTTTATGAGGAACTACTGGTAAGGCTGAGGATGAGAAATAATACTTGGCTGTATTCAGTAAAAACTGAGCAAAGAAGCCACTTTTATGCTTAATTGTACAGCTTTCCTTTACAAAACAAGTTCTGTCACCCACACATACATATCGCCTAACCCTAACCATGGTTTAGGTTTAACCATGGTTTTACAGGCCATAATAAATTTGCTGAACTGACACAATTTACTAAGACATCAGCCATGAGATACAAACTTCAGTCCCTGAATTCGCACAATTTACTAATATGGATTATAGTAACAAGTGAATCCAACCATCCACACCCATTCTTTTCTGTTTCGGAAGACAATTACTAGTTTAAAAAGTCTCTTTACAATGTAAAATGTGCTATATTGTTTCTAGGATTATTTCTTTCTTTCTATGGCAGTGTATATAATCAGATTTGGATTTATTTCGGGCTTTGATATTCCTTTAAACGTTTTGGGCAACCTGGAAACATTCTGATACATCAAATGTCTAACATGACAGTCACTCCATTTTATAGGGTTCTTCAAAAATACCAGAAGATATTTTTGGGATATCTTCCCAAAAGGGGGGGGGGAAATGAGCTAAGATTTAAAGCCTCATAATCATGGAAAAATATTTATTTCATTCAGTGATGTGTTGATTATTGCAATCTCTCCCCCAAAACATTAAATTACAGATTAAACTGTTTATCTTGTTTGCTGCCTGCATAAATGTACAAGCAGACCTTAGTAAGCATTTGAAATAATTCTATTCAATTCTGTGCGGTCCAGCACACATAAACAGCTGTTAGAGCAATAGACTGCTTAGATTGTGAATAAATGTGAAAATAATTCAGTGTTACAAAATACAAAAGGACTGTTTTGATTTTCTTTTTTTTTAAATGGGGTCTCTAAGGTATACATTTATCACTGTATAATTAAGTAGTATGAGTACTACTTACTTTTATAGGCCCTTTATTCTAATAGTATATATGGATTATTAGTTTTATTTGGATAAAAAGCTAATTCGCTAGGTCAAACGTAGACTTCAAGCAATCATGAACATATAATTAAATCCTGAACTATGTAATTAAACCATGGTAACTGAAGTCACTTAATTCTAAATCCTACTAGAGTCAGGAAAGCTTCCAGATTTCATATTTCAGAAAAAAGAACTCATTTCAGGTTTTTTGAGAGAATGCTGACCATTAAGAAGCACTGAAGGGAAACTCTGATTTTCATCCACTGTGGCACCAACACACCAAAACTCTAGGACTACAATTGTCACAAAAAATCTACTCCCCAGAGATTTTTGAGTTATTTTTTGTTTGTTGTTGATAGTCACAAAGTCGTGTTCAACCCACTGCGACCCCATGGACAATGTTCTTCCAGGCCTTCCTGTCCTTTACCATCCCCCGGAATTCATTTAAGCTCACGCCTACTGCTTCAGTGACTCCATCCAACCACCTCATTCTCTATCATCCCCTTCTTCTTTTGCCCTCAATCTTTCCCAGCATTAGGCTCTTCTCCAGTGAATCCTTCCTTCTCATTAGGTGGCCAAAGTATTTGAGGTTTTGTTTGCTACAGTCACATTAAAAATATTACATATATATGACGGGACGAAGAAATCCATTAACTACACTGAATTTAAATGCAAACCGAAAGGAACTCAAATTACAGTTTTGCCTCAACCAATACACCCTCAATGAGCTGGAGAAAAATATGCATTACTGCACTTGACAATATATATGAGGTGGTAGAAGATCAAAGTGGATAGGGCCATCGATACATGAGGGCAGAAACAAGATTTAACTTTTCTTAAATCTTTTTGTGAAGAGTTTGTGTGGTTGTTGATTTGGGGGAAAATATGCTCAACTGTTTTAGGGTGTATGTTAGAGTTTCCATATATCACCTGTGTGACAATGGCAGGAACTCTACCATTCGTTTTGAGCTCCTGAGCGCACAAAAATAATTAAGATGATTCCATGCAGTTTTGGATAGTCTTGTAGTCTACCTCTTCATGACCAGGAGAAGATGGTTCAGGAACTATTTCACAATGTATGTTGCTATAGTATTGACAAAATCTGATGAGAAGAACCACAAGCATTACTGGAAATGAGGTAAGGCGCTGCTCTGTAAGATTATTTTTTCCAATCTGATGCACGTCATTTCAACCACGGTCAAAATTGTGGAAGTTTTAGTTAACCAGATTAGAGAAGGCCATTCTTTAGAACCGCCAAATTATTAGTAACCGCAGAAATGGAAAACTATTTCTAGCTTTTCCAGAAATGATTGAACAGGACTTTGGTTATTTTTATTTTCAATATCAGGAATCATTATCACCATAAAAGGGAGAGGCCTCATAAACAGTTATATCAGACTATTATATATACAGGGCATGCAGAAAATAGGTTTCCATGTAAACTGGCAGTCATTTGCTAGAAGAAAACGAAAGCTGGGTCATCATGGATTTCAATGGAATTTTGTGTGAACATGCACACATGCCCTCAATTAACATTGGTAAAGCGTTACGTGCGCTGATGCAATACTTGCTGAGAAACAGGCATTTGTTTGACCCCATACTGCAGCCTGCTACAGTATGACTCTGAGGTTCCAGCAACTTTGAGATATAATATCTCCGGCAATATTTTGTTGAAAGAAACAAAACTTGGCCATCTTGTACAACTTTTTGGGCTCTATTAAACAAAATAATAATAATAATATTCTCATGAGAGATCTCCATCTCTGTCAAAGATAAAAAACTTTTAAGGGGTTTACTTTTTTAGCGGGGGGATTGAAATATGCTTTTTCTAATGAGAATGATTTAACAGAGTTTCCAGAAGGTCTTTTTTCGTAAAAGCGGGCTGAAAATACCCTATTTTTGGTATTTTTATCAAAAACATCAATGTTACACTCAATTTGTAAACTATTGGAAAGCAATAGGAGAATGAAATTTTATATTTGAAAACCTTGTGCTGCTAAGTTATTACGCACAAAGTTTCACATTTATCACACCTTTCCTTCCAGGGATATAAAAAGCCAAACTTTAACCTTTTTTTGCGAGCTGCACTATTTTCGGCCAACTTTGCTCCAAATTATTTAGATGGACATCGCTCATGAGAATGTTTTTATTATTTTGTTTAATAGAGCACAAAAAGTTGTACAAGATGGCCAAGTTTTGTTTCTCTCAAAATATTGCCAGAGATATTGTGTCTCAAAGTTGCTAGAACCTCAGAGTCATACTGTAGAAGGCTGCCTTATGGGGTCAAACAAATGCCTATTAATTCCCTCAACACTGTCAAACTATTTACTAAATCTGCACTACTATTAATCTTCTCATCGTTCCCATCACCCAGGTCCTTCCACTTATGACTGTATGACTGTAACTTTGTTGCTGGCAATCCTTATGATTTATATTGATATATTGACCATCAATTGTGTTGTAAATGTTGTACCTTGATGAACGTATCTTTTCTTTTATGTACACTGAGAGCATATGCACCAAGACAAATTCCTTGTATGTCCAATCACACTTGGCCAATAAAAATTCTATTCTATTCTATTCTATTCTATTCTATTCTATTCTATTCTATTCTATTCTATTCTATTCTATTCTATTCTATTCTATTCTATTCTATTCTCTCCACAAGTATTGCATCGGCACATGTAACACTTTACCAATGTTCATTGGGGACATCTGTGCATGTTCACACAAAATTTCATCGAAATTTGTGATGGTTGAGTGGGGCACTTTTCTGAAATCAGACTACTTGACATGAAATGACCCAGCTGAATAAACTATAAGCGGTCTCCCTCTGACTCTCATATTGCACTAACAAAGTGCTATCAGCTTCGTCTCTATGTTTGTGGGTTTTCATGAGTAAAGCTAATAGTTTATGAGAAAGTACACTTAGAAATATACTTAAGTAACTAAGGTTCTCCCATAGCACAATGGGAAAAATGGTTTTCATGCGCTCAGCTTGGTTTGTGTATTGACTCATGGATTAACAAAGTCCTTTTTTTTTTCTAATTTAGTGTGTTGTAAGCACTTGGCACAACATTTTCTTTTTTTATAAATACAATTCTTATTGAGATTTTCTTTCCAATGTGGGAAGAAAAGGAAGAATTTTGAACATTTCTCCTTCCACAATAAAATGTAACAAATATTTTCAGATATATAACATTATGTCCTCTTTACCATCTAGGTGGTTATCAAAAATAGCCTCTCAGTTGTTTGCTGAAAACAGTGTGTTTATGAAAAATCTTTATCTTAGTCTCATTCATTATTCATTTTTGGAATTTTAAGTATGTTTGACGTCATATTATTCATCTAAAAGTTTGAGAAATCTTTTAGACTTTCACAATCTGATAGAACTATGAAAAAATTAATACCAGCAAGAGTTTCAGTATCATTAAAAAACAACAACAGAATTGTAGAATACATTTTTGGATAAACATTGGTTGAACATGATCATCAATTATTTCTTAAACCATTTCAACTGAAAATGATACATCAATGGCAAGGTAGCTTTTAATCCAGGCTTTGGAAGTAGAATTGCGTTTTGCCTATTCCTGCTACCTTGCGTTTTCATCATTATGGTTTTATTGATTTTTCTTTCTTTCAGCAATTTGGCAATTCTCGTTAATTCCCTAATATCAGGGTTATCTGATCACCAGATTCCCACTGCTCAGATACCATCAGTTGTCAAAACTTATTTAGTACCTCGCAATTTAAGTCTGGCTAACGAAGTCTGACTGCAAGGGATATGTTATTTATCAAAACCTTTCAGTCCAACAAAATCCCCCACTCTTCCTGAACAGATCACATTTTGCATAGGAATTAGCATCTGCCTAATATGATGCAATAAATGTGACTTAGCTGATGCTGATATTAGCAATGGACCCATGAACACAGACAGTCTAAACAACACGTTCTATTCAAAATCACAACAGAAGTTGCTTAACTAGGTGCTTATGAACTTAAGACAGTGTAACTGAGGTTTCAGGACATGTTGCTAAACTTTTGTGAACTCACTGCTAACTACAATGTCGATTTTGCTGATGTTCCTATATTTATTACAATATAATGCTAACACAGCACAGTGTAGCAAGCCTGTAGTTCTTCAAATATTACTAGAGCTTTGGACTCCTTGTTGTGATCTATCTCTCTGACCTAGATGGATGGTTGAGAGAGAAGAGAGGACATTCTAGCCTGGAGGTAGGCCTGATTGGACTAGTGAAGCCCAGGTAGAAGCTCAGAGGTGAAGAAGATTAAGGAAACAGCAGCTGAGCCTAAAGATTGCTACTAACTAGAATAGAATAGAATAGATTTTTTTATTGGCCAAGTGTGATTTGACACACAAGAAATTTGTCTTGGTGCATATGCTCTCAGTGCACATGAAAGAAAAGATATGTTCATCAAGAATCATAAGGTACAACACTTAATGAGAGTCATAGGGTACAAATAAGCAATCAGGAAACAATATCAATATAATATTATATAATAAGACAAACAGATTCTATGAAAAATACCTCAGATATATATAAAAAAAGAGCCTAACATGGTTCTGGCTCTTGTAGGCCTTCTGCTGAAAGGATCATAAATCCTCCTGTCTGGATTACTGTTGAAGAGCATTCAGAAGCTTCAGCTGGTGCAGAATGCAACTGCAAGGTTGGAAATGGTGTTGGTTACTCAACACATGTTAACACCACAGCTTCATGAGCTGCATTCAAGGCCAGATGCAATTCAAGGTACTGGTAGTCATCTTTAAAGATCTTCCTAGCTTGGGTTCAGTTACCTTCTCCCAGTCATTTATACCCTTTGCAATCCAGTCTGGCAGGATGGGCATGTTCCAGGTCCCATCAGCCAAGCTAGTGGGGACTTTTCTGCGATAGTGCCTGCTCTCTGGAACGTTTTCCTTTTAGACATTTGGATGACCAAACTCTATAGCAGGGGTGTCAAACTCAATTTTATTGAGGACCGCGTTAGGGTTGTGTTTGACTTTGTGGGCGGAGGTGGTCAGATTGACATCACTTGTGTTGGGGGGCACTTATCGTGGCCTAAGCGCTCTGCCAGTGAAACTGGCTCCCGAGCTCCATTTTTGGGTGTGACAACCTCCTGCAACCGTCTGCCAGCGAAAACAGAGTTCAGGAGAGCACACGTAGTGACTGAAATATTCCATTGCTTCATTTCATACAAAGAAAATATCCTATTTTAAGGCTCAGCAGAAAAAGGCATGGTGTTTTCCACATAAAGTCAAAATGAAACTTCTACAAAAGTTGCAATGGAAACTTTTCTAAAGCAAGAGAAATGAGGATACCAGAAGAAAATATTCGGAGGAAAATAGTGTAGAGAAATTCTGGGGGGAAAAAATAAAACCCCAAGAAATACCATGTGAAGGATACTAATAAAGTAATTCAATATATGGTTATTAAACTGTCAGGGTGACTCAGAGGTGATTCAGGGTATACGTAATTAGGAATAGATGCAAGAAGTCTCTTTTTATAATGAAATTAAATTTTTGTACTGAAAAAAGCTTAACCAAAACTTTGTTTAAAACTTCCTCTCTGTTCTGGTCAAAATGAACATTTAAATGTATAAACCCAGAAAGCAGAAAGCATTGGTAACTTGGGGATAGATTTGTGAAACATTTGATCATTCCTCCACATTAGGTAGCCGAATAGAAAAACTTTCATTTCATGAAATTTCAGAGAAATTTGAATTTACATTTTCAGAGAAAATGTAACAAATGAACGTGAGCAACCTTGAGAAATCTGCCTTTCCATTTCTCACATGAATGTCAGATTAACCATGAGTGAGAGGGTGCATACTTGTATGGTCAGTGAAAAATCATGTCTTATGTGTTTCCTTGTATAACTGAACTATGAAGCAGAATCCTTTGCAACATTCAGGTCTTCCAGAATGGATGCTTTGGGTGGTCCAGAAATTAAGTGGATGTAGAAGTAATTTCCGGAAGGCAGGAAGTTTGAAAACCGTAATGTTAAATTAAGAGCAAATTAGCAACCATTTGGGATGAATTCAAAGTTAATAAATTCTAGGATTACAACCAAATTCCTAATATAATTGGGTCACAGTCCAGCTGGAATTCAGCTTGACTGTGCTCTTTCACAATCAAGCTAGATTAAAAAAAAGTTCCAGGAAATCTTACAAGACTTGAAAACTAAAGTGAGATATTGCAGATTAACTAATGGGGCAATATGGGGCATATTGGGAGCAATATGTTGACTCTGTAAACTGCTTAGAGATGGATGTAAAGCAGTATATAAATCTAAGTGCTATCGCTATCTCGTTTATCTAGTCCCTTGCACACACATTATAGATGCAAGAAGGAACAACTAACTGTAGCTTCCATAGCTTTTTGTATTTGATGAAAATATAGAGGCAGTCTTTGACATATGACCACAACTGAGCCCAAAATTTCTGTTGCTAAGTGAGACAGATGTTGAGTGAGTTTTGCCAGACTTTTATGACCTTTCTTGCTATAGTTGTTAAGCGAATCACTGCAATTGTTAAGTTAGTAACACAGTTGGTAAGTAAATCTGGTTTCTCCATTGACTTTGATTATCAGAAGGTTACAAAAGGTGATCACATGACTCCAGGACACTGCAACCGTCATAAATATGAGTCAGTAATTTTGATTACATGACCCATAGCAATGCTGCAACAGTCTTAAGTGTGAAAAACTGACATAAGTCATTTTTTTCAGTGTCATTGTAACTTCAAACTAGGAGTTCACTAAATGAACTATTGTAGGTTGACTACAATCTATATATAAAATAACTTCCCAGAAGTTGGAAACTACAGGTAGATCTTGCTCAACAAATGCTCAATTTGGAACTTGGGAATGCTCTAGAATTCAGTATTGAACTTGTCCACTTCCTGAAGGTCAACAAATAGAGATCCCAAATAACATTGCAAGATTTCACCTCAGCAACTCTGTCAACTTTGTCTAACTCTAACTGAATATCAGTGGTTTTATTCTACAATTAACACTTTCAAATGTGTCTGAAATGGTATAGGTTCTCCTGCTTGAGCAGGAGGCTGGACTAAAAGACCTCCAAAGTTCTGTTCTGTTCTGTTCTGTTCTATTCATCACATCACATCACATCACATCACATCACATCACATCACATCACATCACATCACAGTGGCCAACCAACGTTCTCCCAGGATTAGAAATTCATTCCCTATAACCAGGATCAGAAACTCTAAACCAGAGCTCACCAACCTTTCAGTCCTCAGGGACCACTAAATCCATAATTTTAAATCCTGTGGACTACTAATATGCATTTTTTAAAAAGACAAGTACAATATAAAAAATGCAAGTAATTTTCTGCGGACCACCAACATTTTCTCACGGACCACCAGTTGTTGACCACTGCTCTAAACCACACTGGAGCAAGAAGCTATTCAGGAGAAATCTTTTCATGTGCTCTTTTTGGTCCTACATTCCAGAATTTGACCAGGTACTCAACCAAACTACTTGCTAGTCCATTGGGAATATCATAAATGCCCTATGAAAACGAGCTGGTCACATCAGATACCTGGGGAGGATGAGCCTTTCCTCTCTGTAGAAAGCAGTGGCACAGAAAGCTCCAGATACTAAGCTGGTCTGACTACAACAGGACAGCTGGCAATATACTCCACTTCCAGGTCACAATTCACCTGGCTTTAAGGTAAAAACCAAATCTACTCCATCCTATGTAAGACAGGTCCACGAAGATCTGGAACAAGCCCATGGTTATCATTGTGCCTATGAAATAATTAATTACCTCTGACTCCCTCTCCTCTTTACAGCAATTTGTATAACTTCTTGAAGCAAGGGTTTTTGCACAGGTGTGTAATTCTGGGCTGTCAAAAGTACTACCAAATTCTGTAGTTATACTTACCAGTGTGATTTCTCCTAATCCAAGCTGGGCTCGCCCCAGCGTTTGCCATGCTTCCCAGGAATGAGGATCTCTCTGGACAGCCATTTCTGCTGCCTGCACTGCAGGAAACATTTCATGCAGAGACATCAGAACCTAAACAGAAAGGGGCGGGGGTGGGGAGGAAGACCTAATCTTCAGACATTGTTTTTCTTCTTTTATTTATTCAAATTTCAAAGCTTCCCAACAATTTTGGATGAGTTACAATTTTTTTTAAAAAAATGTAAAAGAAAATGGTCAACCAGAAGAATGTATCTTGTATAGCATTGGACAGATTAATAACAGAATGACCTGAAATTCTAGGTGAAAACATTGCGAGAAAAATTACAGGGGACCCTGAGAGTATTATAGAATCAAAAACTGTCAATTTAAATCTGAATTTTAAAATCTATGTAATAGCAATAACACTTAAGACATATATAGCGCTCCATAGTGCTTTATAGCAGAAGTCTCCAACCTTGGCAACTTTAAGCCTGGTGGACTTCAACTCCCAGAATTCCCCAGCTAAAGTTGCCAAGGTTGGAGACCCCTGCTTTATAGTACTCTCAGAACAGTTTACAATGTCACATATTGCCCCCAACAATCTGGGTCCTCATTTTACTGATCCTGGAAGGATGGAAGGCTGAGTCAACTTTGAGCAGGTCAGGATCAAATCCCAGGCTGTGGGCACAGTCAGCCTGCAATACTATGTTCTAACCACTGTACACCACGGCTCCTTCACCTTTTTAAAAGTGAGCTCAATTAAGAGTGAAATATCTTCTGCTGGATGAAGGCCTTTTCTGTGTGTGTGTGTGTGTGTGTGTGTGTGTGTGTGTGTGTGTGTGTATTTGCCAATTGGAGCAAAAATATTTGCTGATGTTGTCGGTCCATCTTGTTTCATGGACCCTTTTTATCAAGTGGATCCATTCTATGACTGCCTTGGTCCACCTGTGATCAGTACCTCTTGCTATGTGACCAGCCCATTTCCATTATGTTTACCCTCTTGATGATGTCATATACTTTCACTTATTCTCTTAATTCATGTGCAGGTCTTTCTATCTTGTCTTGTGATGCCAAGCATGTATCTTTCTATGGCTCTTTGTGCTGTGTGTGTGTGTGTGTGAGAGAGAGAGAGAGAGAGAGAGGCCAGCAGGGAAGGTTACAAGTCACTGTGATAAATTACATTCACTCTCATAGCTTTTTACACATAAAGAATAAACTAGAATAGAGTAGAGTAGACTAGAAGGGAAGGGAAGGGAAGGGAAGGGAAGGGAAGGGAAGGGAAGGGAAGGGAAGGGAAGGGAAGGGAAGGGAAGAGAAGGGAAGGGAAGGGAAGGGAAGAGAAGAGAAGATAATTCTTTATTGGCCAAGTATGATTGGACAGACAAGGAATTTGTCTTTGGTGCATATCTAAAAATATCTAAAGCATGTCTACTGTGGCTGCCTGCACACCCAGAAGCCACCCCTGCTAGGCTCAAGTTGTGCCACACATTCACATACCCTCTTCCAATCTGCAACAGCCACTTTTATCTGCCCATTGATTTGCTTGTGAGCCCTTGTGTGCCTTCCCCGCGGACTTTGCTTACTGCAAGCCGGCAGGAAGTTGTAAGGAAGTCCTTGCTTAAGTCCCATGATCCTTGCTTAACAATGACAATAGGAGTGCCAGGATTGCTGTCACTAAGAAATGAAGTCATGTGACATCATAACATTTATGTCTGCATTGCTTATGATGGAAATTCTGGTCCTGATTGGCATCATAACCCAAGAACTGCCTGCCCTCTAGTGTCACTGCTGACAAACCCATGTAACTAGAAGATGCCGAGGTTGGAAAGTGCAATTCTACTTAACCCTGTTTTAAAATTTATGAAGCCAAACTATACTAACTGCTTTCTATCTAAATACTTAGTTTGTACATTTTTTGGTCAAGAAATGTATCAGTATTGTGCAGTCACTTGTTACAGTATTACAGACAATACAACAATTCTAGTAGTGGAAAGTTGTTCTAGGCATTTCATGCCCGGCTCTAGAAACACCATTTTTTTTAGTTTCATGGAAATAGCCAACAAAGCTAAGCTAAGTGATTCCAAACATGTGTCAATTTTGAATTGTGTAATATGCTCGGCTTTCAAATTATGAGTGTTAGCACCTGGCTAGATCCATTTTCAACTTGTGCAAAAGTATATATTGATGCAATCAGCATCTTTTATTTCTATTTTTTAAAAAAGGACCAAAAAAAAAAGGAATCAGATGCAAATTCTGTTTGTTCTCATCTCATCCAAAAATCAAGTAGAAAAATCTGGACATGTGCTTGAAATGTTTGAGGCTTGCAAAGCATGTGGCTTGGCAGATCTAATCTCTCCTGAGTCATTAATATGTATTAATGCTTCTCATGTGATGTTGGGAAATGGAAACAAATGGGAACAATTACAGGATGCTGCTGGTTGTAAAAATGTGATGTGGGAAGCTCCTTCAGGTCCTTGTTTGTACATCTTCCAGATCAGAACAATAAATCCGAATTGCCCTCCTATGCATTGTACCCATGATGGAAATTACAAACAGTATCTGTAATAATAAACCCTCTTCTGGTCCTTCACCTTTCGTTGCAGGTTGTTTGCTCCATGACACAGATGCTACTGTTGACAAAGAGCGTTTCATTTTAATCTTTCACACAACAGCTGGTGGATTTAAGGTTGCCCGCTAATGAGAGATAACTCGCTTAGTTCACTATTTGTCTTTTAAAGTACTACTGTATTAACATTGGAGCCCACCCCAGTGTGAAGAAAAAAGCCATCGCACAATTCCTCTAAGGGATATGCAAATATATACATGTGTTATTAAAAACTCCCTAAGATTATGGCCAACTTAAAAGTTTCTATGAGTCATTTATAGAGCACTTATCAAAGCAGGGAGAATCCAAGAGCCTTTTTTAAAAAGAATTTTACAAAAACAACACACGAGTCAGGCATGGTGTGGTTAGGAAAACAGAAGTGTCACGTAGAACGTGCAGTGTGCCTCTTTGGACTGCAGCCATAAGCATCATAATTTAAATGCAGACTGGCTTTTGATGTTCCAAAGCAGCAACGTGGAACAAACACAAATCGCCTTCCTTCTGGTACAGCATTCAGACGGCTATAAATGGATATATAAATACAGGTAGTCCTTGACTTACAACAGTTAATTTAGTGACCATTCAAAGTTACAACAGCACTGAAAAATATGACTTAATGACCGTTTTTTTCTTTTCACAGTTATGGCCTTTGCAGCATCCTCATGATCAAAATTCAGATGCCTGCCAACTGGTTCATATTTATGACCGTTGCTGCGTTCCAAGGTCATGGGACCTTTTGCGACCTTCTCACAAGCAAGGTCAATGGGGAAGCCAAGTTCACTTAACAACTGGGTCACTAACTGGAGTGATTCACTTAAGAACTGTGGCAAGAAAGACCCTAAAATGAGGCAAAACTCACTTAACATGTGTCTCGCCTAATAACAGAAATCTGGGACTCAATTGCGGTTGTAAATTGAGGGCTACCTGTATTTCCTTTTTGTTCTCGAAAGTTTTTCTACAAATTGTATGGGTTGCACGTCCCTTACAAGTAAGTCCTCGACTTACAACTGCAATTGAACCCAACATTTCTATTGCTAAGCAGTTCACTAAGTCACACTCCATTTTACAACCTCTTTTTGTCACAACTTTTAAGTGAATCGTGTGACCTTTAAATAAATCTGATGTCCCTTATTGTGTTTGCTCATCAAAAGCCAGCTAGGGAGGTCGCAAATCACATGACCTCCCTCCTGGGACAACACAACTGTGATAAATACATGCCAGCTGGCAAGCACCCGAATTTTGATCACGTGACCATGGGGATGCGGCAATGGTTGTATGAGAACTGGTCATAAGTCACTTTTTTTCAGTCCTGCTGTAACTTCGATTGGTCCCCAAGCAAAAGGTCCTAAATTGAGGACTATCTGTATAGCAGAGAAAGAACATTTTCCATTTTCTTGAGCTCCAGAAGATTCAGTATGGTGCTGGTTTCTTGTTCCTACATCTGTTCTTTTGAAGAACAGATCAAGGACCTTTTCGTGAAGTACAGGGAAGAGATGCCTCAAAGTGTCTATGCAGATTCTCAGTCATCCAGATCATGGCTGTCCCAAAGATACTTTTTCAAGAGGAACTGGACTTTTCTTTCTTTTTCCTTGAAGATGTTTAGCTTCTCATCTCATTCTCCAGTTCTTCAGAAGCTTCTTGGATGAGAAGCAAAACGTCTTCAAGGAAACATGAAGAAAGTCCAGTTGCCTCTTGAAAAAGCACCTTTGGAAGATGCCTCAAAGGCAAATCACCTTCCCACTGTTTTCCTTTAGAAGCAGTGCGCAGCTCATTCATACCTGGATCCAATGCTATGGATAAGAAGAAAAGGCTGAACTGAGCTAAGACCAGATGTTTTGGCAATAGTTTCTTCCAGCTTGGTACTTTCTACAGGTTATATACTATGCTTCTTTTCTAGGACTTTGCCTTTACTAATTTGAAGCCATAAAGGACACTCATGTTCCCCCTTGTTAACTTGTTTCTTCACTGGCTGGGAAGCAATTCTTTCCATACTTGGGAGTCTTCTGCTAGTCCAGGGGTCTGCAAACTTGGCTCTTTTAAGACTTGTGGACTTCAACTTCCAGAGTTTCTCAGCCAGCTTTGCTAGGAGTTGAAGTCCACAAATCTTAAAAGAGCCAAGTTTGCAAACCCCTGTGCTAATCTATACACATGCCTGTACAGTCTTTGATCAATATTTCAAATAAAATCAATTTAACCTTGTGGCTCTTGCTCTTGGCTCATTTGGATACAAGTGGGTGGTGATTTGATGTAACCTGCTGGCTTTGGGACTAATAAATGTTAATTTGGATCCTCTGCAGTTGGTACTTTCTGGGTGAGTTTCCCACCATAGCAACAATACTTGAACTTCCCATTCGTTGTAGGAAATTACATGGGCAGAGAGCTATGTAAGATGAAGTCCAATACATTTAAAAGACAGCAGGTTGGGATTTAATGATCCAATAGCTAGGCTTTTCCTTACAAAGCTGTAATATAACACTTTCTAAGTCTGTATCTATATGTTTTGAGTGAACTATCCATAGCTGTAAATAGTTTCAGCTTGCCATTTAAGCACAGTTAGCAGAAAATCTAAAATTTACTCTGCTGAATATCTTTAGGGCATTCACTTGGAAGATGGGGGAGAAGAAATACAAGATCAGAAAGCTTTAGAACAATATAACATAGTAAGGATATAGTTTTGTTTCAGATTGGTATTATTACTGATTTTAGGGGAAAACATAAGAAAGACACCAAGCTGCATTTGCTTCTTCTATTACAAAGAAATGATCCAAGTATTACCTGTGATTTCATCTCATACAGAGTGGCATCTTCAGGGGTTAACTGAAGTGCTTCGTCCCATTTCTGAAGAGCTTCCTGGTACCTGCAATTGTTAGGAAGTAATTTATTCTTAATAAATGTATGAATATTTTAAAGGTTGGCAACTTGATCATTCTGCCAAATGTAAAATGTGACGCATTTGCGGAGATATCTCCTAAAGCAGGGGTCTCCAACTTTGGCAATTTTAAGCCTGGAGGATTTCAACTCTGGCTGGGGCATTCTGGGAGTTGAAGTCCTCCAGGCTTAAAGTTGCCAAGGTTGGAGACCCCTGTCCTAAAGCAATGTATCTCAACTGTGGCAACTTTAAGATGCCTAGACCTGTGATGGCGAAACTATGGCACATGTGCCACAGGTGGCATGTGGAGCCCACTCTGCGGACACGCGAGCTGTCACCCAGCTCAGCTCTACTGCAGATGCATTTATGCTTCCCGCCAGCCAGCTGATTTTCGGGTCTGCCCTGCAAGCAGGAGACACATGGGGGGGACCTATCTTCTCCTCACTCTCTGCTGCCTATGCCTTCCCAGATCTCAGGAGATTTTTTTTTTTATTTACATTTATATCCCGCCCTTCTCCGAAGACTCAGGGCGGTTTACAATGTATAAGGCAATAGTCTCATTCTATTTGTAAGTCAACTTATTGCCCCCCCAACAATCTGGGTCCTCATTTTACCTACCTTATAAAGGATGGAAGGCTGAGTCAACCTTGGGCCGGGCTTGAACCTGCAGTAATTGCAGGCTGCTGTGTTCTAATAACAGGCTTCTTACCAGCTTGAGCTACAGGCTTCTTACCAGCCTGAGCTACCATTCTCCTCCTAGCGCTGTTTTGGGAGGCAAAGGCTTCCTCCCACCAAACATTTTGGGAGGCAAAGGCTTCCCCACCCAGTGCTATTTTGGGATGTGAGGCCAAAAAGGGGGGGGGGTCGCGCACGCATGCACAGGAGGGAGTCGTATGCACATGGGGGGGTTGTGTGTGCATGTGGGGGTCGTTTGCATATTTAGGGGCGGGGCATGTGGGAGTGGCATTGCATTATGGGTGTGCACACGCGCACGCTTTTGGCACCCAAGAAAAAAAAGGTTAGCCATCACTGGCCTAGACTTCAACTCCTAGTCACCAAGGGAATTCTGGGAATTGAAGTCCAGACATCTTAAAAGTTACTAACGTTGAGGAACACTGTCCTAAATAGTACATGTCTGCTGCATAACTTCATTAATAGGTGTTTTTTTCCTCCACTCCCATTCTTATCATAGAAATCTAAACCAACGCTTGCTCTAGTGCTGAAATGTCATCAGATGTTTTTGCAGCATTCCCTGAGGATCTAAAGCCTTAGATGCATATTAAATCGGTCTATATCAGGTATAGGTACAGCCATTACAGGAGCTATACTTTTGCTTATCCCAAAGGTTTAGTTTTTCCTAACTTGCAAAAAAATAATAACAAAGAAATATGCATTTAACATGCAGTTAATCTGAAGCTACGCATTACATGTTCAGAACTGTAAGCGTGCACCTGTATGATAACTGTCATAAAGAGAAGAATCCTGTGAGATGAATAGCTTTACTGTAGACTGTGAATTCTCTACCCAAAAGGTACAAGAACTAGTAGGCTCTGCACGTGGGAAAATATGTTGTCCGGGAAAATAATAATTCAACTAAATTCCTTAGCTTCAAGCCGTAACATTAAACAGAAGACTGATGACTAAGCATTCTTCAAAACTTGGCAACAAACTTATGCTTCTGTAATACAGCAATATCTTTACATTTTGAAAGCATTCCTCACAACTGTCTGCTGCAGTATGTAAATCAAATTTAATTTATAGTACCATCTTAACGTTCTGAGAACATCATTTATTTTAAAAGAAACCACTAACATGAGTAATGGCACACTTCAATAATAATCAGTGTCTTTTGAAATGGGTTTCCTGTTTTTTAAAAAATGTTTATTTTTAATAAGCAATATAACTCTTTTTTAGTTTTAACTATCTGCTTATCTTACATGAGCTGTGCTAAATGTTTAAATGTGATCTCAGTAATTTTTTAAAAATACAAATACATAGGACCCAGGGGAAATACTGTACAGTCATTAATTTTTAAAAAAAATATAAATAAGTATAGATAATGTTTCATGTTTCATTCAAAGTATCTGAGGGACAAAAAAAGAAGTATTGAAAGTATTAAGCTCAGTGGCTGAAAAAAAACCATTAGTTTGGAATTAAAGTAACAGGTAAGCCTTCTGGAATTTATACTGTCAGCAAAACAAAGAAAGGAGAACTATCTTCTCTAGAGATTTAGTGGTTTCATGGACCACTAAATTCATAATTTTAAATCCCACGGACCAGTTATATGATTTTTTTAAAAAGATAAATAGTATTTAGTGCAATATAAAAAATGCAAATAATTTTTCTGCGGACTACCAAAATTTTCTCAGTTGGTGACCGCTGCTCTAGAGAGAAAAACATATTTCTCCATGTGCAAAATATGAACTGTTCAATGAGCTGTTTAAAAAAAAATTATCAGTGGAAAAACATTCGTGCAAGAACATATTTTGCATGTTGATCTGAGGACAGCACCAACAGACTAGAAGCTTATCAGCCTTCCCCAGTTGTCATCCAAAAATGAGTTGGGATTGGAAATTGCCAGAATTCTTAGCCAGCATGGGTGCTGCTCTCCCACAAATATGGAGGGTGCCAAATGAAGAAGGTAAACTGATCTAGATCCTTAATATCCAGAAGCAAAGATCTCAATTCGGGCAAAGAGAAAGCTTTATGAAATACTTCCCACTTTTTGCAACCTCTTCAATTTCCTTTCTTGGCTCTCTTTACTGAGCCAACCCAACCCAGCCTGAGCTGTGGACACACAGACATGGTGTTCAGGCTGCCAGAACATGTAGGAGGAGTTCTGGTTCAAACGGTGTTGCTGCATGAAATGCTGACAAGTCATAAGTTTGTTCTCAGTCCTTCTGTACATTTTTCATTTCGGTATTTTGGATGCGTTCCAGCAAAGCATCCAGATTGGCGAGTGGCTGGGGGGAAGGATCTGTGATGTACATTAAGGTAGGGCACTTAGTTTAAAACAGATGCTAGGCACTTGGATTATCTTATGTCATTTGAGGAAAGTGTTAGTCACAATTCATATAAAGCAAATAGTCCTCGACTCTTTGCTGAGCAGCAGGTCCTTTAAATCGAAAGCGACCATTTATGGAACCTGAAGGAAACAGATTGGAACAATCTGCTTCCTACAGAAAGTCTATCTATGTGGTTAGGAGTCGACACTATGACGCTATGTAATCATCACCCTTATGGAAATACACTGCTTATCTTAAATATGGACTGGACTGACATTGCTGCTTTGCTGGTAACATCAAGGGAAGACAGGCTTAAACTCTTGAACCTGGTTTTGTAAGAAAGCAGCATGAGCACGCAGTGGTGAAATCCAATTTTTTTTTACTACCAGTTCTGTGGGTGTGGCAGGGGAAGAATACTGCAAAATCCCCATTCCCACTCCATTTCTGGGGGAAGGATACTGCAAAATCCCCATTCCCACCCCACTCCTGGGGGAAGGATATTGCAAAATCTCCATCTCCACCCCACTCCTGGGGGAAGGATATTGCAAAATCTCCATTCCCACCCCACTCCTGGGGGAAGGATATTGCAAAATCTCCATTCTCACCCCACTCTGGGGCCAGCCAGAGGTGGTATTTGAACTACTCAAAATTTCCGCTGCCGGTTCTCTAGAACCTATCAGATCCTGCTGGATTTCACCCCTGTGAGCATGGGGGTATAGAAAGAACATGAATTGCCCTTTTTCCTTACATTAAAAATAACAAGAAAATAAGATTTCTTTGTGAATAATTATCACCTTTACTAGCAAATAGGTCTAGAAAATTAGATGTCTAAAAAAGGTTGCAATAGCCTGGTTAATTTTAAAACTTTAAATGTGAACAACTTGTTCATTAAAACTTCTGAATGGATAAAGAAGTACTGGGTGTGAACAAAGGTCAGAATTGCCAGGAACAGAGTTATGCTACTTCCACCAAAAAGAAAAGGCCTGCTTTTTCCATATTATCTGCCCTTTGACAATTAAGAGTAATGGTTTAATTAATTAATTCTTGATTTGAGTCTTTCCATGCACACATCCACACCCATATAAAAACTCCAGTTGCTCTCACTATTTCAAAGACTGCAAATGGCCATTTTCTAAGCCGTGTAATTTTACATAGAAATTGTCCATTTCTACCGTATCTAAAATTTTTCTATAAAATTATATGATTTCGGAAAACGGCAATTTTCAATCTTTTGAATTTTACATGTCTATGTAAGATTAATTTTCTATGTAAAATTACATGAAGGTCTAGCTGAGCTGGATGTTCACATCTTTGCAAGTGCCACAACATAGCTGTTAGGTTGGCGAAGCCACAGAAGATCTCCTTTCTGACAATGACAATGTCAAACAGCTTATAGCAGGGGTGTCCAAACTTGGCAACTTTTAAGACTTGTGGACTTCAACTCCCAGAATTCCTCAGCCAGTAAGTTGAAGTCCACAAGTCTTAAAGTTGCCAAGTTTGGACACCCCTGGCTTATAGCAATAGCACTTAAGACTTATATACTGCTTAATAGTGCTGTTACAGCCCTCTCTAAGCGGTTTACAGAGTCAGCATATAGCCCCCAACAATCTGGGTCCTCATTTTACCCACCTCGCAAGGATTGAAGGCTGAGTCAACCTTGAGTTGGTGAGATTTGAACTGCCAAACTACAGCTAGCGGTCAGCTGAAGTAGCCTGCAGTACTGCACTCCGACCACTGCGCCACCTCAGCTCTTATTGTAAGCTTCTCCTTCAGCATCTCAGGTGTGTGATTTAATTCTCACCAGTCTTCAATGTCTGGAGGACTGATGTATTTGAGTTTTGCCATCAAGCCCCAATGGGAGTCTAAGCTGGCTGGTGGTGGTCCTGTGGGAGAACCAACCACCAACCTGCAGCCTGGGCAAGACACCCAGGGAAGTGTAGCCATCTTTCCTTTGTTTGGTCCTAATGTCCGGAAGGAGAAAGTAGTAGCCATCTTACCTCCCTTAAGTCACCATGAAACTTGTGGATCTGCAACAGGCACTTGGCTTGCCATCTTGCCCTGGCACTGAGGTTTTTGATCTGGCTTCCTGACCCTTAAGGCCATTTGCCATGGATTTCCAGACTGCAATCTTCTGTTCAGTTTGGGCTAGAGTTGATTTTTGTATGGTTTGACAGTGAGATTTATAGTTCTTCCTTCCCCACATGCCAGCTGGAAGATGGAACAGGTAATGGGGCTGATGCTTATGTGCTGTTTTAGCTCTGTCTAACCTGGTACAAGTCAGGAGATTGTTTGAACCGCTGTAATGCTCTCTACGTAGGGCTGCCCCTGAAGAGTACAGATAGTCCTCGACTTACAACAGTTCATTTAGTGACCGCTCAAAGTTACAACGGCACTTAAAAAAGTGACTTATGAGAGTTTTTTTCAGTTACAACCTCTGCAGCATACCCATACAATTCAGATGCTTGGCAACGTGTTCATATTTATGATTTTTGCTGTGTCCCAGGCTCATGTGATCCCCTTTTGCAACCTTCTGACCAGCAAAGTCAGTGGGGAAGCCAGATTACTAACTAATCAACTGCACTGCTTCACTTAACAGGTGTGGCACAGTGGTAAAATGGGGCAAAGTTCACTTAACAAGTGTCTTACATAATGACCAAAATTTTGGACTCAATTGTAAATCAAGGACAGCAGGTACAAAATGCAGCTACACAGGTAGTAAAGGGTGCCACTTATTCAGCACATGTAACAACACTACTCTGTGAGCTGCATTATACTTCTGGGAGCATTATCCTTCATAGCTTGAGATCAACTACCCAAAGAACTGATTTTTCCTGGTTATCTGGTTTGGCAGGAAGGGCATGCCAGGGGTCTCAAACTTGGCAATTTTAGGAGTTGAAGTCCACAAGTCTTAAAGCTGCCAAGTTTGAAGACCTGTGCTCTATGCTATGAAACATTCTCTATCTGGAGATGAGGCCCTAAAAACCTGATTGTGTGGCTCAGCCTGGAGCTCAGACTGTGTGAAAGGTGCCACCACCTGGTTGTGCTAGCAAATATTGATTGTGATACCTTCCTCAGCTACTGGGAGTCTTCATTTTCAGATTTGTAATAGGAATTTTTAATTCACATTAAGATTGTCACTGTTCAGACTCACTTGTTGAGACAGACAGCATACCAGTTGAACGAATGAATAAATATATTTAAATAAAAATGGAGGTCAGGTTACCAATTACCTTATTATTGATATTTAAACTTTTCAAGAGTGAAACATTTCCATAATAAATCTTGAAGCAGTCTCTCATCTGCCATAAATTATCTTCCTGAATTATAAAAGCAGAAACTTCCAAGAAATGTATACATTTGGATGTCCTTTTGTTACTCCAAGGTAACTGAGGGTTTTTTCCCCTCAGATAAACAGTTTGCAGAATAGAGAAACCCTGTCACAAATGTTTCACATGGTTTTTCTTCCTTGCAGACAACTTCATGCCCATCTGACTCAAAAAAACCCATGTTGCCAAGAGATAACAAGTGCAAAAGAACACGGAGGCAATATTTTCCCTTAGGTTAAAATATGCATTCTTTTTTACATGTTTGTGTAAATTGAAGACAAAAAAATGTCTTTGGAGATTGCATTTAGGATGTCTGAATTTTGTTTATGAGATTATAAATATGTGTGAGTGACCTATTTAGCTCACATTTAAAGAATCAGCCATTTCAAACACTTTAGAAGAAGAAGCCACACAGACCACACTATTTCACAAACAAAGTAGTACAGTAAAAATGCCACAAACACAACAAAATAAAAACAGTATTTTTTTAATATGTATGTATGTATGTATGTCATGCTCCTGTCAGAGTCTGAATCTGAAGGGGAAGAGGAACAGCTGACAGAATGAGAGAGTGGGTCCGTTGGGTGTGGAGAAGAGAGCAATGAGGGCTGCATGGCTTACAAGGGAGGAAAGGGACCTGATCCTCTTTACAAGGCACAGCTGCTGATGGAGTTTAAAAGTAGAGGCAAATGGGAGGGGCGGTTGTTGGGAACAAACGCTGAGTTCATCTGGTGTTTATCTGAGTTCCTGGCATCCTCCCAATTGGTTTGATTTAATGCCGTGTTACTTCACTTCTGGAATTCCCTATTTTGCTTGCCCTGCCGGATTAATTACCTTGTCTTGCCTTGTTGGATTTTTTGTTGAAAGTTTTCTGTTTACAACCTTTGGGATTGAAGTATTGTCAGCAAAGGCTATTACAGGTTGGTGGAAGAGCTCTCTCCAGGCCGGAGAGTTGAAAGGGGCATTGGGGGCACAGTTGGTGATAATAAACGGACTCATATCGGTTTTCTGGCTGTGTTGCCTTTGTGTCACACCCTGGTTCATCACAGTATGTATGTATGTATGTATATATGTATGTATCTATCTATATATTTGCGAAGCCTTCTAAAAAAACCCTTTCCTAGATACTTATAAAAATAAAACCACACAAGACAACGTTTAGCCGGCATGCAGGCCACCCCCAACCTCCTGTTTAGAGCAGAGGTCTCCAACCTTGGCAACTTTAAGGCTTGTGGACTTCAACTCCCAGACTTCAACTTCTGGGAGTTGAAGTCCACAAGCCTTAAAGTTGCCAAGGTTGGAAACCTCTGGTTTAGAGGCTTCTAAACCTCCTTCCCTCAAAACTGCTCCAGTAATAGACTGGATATTCAAGAAACAACAGGCTGCTTCCTTTCTCCATTTTTATTTTTGAGAGAAAAAACAATGCATAGAATTGTTTCCTTTCAGGAAAAGATCTTTTCATTAAATTAAAGCTTTTCATTTAAAATTAAAGCCATTTTAGTGGAAATGAAAAATAAATAAAACCACTCATGAAATCTCACAATGCATCTAAATCTGTTAAGAATGTACCACCAAATACTCCATATGGCATAGTGATGCTGGTATGAATGATGGGATTAGCAGCCCAACGTATTAGGGGATAACCCAGGATTTCAGAAAACAACTTCAAAAGATTTCTACTGTGTTCATACATCTCAAAGTTGCCAACTTTGAAAAGATACAGACGTAGAGTTTCAAATCCAGCTGCACTCTGGGGAAACGTCTTTCCTTGGCCCTAATTCCTCTCACACAATAATGGAAGAACAAGGTGGGCCTTGTGGAAGCCTGACTGGAATTCCCTCCAGAAAGGCAGTTTCTTGAACTCTACTGCACCATGAGCCAGGGTGATGCAGTGGTTAAAGTGCAGTACTGCAGGCTACTTCTGCTGACTGCAGTTCGGCAGTTCGACTCTCACCGGCTCAAAGTTGACTCAGTTTTCTATCCTTCCAAGATAAAATGAGAACCTAGATTGTTGGGGACAATTGGCTGATTCTGTAAACTGCGTAGAGAAGGCTAAGTGCTATTGCTATAACTCCCATCATCCCCATCTTGCAGAAATGCTTGCTAGGAATGACTGAAGCTTATCTAGGAGAAATTGACAGGGAAGGTGTACTATAGTCTGAGCACAAAATGTAGTCTGCCAGGGTAGGTGACCATAACAAATTCAAATAAAATAACCAACCAATAAAGGAAGGCTGAACACCTTTATTTGCCATATTGACAGACCCACTGACAATGAATCTGTCTGCAGCATAGAAAATCCTCCAGTTACCGTAAGCATCAACACCCATTTCTTTCAATTTTATCCCAGCCACAAACACGTTCTCAGGTATCTCATTTCCTGCGGGCTGAATCTTTAGGATATCTTTTTGCTAATCAGGTCAATGTGCAGCTACTATGCAATAAGATGTGCTTTTTTCGGAAAAGAGAGCTCAGTTCAATTTTCAAGATAAATGTTATAAAAGTGTGTAGGGGGATACTTTTCAAAGATCAGTAATACAAAACTGTCATCTCCTGCTATGTGCTTCATATATATATTTCATACTTCAATCCTAAAAAGATTTGTCTCTTACCTTACTATGTACCGGTATATCTCTCGCTATGTAACCAGGAACTTTGCAAAAGAATTCTGTTGCCTCTTTGACACAATAGTTGCATTTACGCTATTTTATTATTTTGTGACTAGAGAAATGGTTTGGGGATTTCCCACATGATGAGTTCATTACAACTTCAGTTTTGAAAAATTAGAACTGAATCAACCAAGCCTTGTTCACTTGTGGCTGATTTACTGAAGAATCAAATTTTCAGAGAAGTAAATTCTCTTAAATTTCAAAAACTTTTAGGCAAATGTGGTGTAGTAATAGAGTAAAAATCTGAAAACTATGAATTCTAGTATGGCCTTAGGCATGGAAGCCAGCTCAGTGCCTTTAGGGCAGTCACTCAGTCAATTGTGGTTGAGAAAATAGAAGGGAAGTAGAAGGCAACAATTCTTTGCCTTGAGTTGTACAAAATAAAGTCAGGATATAAATAAATCCCAAAACAATTGGAGCACCACTTGAACACCATCGGAATTGACAAATTCACCATCAGTCAATTGCAAAAGGCAGCTTTACTTGGAAGAGCTTACATGCTGCAACAGATATCTTTAACACCATCAAAACATCCACACCTGTCTATTCCAGGTTTTTGGGAAGGACTCGATAGGCAAACAAAAATGCCAAACCCAGTCTGAATATCTGGCTAACTGTGTGATGAACTATAATAATAATGATGATTATTAACATCATCATCCTGATTTTCCTAAGAAATATATCGCAGCCTCTACCAATGTAATGCCAATGTTTTAACAGAGACTTCCTACTAATGAGTGTATAACTTGCATTATGTGCTTTATGTGCAAGTTATACAGCAATCTAACAGATGTTATACGTTTGCTGCTTCTGTTTTGTCACATTGCTTTGTTCGCTGTCAGAAGTGCAAGATTCAGAAACAGTTGCCTTCCAAAGACCATATGCAGGTAGTCCTCGACTTACGGCAACAATTGAGCCCTTCTGTTGCTAAGTGAGACATTTGTTGAGTTAGTTTTGCCCCATTTTACGACCTTTCCTGCCACTTTTGTTAAGTGAATCACTACAGACATTAAGTTAGGGACACAGTTATTAAGTGAATCTGGCTTCTCCCTTGACTTTGCTTGACAGAAGGTCGCAAGAGGTGATCACATGACCCCAGGATAACGCAACCATCACAAATGTGAGTCAATTGCCAAGCATCTGAATTTTGATCGTGTGACCATGGAAATGCTGCAATGGTCCTAAGTGTGAAAAATGGTCGCTAAGTCATTTTTTCCAGTGCGGTTGTAACTTTTGAAAGCTCACGAAATAAACTGTTGAAAATCGAGAACTACCTGTAGTAAGCTTCCCTGGAATTTTCAACCATTCCAAAGGAGAATGATTACAAAGAAAGGAGACAGTTAACCCAGATAAAGTGTGGCTAGACACTTGGTTTTTAAATAGCAATCTGTGTTTCTTGTAAAGTAAAATGTGGCTACACCAAATGAAGGTCTTGATCTGAGTTTGGTTTGACCCGGAGAAATCTCAGTCTCTGCAATGCCGTCCCGAGCAAATATTTATCCTTAAGGATGCATGTCATGTCTTCATCATTTCTGATGTTGATGCACAGCAATATTACATGTTATAAAACAGCTATTTTATGTCCCCTGAGATTAGGCTCATTAAAAGATACCACTTCCTCACATTGTATTGAACAAGTGCCAACTTCCTTGACAGATTAAGCAACCTTTAGCAACTTTCTCCTCTGTCAACATTTACCACATTTCAAAGCGAAGAATCCTGGAAACAATACTGTGTTATTCAACTCTATCAAGTTCATTCAGAGATTAAAAATGCATTATATTTTGTCAGTGACATAAAGCCTTAGAGAATTTGCATAATTTTATGGCCCTAACAGCAAAAAGTCTGATTATTTCGTTTATATTGTCTAGATATCAGCTCCAATCCTGGGAGCTTTCTCTCTCATCATAACTTCCTCTTAAATCTGAAAAGCAGGAAGCGAAGTAATCAATGGCTTTTAAAGCTATCAATATTCTAGATATTCAAACTCTGCTTAAGTGCCAACAAGTGACAAAAATGAGGGGGGAGAGAGATGATTTTTAAAAGAATGGGAGAAAAGAAATAAAAATACCCAATGAGCCTGCAAAAATTTTCCTCTTTTATTGCAAAAGGAAAATGTGGGCTTATAAAGCTATTTGGCAGTTCGAGTCTCACCGGCTCAAAGTTGACTCAGTCTTCTATCCTTCCGAGGTCGGAAAAATAAGGACCCTGATTGTTGGGGGCAAGATGCTGACTTTGTAAACCACTTAGAGAGGTGCTGTAAAGCACTGTGAAGCGGTATATAAGTCTAAGTGCTATTGTTATTTATCTAAAATATATACAGGTAATCCTTGACTTACAACAATTCATTTAAAGACTGTTCGAAGTTACAAACAGCACTGAAAAAAGTGACTAATGACCATTTTTCACATGATCTTTCCAACCTCCCCATGATGATGTGATTTACATTCAGATGCTTGACAACTGGTTCATATTTATGACGGTTACAACGTCCCTAGGTCATGTGACCATCCTTTGCACCCTTCTGACAAGCAAAAGTGTTTTTCATTTAACAACCGTGTTACTAACCTAACAACTGCAGCGAATCACTTAACCCAAAAAATGGGACAAAACTCATTTAACCAATTCTCACTTAGCAACATACATTCTGGGCTCAATTGTGGTCGCAAGTCAAGGATTACCTGTATTAACAAAAAAACCTATGACTTTACCTTCACTTATACTTTCATACATCATTTATATTTGCTTTACTACATGTAGGTTGCATGTTTCCTCCAGGAACTCAAGGCAATATATAAGATCACTTCATTTCTACCCTATCATACCACACTGACTGAGATTGTAATGAAATAAGCCTACAAGAGAGTACCAAGGACCCCTCATTCCAACCCTGAGCTACAAATACTCTCAGTTATTTGCACTGACTGAGAGATAATGGCTGAGCAAGCTCACCTATTGAGTTTCACAGCAGAATGTGAACTTTAGTTGCTCCACTCCCAACTCAACATTAGCAGGCAATTCATAAGTTCTGTTTCATTGCTCTAGTTCAGACATTTTATTCAACTTGAACAAGTCCAATTTTTAATAATGTTGGCCCACTGCTCAGCAACGATGGCCACTTGCTTAGCACTTGCTAAGTTAAGATTCACCCATCCTTTTTTTTCTTTCAGTAAAAGTAACAAAACTAGGTAGAAACTAATGGAAGGGGGGGGAAAAAATAACCTTCCTGCTATGTCTGAATCCAGATCCTAGCCTATTGTTCTAACAAATCAGGGAGGACCAAACAAGCTTCAGTTCAATTCAATTCATTGCAGGGAAAGACTACTACAGCTTCAAACTCAAATTCAAGCATAATGATACATTCCATAAGTATGTTTTCTCATCAATAAGCCAGAAACTCTACAATGTTGGTTTATTATGGTAAATCCCTGGGTTACGAGCATTTCCTTAGCGAACATTCGAAGTTACGCGATAAGCACCCCCTAGCCCCGAAACTACAAATCTTGCAGCACCATGGCAGTTGTTTGCCCTTACAAACAACTGCAGAGGCTCTGCAACATTCATCCTGAACGTTGCTGGCCAAAATGGAGCTTCTGAAGGGTGGATCCGCACCTCCAACACTCCGTTCGGGCGTCCAGAGGCCTCGCTTGGCACGTTGTAGGCCGAAATGGAAGCTTCTGAGGGGTGGATCCATCCCTCAGAAGCTCCATTCGGGCCTCATACCCCCACCCAACTTGCCGCACCGGGTCACTTACCTTGTAAAGATCTAGCAAGCAGTCTCTTCTCTAGCCTCTCAGCCGCGTGTGCCCCACTGCAATTCTGTTTGGGCCTCTGCAGGCCTCGCCTGGCAGATTGCCAGCCGAAATGGAGCTTCTGAGGGGCGGATCAGCCCCTCCATTTGGCCCTCCCCCAGCCCATTGCAGGCCGAAATGGAGCTTCCAGGGGACAGATCTGGCCCTTGGAAGCTCCACTTCAGCCTGCAATGGGCCAGGGGAGGTCCACAGAGGGGCACAAGCGGCTTAGAGGCTGGAGAAGAGATTGCTTGTAAGTGACCCAGCGTGGCAGGTTGGGTGGGGAAGCAATTGTGGGAAGCATGAGGTATTTCAGTCAGTTGGGGAGCCTTGGGTGGTCTTAGACAAGTGGTCTGTTCCATCAGTAGCCCCCCCCACTCCATGCCTTCCCCATCCTGAAATACCTCATGTGCACTTAACAAGCTTCGTATTTGATTAGCGAATGTGTGGACAAAAGGAGGAAGTGATCCCGTTCAAGGTACGAGATTCACTCCCACAAATCCTCAGGTTACGAATGGAATGGGCAGGCTCCATTCCATTCGTAACTTGAGGACTACCTGTAATATTTTCTACTAAATATGGAGGAGCATTCAAAAATGCTATTCTTCCAGCTACTATGTTAGATGGTACAATACATTCAACCCTTTCAAAATTCTATCCCGTAATTCTCACCTCATTTTGCTACAGGGGAAGACAGTCTTATTCTTGAATGTCCAGCTTTCATCCACAACACCACAAAACTGAAATGGAAGTTGCTCTATCTGACAGAGGTTGCATAATCAAACTCCTGCAGGAAACATTTCCAAAGTTTGATAAGATGGGCTTTGATAAAGCTCTAACTTTATTAGAATAAGAACATATAAAAAGCATTTAACCAAATAGAAAACTACAAAAATCCTACCAAAAAACCCCAAACTAGGCTTAGATACCTTTCCAAATGAGGATTGGGTCATCAGAAAATTATGCTTCCAAAGATATACAGGTAGAACTGAATACATTAAATGGGGCAAGCAAAGTATGAAATGAACTTTAAAAAGTACTTTTTTTTTCTTTTTAGCATTTCACAACCACAGTGATGACTGATCTAAATACAGGTAGTCCTCGGCTTACAACAGTTCATTTAATGACCCTTCAAAGTTACCACAGCACTGAAAAATGTGACTGATGACCATTTTTCCCAGTTACAAAATTTCCAGCATCCTCATGATCATGTGATCAAAATTGAGATGCTTGGTAACGGGTTTCATATTTATAGAATAGAATAGAATTTTTTATTGGCCAAGTGTGATTGGACACACAAGGAATTTGTCTTGGTGCATATGCTCTCAGTGTACATAAAAGAAAAGATACGTTCATCAAGGTACAACATTTACAACACAATTGATGGTCAATATATCAATATAAATCATAAGGATTGCCAGCAACAAGGTTACAGTCATACAGTCATAAGTGGAAAGAGATTGGTGATGGGAACTATGAGAAGATTAATAGTAGTGCAGATTTAGTAAATAGTTTGACAGTGTTGAGGAAATTATTTGTTTAGCAGAGTGATGGCCTTCGGGAAAAAACTCTTCTTATGTCTAGTTTTTCTGGTGTGCAGTGCTCTATAGCGTCGTTTTGAGGGTAGGAGTTGAAACAGTTTATGTCCTGGATGTGAGGGATCTGTAAATATTTTCACGGCCCTCTTCTTGATTTGTGCAGTATACAGGTCCTCAATGGAAGGCAGGTTGGTAGCAATTATTTTTTCTGCAGTTCTAATTATCCTCTGAAGTCTGTGTCTTTCTTGTTGGGTTGCAGAACCGAACCAGACAGTTATAGAGGTGCAAATGACAGACTCAATAATTCCTCTGTAGAACTGAATCAGCAGCTCCTTGGGCAGTTTGAGCTTATAGACCATTATAGACCATTGCTGTGTCTCAGGGTCATGAGATCCTCTTTTATGTCCTTCTGTCAAGCAAATGTGGGGAAGCCAGATTCACTTAACAACCAGGTTACTAACTTATCAACTGCAGTGATTCATTTAACAACTGAGGCAAGAAGGGTCGTAAAATGGAGCAAAATTCATTTAACAAATGTCTCACTTAACAACATAAATCTTGGGCTCAATTGTCGTCATAAGTTGAGGACTACCTATATTGGGTCAATACGTGGATGCAGCACAGTTTAGAACTGGAGTGAGAAACCATGGTGCCCTTAGCTGGTTCAAATTACAACTCCCAGAATCTGTGCCCTTGGTCATGATGCTGGGGATGAGAGGGGTTATTGAAACATTTGGAATCCATTAGACTACCCCTCCTTTTAGTTAGAGGGCGCCCTTTTAGGAAACTCATTCCAATTGGCTCTCCTGATCCAAAACATCCTTTGAAAAGCCAGCAATAAGAGTGGTTAATTCAGTTCTTAAGTCCTGAGGAGAAGCCAATCACCTTTGACACAACTTAATGGTTTACTTGAAGCCAGACTCTGATGTGATGTTTGAATCAAGAAGTGCTTAGTCTGAAAGCACAGAATAAATAGAATTTTGTGATAGAAAATATAGAAGAACCTTTGTATCAATCTTCTGAAGGCAGGAGTAATATGAATACAAATAGTTTCACGCTTAAAATGCTTGCTCCAAATCAAACTGACATAAGTGAGTGTGTGTGTGTGTGTGTGTTTGTGTGTGTGTGTGTGCGTATGCGTATGCATGTATGTGTATATATGTGTGTGTGTATAATTTTATTATATATATATATATATATATATATATATATATATATATATATATATATATATATATATATATATATAGGTCTTTGGTTGTTCGGGTTTTCTCCCGTGTAAAATTGGAAGTGTCTTGGCGACGTTTCGACGAAGTCTCATTCGTCATCTTCAGGCTTCAGCTTCGTGCTTCTGGGAGAAAACCCGAACAACCAAAGACCTATATACAAACACCCGTGAAAACCTCAGAAAACAAATATATATATATATATATATATATATATATATACACACACACACACATATACATATACATATACATACATACATACACACACACTTATGTCAGTTTGATTTGGAGCAAGCATATTTTTAATATTTAATATATATAATATTTCATTTACTATTATTACTATTTAATATTTCCTTACTATTAAGGAATGTATGTGTCTACTCAAGCACTTGACAACTTCACAAAATAAAAGGAACCTATTTCTTAAAAATACTGCATGAAAGGAGGTGCTACTGCCATCTTGTGGCTAGTTACATTACAATCTTTGGAGGGTTCCAAATTCAGGGATAGTATTTCGTATTTGCACATTACAATTCAGCTTGAGTAGAAAACCATCAAGACAACCAAGGGCTGAAGAATAGATTGGAAAATTTAAAAAAAAATTCCCAGAAAAAGCCAATGGCAAACCATTTCTATTTTGCTGACAAAGAAATTACACAGACATATATAATTATCAGTTCAAGCAAACTTAAGAGAATATTTACCTTTTTATTTTATATTAGGCCCACCAAATAAATGCACTTAACACAGAGAACATATTTGAACAGTCCATTTTTGATAGAAGGCCACTTAATTTAAATCCCAGGCGATGATTCTAATGTATATATTTAATATTAAAGTATGGGGTATTAAGCGGATCACAAACAGACAATTATTAGAGAAGTTGTGACTCACGGTGGCTCCTTTCAGGTAGAAGGAAAATCCAATGTGTCTCATGTAGTATATAAAACAAAGCTGACTTTTAGTTTTCATATGGTAACTAAACCAGTTCAGTTAATTATGTTTTCATCTATTTGTTTAAATATAACTGGCATAGCAAATCAGATCACAAGTTTACAAAGCCTCTTATTATACTAGAAGAAAGGACCATCTATAGCAGGGGTGTCAAACTGGAGGCCCATGGGCTGGATGTATCACACGCAGACCATGCCCACCCCAGCTCCACAAAAGAGAAAAATGGCATGAAATGTCACATAATGGCTAAGTGACACCATGAGCTTGACATCCATGATCTATAGTATGGGTGTTCAAACTTTTTGCTTGCCTGGGAAGCATTGAGTGAACAGAAATTACCTTGAGCTGCATATAAAATATATACCGTATTTTTTGCACTATAAGACATACTTTCTCCCCACT
The DNA here is from genome assembly GCF_028640845.1 of Ahaetulla prasina. Lineage (NCBI taxonomy): Eukaryota > Metazoa > Chordata > Lepidosauria > Squamata > Colubridae > Ahaetulla > Ahaetulla prasina. The sequence goes on along the minus strand of NC_080540.1, from coordinate 277,285,311 downwards.
CCCCGAAAAGTGAGTGGAATGTTTGTGCCTCTTATAGAGTACATATTGAGGCAGGGGGAGGGGGGTTGGTTCCCTGCCGCTGGAGAACACTGGAACCTTCACTGCCGAGCAGATGATTGGCGGTTGGATCAGCCTCCCAGAATACCGCCGAACAGCTGTTCTAGGCGGCAGGGATCCCCGCCACCTATCGCCACCAATCCCCACCGCCTTTCACCAATTGCTGCTGTCAATCCCCGCCGATCCCCGCCGCAAATGGTGATTGCTACCACCAAATGGCAATCAGTGGCAAATGGCGCTGGCAGTGATCAGCGATCCCCGCTGCCTAGAACAGCTGATCAGAGGTATTCCGGGAGGCTGATCCAACTGCCAATCAGCTGCTTGGCAGCACAGGCTCCAGCGTTCCCCGCCGGACGGCAGCAGCACAAGCATGCTAGCCAGATGGATGCTGGGAGGCAGAGGCAGATTTCTTCCCCCTTGTTTTTCTCCTTTAAAGCTAATTTGCATCCTATAGTCTGGAGCATCTCATCGTGCGAAAAATACTGTAATTAATCTAGAAAAATCATGTTAAAATTTTACAACGTGGGGCCTCATTACTAGCTGTCCAGGGCTGCATGCAGGTTGGATACACCTGATCTAGAGTTCTTAATGATAGTGAAACAAATTCCAGCACTTGAACAAAGCCAATGGTGTGTGGCAAGCCAGTCGTAAAGAAGCAATATCTGGAACATCTGAGCTCTTCCATTTCTATAACAGCCCATCATTAAAAGGGTACATCAATACAGGTAGTCCATGACTTACAACAGTTCATTTAGGTTCAAAGCTACAATGGCGTTGAAAAAAGTGACCTGCAACAATTGCAACATCCCCATGGTCACATGATCAAAGTTCAGATGTTTGGCAACTGGTTCATATTTATGACATTTGCAGGATCCTGATCATGTGATCAGCTTTTGTGACGTTCTGACAAGCAAAGTCAGTGGAGAATCCAGCGCCAACTCCGAAGTGAACCTGGCTGAAGCCATTTTTTGCTGCCTCATAATTGCCACGAAGCCAGAAAGGGGGAATGGAGGGATGAAGTAGATAGCCAGGCTCCAGTCAAAACAAAATGCTTTATTGTGGGAACCAAGGTCATTGAAACAGGTGACCGTTGAAAGTGGAGAAGCGCTTGCCTTCCATCATCATTGGACAATATGACCGGTGACACTTGGGGGGGGGGGAAGAGTTTGATTCTTTTTATTATCCAATAAACATATCTTTTGAGGAATCTACCTGCCTCGGAGTTATGCTTTCAATTGGTGCGTTGCTCGGAACACTAACATCCAGATTCACTTAACAACCTTGTCACTATCTTTACAAAATGCAAGGATTCACTTAACAACGGTGGCAAGAAAAGTTGTAAAATGGGGCAAACTCACTTAACAAATGTGCCACTTAGCAACATAAATTTTGGGCTCAATTGTTGTTGTAACTCAAGGGCTACCTGTATAGGCAATATTGATTTCTAATGTTATGTGCAGCATGTAAACACCACAATCTTTTGCAAGCTACGTGAGACCATATAATATGATCCAAGAATCCAATGTGCCACAATTATTTAATTGGCAGAAAAATCAGGGAGGGGAGTTTAGCTTAATACTAGTTACTACTGATTGGTTAGTAATCAAGAATTTACTAAAAATTTACAGATGATTTTCAAAAGTTCTTAGAACTGGAACCTACCACTCAAAATCTACCAATATCATACTTTTGTTTTACAAAAAAAGCTCTCATCACCATGTCTTAAAAGGGTATTGTATCCTTGGAAAGGTGCAGAAGTCTGGGGTCCAGAATGTTTTCCTTTGTTATACAGTTCCTTTGTTATAGAGTTACAATGGACTATTGATTGATCGATTGCTATGCTGTTACGTTTGTAAATACCAAAGCTAGGGGGAGGGGCAAATCATAAAATAATGTACAATGCAAAGGAGGAGGATATGGAATTATTTTTCTCTCTGCTAAAACACTAGATATCACCTAATGATACACTATGAATTTAAGAAGTGTAAAATTTAAAACTGGCAGAAGGAAAGATTTCTTCCTACAAAGCATAGTTGAAGAACAGAATTGCCGAAACCAAATGGCCACTTGATATGTGTCACAGGTAATTCATTATCTGGAATCTCACAGAAAGCATTACACCTGCCACCAAACTAGTCTTGACAAACTAGAGCCACAGTCCATTACTGCCGACAATCTAGGACTGGAAAGGCCAGGAATATAGTCAACTTATTTCCCTTTTACTTTCAGAGCTAATGATGAATCAATCTACTTTTATTCTGACTTGATCACCAATTATATTTAGTAGCATAATCTGGTACAAATTATGGCTAACATTCAGATTGGTGAAAACATCATACTCACCAAAGTTACTACTGAAACTGCATACTGTTAGTAATGGAGAAAGAAGAAAAGAGATGAATGTTTCCTAACTATGGTTAGGTGATTAGAAGAGTAAAGCTATACTTAGGGTTAGCAAGTTGACACTTCAAAACCCGTATGAGATACTCCATAGAAGACATTGACTAACTTCAGACTTGCACTAAACAGTAACAGAATTTCTCTCGTTTTGAGTAAGTTGTATGAATCCTGAACCCTACTGCAGTGATACATAAACCATGTTTTATAGTGAAACTACGTATGAATCCAGCCACTGTAGATTATTCAATCAATACTTAGATCTTTATAATATCAATATAACATTAATATCAACACTGTTTTAAATAAAACAAATGGTAACATGAGCAACTATCTAATATGGAATAGGACATATACATTTAGAGGGAAAAGTCCATACCTTCCATTTTCAGCTAAAATTGCACCTTCGTCCTTCAGATGTTTACTTTGGGCTACACAGTCTCCCAAAAGAAGCCCCTTTTTCCTTTTCGCTTCATGAAGCCAATCAACTTCACTATTATCAACCAGGACCTGCTCATCAGCAGCTTGAGCTTCGAATTGCTGGGATGTTACCTTAGATACCTTCTCACCAATCTTTCTCTTCCATCCAAAGGAAGCCATTCCAGAAAACTAAGAAGAATGCACATTTAATTATTGGTATAATTTTCATCTATACATAAACACATCTATTTCAATTTATCACATCAATTTATATAGGTAATCATATTATGTAGCAAATCTAGCCTAAGTAACAAATCAATTTGCTCAAAAAAGCCTTAATTTCTGCTAACAAAATCAGCTTACAACTTATCATTTTGCTATCTACAGGTGTTCAAATGAATTAAAAGCAACATCACAGATGCTGGCTGGGGAATTCTAGGAGTTGGGAGCCCCTAGATCTTAAAAGTTCCAGAAGTTGGCCTAAATTATAAAATGCTAGCCTTTAAATTCATGGACATTTATACTATTATTTTTAAAGTACCGTTCAGCCAAAGACAAAGCTTAGGCATACAGTAGTGGCCAAACTTGTGGAAACCTTTTGAGAAAAGTGTACTTTTGGGGTTTGATGGCTAATAACACCACTTGGAGTTTCAAGATAGTCATATTCCACTGCTGAATGGCCTGGGAATACCCCAGACCTAAGCTCAATTGAAAATCTATGGAGCCAACTAAAAAACTTGTTAGTCAGAAGTGACCCAGCAATAAAACCCAGTTAATAGAAGCAATCATTCAATCTTGGTTTCACATTATAACAGCTGCAGAACTAAAAGACTTGGGTCACTCCATGGGAAGATGTTGTAAGGCCATAATTAATGCTAAAAGTTACCCAACTATTAACTGACATGGTGATAAATTTTGTATATATCATATTCTCTATGGTGATAATTTGGTTTTTCTACCTGTTTCACTTTTCTTCTTTATACTGTAACTGCTATTCTAATAGCAAATCCTTCATAAAACTTATTGCATTACATTCTTGATTAAATTATCTTTCCATTGATATACAATTTTATGGTACTACTCCCCCCAAAAAGTGGTATTATTAGCTAGTTTTAGAAAATATACTTTTCCCAAAAGATTTCCACAATTTTGGCCACTACTGTATGTCAGCTGCTTATTTATACCCAAGAGAATTCAGACAATCAAGGCTCAATTTCAGCATTCCCACCCTTCAGGTTTCCTAAATTTCCAAACACCTGAAGAGCTATTCATCTGAAAGAGTATCTTCCAGTACTGGATTGACAACAGGCAGAAGCTCTGCCATTGCTGGAACCATGATAGGCATTTTGCCACCCTGGAACTACAAGTCCCAGAAGTTCTCGCAGTGAGACTTAAGGGAGTTATAGTTCCTAAAGTCTTGGGAAATACAAGGCAGCCATCAAGGGCTAGGGGCTGTTTTTCAAATATCCCAAGCCACCCTTTACATAATGAAAATGCAAAAAGGTGCAATAAATGACTTTTATTTATTTTTATTTATTTATTTTTATTTATTTATTTTTGTCGCACAGTATATATAAGCATAACCATGAAACAACTATACAACACATAAGCATATATATGAGTATGTAATAACTATATTAATTGGATATAACGAAGAAAAACAATAGGACAGGAACGGTAGGCACGTTTGTGCTCTTATTATTATTTGAAAAATCTAGGAGAGAAAAGGACAGAATCCAGTGGAAAGAAGGGTACCATGATTACCTGGAAGCTCCCCTCTCCAGCGGTGTCTTCCTACCCCCGTCGTTTGTAGAATAACCACAAACCGGAAGTGGAAAACCCAGACATAGCGGCGCTCTACGCAATATCACAAACTCTATGCTCAATTTCCGGTTGTTTTTGCTTTTTTGGAAAGTCTGCTCTAGCAGACTGATCTTCTAGACTGATCCAGGGAGAAAAGGAGCCGGGATTGGGGAGCACCATTAAAGAAAAAAATATGTTCTGTGTACCGACCATGAGACCATTCGTTATGTTTATAAAATTAACAGTAAAGGACCTTCAGAGTTCCACAGCGAGCCTGGTCCTAGGATTGCGCCGCAGAGTCTACTGGGTATTGTAGTGTGTTATGTGATCACGTGACCGGTATGGATTGCTACTATTGGCTAGCATCAGAACTTTAACCGTCCCACTTGCTGCGTAGCACCACTTTGACTCCTTTGGGGAAGGATGGTCCCTTTATGACTTGTGGACTTCAACTCCCAGAATTCAATTTCCTCTTAGCAATACTGGCTCAGGAATTCTGGGAGTTGAAGTCCACAAGTCATAAAAGGGCCCTCGTTCCCCACCCTTGCTTTACTGGATTAAGTTCTTCTCCACACAATCCTCAGGTTGGCAGAGACAATGTGAAGTGGAAATAGCACCTTGGCCAATCCACATTCTTCCTCTATTTTTTCGTTCTCTCTGACAGTGGCGCCTTCTTGTTTATGTGCAATTTAAACAAATGATGAATTCCTCTGGCTTTGCTGCCCTCCCTCTTCATGTCACTTGCGGGTGGTGGAGGCATATCTGTTGAAGGGTTGTAGCAATTCCTCAAACATTAACCTTGAAATTCAGAGGTGAATAGCTTGTTTATACCTTAGTAAGCTATAAACACCTGAACTTCTAAAGAATAGTAAAAAAATAAAGTCTCTTTAAAGCTGTGTCCAACCTTGGCAACTTTTAAGACTTGGGGGCTTCAGCTCCCATAATAAAGGGAGTTAAAGTCCATAGATCTTAAAATTACCAAGGTTGTACACCAGTGGTGAAATCCAATTTTTTTTTACTACCGGTTCTGTGGGTATTGGCTTGGGCGTGGTGTGACTTGGTGGGCGTGGCAGGGGAAGAATACTACAAAATCTCCATTCCCAGTCCACTCCAGGGGAAGGATATTGCAAAATCTCCATTCCCACCCCACTCGGGCCAGCCAGAGGTGGTATTTGCCGGTTCTCCGAACTACTCATTTCTGCTACTGGTTCTCTGAACTGATCAAAATTTCTGCTACCAGTTCTCCAGAACCTGTCAGAACCTGCTGGATTTCCCCAGCTGTTCACCGCTGCGGCGCTGCCTTAAAACAAGCTTTATTCCATGTAATTTCACAGTAAATTTGGGTAAATTTTCTTGACAGCAGTAAGAAGATTGCTTCTTTGTCTTCCTCTAGTATGTTAGGTTTTTTAAAACTATCAATCAAAACCATAGTTGTAGGATTTGGGCATGATCTCCCATACAATAATTAAATCCTACCCTGGATCAGCCAATACAGATCACCCCCACCCACCCCCCAAAAAACAACACCACACAACCCAAATGATGAAACTATTATTTGAGTTGTTTTCCCTCTCATCATTTCTCACCAGATCAGAACTGTGGTGGCAACATAGTTTTGTAGACATCCACTTTGGGGGAGGATAGAGTAGATTGGTAAACTCCATATAAAAAGAAGCTGGGTTTATATTTAAGTTATGGTTTGTTTAAATATATTTGCTGACTTAAACCATTATCAGGCCATATTCATAACTTCAGCTTCTCTGTCCACAGAGAACAGCTGCCAATCAGAGAAAATTATCCTGGGCTTAGTCAGGAATAGGCAATGTGGTCTGTCCGTTCCAATTATCTCACACTACTAGACCCATAAATCACTAGGGCTGATGGGAGTAATAGGATATCAGGCTCTCAAGCCTGGACCACAAAGACTGACAATATGTACATCCAGCCCTGGTTTCACCCGAGTCCTCTGCACTACAAACGTGTTTCAGGTGTACTTATTTATAACTTACTCACCAAATCCCTTAAGCCTTGGTGGCTGATTGGCAATGGTAATAATACCATTAATGAATCCCTGACAAATTTCTAGGAAGCCTGGGATTCCTCAGAAAGCATGGTTATCCTCTGCTCTCCCGTGGGTCAAAGATTAGGCTCTTCACTGAGCCCCACTTCCATCAATAACTGGAGGATCAGAAGTTGTTATTAACCCAATTTCAAAATATATTTCTCCCATTGTAGTAAACCTCCATCAATATTGAGAAAGTCCTCAACAATTAAGGATAGATGAATTAAGAAAGCTAAGAAACTGTACCATGACATTTCAAGGTTTACTTGCATACAGTTTAATGTTTGTTAAAAGTAACAGGTCATATACAGCTATCACAAGCATTTTCATTCAATATTGATTCCCTCCCAAAAGAGAGAGGGAGAAAGAGAGAGAGAGAATATGCAATAAAAGTAGGCACATATTGTTTTTGAGAAATGGTGATCATCCATTTCATAAGCAATACAATGGTAAAAATCAGTTGGCAAAATTATCTCAAATTTTATACTGATTGAAAAGTTAAAAATGACAAAATATGTGAAAGTCAGCCTTTGGAAAGATTGCACTATGAAAATGGATGGGATTTTTTTTTTACTTTTTACCAATGTTAAGAATTTACATTGCACAAGGTTTTCACTTCCTACATCACCCCCCCCCCACTTTTCAGTAATTAATTATGAAGTGTTTGCAATAAAAACAGATCATCTGAAGGGTTTTTCCAATGGAATGAGCCCAAAGGAACAATATTTGAATAGGCTGCTTAGTCAAGCTATAGACTTGTTATTTTTCATTTTTAAAACAGATTTTTTTTTCTCTTCACAGTTCCCATCATGGTCAGTTCTGCAAAGTAGCTTGTATTTCATGATCAACGGCTCTGACCTTCCTGTATCACTAAGAAGTGCCAGTAAATAAGCTATTGGACCATACAAGGCCTGAGTTAAAAGAGGGGGGGGGGAGTAATTTCAACATCAATATTTTACTCTAAGTCTAAAAATTGTTACAAAAACATTGATTCATTTTTTTGCTTGAATACATCCAAGATATTCTTCTGCCCAAGTTAACAAAAAATTAAAAAGGGAGCATTGAAATGGCTTTTAAAGAAAAATTACAAAATTCTGTATTTAAGAATAGGCAACTGTACCTTTTTGCTATGTACTTTGGCCCTCATTTTCCAAAGAAGTTAAGGCCTGATAATGTGACACCCCCCACCCCGCCCAACACTCAGTAAAACTTATATACATTAAAAAAATTAAAAGTTTTATACATGATAACATTTCTTAATGTAGACACCAAATATAAAATCAAGCTGATGAGGCTAGCAGATATCTTCCATTCATTTCAGTTGGATTTGAGCAGGAAACATACAAAAGCTACAGTTAAATATGCAGACAGTTTTAAAAATATGGAACCCTGAAGTCAACACAATATTACTTCGGGTTGGACTTAGAGCCACTGATACAGAGAAACATGTCACTTATGGTTTACACACACTAATTTTTAGGTATTTTTTTTCCAAATTTAAGATTGTAGCTTGCCAAAAACAATTTTGAGCTATAAAGGAAAAAAAGGTCATTTATGCCATTTGCCAAGTTCAGTTTTAACCATTCCAAATTAAGACAGCATCAATAAAAAAATAAATCACAGTAATTGTATAGATGCAGCAGAGCAAGATGTAACAAGTAGTTTTATTTTCTTGTTGTAAATTAAGGACTACTGCTTGGTCCCCAAGACAACCATCTCTCTTTATATATCACAGCAACACTATTTAGCTACCGACTCCTTTTACACACACATATACGCACCCCGCTGCCCTTTCCTTCCCACACATTTTATCTCTTTTGGAGTACATATTCATGACTTTGAGTCAAGTTCAGTTATAAAATCAGTTTAAAATCTGGGACGTAATGAAGTATGAAACTATATCATAAGATCACCTTAAGTGTTCACCTCTAAAAAGGCCAGCACATGGCAAAAGCCCATGGCTATAGATTTGAGGGCCTCCTGACCATAGCACAAATTTTGAAGTTCAATGTCTACTTAATTAAATTATTTAAACAGTGCAGCTTCTGAATTCATGCATTTATAGACTGAACCAGGCTTCTTCAGTGCATCTTGAGTTGCTGATACAAACTCACTAGATACACATTATATTCAAACCCAAGCCTCTCTTTATCAGCTGTTCTTAAATTCTTTGCTGGGACAATTCAGTTGGGTATCTCTGCTATACATTCCCATCAAAGTAAAAGATTTTACTTTACAAGATGAAGCCAAGCTAATGTCTCCTTGATAATGGCTGGTGTACAGTTTTTATTACCCTGCTTAGCATGGAAATTGGAGGCTGATGATAATTGAAATCATATTGCAAAACATTCCAAAGGCACCACATTAAGCAAGAGAAATTAAGAGATCTGTTCTCTGGCATCTGCGCGTCTTATAAGAAGATGCTTTGTCATTGTTTGCTTAACCATGGTTTGTTGAATAAGCCACAATTGGCTGGGCATACATATCATAATCCATGTTTGCTGAATCACAGTCTGTTAATAAGCTACAACTAGCATAGCTTTAAGTTTAACAGCTGGGAGTCACACAACATGCTAAGCCAGGCAGAAGCTGTTATGCCATAGCATGATATATGAACCTAACCCTAAGTCTCATTAATAATCACATATTAATGGATGTTTTTCTTAATCATATGCATATCAAATCACAGTGAAGGATTTGCCTGTGTTCTGAAATTTTCACTTAGTGCATCTGCATTACCCATGAACTAGTGTTGCATCTGCACGAAGCAAAAATCAATTTCAGCCTCTTGTCTGTTTTTAAGATGAAAACTCTTGATTGCTGCCTTATCTTAACTGCGGGCTTGTTGGCAAGGAACAATATCCTAGGATTTCTATTTCTTCCACACCATTAGCACAACTGATAACGAAAATAGGACCAATATAACTAGTACAGTAAGTCACATAGACTGATATCAAGAATTACTAAAAGATCATCTACAGTGGGTAAATAAACAGAATTCTTGTCAACAATAAAAATAAGGAGGGAAAAGTAACATCATAGTTTGTTATAGCAATTGTGGAAGCTAAGAGGAGCAGAGAGGACATCAAAACAAATTCATAAACACAAGAATCTGGTTTATCATCTCATTTCAATGGGATTTATACATTTGGAATCTTAATTTATATGCCAAGAATAATCAAATTGTGCAAATTGTGGTTAAGTGTTACGTCTTCACCAAACAAGAATTGCTGAAACATGATACAGTATTTCCATTTAAACACCATTCTATAATTTTAATCAGTTTAAATTAAGCCTCCTTTAATTCTTTAGTGTAATTTTATCCAATTAAAAAAACCCAAGATTTTTCACAGTAGAGAGGGGGAAGATTTTCTCTAGCAGTTTTTCAATAAGAAAATTTAATTTGTGGCAGCTGACTCATTTCTGACCTAACCAATTAAGTTCTACACATATCAAAACAAAACCAAAGTTACTTCATCTTTCAAAACTTTTAGAAATCTTAATTCGGTATATATAAAAGCAGTATAAAAAAGTGATTATGCAACACAGGCAAAATCCAGATCACTCTTACTACAAGAGTGATCTGCTAGAGATCTGTATGAAAACTATATGAAAACAGGAGCCATTGAAATCCCAGGGCAGGGCAGGATTCCAAGAACTGGATACACCAGTCTGGGCTATCTTATCAGCCATGGAACCATTGTTTTTAGATTCAGGCACAGAATCCATATCCTGTTGTGGCTGCAAAAACTGCTTCCACACACCCAACATGGGTCAGAAAACCTGCAGAGTTGCAATCTGGGTCAAGCATAGTATCATTCTCACAGATCAGTTGTGTTGTGGTGGGAGGGAAAAATACCCCTATCTTATGAATTCTTCCTAAGGTCACCTGCTTAGATCCATGGTCGGAAGTTGTGCATTCGTACTATAAATTCTGATTGCCTTCCAAGGAACAATAAAACACCACTCACCTCACCATTTTACAAAGTGCTTCCGAAACTTGTCACATGTAACAAATATTTGAGAAAACCCACGCAATGTATTTTCAGACCCTGCCTTTCTCTTCATTGAATTAAGCTGAAGATTGTTATATTTGGTATTATAACTTTCAGGACACAGTCCGAATTGGTCAAAGCAGAGTACCATTTTTTTTTTGTCTTTTCCACTCAAGTGCACCACTTGGCTGTTGAAAACTTAGGGTAAGTGCCAGATGGCTGAAGTGCTGTTTGACAGGGGAACACTTTTGTTGACACAACAGAATACAAGCAAAGACGGTATCCAAAAGTTGCCTTTTGATCTCATAAATGAGCACATGTACTGTAAAAGGAATAAATTATCAGCATACAAAGGTCAAACTCCATGAAGCCCTAATGATACACAATGTAAAACATACTGTTCTTGTACCTGCACATCATTCCAGTAGACTATTTAATCATAATTTGCTTCGGTACATTAAAGATAGCCTTCCCCGACCTGGAAACCTCCAGATGTGCCCTTCCTAATCTGCAGACAGAATGGCAAACACATCTGGAGGACGTCTGGTTTGGGAAGGATGCAGTATGAGGTGTAGACTGCTTCTAAATGCAAGTTCGATTCCTGTGCAAACTGCAATGTGGCTAGTCTTCTCAGTGCCAAAGTTAACTGTAACTTGATTATAATTGGAAGCATTTGACTATGATTTTTTTTCCTTTTTCGGCATGCTTATTGCTGTAAAAAAAAAAGCCAACCTTATAAATCATTGTGCAAGTATTTTAATAAGATTTGCACACATTTCAAAAAATTCTATCGTGTGGCTCCCTGATCTTGGGGTTAATTCGGTTGTAGAAGAGTCAAGTGAAGAGGTCACTGAAGAGGTAAGAGATGCATCAGATGGTTTTGCTTGAACATCAGGGTCCGAGTCCTTCTGACCAGATCTATAATTAGTCACAGAGCCTGACCTCTGGGGAGTGGTAGTCCCTGATTTTCCTTCAATCATTTCATCTAGGGCAAGCAAAGAGAAGAATTGAAAGGCTAGAACAATTGGAGAAATTAGTAAAGAAGACACAATGTTAAAAGTCACCTTTCTATGTATCCAGAATGAACATTTTACCATTATTATTGTTTCTAGTTGGTTGCAGAGTGAGCCATGTGTTTCAATTGAATTTGGTTTTTTTATCTACGTAGAGCAATGCTGTCAAACTGGATTTCTTCAAGGGCCGGATCAGCATTGTAGTTCTCCATGGGGCGGTGGTGGTGGGAGAGGGGACGGAAACCTCCTGCAGCACCCTGCTGGCCAAAATGGGCCGCAGGAAAACCATCCCGTTTTCAGCTTGAACGGCCTCCTGCAGCACTCTGCCAGCCAAAACAGGGTGCAGAAGGACCACGCACGTTCCCCCCGCACCCCGTTTTGGCTGTCAGAGGCACCATGGGCCGGTCCTTTGCTATTTCCAGGCCAGCCCCGTGGAGCAGATTTAAGCACCCTTGAGTTTGACACCCCTAAGTGCTTCCCCAGTTTTTGGGATAGGCAGATGTTGCTGTCTGATGGTGTTCAATATATCATCCAAGGATGGGTGTAATTCCAAGAAAAGGTGCCTTTTGCAACTGACTTATGGGGATTTTGTCAATGACAATGGTGCTCAAGTGGTGCTCCAGATCTTTTGAGAATGTGCCTATTACTATTAATTATTATTAAAATTTATTAGAAAAACTCTCCCCAATTCAATAAAAGCTCTACTTTTTTCCATGTGGCCAATTATAAATCAGGTTGCACTGGTGTTTGCCATTCCATTGATTTTGAATATCATCAAGAAGTATATATGGTACCAGTAATGAAAACTGGAAAAAAAAAAAGCTTTTGAGACACCACAAAAAAAGTTTATTACCGTATTTTTTGGAGTATAAGATGCACCTTCTCCCCCCCAACCAAAAAAAGAGGGTAAAAATCTGGGTGTGTCTTATACCAGCTTCTCAAACGGAGGTTTCAGAGGCTGAAAAAAGCATCAGAAAAGAAGCCCCCAAACAGAGCTTCAGAGGCTTTTTTTTCTGAAGCTCTGTTTCGGAGGCTTTCACAGGCAGAAAAAAAAAGTTTTTGGTGAAACAGTTTCAGAAGTTTCAGAGGCAGAAAAAAAAGCAAAAAAAAAAAAGCAAGGCACACAGAGCTCACAACCAAGGAACCTGTTGCTAAAATTCACTTCTGGGAACAGCTGATTGGGGGTATTCCAGGAGGCTGATTCACCCACCAATCAGCTTTTTTCTTATTTTCCTCCCCAAAAACTAAGGTACGTCTTATACTCTGAAAATACGGTATTTATATGTATCAGGATGAAATATTTTCCCATGTGCTGCCTTATAGCAATTTCTGATGGTCATATCTGTGCTGACCACTAAAGCATATATTGCTATTCGTTTGCAGATACTGGATGAATGGGAGAAGCAACCTGAGATCCCAGCTACTTTCTAGTTTAGTTTAGTTAAGTTTACTTTACTGTCATTGCACCTCGTACAACAAAATTAAATGCCATCTTCATTTTTATGGATTTCTATTCTTACGGAATTTTAACTTTTGCAATTAATTTTAAATCTTCAGTGGCATGATCCAGACTAGCACCCCCATAAGCACCACAGAAAGCAGACAGTTAATCTTTCTTTCCCCTTTTATAAATGCCGATATACTCTACATAAGAGGCTACCTGCAAATAACCAGTTTTACATACCATCAATGCTACGGAAGTCCAGTAGATAAGTCCTGCTATCCACCTGGTATAACTGCAGGCTCATTTTGGAATATGTGCCTGTTACTGGATTCTTCCTCCGAACACGCAAGTAGTATGGATTTACAACCTAGGAAAACAAAGTAGAAACTTAACAGAAAACATCAGAAGAATTATTACATTGATTGTCATCATCTGAAAAATAATCACATTTGCAGGGAGACAATTTAACCAATCTCACCTTCCATTCATAATCCAACTGCTTGATTGCCCGACAAACTTCTGCCATTATATCATTTGGCCGACTCTGACTCCGAATTCCTAAATGCCATTTAGCTCTTCTAACCCCCTGATGTTTGGACTTTTGAGGATTTAGCTCATCGAGTGTATGGCGTGACCTTGGTACCTCCGCAACTAAAAATGGCACTCTTTCAGGGTGAGGTCGGGAAAAATGGTCATCAAGAAAGGAATCTGGTGGGCTTGTAGCTAAGTAGAAGTCTTTCGCTTCATTCATTATTCTTCTATTATCTATAATGAGGTGATAGGCAACTGCTAAAGGATCCTGATGATTGCGATTATATAAGCAGCTGAGCACTTCCTCCTCTGTACATTCAAACTTATCACAGACTTCTTTTAAGGCTTCGTCATCAATCATAGTTGAACTGTAAGAAGGATCTTCAGGAAAGAGGTACTTCGGGAGGTCTTGTTTAAACCATTCATGTTCCCTAGATGCAAAGCAAGAACCATTTTAAAAGCTAGTCAGTTCAACCATTTTGCCATGTTTTACTGACAGAACATGCAAAGTACGCAGAAAAAAACATGCTAAAATAGGGAAAATCTCTTTCAATCCACATATGGATTTCGCTGAACTTGAAATTGAAGTCCAGTTAGATGCTGTGACCATAGTAATAATCGCCCGATTCAAACATAATCTTTTAAGCAATATTCTTCTCTTCCCTTTTATAAATCTGAAGAGCTTAGCTTCAGATTTCTCATTGATACAAAATAAGTCACCTTTATAATTAAAACAGGCAGTTGGAATAGGTTGCAGTACTGCACTTACAAAGAAATTTTTGTAAGTTTTTCTTTAACCTCTACAGTGTGACTATTCCATATGAATGTTATTTGTAAACATATTCAAATCATAATTAAACACAATATAAAAGTTAAGTTTTATATTTTTAAAACTCAGCAAAGCAGTTTAAATATGGGGCCTGAAACTGAGTTTCCTGACTTGCTAGTGGGCTGGAAAAGACCTTCTAGTAGTATGGTGTCATAACTGTAAAAAAAATAGGATGAAAAATCTTCACACTCATTTTTTTGAAATGGGAAGGAGAGTTAAAATTTGGAACAAGACTGTTTTGTCTTACAGAAATCTCAAGTGCCTATTCCCACTTAAACTGCTCCTCCAAAAACTCCCAAACGGAATAAAAATTAGGTTTCCAAATTTTCAAACATTTGTGGGGACCTTGAAACAAATGAAACAAGTTTCATTACCAAACTAAATAACATCATCAACTGGAAAGACTCTGCAGTTCAACCCTCAGCACTCTCTTCTATAAGTTTCAAATATTTTTACCACACCATTTTGGCCATGTGATTCTATGTTCTTCTAGGGCTACAAGTGTGCTATCACATGGTTTGAGCAATGACTACTCCTGAATTTGGGGAATTCCATAACTAACTAACTAAGCATCCATCCATCCATTCATCTCATTCATTCATTCTTATGCCGCCCATATTCCCTATAAGGTGACTGGGCAGCTCATTCCAATCTTGGCTTATTTTATATATCTTAATTTAAATGAAGACCAATTTGGTTCAATCCATATGCAAAGACGTTATGCACTTAATTAAAATAAAGAAATAGATGTTTTCTATTCATATGCATCGTCAGGTCATGTAAAACAAACATGGCATCAGAGTATATTGGACTCAAGTTTTGATCCAACTTCCTTTTGATTCAACTCAGCCTAATCACAAAATGGCTTAATATGATATAACCACCAAGCCAATGTGAAGCCAACAATTGAATAAAACTTTTTAGAAGGTAATTTCCTCCCTGATGGAACCAGATGCTGTAAGATACCTTATATCTTTCACTGTTGCTCTCTTCATAGGATCCACCTGTAGCATATGTTTCAAGAGACTAATTACTGCTGAATTTAAGTACTGAGGCGTATAAAAGATACCATCGCATATCTTCTTAAAAAGAGTTGGCACATGATCATCATCAAAGGGAAGAGTTCCACATAATAAAGCATAGAGAATAACACCACTGCTCCAGATATCTACTTCTGGCCCTGCGTATAACCTGTAAAATGGAGATCATAATATTTTTTCCAAGTAAAAAACACAGCATAAGCAACCGTTACACTGGATTGTTAGCCTTTTAGCAATGTTTGTGAAAGGCTACATAAGCATTAATATTCATGCAGTTAACTCCTGATTTGTTATATAAAATAGACCAAACTGGTAAAGTGAGCTAAGCTCTATAGTTAGAAAGACGAAGGCCTTGATCTGCTTTGGGCAAATGTAATGGGCTGATTTAATACTGTCTCCTGATTTACACATTGGTGGCAAGATACAGCCTCTCCCCTTCTCTGAGCAACCTCCTTTCTATCTATTTATGCTTAATCTAGGATTAGTCAGTGTGTCTAAAGCAACAAAACCAAGCCCTCAAGTTTCAGAGAGTAGTTAAATGTAAGCTTTGATTACTTTAGCCCTCATTAGCATTATGCAGTGACTAATTTAGAATAAGAGGAATAGGAAATTTAAGGTAAAGATAAGACAGGAATCATCTCCCTCACATGGAGATGATGCCATACAAAACTTCTTGCCCACTCCTGACTTTATTAGCTGCAGTTAAAGCATAGATCACATTACCCTAAGGAACTGTTGTGAGGTTAAAAACAAAATATGCTCATGAACTCCTTGAATGAAGAGTGTTGTTCAAATGCAATTTATATTCAGCACTATAACATACAATCATAGAACTGCATTGTGTATAGAGTAATCTGGGTGCCCTGAAAGCATTTTCAAAGTACCAATAGTCTTTTATCAAATTGCACCTAAAAATTAAAACAGGAGTCTCCAACCCTAGCAACTTTAAGCCTGGAGGACTTCAACTCTCAGAATTCTCCAGCCAGCTTTGGGAATTCTGAAAGTTGAAGTCCTCCAGGCTTAAAGTTGCCAAGGTTGGAGACCCCTGAATTAAAATACCAGAAAGAAAACCTTAGACTCTGGAAAATGTTTTTCTGACAATATACATCATGCTATCATTATTCTGAGCCAAAAGGAAAACCAGTCTTGGGACCCTGTCAGACCGCAAGTATTTTTGTACTTTGATCAAAAGACAAGGAGTGTTTTGTCTTCTTCTAGGGTCAGGTATTTGTATGTAAAACATTTAAAATTAATATTGGCAAAAACGTATTAGACAAGTTAGAAATTTGTTTGCCTATCATAGTCCAACACAGAAGTGCCCTTTTCTGCCTCCTAAGACCCTTTCAAAGATACTGGGACATTGTGATTCTCCGTGACAGAATTATATTAATTATATTAATCATATTAAAACTTATTAACTGTATTCCAACTTTATTATTAAAATTTAAGTATAATTAAATGAAAAGAGAGTCTAAAGCAGATTCCAGCCCACCATTCAAAAGTTGCCCTCAGCCCATAAAATCCTGGGCATCGGTGACTCAACACAATGTGCACATGTCACAGCAACCTTAGACTTCTTGGCTCTTTCCACTCATCGCCTCCTCATGGCTTGAATGATGAGTTTGGAAGCTTTTAATTTGCATTTTTTAATAGTTTGCCATATTGTCCAGAGTAAAAATCATACTTAAGAATTATAGTTAATAAACGTTTAAACTCGAATTCAAAAAGTACAATCTGGTTTGTTTGAAACACAATGTCAAGTTAAAATTAAAACTCCAGAAGTCCTTCCGGTATTCAGGAGGAGAATAAAAATGAGGTACACATGAATTTGTTTTTGATAAGTCATGGTTTGATGTGACGTGTGATCACAATCATTATCTTGTGCACAGACACATTTAAGATAAAATCAAAAGAAGCCATCAAAGCCAGGAATTTCAAATTTCCAAACCTGGAAGTTTCTCAATCTACCTTGCAGCTTTAACACTGAAGAGCAGGGCTTTGATTTTGAGAATACATATATACATTTATCCAAGAAGAGAAACTACCTTCCTGAAATTACTTCTGGAGCAGCGTAGTTAGGAGAACCACAGCTTGTTCTTAAAAATTCTCCATCTGACATCATATTTGAGAGACCTGAAAATGCACAAGAGTTCAAATGAAGACCCACAAAAAAGATTAAGATATATTTAACTATCTCTCAGGGAGAATACATCATATCCTATTCAATGGCAGTACCACAGGCATGAATAAAATCAGAATGTAATTTTTTTTTAAAGAAAATGGTTCTCTAAATAAAAATGAATACTGCAAAACCTCTATAAAAATGTGACAAGAAAAAGAATTATGAAAGAGATAAAATGCCCACAAAGGACCAAGTTTTATTCTAACTAGCTATTATGCAAATACCCGGTAAGAAAAAATGCAGAAAGAAAATTATATTACTTTTTTTAAAAAAATCATATTTGTTTTATCAACTTTACTGACAGCTCAAAAATTTCCTTCAAATCAAGCATGACTCATGGGGAATTTGTGATTATACTGGTGAAACTTCTTTTTGGCAACAATAAGGAAATGGTTCAATTATGTCCTTCTAGAATGTTTGTTCAGCTTACAGACCTGTAATTTCCTGGAAATATGACATCTAAGTATAAACTGCTTCTTAGATTTTCAAGATCAATAAAGATTTGCTAGTTGCCGCTATCTAACAGCACTTAAATAAGATAAACTAACGAAGGCATTAAACCTTACAAAATGGAATCGTGCTTAGCGGAACTTTCATAATTTGAGAGTTAAGTATAGCCATCTAGAGTCATGCAGTTCAAGTGTGTGTGTGTGTGTGTGTGTGTGAGAGAGAGAGAGAGACAGAGAGAGAGACAGAGAGAGAGAGACAGAGAGTGAGAGACAGACAGAGAGAGACAGAGAGAGAGAGGGAGAAACAGAGACAGAGAGGGAGACAGAGAGGGAGACAGAGACAGAGACAGAGACAGAGTGGAGAAAGAATCCTTGCTCAACCTGATGCTTTTCAAATGTGTTGAGCTTCAAATCTTATAATCCCAATACAAAAAAAGGATTAGGGTTAGGGTTACTGGATGGTTTCCAGTGGATTTTCTATTGAATACATAGTAATATCAACTCAGAAACAGAAAGTTATGACATTAGTGACATTAGTTATTAATCAGTGGTGAAATCCAAATCTTTTTACTACTGGTTCTGTGGGCATGGCTTGGTGGGCGTGGTGTGGCTTGGTGAGAGTGGCAGGGGAAGATACTACAAAATCCCCATTCCCTCCCCACTCCTGGGGGAAGGATATTGTAAAATCTCCATTCCCATCCCACTCTGGGGCCAGCCAGAGGTGCTATTTTCTGGTTCTCGGAACTACTCAAAATCTCCGCTACCATTTCTCCAAAACCTGTTAGAACCTGCTGAATTTCACCCCTGATTTTAATCCAATTAAAAATCAAGAATTCAAAGAATATAGAATTTAGTAACAGTTCTGCTTTTCACATCTAATATTTCTTTTAATTAGACCATGTATATAGTTGCATTGTTGAATGCATGTTTTCAATCCAAAAATCACTTTGTATTTAATTTTAGATAAACCTGGACCCAGTGAAGCTGACCCATTAACAGTAAGAAAAGTATTAGCTTCCTGCAGTTGGTTCTTTTTATCCATGATCAATCCATTTTATCATCTATCAGCCTCCCTTAGTCCTTCATTCTCTCCCTTGTGGAATTCAGCTTGTAGGTTTCTTTCTACAAAGATTCATGGCCACACAAGACGTTTTTGTTTATTTTCCACATAAGTCGTGAAGAAAACTTTTCCCATATGGCACATGGAAGTGAGACAAAAGCTATCTCTGCTCAGAAAGACATATAAGAGCAATTGGAGCCAGGGCAATGGAATATTAGCAACTATAGTGACCAATCAAGGATTCAGTCTTGTCGGCTCCAGTCAAGAACTTACAATCCTGGTGGCTGTTTTGAGGGGGAGGCTGTGGTTTGATCTCTAGGCTAAATGCTTGATAAATGACTCATATTTATTGTCGGAAGTAAAAGAAAAACAATGAATACTTTGTGAAAATTTACTGAGATTTGGGTTTTGTTAAATGAAAGAGAGACTATGTTATCCACTGTGAACAGTAAACTTGCAAGTCAGCTTATCAAGTGTGACAGAAGGGGGGAAAAAACAAGGAATTTTTCTGCAAGCCCTTGCTTTTTATTCTGAAAAGTATGAGTGAGAGACAAAGAAGCTGAGGAAGAATAAAACTGATTAATTTGTTTTCAATTAAAATCATACAACACAGAAGGATATAAAAAGTTCTCTAAGATCTTTCCTTGCTAAACAATCATAGCAATGGCAATAGCACTTAAGACTTATATACCGCTTCACAGTGCTTTATAGCCCTCTCTAAGAGTCAGCATCTTGCCCTCAACAATCTGGATCCTCATTTTACCGACCTCGGAAGGATGGAAGCAGAGTGAACCTTGAGCCTGGTGAGTTTCCATATGTCAAATTGCAGGCAGCTGGCAGTCAGCAGAAGTAGCCTGCAGTACTGCATTCTAACCACTGTGCCACCATGGCTCTTATAGCAATTTTTTCTGTTTTAAAGGCAGTTCCTTACCCAGATATTTTGGTCTGTGGTTTCTGTGAGTGTCAGAGCCTGGTTCTATTTTCTTTATTTTTGGTTAAAAATTGTTTTTCCCTGCTGTAGCTCCACTGCTTTTGTGATCACTTTAAATCAATCTGGCTAATCAGATCATTTAGGTCTTTAGGTCTGTGCTTGGAAAAGCTCTGTTCATTATAATTTGAAAATGCCAGGAAACATCGTAAGCAACCTAGCTGGAATATTTATTTTCAAACCAGTCTAAGTCTACTACCTAGCCCCATGGTTCTCAGATTCCCCACCCCCCCAAAATGTGCCTGGGCACATTTCTCATCTTATCACTCTTAAATTCAAATTCTGAAATTTCATTGGGTCTTCACTTTGGCTAGGTTGAACTCTAATGTAGCTTTCCAGGTTGCTTAATTTTGTTTTACTGTTATGCCACCTGTCCTATCTACAACTGAAGATTAATACAAATGTTGCTTTTATCAATATTAGTTTTAATACATGGTATGTAATTTTATTCTATTTTATATCATTTTAGTTTTATTAATAATTATATGTTAATGGGGTTTTTTATTATAGTGTTCTCTGACCTAAATGTAAATAAAGTGGTAGGTTTTTAGTTTTTGTTTAGCTTTGATCAGAAACAGTATGCCCTGATCTAATCATTCTTAACTTTGTTAAGACTGAGTCATTCTTAACACTGTTCTGCTGGCCTCCCAAAATCTCTTTGAGATTTGGGTACTGATGGCATAGGCAAAGAATGCTCCCCCATTAAATAAGGGTGAGTATCGCCCACTCAACGGAGTGTAAAATCTCTATAATGTGTGAGTTAACAGACTTAAGAAGAAAACATTCACCAGCTCATAAAATAACTCTAAATCCATCTATCTTCCTCTGCTTGCTTGTGGCATGACGATGTGCATGCTCCTTTCTAATCTGAACATACGCCCCTGGTGCTATTCTGTCATTAAGTCTCTTTTGGCCTCCTGAAGTCAGAAAATAGCGGACAGGAAATAGTGCTACATTCTGCATCATCATCATCATTAAAAAAAAATCAAATGTGTGGCATGTAACTCTACCAAACCAAAGTAAAGTATTATTATTAAAACCAACTAAGAGAGATAGGTATAGCTATCACATATGCGATACAAAATCCAAAAATCCATTAGATGGCAATGAAAAGTAGACAAATCTAACTCCTTGGTGCTATCTATCATCATCCATGTAGCATTAACAATAGCATTTAGACTTACATACCCCTCTCTAAATGGTTTACAGAGTCTACATATTGCCCCCAACAATATGGGTCCTCATTTTGCCGACCTCGGAAGGATGGAAGGCTGAGTCAACCTTGAGCCGGTTAGAATTGAATTCCTGGCAATGAACACTGAGTTAGCCTGCAGTACTGCATTCTAACCACTGCACCACCACAGCTCTGTATCTGCAGGTTGGATATAATAACCTGATTTATAGAAAAACGATGCAGGGCTGATGTGTCCTTAGTGTTACTGCCAGGAAAAAAGATATGAAAAACACAAACATCAGTTTCCTTTGCTACCCTATATAAACATATAGAATACACTGGAGTGTTCAATGACAATCGCTAGAATATATTGGGTGTTTATTTCAAATGCAACTTGACATGGCTTAGGGCCAGAACCATCTTCAACCCATTGCATCAGCCCATCCCAGTCAGGCAAGTAAAGTATGTTGTAGACCCTTTAAAGAATTATTAAAGAATTCTGACCTTCTCTGCTGTTGCTCTTGCCCTGTGGAATATTCTCCCCCTGGAAGTGAAGCAGGCTCCCACTCTCCTTCCAAAAAAAAATTAAAACATGGTTCTGTACACTGCCTAGAATCCCTGTCTGAGGGAGATGGGCAGTTCAAAGATGCGGAAGATGATAGATAGATGATATAGATAGATAGATAGATAGATAGATAGATAGATAGATAGATAGATAGATAGATAGATAGATAGAGATGTAGATACAAGAGCAATTTGTCACAGTAGTACAAAGTGAGCATCTATTCAAGGTAAAAACCTGAACTTAAAAGCAAGAGTAACTGCTACTTTAAACCACATGGTTCCTAAATCGGCAAAGTAACGTTCAATACTAGAAATAAAAGACTTCTCTGTGGAGTTATGGACTTCAACATAGGTATTTGAATCTTAACAGCCAACAAACAAGCAAATTTGTTTGGCTTTAGGCTTTAAACGGAACCTACCAAAATCAGCAATCTTGGCGTTCATGTGTGCATCAAGTAGTACATTTTCAGGCTTCAAATCTCTATGGACCACCATGTGCCTATGACAATAATCCACACCAGAAAGAATTTGCTGGAACAGACGTCTACTCTCCTTTTCATCAAGCTAATTATTGGGGGGAGAAGGGGGGGAGAGAAGGGATGACACAAAAAATTTTTATAAAAAAAAACACACACATACACCACAAACAGTCTCAGCATGAATGTCAAAGAAGAATGTTTTCAGCATAACCAGAATGCCCAATGGGACTTTTAAAAGAGAGTGTATGTGGAAGAAAAGGGTAAGAAAAAAAAAGAATAAGTAAAATTGGGCAAAAGAAGGAAAGTAGTTTTTGATTTTAGCAGTTTTCACATGGTGAGTAAAAACAGTCAAGATGATAGCCACAGCTGTGACTGAACACTGCTCCCTCCTCAAGCCCTGCTCATAGACACATGTAAAAAATGGGCAGGGTTTCTACCACATACCGTATTTTTTGGATTATAAGATGTACCTGACTATAAGACACACCTAAATTTAGAAGAGGAAAACAACAAAAGCGTGCCCCATTTTTGGCCCTTTTTTTGCCCTTTTCTCGCCCTTTTCCAGTCTTTTTTCGGCCCATTTTCAAGGCTTTTTTTTGGCCCATTTTCAAGGCTTTTTTCAGCCCGTTTTGAGACTTTTTTGGCCTGTTTTCAAAGCTTTCTTCAGCCCGGTTTTGAGGCTTGCCTTGGAAAACGGGCCAAAAAGCCTTGAATAGGGCTAAAAAAGCCTCAAAAACGGGCTGAGAAAAGCTCCAAAAACAGGCCAAAAAAAGCCTGAAAAAGACCTGAAAAAGGCCCCAAAATGGGGTGTGTGGAGGCCAAAAAATGGCTGGCAGGTGGGTGGAGCTTCAGCAATATTTGGTCTATAAGACACACAGACATTTTCACCCCATTTTCGGAAACAAAAAAGTACATCTTATAGTCTGAAAAATACAGTAGTTGTGTCCAGTTTTGATTTTTTTTCTTTCTTTTTTTTTATTCTATGTATGATCATGTGTGTTAAAAACTGATACTCCAACAACAAAGTATGCAGGACTGGAGAGTGGTGGGATTAATAAATCACAATCAAGAAAATGTGACGACACTCACTTTGTTGAGAAATGAATATGTGAAGTGGTTTAAAAATCAACATTAAAAACTTAATTGAGTAAGAGTCTCTACAGAAACTATTCATGTTTCAGTAATATGGGTACATATTATTTTCTTATTAAAAATTAATGCAATATTACAATAATAGAAACATTAATCAATCTATTAATAACAGTGAAGACATTCAGTCGTTCTTTTTCCATTCTGGAATCTCACCATGTGAGAATTTGGCCCACCTCCATCCCCAAATCCCATAAAGCTTTTTTTTTTCTAATTTTGTCTAACCATAGCTATAATCCCTTAACAACCATGTTACTAACTTAACAACTGCAGTGGTTCACTTAACAACGGCCTCAAGAAATGTCGTAAAATAGGGCAAAAATTCACTTAAATGTCTTAAGTTAGCATCATTAATTTGGGACTCAATTATGATTGTAAATCAAGGGCTTCCTGTATTTTACTGGAAAGCTGGGAGATCTTTCTAAAATCTTGAGAATACAAGCTGGACCGCAATCTAAACTTAATGTTTCACGATTCTTACTAGGATATAACTTTCCACCCATTTCTACATTATTCTTAATTTGAAGAAAAGCAAAAAGCTGCAGCCTAACCAAATGACTAATCAGCACTAGGAATAAAACATCCACTTTTATACTCGCTTCTAAGGGAATTTAAGGAAATTGAACAACGAATGCCAAGAAATATGTTTACATAGGTTACTGCTGAGATGTAAATGGTTAATGATTAGAACTATTGATTGGAACACTTTCCAGAGACATTAAGATCTAGACCAGGAAGATCCATCGATAAGTGTGTGTCTGTGTGTGTATCCATCTCCATGTGTCTTTAGGTAGTCCTCAGGTTATGTTGGCAATTGGGACAGAAAGTTCAATGCTAAGTTATACACAATGAGTAGTCCAATCACATACATCACCATGCTTTATTATCATTTATTTATTATTTATTTTATTTATTAAACTTCTTTGCCACTCAACTTGCTGCTAGTGACCACATCACTTAGCAATGGCAATCCTAGCATTCCCTGTTATTGTCGTTAAGCAAGGACCAGGAAGGTCATTAAGCAAAGATATCAGCTAGCGTGGGACTATGTGGGAAGAGGCGCTGAAACTGCATCTCAGACAAGTGGGCTAGCAGGGAAGAGCTATGAGGGAGGGGGGGAACTACAGAGTATGCATTGGCAGGTAGATGCTGTTGGCAGGGCACTATAGGGTGCGGTCAGGCGTACATAGCATGGATGAGCAGATGCCATGGGCAAGCACTATGGAGTGCCGCCAGGTGCTACAGAATGCAGGTGGTACGGTGGACAGGCACTATGGAATACAAGGATCCCCATGTTAACCAGATGGCTTCTCTGGAGAAAAAGCAATAGAAGCCAGAATAACCTGTTATCTCCTGCTGGCTTCCCACTGGCTTTCTTGTGGGAAGCTGACAGGAAAGGTCAAAATCGCAGGACCACAGGATACTGCAATCATAATAATTGCGAGTGAACTGCCAAGAACCCAAATCGCAATCAAATGATTATAAGGATGTGGTAATGGCCACAAAATCGAGGACCAGTCTTAAGTCTCCCTGTTGTGTCTGCGCCCCCAGAGCCGGGCCTCCTGCCAGAAAGTGACTTGGAGCCAGGCCTGCTGCCAGAAAGTGACTTGGAAAGTGAGGGGGAAGGGCTGTCAGGACTTACCTCGGGAGCACAGGCTTCCCTGGCTCAGCTCCAGGAGCCAGAAGCAGGCCAGGTGGAAGAGATAATGAGGCTTCCGTCCCCTGACTCTTCCCCCTCCCAGGCCACACCTTCAGACCCAGCTGATAGCAATCAGGCTTGGTTGGATCCTAGGTTTTGTAGGCAGGAGAGGAGGGAACAACAGAAGCAGGGGTGGGGCAGGCCTAGAAGTGCTGAGTCATGGAGCCACACCCCACAGGATATAAAGGCAGTGAGCACTGCTATGTCTCTTCATAGCCGGCAAATCAACTGATTAACAAAGAGCTGAAGTGACTCACCAGCGTCAAGGGAGATATCAGAGAACTTGGCAGACATTCGCTATCCTGCTGCCAGAGCTGATAGTACCGGCTAATTAAGCCATCACTTGGACGGAGGCGAAGGAGGACAGAACACTCCCCCTTGTTCAGTGCCATCGTAACTCTGAACAGTCACTAAATGAGTGACTGTACCTCAAGGATTAGCTGTATATACATGTATGTAAGTGTGCTTTCCTTTAAATTATCAACTTTTGATACAAATTTGGAGAAAGTAAAACCAAGTATGCAAAGCTGGTGGGGCTGTGCCATGCATGCCAGTAGGAGCTGGTTTCAGAGGGATAATTTTCAGAAATGACCGTCTCTAGAAACATTTTAAAGTTTCAGTTCAACTTTTGTGGGTATCCAGATTCAAAATAATGGAAAACAGTATTTGCTAACTTATGGCAAGTTCAGAAGAATGTGGCAGTCCCTATAGCCTAAGTGTTCTGCAAGCAAGGAAGCATTTACTTGTTCACTCCTAAAAACTGTGCAATTGGGATTTTGTTCATATTATATAGAGCAGGGGTGTCCAAACTTGGTCCCTTTAAGACTTTTGGACTTCAACTCCCAGAGTTCCTCAGCCAGCTTTGCTGGCTGAGGGACTCTGGGAGTTGAAGTCCAAAAGTCTTAAAGGGACCAAGTTTGGACACCCCTGATATAGAGAGAAAATACCAACACCCACATGAACAAGTGATGTATAATAAGCACAATTTTTTACAAAGACTCTGGGGGCTTAATTGAACTTACTCTGTGTAACAGAACAATGCAAGGCTTCAAAATGAAAAGCTGACTTCCTTGGAGAAATTGGACTTCCTTACCTTTCCATTTTTGCAGATATAATCAAACAGTTCTCCTCCTGAAACATATTCCATCACCATAAAAATGTCAGACGGTGTGCTGATAACCTGGTATCTGAGAGACAGATTTAATTAATTTGCTAATATATATTCAGTATATGACATTAAACAAATCTTGAAAAACTACACACAGATGAGTAGCCCAATCACATACATGCTCAGCTAGAAGCAAGACTTGAGTTTGTTCCCTGATACAAAATGAAGTGTGGTTTTTTTAAAATCCTTCATGGCTCCTATTAACTAATAGTCATACCACATATGGTAACATTTTTACAGCAATTGCCATAGCAGCCTAACCATTACCCGGACTTAAAGCAATTCAGTAAAGACATCTTAGAAAAAGGATTCCCATTAGACTCAAACATTCCTCTCTCTATTATTACATTTTAAGGTAAAGCTGATAACAATAAGACAATTCATTTATGCTGCTTGACATGGAATTTGATCAGTTGACCATATTTAAAAACCTAATTTCACAAGAAAGGGAGAATCTTTACAAGCCCATTTAAGGTCACTGTATAACTGTACTTATTAGGAAAACCAGCAAACTGTAACGTGTGGAAGACCATGAGTTCAAGTCCCGCCTTAGCCAAGCTGGGTAACTTTGAGCTAGTCACTCTCTTTCAGCGCAATCCACCTCACAGGGTTGTTATTGTGGAGAAAATTGGAGGAGGATGTTTTGTTGGTCATCACCTTGAGTTACTCGTAAAAATAATAGAATCGGGATACAAATAAATAAAAAAATACATACCTATAGCTATTAGGTGACCCATCCCAAAATCTGATTCTCTTCTTCCTTACTTTCTCCACTGATCATAGATATATGTCTGCTGTCCACTATCCTTCAATTGTTCAACTGCTATTCTAAGGACTAAATCCCATAATAGGTGAGAAAAGCAAGATGACTAGGAGAAGCCTCTGCAATAACTCAACCGCTGCATTGCTAAAGACCTTTGTTCTCTAACCACAAAGGATAACCTTTCCTTTACTCAGATAACAATCACTGCATTTTCTCATCAGGCAAAACACAGACAAACAGTGGCTTGAGGCTCCTGAGGCAATTATTACCTACCATTAAGTCTCTACTGAAAGCAGGGGCAGTTTGTCATCCCACTTTTTGGCAAAAGGAACCCTCTCTCTTATTAGGTAAAAATATGTCATGCCTTCCTTGTTGCCATCAGATATATCACTTCTCAGGCACTGAGGAGTAACCATTCATTTTCATTACTGGGCTGGCTACCAATAATCCTTTATTGGACACTGAAGTCATCAGTTTCTCAACTCTCTCCAAATTATAAATGGTAGTCTACCATTATTGATTTATACCACAGTAAGCAAACAGGACTGTACCTGAAAAACAGGCTATATTTGTTTTATCTATTGAATAAGGACACTCAGTTTCTTGAGAAACACCCCAAATAAGAGAGCTTATTCTGAAAGAAACTCACAGTTTAATTATGTGTGGATGCCGAAAAAGTTTCAGGTTCTGAATCTCTCTACGTATTTTCCCCACAACGTCAAGACTCCGAATTTTCTGTCTATTCAAGATCTTCACTGCAACTTTGTGCCCCGTCAGTTCATGTTTGCCAACTGCAAGAAAGATAAACAAATATTAACAAATGCACACTGCATAAAGTCTTTGTTTGCTGAGCCAGGGGTCAGTGAATAAGCAAAAAAAAAATATGGCTGAATTCATACCCTACACAAGGGCAGAAACTATTATTTATCGACATCCGTGGTTAGATTGGGACAATAAGCTCAAAGAATCTACATTACGATTTTGTAACAATGTTTTATGACACAGCTCAAAGTCTTTCCCAGAAACTATTTTGTCAAGAAAACAACATGGGCACACTCGTATGGTCACTAGAAGTCAAGAGAGAAGTCATCTTGATCGAGAGAATGTTATTTGCCAGAGTAAGTGACCAGATTTAGGATTCTGAGAGATTATTGTGGGTGTGCAAAATATACCATTTTAGGGATAGAGTATTTCACATCCACAAACCAAATCCTGTTCTGGAAATCTGCAGGACCAGCATAGTCTGGGGGTGGGGGGGAATGAAAAATTCTGCCCCCAGAACTGTGTATGTTGCACATTCTGAACTTATAAGCGTTCTTTAAAAATGGCTACTAGGAGAAAGACATTAGTTCTTTCTAGGCTGATTGTGTAAATGAATTAAAAAAGATGACCTTGATAGAGATACACCACGTCCGTTACCAAAGCGACAAGGGAAAAATACTGTATGGCTTAAGTGCAAAATAAGAAGAAAATATGTGCAAGTGAATCGGGCAGACACCTCCCTAATTCACATTTCACTGGGAGGGGGAGAACACAAGGAACAGAATGAAAGAGTTAGACTTGCAAGAATGGTATCCAATCAATCCCACCAAAGGACTCAAATTACTTTTATTAATGTTGACTATAGATGCTTGCAAGCCTGATGTGTTTTATTCAGGGGTGAGCTTCAAAAAGTTTAGCAAGGGGTTCTGTGGCCGGTTGCTGCATGGGTGTGGCCATGGTAGGTGTGGCCTAGTCAGCCTCTTGCACCACGGCGGTGTGTGTATGTCATTTTTGCCCTCCCTGGGCTCTGGAGGTTTTTGTTGAGCCTCCGGGAGGGTGAAAACAAGGTCCTCTGGAGGCCGGAAACGAACCTGTTTCTAGCCCTTCAGAACTTCCAGTAGGTCTGTTTTTTGCCTTCCCCAAGCCTGTGTGCACCCTGCATTTACCTGCATCCAAAACGGGCCACATGGGGACTCCTGGGAGGGGCGGGGTGGAGTGGGAGGGGCCAGCCAGGAGTGGGATTTGGGGTTTCTCCGAACTGCACAGAATCTTAGCTAGAGGTTCTCCCGAACCCCTGCAAACCCTCAGCAGCCCACCCCTGGTTTTATTCCTTGTCTCGTACTTCCCCAATTCTCAAACTTGGTTTTTGTCTGAAGGTAGTGATGTGCTAAGAGACTTGTCATCTGTCCCTTGTCAGGAACAGATCACTCCTGATACCCTTAAGAGTTCTCTGTGGAAATTTTGGGCCTGTCTTTTTAGGGAAGGTTCTTGAGATGTGTGGTTTGCAGCTCTTGAAGAAAATACATTATTGAGGCACTTCCGAGTCAGTTTTGCACTGGGTTACAGCACTGAGACGGCATTACTTGTGCCTGTAGATAACCTACGGCCGATTTGGAATGGGTGTACTAGCCCTCCTTGATCAAAATATCCATCTGAACTGAAAAGTAGATTTTCATGGCTCACGGTATCCATCTGGAGGGCTGGGAATAAGGGCCACATTTTTACAATGGTTTTCTCTATAACGCTGATTCTGGGGTGGGGTGGGGGACTTTCCCATGGCCTTTATTTTGCAGGAGCCTCAGGGTTCCCACAAGTCTGCAAATAGGAATTTAACATCTATATGAAACTGCTAGGTGAGGTAATTTATTACAAAGGGCTAAGTACCTTCACTATGCTGATAATACTCAAATATATGTCTCTGTTCTGAACTATCCAAGTGATGGGACAAAGTTTTTGTACTGTGGGTGTGGGTGTGTCTGAATGGGAATAACAACCCTAATAGGATTTGACAGACTGTGATTTAGGGTTTTCCAGATCTAGAACTCTTTCACTAAACATGAAGTAACACTCACCCAGGCAGAGTTGGTGCATAATTTGGAAATCTTTCTAGGCTCACAGCTCCTACTTGAGAAATAGACAGGAGTCACAGGCAGAAAGGCTTTTGCAGAAATCCATTTTATGTGCTTAATCCTGGACTACCAGGCGCTACTTGTGATAAGACATGCCTTGGTCATTTCTCCATTGGATTCCTGTGTCTTGTTCTACACAGGACGGCCCTTAAAAAGCACTGGAAGATGTAGATGTTCAAGAATTCATAGACTGTACACCTTGGTATTTCCATGTAATGCCACTTGTATATAGCTTCATTGGTTCCCAGTAGGTTTCTGGGTTCAATTCAGAATGCTGTTTGTTACCTTTAAAGCTGGGTGGCTTATGGGATTGCATGTTGGTATGCTTATGAGCCATGGTGGCAAAGTAATTAAAGTTTGGTACTGCAGGCTTACCTCTTCCATCCTTCCGAGGAGGGTAAAATGAGGACTCAAATTGTTGGGGGCAATATGCTGACTCTGTAAACTGCTTAGAGGGGGTTGTAAAGCACTGTAAAGTGGTATATAAGACTGAGTGCTATTGCTATGCTCCAAGTCCCTTCCTTCTGTGAAACAGTATTATCAATAGGATCCAGGAAGTATTTCTGCACCTTCCCTGTGGAACACTCCCTACCTCCCACTCTTGAGATTCTAATGATCCCAATTCTGTTGGTCTGTTTGTGTCCTAAGACTGTTTTGCAAGTAATGAAATTATTTTAACAAATAAACTACCTTCTGGCAATGTTAGTCCACTGAAATACTTTACTAGGAGAGGAGAGAGAGCAGCATTGTATTCATTAATTGACAGTTCTCTCCTCAAAATCCAAAGTAATCAGATTATCATCATTTTCTCCATCAATTGTGTTAGGAAGCAGAATAGGGAAAAACAATGTAACAGATAAACCTTCCTTTAATCATTATTCACCTCACTGTGTCCAACCATCCATCTTAGGAGTTCTGGGACGGGGGTTAAGTGGGTGGGAGAGAGCAAATCACCTATCTGATTAGCTTAAGGACTCTATTTTCTTTTATGGAAAAGAATAATAATAAGTTTTTTAATTGGGGTTTTAACTTGTATTTATGTATATTTTACGTGGCTGTTAACCGCCCTGAGTCCCTCGGGAGATAGGGCGGTATATAAATATGATTAAATAAATAAATAATAAATAAATGAGTTAATTATTTCTATTTCTCCCTGCCCTTACTCTTTATAGTCTTTTCCACGGGTGTCAAACTCGATTGCATCACGTGAGGTACCGAGAAAAAAGTGACTTATGAACGTTTTTCACACTGACGGCCATTGCAGCATTTCCCTAGTCATATGATCAAAATTTGGATGTGTGGAAGTTGGCATGTTTTTATGATGGTTGGGGTATCATGGGGTCATCTGATCATCATCTGACAAGCAAACTCAATGGGGAAGCCACACTCACTTTAAAACCTTGTTACTAACTTAACAACAGCAGTGATTCAGTTAACAAGTGTTAACAAGAAATGTTCGTACAATGGGGCAAAACCCACTTAACAATTGTCTTGCTTAGCAACAGAAATTTTGGTCTCAATTGTGATCATAAGTCGAAGACTACTTGTGTATATTTATAGTATCTCTGCATGCAATAAATATTCCATACTTGATTCGGGTACGCTTTGTTAACAATGTACCATCAATAAATCTATCTACCAGTGGGAAGCTGAAACAAGCAATATAGAAGTTAAGAATCCCACATTCCCACATGATTTGCAATATTCAGACCGCATACAGATATTCAGAATTACAATTTTTATGAACAGCGTGACATAACACAGAAACAGGAACCAAAACTTCATCGAATACGTCTTTGAACTGCTCAGTTCTCCAGAACTCTAAACTGCAGCTTTAAAAACAAAAAAGAATCCAGTCTCCTACAAGTACAGTAATGCACAAATAGATGTCACTGCCTTTGAGCAGTACGTCTCAGGAATTCCTAAAGAATAAAAATGGGGTTGTCGATGAAAATGGGAGATTTGCCAAAACAATGGAAAACTTGCTGAAACGAAGAAAATAGCAAGCCTGCATACAGTAGTTTAGTCTAAGGCTATATATTTCAACCTGGAGACAGATATACCTGTTAGGACAAGAATACCTCAAAGAGAAATGAAGCCTCCTTGCTGTAATCCTGAAAAAAAATCAAACAAAAGCTCAATTTTTACAGTCTTAAAGGTAAAGGTAAAGGTTCCCCTCGCACATATGTGCTAGTTGTTCCCAATTCTAGGGGGTGGTGCTCATCTCCGTTCCAAAGCATGTGGCCGGCATGACTAAACGCCAAAGGCGCACGGGACGCTTTACCTTCCCACCAAAGGTGGGTCCCTATTTTTCTACTTGCATTTTTTTACATGCTTTCGAACTGCTAGGTTGGCAGAAGCTGGGACAAGTAATGGGAGTTCAGCGTGTTATGTGGCACTAGAGATTCGAACCGCTGAACTGCCAACCTTTCGATTGACAAGCTCAGCATCTTAGTCACTGAGCCACCGCGTCCCCATTTTACAGTCTTACCTTATTCTAATTATTGATCAGACCAAGCCGTATGTACTTTGTTTTTATATCTGACATCAAAGATGTGAATGACATTAGATAGTGGTTACAGCTAAAGACCATTTTAAGTTCTCCATAATAGGAAGGCTCTTTTCCCAAATAATTCCCTGTTAAAAGGGAAAGGTCACCCTGAAATTCCAGAAAATACAATAAGTTCTTCTGCTTTAATTAAAACAAATACAATATTATTTTCAGCCTCCAAGGCTTGCAGGGCATATGATCAGGACACGACCATATCACCAGACAAGATAGAGCTGAAATTTCCATCTGTTTTTCTTCCCCTCTTATGTATCTCAACAGATACATCAGGTTTAATATGCCTAATTTCTTTGTGGGTGCTGCATTTTTTTTTTATTTTGAGAAAAATAACAGATTGCCCAATTTCCACATTTTTAAACCAAACTTTCAAACAACATGATCAGGTAGGATTCTAGGGCCTGAAAAGACAGAATTGAGAACTGCATGTTCTGCAACCAACAGTGTAAATTATTTCCATTTTAAAATAATACCAAAGGACTGTAAATAGCAAGTAGCATAATGGTGCATGATATACGTCAATAATGAATAGATAGGGTCTTGGTGACATTAGTGATTAAAGCTGCAACTTAAATACAAGGAACTTCACAATGGCCGTACGGTAATGAATTTGAAGTGAATATTTTTCTTTCCCAATAAAGAAAGAAAAAAACAAAAATTACCTTTCTCTACTCAGGTTGCTTTTGGTCATTTGCCACGAAATCCTCCTCTTTTTGCCATTGGCAATTGCCTCACAGTTTTTCAAAGACAAAGTCATTAAGCTTTATTGCACCATTTTTCAAAGATTGCAAAAAAAAACAACAAAAAAAAACAATCAAGTCTATCAGCAGACTATAACAACAACAATTTAAAAAAAAATTCTCTTCTCTTCATTTAACAGTAGCAGTGATTTGCTTAACAACCATGGCAAAAAAGGTCATAAAATCATGCATGACTCACTTAACAACTGCAATGCTTAGCAATGGAAATTCTAATCCCAGCTGTGGTTGTACGTCAAGGACTCCCTATGCCAGTGTTGGCTAACCTTTTCTGGACTGAGTGCCCAAAGCAGCCGAACCCCCAGAATGCAATACATAAAATGCACCCTGCCCCCTGCATGTGCCCCGCGCATGCACGGCAGAGACTCAAAGACCAGCCAGCAGGAGGCGCACGTGCATGCACAGCAGAGCTGAACTGGGGCAATGGCTTGCGTGCCATCAGAGAGGGCGCTGTGTGCTACCTCTGGCACTTGTGCCATAGGCTCGCCACCACGGCCCTATGCTGTTCTTGAAGGATCATCTTGCCCCAATGAATGAGATTAGAAAATGCTACTTCTCCATAGTTAATGTATCATTTTATTTCATTAATAATGTTCATCAATATTTACTGTACTAATAATTCTCCCTTTAGAACCACCTGAGCAGCATATGTACACTTTAAATAATAATAAATAATCCAAATACATTCTTAAGTTTAGGTAGCTTGCCTTCATCACAAGTTCATCCAATGGCCATTAAGAATACAATAATAATTTTTTAAAAGGAGCTATCTTTCCGTTCATCAAAAGTTTCCTCTCTGCTGGGTATATCTCTTATCACAGCTGATCAATTGTTTATAAGCATGAATTACTCCCATGTTTACAAATGAGCAAACATTGCAAGTACAAGTGAAGTGGTTCTGAACAAAGTAAATCTCTATTAAGATGTGCTGAGCCCAAAGAAGATTTTAGATTTTGTAGACAGAATGACCACTGCCTGTCTTCGGCACGTATGGATTTATTTTAAATAAGGAAGGAATGTTATATTATTGCACTGGGTTCCCATTATCCTTGTCACACCTCATAAAACACAACAACAAAGCTGAGAATATGTTTAGCCTGGCAAATGTCCTGCATTACAAAGGAACATTTCAACAAAAGTTTAAAAGCTTTGCAGAAGAGACAGAAGAAAAAAACAGCAAAGTTAGAGCACAAATATTGTTTTTTATAACAAAGTCCAGGTGGAATCCAAATTAAGATACACAAAACACAAATTCCAGTCAAGAGTCTTGCTAAAAATAGATCTTGCACTCTTATGAAAAGAAAATATAGAGTCCAACTTATTAAAAAATGACACCAAAAGGAGCTCTGGCAATCAATCAATCAGATTAGTTAATTAGATGTTTTATGAAGAATCTGTGAACTTCCACATTTTGCTGAATTTTCCACATCTTGCATCTTTGGCCATGTTGGTTAGAGTTCCCAGAAGCTACTGTCCAGCAAAATTTAGAGAGCATCAAGCCACATTCCTTCAATTAAGATTATTATTTATTTTATTTATTTATTTTATTTACATTTATATCTCGCCCTTCTCCGAAGACTCAGGGCGGCTTACAGTGTATAAGGCAATAGTCTCATTCTATTTGTATATTTACAAAGTCAACTTATTGCCCCCCCAACAATTTGGGTCCTCATTTTACCTACCTTATAAAGGATGGAAGGATGAGTATTGTCTTTCTAAAGGTGTTTAGTCCATTTAATGCAGTTCCTTAAGCAGAAATCCGCAGGATGTGCCATGTTTACACATAAGAGCTCCCCGTAGGTGGAGGAGAGGCTGCTTAGCAGAATTGCAGGCCCCTGTGCTGCCCTTTTGACTTCCCATTTGAGCCTTCTCTCCAGGGTCAGCATGGCAGAGGGGCCAATATAAAGTTGCAACCTTGACACAAGTGTTATGGGAAGAGACATGCATTTTGGAGCTCTGCACCCACTAGCAAGCAGGGTACAATAGCCAAGTGAAAGAAGTTGTTTTTCCTTCAAGAGTGGGTGGTCCAAAAGAGAGGAAAAATAATGGGAGAAAAAAGGTTCAAGAGATCGACATGCTGTCCATCAACAGAAAAAGAAGAAATCTCAGAGACTGGGGATTTAAGACGGAGCAGGCTGAAGAAAGAAACAATGCATGCTTGTACAGAGCAGGGGTGTACAACTCAAGGCCCGGGGACCGGATACGACCCGTGGGATGATTAGATCTGGCCCACGAGGTTGCCCTGGAAACAGTGAAGGACTGCCCGCCCCCCATGCCTCTGCCAGCGAAAACGGAGCTTGGGATGGCTGCGTGCAACCCTCCCGAGCTCTGTTTTCACTAGCAGACGGTTGCAGGAGGCCATCGCAGCCAAAATGGAGCTTGGAAGCCCTTTTTCACTGGCAGAGTGTTTGGGCCACCATAGAAGACCCTGACACGAGTGATGTCGAGATGGCCACACCCACCCGGCCCCCCAAAATCAAACACAACCCTGATGCAGCCCTCAATGAAATTGAGTTTGACACTCCTGGTATAAAGGATAATATATAGATCATTATAATAGAGCAATAAAATAACAGTAATTGAATAGTAATAATATGCTATAATACTCACAGTATAGAGATAGCAATAGAAAAGAATATAGGAAGCATTTACATAACATGTTTATGTTCCTTTTTACAAACAAACATCTCCCCTTATAGGGAGATATTAAAAAAAAATCTGTCCTAGGTTTAGTGCTTTTATCTGTCTCGAGTCTCGATCAATCTAAAAAAGGACTTATAACACTATAAATCTAGCAGCAAAGACACATAGCATAATTGCCATAGACTGGACAGTATAAAAATTATCATTTCTCTCAATCTTACTACAGATAGCGCAACACAACATTTTCCAAAGCAATTGCATGATACAAACAATGCAGTGCCTTGCTTTTCCCTTATATATATTTTCTTGCTGCTTGGAACACAAAATAAAAAATTTAGTGACAAATAAGGGCAATAAAAATAATTATTTTTTCCATTCCAGTAATTTCTAAGCTTATTTCATAATTTCAAATTTTTTAAGACAGAAAAAAAACACCTCTAAGAACTATAGGCTTCTGTTTCCATGTATAATGGGATTTATATGCATGGAAATACACATTAAATCAGTGTTTTTTGAATTTGGTTTTATGACGTGTGGACTTTAATTTCCTCAGTGTGGTTGGGAAATTCTGGGAACTGAAGTCCACACATCCTAAATTTGCCAAACTTAAAAAACATTGTACTCAGCTATGCTACATGTGAACATCTCTGAATACATTGGACACACAATCCACTCACCAGCAAATTACTGCCACACCAGATATACAACACAAATAGATGGCCTTCTATCTAGGAGTCAAGCAATCCAATTTACAGGTGTGAAGAATCTTGAAAATTTTTCAAGATTATAGCACATACACTCCCATATGAACTTGTCAATAAGTTCATGGAAGAAAAAATTTATTTCAATAGGCATAATAGATGTGAATCCCCTTGTGTATTGATTTTTGTTAGACGTGACATTGGAAAAGGGGATGGGATGTTCACCATAGCTGGATTATACCAGGATAAAGATGGGACAAGTGAATTCCCTTCAGGTCCTGGATTATCCAGAGGCTTCAAGTTAACCATTTCTGATTGAGGTAATTCACCTGGAAATAAGGGGAGGGGATTCATTTTTAAGCACAAAAAGTACATTTCTGTTTTCAGAAATGCTGAACCACAAGCTGAGACGAGAGCAAGATTCAACTTGCTTATAAACAGAAATAAAGTCAGTTCAACACAATATTGAGGCATGGAGTTATATTAGTCAAAATCTGTCAGGAACATGCTTGCCCTACGTTTCTTAAGATCTAGGACAGTGATGGAGCGCATGCACCGGATAAGGTACTTCCTTTTTCTGGAGCGCATGCCAGCATGTCTTCCGGTTACTATCACGCATGCACATGCACCCATTAGATGGCCAGCGCACATGCTCACGCCGGAACACAGAAGACCAGCTCTTCTGGTTTCCAGCATTGCCACACACACAAAGGCGAGCTGATCATAGCATGCGCATACGCGCCAGAAACCCGGAAGAGAAACGGGCAACACCGTGTGTGCCAGGCGACATGGCTCCACATGCCACTTTGGGCATGCGTGCCATAGGTTCGCCATCATGGATCTAGGACCATTTCCAAAGCATTTTCAGTATTTATGGAGCCATCTTTAACAAAATCAGGGCTCAATGTGAAATATAAAGGCAACTCAAACTATTTTCATGACAAGCACTGTGGGAAGGAGCTTATATTACAAAATATACTTCATTCAATGGCAATTCAGTTGTAATTCCCTGAAAAAGATGTGTGTGTGTGTGTGTGTGTGTGTGTGTGTGTGTGTGTATAGAGAGAGAGGGGGGGGAGGGGAGGGAGGGAGGATATAATCAAATGTCTTTTGTCCAAATCCCTATACTATTATTCAAACTTCAAAGCTGCTAAATCCAAAGTATAAATGTTTTATACCAATTTAAAGACAGTGCAGACAATGACTCCTACATATGAAGGTACGGAGAACTTGTCCTGACTTAGTTATCAGTTTTCCGCTTTATGCCAATTCGGCTTTGTTAGCATTAGTCATAGATGCTGGAAAAGCATTAGAAACTGGCACTTTGATCTTGCATCTAGTGATTCATCCAATTCAAAAATCCTGTCTACAACAGCAGTTAAGAATAACAACATATGCCTACAATATTTCTGAACACTGCCCAGACAGCAACTGCTGGAACAGAGTCAATTTCTCAACTGAGATTTTGGTTAATCTGGTAGCATATTCTACTTTAAAAAAAAAAATTAGACAACTCTGTTGCAGGTGCTGTTCTTGCTTTTGAGCAGGTCTGCCAATTAACTGTCTTATTAATAGTACCACAAAGTAATCCGATCAAGCAAATCTCATACACATATACTGGGAACATAAATGGATACCTCTGTTTTAGCTCTGGGAGACTTTCTAGTAAAGGAGCACAGAAGAATCAAGCTGTAAGGCTTGACCTTGTTGGCTAACCTAACTAAAGTGTACTATAGCAACTAGCAACCTGACATGCATATAAATCGCTTCAAAGTGTTGAATAAGAAAGGAGAAAATGGAGATGAACTCAGATGCTGTACCCATCTTTAGTCTGGTAAGCTTAAAAATTACTTTAGAAAGTACACCAGAATACAATCCTTACTTTTTACTACTGACTGTCATAAATGCTCTAGTCTTTTAGCATTACAATTTATTAGAGAACCCTTCAGTCTTGGCAAGTGGGCCCAAATTAAGCAAAGGCAAGAACTGGCCAATTCCTTTGTCTGGTGCGTTCTAATGAGCAGGTGAGTATCTGATGGATTAGAAAACCAGCCAATCCTCAGTCAAAACCCAATTAAAGAATATAGCCATATGCATGAATTAAGCTGGTTAAGAGTAAATATATAATTATCTTTTGAGAAATTCAATGAATTTAGCAATAGCAAGGAATTTCTGTAGGATTGTATGAAAACTGGTATTGAACTGAAAGCCCAAAAGTCATTTCAAAAGATCCGTCTCTTATCTCTTTTTGGAAGAATGACAGCATTTTAATAGGCTGTTATACTGTTTCTGCAAAATCAGACTCTTTCGAAAAAGATTTTTCCCATTAGTCTAATCTCTGATAGTGCCTAGATTATTTGCTGTGAATGAGAAAATATTGTTAAATATTACTCATCAAATAATTGCAATTTTGCAGACAAAGCTTAAAAGAAAACACAATTTAACCAGTTGCATTTAATAAAGCTTTCTCATACCATCCCTGAGGACAGGAATTTTCCAGAATTATTGATGTGCCAGTAATTCCAAGATTGCTCCTATAATGTAAAAAGCCTTGAGGATCTAAATAGTACTGTACTTAGCTTTACAATATAGCCAGACTTCCTGGGGTCAGGCACAAAATGTGCATTATTTTTGTTATGGCTCACCTCTACTGCAGCTGAGCAATTCCAGATAGAGGTTATACTTTTAAAGCAACATATTCTTCATATAATGTTTTGGACAAGCACTATAACAACATCACATTTATAACACATAGTGAATTAATTCAACCCAGAGAAGAATACAGCCGAAGAATACAGCCATTTGAAAATCAAAAGCTGAGTTTCCAAAATATGAACAGAAGAATATAAATGCTTACAGAATGAAAAGAGAATGAAATTATTACAGTATTCTCCTTCAAAATTTTCCTCTGTCCTTGATTCACAGGTGGAAACATTGCAATTCCATATATATTAGCATAGACACCTTTGTATGCGTATGCTAACTCAGTAAGATCTAAGTCATAGAGACTTCTTGGAGTCTCTATCTATCTTGATGCAACAAGTGAGGAATATGCTCCCAAAGAAGATATGACTACCAATTTCAAAATTTAGAAGACGAGCAAATTCTTATTTAGTTCATCACATTTCAAGGATAACATTAAACACCCTGCTATTCTTTCAAATGAGTCCCAACTATATTGAGAAGTTGGATTATTTACCGTATTATCAATACATATAATTGTAGAAAGGCAAGATATTTTTGTAAATAAAACATGCACATATAAAACCAACATTCCTTGCTGATCCACAGAAATGCCTTTGGATTTGATTACAAGATTTAAAATCTTTGCATCTTTCTGTGAAGACCTATGACTAACACTTGAGCAAAGTCCCTTTAAGTTTCTGTATCAAGCAATCTGTCCTTTTAGCATGATTTCAACAGTGATTTCAGATTTATTATTTTGGAAGAAAGGCCGCCTCTTCCTTCAGCACTTAATGCCATTTACAAATAAAAACCTTGACGAGAATGAAGTAGAAATGGCACACACATACAAACGAACACGCATCTTAATTTCCAGGCAAACCATTCATATGTATATAGAAGCGAATTTGAACAACTCCTTTTGAAAGTGTTCCAAAGAGAGGCGACTGATTTCTATCTCAGACACTTTACTGTTGCTTCTACCTCCTCGTTTTAACTCATTATTTACAACAGAGATCTCAGTAGACCGAGTTATGGGGTAGAAGAGAGAACAGCAAGAGAGATGCAGCATTGAACTGGCTGAAACTAGATGGGGCAATAATACGGAACTCAGCCCAGCAGGAAGAACAAAATTGGGAGGAGGGTATAACAGCAACTGGGAGAGTCTAAAAGCGGACTTGGATCCCGAGGCTGTCTTTGCTCCCTCTTCCCTCCTCTAGCCCCGTCCCAAGACGGCCATCTCCCCCCCCCCCCACCGGCTGCAATTGCCTTTGCACGACAATCCAGCGCATAAGGGGAGCAGCAAACTCTGTGCGGCTCCCTTGCAAAAAAATAAAATTAAATTAAAATTTAAAAAAAAGCATAGAAACATAGAACATAGAAAACACGTTTTGCAGTGCAGTCCCAGGCAGCGAAGAAGCCCCTTTGAAAGGTCGCAGTTTCCGGTCAGATTACAGGAACCCGAGCCGGCCTCGGAGCTGGGCTTTGGGGTGGGGGGAAAGCAAAGAAAACGGGGGGGGGGTGAAGCCAATGTGGTCCCCTCGGGCTGCTTCTTCGCCAGTCTCTCGGGGGCTCCTTAACGGAGCAGAGTTAAAGGTACCCCAGCCAAAAGTATGGAGGGGAGGAAGGGGTGTTTCCGGGCTGGTGGATGTGAAACCCCACCAAGATGATAGACAGACATAGATTAAAGATAGATTAGACAGATGAACTAATCTGGATTGAAGGATGCTCCAGAGCGCTGGAGCCATCAGATCACCCCTTTCCTTTCCGCTCTAAAAAAAAGGAGGGGACGGGTTTTTTTTGCAAAATGGGAGGAGGGGGATGCAATCCCATGGATACCCTCCCTTAATGCTAAACGACCCTTCCCCCGGGAGGAAAAAAAATAAGGGGGCGGGGAGCTCCCCTCCTCGGGACCCCCGCGGGTGAGAAAGGACGCAGCAGCTTCACCTTCACCACCGTCGCCCCTTGAACGGGGGAGGGAGGGAACGGGGGGAAGCCGGCCGGCAGTCCGGTCACCGCGCCACTCCTGCTGCTGCTGCTGCCGCCGCCGCCGCCGCCCTCCCCGCTTCTCGGCTCTCCCTTTCCAGCCGCTCACCCTTGACTTTGCCGAAGGTGCCCACGCCCAGCGTGTCCCCCAGGATGTAGTGCCCGATCTTCACCCGCCCGTGCTCATGTTTCTGTTTATCCGCCGCCGCCATCTTGCGCCGAAAACCGAGCCTGCGCACCAGAGCAGGGCCTGGACTGTGTCAAACCCCCCCCCCTTTCCCTCCCGCTCGTGTACGGTGAAAGGGGCGGGGGAGCCCGACAAGACGAGGAGAGATGCGGTCCCTCAAGCGCCCGCCCGCCTCGGAATCGCGAAGCCCACGCCTAGTCCTAATTATGGGGATCGTTGTTTTTATTCTGCCTTTGCGCAAACGGAGGGCGCAGAGGTTCTTGCTGAGGCGGCCGCCTTTGGTTGGCATTGCCTAGGTTCAGAAAGAAGCAAAAGCGGAGGTGAATTTGGTGAACGCTTGAAGAGGGGAAGCTCTTCAGGAAATCCCAGTACTATAAAGGATAAAGTGGAAGATCAAAAACTGACTTTTGGCCAAGGATCTAGGGAAAAGATTGCAACAAGTAAGGGAGCAAATAAAAGGCTTTTTAACGGTTCTTCCAGTGGGGAAAAAAAAGCAACCTTTTCTTTGTTCCCTAACCTGTTGCACCCTTTTCCCAGATTCTTGGCCACAGGTCAATGTTTGATTTTCCACTTTATCCTTATAGTCCTGGGATTTCCTGACAGCTTCCCCTCTTCAAGCGTCCACCAATTTCATCTCTGCTTTAGCTTTTGAACCTAGGCCAAATGCAACTGGCTCAAACATAGAGTGGCAGTCCTCTGTGTATATGGTATACACTTAGGAATAAGTCTTGGGACAAAATAGAATGCATCCTCCAGCACCAAAATACAGTCAGGAATGTAATATAAACACTTCTCTGCATGGAACTGAATAAAGGCAGTTATGTTTGTCTTAATTGCAGAGCAGCCATTTGATGCCAGCCACATCACAGAGCTGGCATATCCATGATCCCTGCATGTGTTGATACTCATTTCCATCATAACTGAAATATTTGCTTCTCTTATTAAAGTGGGAAAGAAAGTATCAGACTAAGAACACTAAAAACAGGAAGTTGCTAATCTCATATTAAACCATTACCTTATATAGCTTAGTCCAATTTCTCAGCCTAGCAAACAACTCTCATAGCCCAGGGATAGACTATCTGTAGGCCTAGTCCAAGTTTCAGAAGCCCTGAAAATTATTCTGTTGGACTTCAGGAGTAAACTAGAAACTATAGGGCATGATTTTCTTGCCGGTTTTCCAATGAAATGCAAAGAAAAGTGGGAAGATGTAAAATTTAAATGGGAAGGCTTTAAATCTCAAATGCACAGATCTGCACAGAACTCCTGGCCAAGGTCCCCTGCCTTCCTTTGCTCTTTATTATTTTCAAATGCATCCACCCTCCAAAAAGGTGTTCGGTCCTATCTCTTATGATA
Source organism: Ahaetulla prasina (assembly GCF_028640845.1). Classification (NCBI taxonomy): domain Eukaryota; kingdom Metazoa; phylum Chordata; class Lepidosauria; order Squamata; family Colubridae; genus Ahaetulla; species Ahaetulla prasina. The sequence continues at coordinate 277,242,278 of NC_080540.1, read as the reverse complement.
AGCCAGTGATAGGATTTGGAGCTTTCTCTAAAATCTCTATTTTGTACATAGGTAGGCAGCTTGCCCATCTAAGATTAAATGAAGATTTGCTTGAATCACATCAAATTAAAATGAGAATCTGAATTGAACACAACAAATCAGAGGGCTGAATCTAGCTCTAAGTTTCTAAGACTCTAGAGAGATTCTGTTATTTTTTTAGTACTTTGAGATTCTAACAAAATACAATCACCATTATTAATGTTAGGCCACATGGTTTAATTTGGTCTCCCTCACACAATATTGCAACTTAAATATATTATTTGGGAAAGATAGTTGATATATTCTAGGAATAAAGCCACTGGAGATTAGCTTGGAGCCTAGCCATTTAACTTTTCCTTGGTGGAGATTGTGAACAGAGACTCAGTAGGCTTTGGAAAAATTAAATATAGAAGAAAAAAAAAAGATCCACCTTTGGTTTGCCTGAGATAAGTAGGGCAGTTACAACACTGAAACCCCTGTTCCAAATTGACCCCAAGTGGTTTGTTTCCTTTTAAGCAGTAGCAAGCATGCTGGTCTTCAGATCTGCTAATGTTAGAGCAGGTGAGTTTTGCTTTCAAAATGTGTAAGTGTACTGTCCTGAACTGAAAGAATAAAATGAAAAGTTTGCTCTACTCCTAAGAATTAAGGGGACAAGTTGTGTGATGACATTACTAGGAATCTACTGTAAAATCTTCCATAAGAGCAATCCTTTAAATTAATAAGATTTTAGAATAATAGCACCAAGCCATAACGTTTGAGTTTTAAGTTATTAAAGTTATTTGAAATTATAGTAGGACCTTTTTTCAGGCTCCTTCTGATAAGAAACCCTCGTTGCCAAGCTGAAAGAAAGCATGGCTAGTGTAGCAGGCAAGAAAGTTAATTGCTTGGCAGGAAATAGAATAGTGGGCTTGTGAGTTGTTTTATTGTATGGGTGTGTTTTAGCTTTATAAATTGTAAGCAATCTAGTGTCATATGAATAGGATGCATGCAAATGTATGCATGTGGGAAAGGGAAAGGGGAGAGGAAGAGGAGAGGAAAGGAAAGAGTGGCAAAGTAAGGGAAAGTGGGGGAAAGAGGGAAAAGGGAAAGGAAAGTGAAGATATTTTAGAAGTTACCTCTTCCTAAAGTGCCATGCAAAAGCTGGCTGAATGTTTGCCTATCTAAGTAGTTCACTAATCTTATTTTATTGCAATGTTTATTATGGCCAAAACATCCAAATGCCACTGAGTTTAAGAAAACCCAGTACATACATAATTGCTCTGAGGAAGCTTTAAATCTCAAAGTGAATGAGAAAAGTATACAAATCTAGTAAGACAAAAAATTTTCTGAAAAATGTATTAGGATTAGAGATGAGAATGGATAAATTGAGATCTCATAATGTGAGAACTGATCATAGCGATTGGTTGCTGCTAATACTGGGTATTTGCTAATTGACCATTTAAGTGCCCAGAGTCTTTGTTCTCTTTCCAAACATGTATTGCAGCTAGTAAGGCTAATGTTGTTTTGGCCATCATTCAACTTTCTCAGCTCTCAACTTTACTGTAGCTGATCAGCCAGCCAGAAAAAAATCTTAAATGCTGCTCGTTCGCTTTCTTGTGCTAATGGAACATTACACATCTTTCCTGATGGTCTTGTCAGCATAAATGGGAGTTCAGTTCATCTCCGAGAGCTCTGAATATGAACTCAAGGCTGATCATGCACACTCTGGGTCCAACATTATGTTTAGATGCTGCATGATTAAGGCTACTTTGAGTCTCTCCATATAATGAGTTAATTGTGAAGATGCTGGTCTGAAGCATTTCCTGCTTTTAAGAACTAGATGAAAGCAAGGCAATGAATTCATTTACTTGGTGCCAGCCTCTCTCTGTGGCACCGTAACTCATTCTGTCAGCCTGTTTCTGCATTATATTGCCTGCAGGCTGCAGCTCTGATACCATCAAACCTTGGCAATGTGGAAGAGGTCCATCCTGAGAAGAGCTGAGCTTTCCAAATATCTGTGCTAGGCTTCCTCCTTCCTTCCAAAACTTATAGAGATCAGTGGTGTGGTTGCACTAGCTCACAGTACTCCAAAAAAGCAAGAGAAGAAGTAGGTGCTTGCTATTAAGAGAGATTTGAATATTTATAAACTATATTACACGCTAGATGCCAAGTTGGACTTTCTCCAGTCCCTACTCTGTCTGCCCTAAAAGGACATTATGAAGAAATACATTTTTAATTACAATAAAACCCTCTTGAGCCCATCTAGCTGAACCTCAGTGGGTTTATTGCCCACTAAAGGATCTACGGTACCATCTCTGTTCTTTTCATCTTGCTCTCCAAAAAATAAAACAGCTTCAGGTGTCTGGAAGCCTCCCAACTGTTGCCTCTGGCAAATCTTTTATATCATATCATACAGTATTCAAATCAAGCCCATTTTGCATCACAAACCTCCCATGTGAATTGAATCAGAGCTAATTTGCTCAGATCTATTGTCTACGCTATTTTTGGGAAGCTCTCCACTTAGTGACAAAGTCTTTCCCATCACCCAATTGCCATTTTAAGAGTATTGAAAGGAAATCAATCTGCGACTTTTCTACTTTACTGCAAAGTGGTATTTTATTGTATGTTTGGCTGGTAAAGTAGAGCAGTCAATGCGCTGCACAGAACAACTGTCTATTAAACTATAGGAGCTAATCATACCATTCTCTACCATCCCACTGATGTCTTTATGAACATTCTCATATCATCCGCAATGCAGCTTTATTTAGAAGCAAGTTACTGATGTTTATTTTATTTTTTATTTATTTATTTATTCAATTTTTATACCGCCCTTCTCCCGAAGGACTCAGGGCGGTGTACAGCCAGAATAAAAAACAGTACAAAATATACAATTTAAAATACTAATTAAAAAACTTATTATAAATGGCCACATATACTAAAAACCCCATTAAAATTAATAATAAATTTAAAACCAATAAAAATAAAATTTGGATAAAATTTAGGCCAGCCCCGCGCGAATAAATAGATGAGTTTTCAATTCGCGGCGAAAGGTCCGAAGGTCAGGTATTTGGCGTAAACCCGGGGGAAGTTCGTTCCAGAGGGTGGGAGCCCCCACAGAGAAAGATCTTCCCCTGGGGGCCACCAGCCGACATTGCTTGGCGGACGGCACCCTGAGAAGTCCCTCTCTGTGAGCGCACGGGTCGGTGGGAGGCATAAGGTAACAGCAGGTTGAACGCTATTCAGAAAAAGGTAAATTCTGCAGAGTTCCTGTATTATATATAGGGATTTTTCTCACTTCAGTTCATTTTTGAAATCTCATGCACCATTTTTTGCTTTAATGTCAAAAGACCATCCAGAGCTATTGAACCACTTGCATTCCTTATATTATTAACCTCTGATACTGCTGAACATGTTAAGTCCCAGTTATAATCTGAATCGGTAAATATGAACCTTTACTAAGGATTATCTGGTGGTGATGAGAATGGCAAAATGGATTGTCTTGTGGCCAGCAGTCTTGTTGAGAGACTAGGTTAGTTTTGGCAAGGAGAGGCCAGAGGAAGAATGTAATCGATAATCATTATAAATTTATATTATGCTTGTGCTGGAATTAAAACATGTCTATATTGTTTAATATACTGTAATGTTTTACTGGCTTTATTTTGTTTTGTAAGTGTTGTGTTTAGCTAAATAAAAAAAAATTAGTTAATTTTAAGGATTTAAAGCCCAATTGATTTTGATCACTCATGACAAAGTCTGGATCCAACCATAGTCAAGTATATACATCTAGTTATCAGCTCATTAGAATCCTTCAGGTCTCCAAAGCAATTTTTCCGATACTTGTTACCTATCATTATATGCTATGAGTATATTACAAATATAAGACACACAACATATAACATATATTACAATAAGTCATGAGTATAGTGGGCCTATAGTACAACCATATCTTACCTTTTCATGACCCCACTGGGAAACTCACGTTGCTGGAATGTATTACTGATAGTGCAAGATCTTGGATGTCTGTATGAGTGGATTATTGCTGATACCAGGTGGAACATTAGTGGGTGCAAGGAATGCAGTAGATTGCATATTTCGATGGAATCATGGAACAGGGAATGTGAAATTCCTGATGTCATGGGAGCAAGATGTACCATATACATGAACTCAGAATAAACAAGCTGGATATAGAGAAGATCGGAAGGAACCCAGACTTAGGACCAAGATGATTTTCTATTATAGAAAATCTGTAATAGGGCCAGCCGACTGTAATGCAGTCTGATCACCTGTGTTGAGAGTGTATATGTGTTGTGTCAGTGTAGCCTAGTTGGGCAACAATACTTACAACAACTTGAATAGCCTTGTTGGGCAGTTATCTGAGTAGCCTTGTTGGGCATAGTTTCTTGATAGCCTAGTTGGCATAGCCAATTGTACTAAGCTAACTTTGAAATTAGCCACGTAATATTTATAAAGGAACTAATTAAGCTTAGTTGCACACTTGCCTTGCTTTTTGTCTGAATAACACAAGAATAGAAGAACTATTGGAAAACTCTTGAGTGGCTTGAACTCAATTTTATGACATACTTATACCAATCACTGTTACCAACTTTCTTAACATTTGGGGATGTTCATCAATTTTGAGAACATGGCACAAGGACATGGTTTAAATATTAGTTGAAGACCTTTCCAACTCACAAAGAAGTTGTGAACTTAACTGGCTAAAAGCACAAGTCCTCAACTTATGACCGTAATTGAACCCAAAACTTCCAATACTAAGTGAGACAGTGAGTTTTGCCCCGTTTTATGACCTTTCTTGCCACAGTTAAGTGAATCACTGCAGTTAATAACATAGTTGTTAAGTGAATCTGACTTCCCCATGACTTTATCAGGTCACAAAAGTTGATCACATGACCCTGGGACACTGCAACCGTCATAAACACATGCCAGTTGCCAAGCATCCAAATTGTGATCGTTAAACGTGAAAAAGTTATAAGCCATTGTAACTTTAGACACTAAATTAATGGTTAAGTCAAGGACTACCTGTATTTACAAGAAAGCTATTTCCTATTCAACTCTTCCCTTCTCAAGAAGTTACTGTCCTTTAGTCCCACATACAGAATGTTGCAAAATCTTGCTCTGCGTTTCCATAGGCCAGCTTCCCACTTTGCATATCACCACATGAGAACAGAGTTTGAGGAATTGGTGTTTCTCAACCTTGGCAACCTGAAGATGTGTGGACATTCTAGCTGGAGAATTCTGGAAACTAAAGTCCAGACATCTTCCAATTGCCACGACTGAGAAACACCACTCTATTTTAAGATTACACTATAGAAATTGTAGTCTGATTGCAGATACTGAAACACAGAAATCATAGCACAATGACCAACAGACCCGAGTCTCCCATTGAGAACAGGTTTGACTAGTTCAAGATTCCAATTATAGCTCAAATGACCTTATTATGTATATGAATATAGAGACCTAATTATGAACATTCCACTGAATGTTAAAACAAATCTGAATTTTCTATTAGATTTAAGAAATGTGATATGTGACAGAAAAAAATTCCATATTTTACAGTCGAATTTCAGATTAATAAGGAACAAAACAAATCACCAAATTTGAATAAACTGCATAAAGATGATATTTTGTTTTTGTAGAGTAGCCATTTATTTTAAATCAACATCTGAGTCCTTAAGATGAGCTGGAAGCCACAACAGCAGCTCTCTTGGGCTTTGGCGCTGTTCCTTCACGGAATCCATTCCTGTATAAGGCAAAGAAGAAACAGGACTTTTTGCATTTAAGCATTTCTATTTATTTGATTTTTTTTAAAAAAAACAGCTTATCTCAGTTACAAAATGAAATCACTTAGGAAATCAGATGTTCAGACTTTGGTTTTAAGAACATCACAGATAAGCTGCTAAAATCCATATAAGCATCCTCATTCGCACATCAAAGTAAGCTGAAGTTGTGACTCCCAAGTCATTTAAATGAATTATATTACATTTAAGCACAAGGCTAGTGTGCTTTAAAGTGTCTTAAAGAAATCAATTGTTAACCATTCTAAATCAGGGGTCACCAACATTTCAGACCTCAGGGACCAGTAATTAAATAATTTTAAATCCCATGGACCACTAATATGATGGTCTAATATGCCTAATGACTGCCTGGGTGGCGTGGCTAGGTGGTCATGTGACTGGGTGGGCATGGCCAACTCGATGTTACTTGTGTCAAGGGCCGCCTTGCCGGCCTCTATTCACCCCTCCCCTCGCCTCCCTGCCCGGGCTTCTTAGGGCCCCAACAGGTAGCAGTTGTTGGAGCTAAGCAGCCACCAGGAGAAAGAGTTGGCAAAACAGCTGGCTCAGTTCAAACTGGATCTGGCTGAGAAGCAGGCTCAGCAGAACCACCTCACTGAGGACTACAAGCATAGGCTTTCCAAGCAGAGGGAAGATCTGAAGTACTGCAAGGCCAGCAGGCTGAGATGGTCAGCCAGTTCCAAGCCATGAGGCAGTCCCACTGGAACAAGGCCCTTTGGCTCTTCACCACCAATGGTGCTTCCCTCCAGCCTTCACCCGAAGTCCTAGGAGGCTGAAGCAGACCCCAAGTCGGAATTTCTGCCCAACCTCCAACCCACACAAAAAGACTCTGAAGGGGGTGACTCTGCAGCAACATAAATGTTCATTGCACATATCCAGCCCAGGGACAGTAATTTGAGGACCCCTGATCACTCTGCTAAACAAATAATTCCATCAACACTGTCAAACTATTTACTGAATCTGCACTACTATTAATCTTCTCATAGTTCCCATCACCAATCTCTTTCCATTTATGACTGTATGACTATAACTTGTTGCTGGCAATCCTTATGATTTATATTGATATATTGACCATCAATTGTGTTGTAAATGTTGTACCTTGATGAACGTATCTTTTCTTTTATGTACACTGAGAGCATATGCACCAAGACAAATTCCTTGTGTGTCCAACCACACTTGGCCAATAAAAATTCTATTCTATTCTATTCTATTCTATTCTATTCTATTCTATTCTATTCTAGTACAATATAAAAAATGCAAAAAAAAAAATCTGCTGACCACCGAAATTTTCTCAGACCACCAGTGCCCATGGACCACCAGCTGATGACTGCTGATCTAAATTTACTCCAAAGGAATTTGCCTTAACCTTATGTGGAATGGCAATCCAATCAAAATGGAGCCTTATTAATACTGTCCTAATAGGAGACCATCAGGAAAGATAAAACAGCAGCCTAAAAGAAGACAATACAAAACTACCTCAAATATTGCTGCCCCATAGATGTCTCTGTGAAACCCTCAGAAATCAAGCTCCTCTCAACAGAAACTTGATTTTATTAAGCTTTTGCAAGGAATAATGACAAAATCTAGATGGTACTTATGGGTAATTGCCTCTTTGCTGTTAAAGAAGACCTCAGTGTCATTCGTTTATTCATATTCATATGGACACCCACTTCATGGAAAAATGAACCTTGGGTGGCGTACAGCATTTGTGGGAATATGCATGAAACAAATGTACTGTGATTCAGAAATCTGGCTGCGCTGTTCTGGCCAAACAATTTGATAGTTCTAAATTTCAGCCAAGATAAATTTAGAGGGATCTTACCTGAATCTTCGGTAGACTTTTTTTAGATGCCTCATACGGCCAGTCCCAGTAGTATTGCGCCTTTTGGCTTTAGCACTCCAGTTATCTAAAGAAAAAAAATGGTGGCACATAATTTATATTCCATTTTACTCCACATAGTTTGTTATACTGCCCCATTTTATTCCCACAGAAATCCAAGCCTGAGTGTTTCCATCCCTGTACAAGCTTCTATTTCCCACATTCATTTTAACACTTTTTGGAAAGTCTAAGGAAAAAAATAATGACCATATTTTATTGATATAATTTTAGACTAGTAATAACTGTTGTTGAAAAATTAAACACAGTAAAACTATGATGAAAACCAATTTGGCCTAGTCGTTAAGTTCTAGATTAGGAGCAGTTCCACTCATTCTTTAGCATAAATGTCAGCAGTATGAAGCATTTTGGTGATATGCTATATTTGGATTAACTTCAATAAATAAAAAGCCTGACATAAAAACATCTTACAGAAGTATCTAACATCTTGCTAAGAAGTTAGTTGCTATTATTGTTTACTGGAGAAGGGGTATTACCATATTTTTCGGAGTATACGACGCACCTTTTTCCCCCAAAAGAGAGTGAAAATCTGGGTGCATCTTTTACTCTGAATATAGCCCCGCCCAGCTCCTCAATCAGAGGTTTCACTGAAAAAAGCATCAGAAATGGAAGCTTCAGAAAAAAAGCCCCCAAACAGAGCTTCAGAGGCTTTTTTTCTGAAGCTGTTTTGGAGGCTTTCAGAGGCAGAAAAAAAGTTTTTTCTGAAACAGTTTCAGAAGCAGAAAAAAAAGCAAGGCACAGAGCTCCCAACCAAGGAACCTGTTGTTAAAATTCACCTCTGGGAACAGCTGATTGGGGATATTCTGGGAGGCTGATCCACCTGCCAATCAGCTTTTTTCTTATTTCCCCCCCCAAAAACTAAGGTGCGCCTTATACTCTGAAAAATACGGTATATTAAATGGAAGTATGTAACCAGCCTTGGCTGGTACACAAATGTAACTGGTCATGATCCACTAATCATGGATCTGATTAGTACTATGAGGGACAGGCATCAGAAAATCTTAGGGACATAAGCTAGCTTTCTGAAAAAACCAACAGCAGCCCACTTGTCCATCCTTGCCAATACAAATGCACAGTAGTTCCATGCTCTAAATAATAGTTACTCCTCTACTTTGAAAAATGACAATCTTACACTTTCTCTTGCGTTTAGCAGGATATCCACATTTTCCACAGGTGGACTTCTGGAGATGGTAGGCCTTGGATCCACATCGCCGACACAAAGTATGTGTCTTATTACGACGCTTGCCAAAAGATGATGTTCCCTTTGTCTGAAACAGACATGGAAATTACTTTACACAAATGATAACACTACTATCACGCTTACCTGTTGGATTATTACATCTGGGTGATTCTTAAAGACACTTTTTGATACAGCAACAGTAGCTAACAGGATAAAATGTTTGCATCAAAATATTCACTTTTGTAAGTTCTGTGGAAGATCTAAGCTTCTAGATGGCAAAACCTAAGCAATTACTCCATCAAAGTTTATTGAGTTATTTTCTCTCTACATAAAAACTTTTTTGTATGTTTATTTGAAAGGTACAACACAACTCCTTGGAAATCCATGTGTCAACTTTACATCATGGATTAAGGCTTCATCCCTAGGCATTAGGACAGGGAAGTTACAAGAAGTGCCTGTTTTGCGAGTCTGTTATATGGTGCCTTGGTTTTCTTTTGTGCTGGATTATTTTTAACTTTTATTTTTTTTAAAAAATGTTTTCATTGTAAACTGGTTGTTGCCCCACAGCTATGCATTTTAAAATGGGCAGTCATAAATTTTATGAAGTATGTGGTCTTCCAAAGTCTGAAAACAAATTAATGGAGAATTGGTTGTCAATTTGCAACCAATAATGATGGCTATTTACTGCCTTCCAACTCAAGAGAAGAACATTTTGGAACATCCTGGCTAAACTGATAACTACTACTTCCTAAAATACAACTGCAAAAGTAAAGTGAAGATTCCCCACCAACCCTAACAGGTTTTGTACTTTTGTTAGGTCATATTTTAGCTGTTATGGCTGTGTTGATATAAAGGTAACACATTGTTCAGTTAACTGAATTTAACAGTATAGAGATAATCCTATGTATGCCGATTTAGAAGTCACAGCATGCCCTTATTGCAACCTCACCTGACATATAAAAACATGATTTGCTAACAGCAATGTATTATTTCAGCCATCGGATAAAGTTATAAACAAATTAAATTTGACTTAATCACAAAGGTGACGCAAAACATTGAAATTCTGGAATCAAGTATAAATCATTTTTACACTCAAAATATTAAGATACTATATGCTTTTAACTATTACTTAACTGACTGGTAAGTCCTAGTAAATTAGTGTGTGTATGTTTATTATATATTGTGTTGTATTGTGTTTTGTTGTGTTATATTATATTGCATTATATTATAAGATAGATAGATAGATAGATAGATAGATAGATAGATAGATAGATAGATAGATAGATAGATAGATAGACAGACAGACAGACAGACAGACAGACAGACAGACAGATGGATGAAGGATCCCACTTGATAAAAAGACCTAAACCAAGATGAATCAACCACATCAACAAGTATTGTGGGCCCAAATGGCAAAGAAAAGCTCAGGACCATATTGCTTGGAAACATGCAAAAGAGGCCTTCATCCTGCTGTGGATAGACAATGGCTAACTAAACTGATGATAGGATCTAGTAGCAGGCTATTCCCTATTTAGAACACTTTGCAATATCCCATGCTGATCAAGTTTGATGGGTAATGTATCCCAAAACATTCAGATCACACATTGGGAGAACTAGCATTTTAAACAGAACCATGCTCGCTGGAACAACCTTGCGCGTGTGAGGGGCCAAGCAGCAATAGAAATAAAGGATGAGGAAAAGCTGCAAATCTTTACCTGCCCTTCGCTAATTACTCCTTTCCTTTGGAAGTAAAGGATCCCTGAATTATCCAACTGCAACGTATCTAGACCCCATGGCTCAAGCAAACGCCTCTGAACAAGAGATGGGTTTAAAACCTCAATTAACCCACGCAGGATACCTCGCCTCTTGATTTAAACGCTCAATGGATTGCAGAACCACGCTTCACCTAAAGGAAGTTCCAATATAACTAAGTAGAGCGGAAAAACTTGAACCAACCGCGCAGAAAACCTCGTATATTGTTTCCTTCCTCTTAAAAAGTGAAGCCTGTCTGGCCCGCCACCCCCATCCCAGCGATGCCCCACAAGCCTCTGAAAAGGCACCATTCTCATGGCTGAAAAAAAAATAGTTAGGCCTGGACTTGGGACAGAAATCTTCCATTGTCAACCATTATATGAAAACCACGGGAGCCTGTTGGAAAAATATTCTTTTCTCCAGGTCCGATAAACTCTAGGCAATTTTCCTCTCCCGTATCCCAGGGCCAAAAGTCTTCAAAAGCGCCGGATGGAAACCGATCTTCCACCCGCACAAGCACCGACTCACCATTTTCTTTCAGCCGCCAGAACGAGAAAGAACTAATCCCGCCCCCACTTCCGCAAAGGTCTTCCACACGCTTCCGGTAAAGAGAGAGAGAGGCCACAACCGAATAAGTCCGCCGAAGCCAAGACGGAAGAAAAAGCGAACGTAAGATGCCAGGCTTTGGGTTGTTTCGGAAATGACGTCCTTCTGCGCAGGGCGGGACTCAGAGGAGTGACACGTGGTTCGTTTGAAGTTAGCTAGCTCCGCCCACTTACCTAGTTTCTCGCAGGCAAATTTTATTTTTATTTTATTTTATTTATTTGTCACAACATTATATACAGGAATTATAAATGCTGTTTGGGCTGCTTTGTGCAACTGGCTGAAATGTAGTTGCATGCTTTGTACTTCGGAGTATCGTACAAATACAGCCACAAGCCTCTTGTGATCAGATGCAACTCCCAGGAATTAATGCAACCCGAGATGATGTTGTCTCTCCAAAGCATAACGCTAATTTAATTTAATTAACTTAATTTTTAATTCATTTATTAATCAAAATTGATGATCAATGATGAACGTATCTTTTATTTTATGTACACAGAGCATATGCACCAAGACAAATTCCTTGTGTGTCCAATCACACTTGGCCAATAAAAAATTCTATTCTATTCTATTCTATTCTATTGATTATCAGTTGATTATGTTGCCTGACTCCTAATGGGCGGGTTACAAACCGTTAAAAATATTTGGGGGAAAACAAAAACAGAGATAAGAAACTCGGGAGAAAAGGAAAAGGGATTGCATATTTACAGGTGGAAATTTTAAAATAATAACTAGTTTATTCCTCTAAATTAGCTTCCTGATAATGAAAAGGCTGAGGGGTGGGTGTTCAAATTACTTTCAAACATAGGTTGTATCAAAGATCATATAAAAATAATTCAGAAAATCTTTAAATGGTTATGAGAAAGTGAAATAGCCCAAGGAATTACAGTATGGTATTCTATTTCCACAACATGGTACATTGCTCCTATTTCGTATTTTAGTCACTAGGTTTAATTATTTACCACAATCATTTGTCACTGTCAACTAAAACACAATCTACCAGCCTTTATGTAGTTAACACAGTATTAAATTTTCTGTTTTGATGTGAGTTTGGGACAATGAAAACAGACTGGAATAAGTGAGGACATATGTTTTGTTTTATGAATTAGGAAGTATTGTGAATGCTTAAGAATAACTATTTATAGTTTTATGAATAACTTAATGGGACAAACACAGATTGCCACTGGAAGTCAAAAATTCACAGGAATCTTTTTTTAATTTTGTCACAACAGTATATACAATCATCAACATAAACAATAATTCATCATGAGAGAAAAAGTATATATAAGTAAAAGTATAAGTAAAAGTATGCATATAATACTATAATGAAGAGAACAATAGGACAGGAACAGTAGGCACTTTTGTGCTCTTATGCACGCCCCTTATAGTCCTTTTAGGAATGGGGTGAGGTCAATAGTAGACAGTTTTTGGTTGAAGATTTTGGGGTTTTGAGTAGAGACTATAGAGTCAGGTAGTGAGTTCCAAGCGTTAACAACTCTGTTACAAAAGTCATATTTTCTGCAATCAAGTTTGAAACGGTTGACATTAAAGTTTAAATCTATTGTTTGCTCTTGCATTGTTGCAATTGAAGCTGAAGTAAAACCTTTTCTAATAAAACCTTTTTCTAATAAAACCTTTTCTGATAGAACCTTTTCCAATAAATGTATTTAAAGGCATAGATTTTTGTAGACTTCAGCTCACTTTTATCAGTCACACAAAGTGCCATGACTTATACAGATTTCAGTTTGAATTGGGGAGAGAAGGAAGGAGAAGATAGGATTATTATTCATTAGATGTAGATTGCATGGGGATGCATTACAGGTACCTTATCAAACCAGTTCTGAGTAGACTAACAAGGTTCTCCTACAATGACCACCAGAGGTCAGTATATTTACATTCTTGTAAATTCACTGGCTCTTAAAATCTACACCAGCATTTCTATGATAGCGGAAATCAATGATTTAATTATTGTGATATAAATAAAAGGTTAATGAAAATGGGAAAAATATGGAATCTTTCTTTCATAAATTGATTTATGTACAGTCTCCTTTGAATTGAGCTTGATTCCTAGCAATAGGTCATCATTGCTGCTTTCTTGGATTCCGCCCCCTCCCCCCCAAATTTCAAACTGTAGTTCAGAGCCTGAGATTTTCCTGGTGGTCTTCCTTCCAAAAACAAAAAAAACCAAAAAAAAAAACACCAAAAACCCCCCCAAAAAATAGGGCTGATGTTCTTTAGTTAGGATGACCATAAATAAATTTTTCCAAGGTTTCTAAGAAAAAGGTTATGTGTTTGTGAATTTTAAATCTTAAAATAATCTGCTTTACTTATTTGTTGATCATTTAAACAATGTATTACAGTATTACACTTTTTACTAATTTGCTTGTAGGAAGTTAGCCCCTACCCCTCTCCTAGAAAATGAAATATTCTTGAAAATATTAAAAAGGCATATTATATTTCCCTGGATGAGAAAAGGAGAAACATTAAAGACAAAGCAGCTCTCTACTCCCACCCCTTCAGCTCCAAGGTGATGGGATTAAGACATGGCCCTCAGGACATGATAGGATTAGCCCTCTACCCATCTAGCAGCAGAACATACCACATAACCTGGGGAGATTACATCACCCAGCAAGATTCAACCAGGCCTGGGACTCAAAAGACAACCTACAAAGTTACCCCTGCATGGCCCCATGGGAGTCTGACAACCAATCAGAATACAAGCTCAAATTCAAAGCCCAACAGAGGGTATAAATCTCTCACACACACCTATTAATTTTTTTGCCCAGGATCCAAAATATCCATGTGGTCTTGTCTACCATTAAACCATCTTTCCAAGCAGTCTCCATGTTTCCAGTCTCTTTCTTCCCACTTGGAACTGAACCCAGATGGACATTTCTTCCAACATGCTAAAAGGACTTCCACACAGTATGATGGAAATGTTAGCCAACAGCACCGGAAGATACCAGACTGGGAAAGTTTGCATATGAAGATTCTAGCAAAATACATTTCCTTTTATTTCTTAGTATAAATATAATGGTTCCTATCTGTAAACCTTTTCTTAAAAAAGAAATAGGTTGGGAAAATGGGAGGCCCCCAATCCACTCCTAGATTGTTCCCCAATTCTTTTTATAGTGGAGGAACAACTGTAGGCTTTCCTTTTGTCAAAGAGAAAAGGCATTCTGCCCACAGAATTTTCTTTACTAAGGGGAAGAAATTTATTATCTCTGCAGTTTATTGTAGTTATCAACATACATTTTAATAAAATGTACTGTAAAATGTATGTGTTTGTTGAACAGAATAGAATAGAATAGAATAGAATAGAATAGAATAGAATAGAATAGAATAGAATAGAATAGAATAGAATAGAATAGAATAGAATTTTTTATTGGCCAAGCGTGATTGGACACACAAGGAATTTGTCTTGGTACATATACTCTCAGTGTAATATTCACTAATATACACCAATTTGGAACACATTCACTTTATGAAGATTTTCTAACTTGTTTTCATTCCCCAGAATAAAATAGTATTTATTCTTAATATTAAAAAGAGGGAGAAGAGAATATTTTCCCTGAAGGAGAAGAGGAGAGACATCTTAAAGGCAGAAAGCATCCCCAGTCTTTCTGCTATAGGAAAACAACCTCAAGCAGAAACCTGAAGAGCAGGAGTGAAATCTAGCAGGTTCTGACAGGTTCTGGAGAACGGGTAGCGGAAATTTTGAGCAGTTTGGAGAACTAGCAAATGACACCTGGCTGGACCCAGAGTGGGGAGGGAATGGAGTGTTTGCAATATCCTTCCCTTAGGAGTGGGGAGGGAATGAGGATTTTGCAGTATCCTTCCCTTGGAGTGGAGTGGGAATGGAGATTTTGCAGTATCCTTCCCCTGCCACGCCCACCAAGCCACGCCCACAGAACCGATAGTAAAAAAAATTGGATTTCACCACTGCTGAAGAGGCTAGTCTTTAGGAATGGATCCATTCAGAAAGAGTGGGCCATTCTGTTCAGAAGCAAAGAGGCTCCAAATAAACAACACAATAGGCAAAGAGTCAAAGCTGACAAGATTTGCTCAAACAAAACACCTAGGATTTGAATTTCCCCTCTTCATCTGTACTGTAGAACCAGCCATGACCCCTACACATAGGAATCTGGCAATAACCATTAAGATAATAAAGGACATATTCTTACACAGGTACAAGCATCTCAATCCCAAAGTCCCAAAGAATGTATAAAAACCCACCTACTGTCAACTCCATTTTGTCAGCCACCTTAGAAATATGCTGCTGTCACTAGTTTCTGGCTACCAAATAAACAGAGACTTTCTCTCCTGCAGCCTGCCTCCATTTTATTTCCAGCGGCTTTCTTCCAGCTTGGAACCGAACCGGATTCTTCTTCCAATTCATTTCACCCACTTTCAGAAATCTCCTATTTCATAATTCAGGAAGCAGACTCAAGTTTGAGCTTTATTTAGAACATAGAATCATAGGGATGGAAGCAGTGGTGGGCTGCAACCGGTTTAACAACCGGTTCTATAAGCGTGTGTTTCGCGCGTGCACACGTGCTTTGTGCATGCACACGCCTAACATGCTTGTGCGCAACATTCAAAATACTGCAATTTGAAATTCAGCTGCTTACCTTCTAAGGCAGCCCCGGTAAGTAGAACAGCGAAGGCAAGGAAATCAGCTGTGCCATGCAAATCAGTTGAGCTGGAAAGAAGGAAATATAGGACAGGATAGGGCAGGGGTATGGGGGGCAGGAAGGGGCTGATCATCGGAACTACCGATTCACCCGAACTGGTCTGAACCGGTGGCAGCCCACCTATGGATGGAAGGTACCTCAGAGATCTAGTCCAAGGCTAGATTATACTATTCCAGTCCAATGATTGTCCTATCTATTTTTTAAAACCTCCAGTGATCAAATACCCACAAATCTAAGCAACAAGCTATCCCATTAATTGTTCTCACTGTCAGAAAATCACTTCTTACTTCTAAGTTCGATCTCTCTCATACCTATTCTTGTCCTGCCCTCTGGTACTTTGGAGAATAAGTCCCTCGGGAGATAGGGCGGTATAAAAGTGTGAATAATAAATAAATGAATAATAAATCCCCTCTTCTCTCAGAAGCCCCTCAAGCACTGGAACAAAAGTTATCATGTTCCTCCCCAAGCCTTCTCTTCAACAGGCTAGACCAGGGGTCTCCACCCTTGGCAACATTAAGCCGGGAGGACTTCAACTCCCAGAATTCTGGGAGTTGAAGTCTGCCAGGCTTAAAGTTGCCAAGGTTGGAGACCCCTGGGCTAGGCATCCCTAGCTCCCTCAATTGACCATCATATCATTTAGTGTCCAAATGCTTTATCGTCTTCGTTGTTCTTTGCACGCTTTCCAGAGTCTCAACATCTTGTTTTTTTCACCACCCTTATTCTCTTTCCAGCTTCAAATTCATTTTAAGATACTTTTATTTTATGCATTTCGAAAAACACTAGGTTAAAAAAAATACAGCATTTAACCTCCTACATAAAGGTTTCTATGAATTCCTTGTTTTCCTTGAGTGCCATATAAAGTTTTTTCTTGATAAAAAATTGATTCCCTTAGGGGAAGAGAAAGAGAAATCTGGGCTACAGAAATAGCAAAAAAACCCTCAAAAAGCCAGTGTCATTTGACATGTTTGTACAAGGCACATTCCCCCAGGGGTGTTCTATTAGTCCCCCAAATGTGATAAATACCTTAAGAGCTTTGAAACTAATTACAGCTAATTAGAAAAAGGCAGATGACATTTGCTAGAAGAAGTGAGCCCAGAAGCTCTTGCTGAAAACCAATTTCAGAGGCTTAAAATGTAACAAGTCAGCATTTTATCTCTTTCCAGACATTATTTGATCCTTGCCATCTGCAGAAGTAATAAAGGGAAAAGAGTTGGCATTTGGAAACAAAAAGATAATGAAATGAGAGAGAGATTAGAGTATGTTTACAGTCAAAGGGCACCAAGGGATTGGTTAGTTCATCAGCAGCAATCTTCTGATCATAAATAGGAAACATTATAAAATGCATAAGTTAAAATTTATTTTGATGGGTTGATGTTTTTAGAGCCCAGGAAAAAAATTGAAATGTAAGAGAAAAGACATCTGTAATATCAAAACAGGTGAAAATTTATAAGGAAACAACAGATTTATGGAGATTCTCAGTCATCCAAGTCATGGTTGTCCCAAAGGTGCTTTTTCAAGAGGCAACTGGGCCAGGGGTGAAATCCAGCAGGTTCTGACAGGTTCTGGAGAACCGTTAGCGGAAATTTGGGCCAGGATAGCTCAGGCAGTAGAGAAGCCTGTTATTAGAACACAGAGCCTGCAATTACTGCAGGTTCGAGCCCGGCCCAAGGTTGACTCAGCCTTCCACCCTTTATAAGGTAGGTAAAATGAGGACCCAGATTGTTGGGGGGGCAATAAGTTGACTTTGTAAAAAAAATATACAAATAGAATTGAGACTATTGCCTTATACATTGTAAGCCACCCTGAATCTTCGGAGAAGGGCGGGGTATAAATGTAAACAAAAAAAAAATTTGAGCAGTTTGGAGAACTGGTAGTAGAAATTTTGAGTTGTTCGGAGAACCAGAAAATACCACCTCTGGCTGGCCCCAGAGTAGGGTGGGAATGGAGATTTTGCAATATCCTTCCCCCAGGAATGGGGAGGGAATGGAGATTTTGCAGTATTCTTCCCCTGCCACACCCACCAAGCCACGCCCATCAAGCCATACCACACTCATCAAGCCACACCCAGAGAACCAGAGAATAGTAAAAAAATTTGGATTTCACCACTGAACTGGACTTTCTGGTTTCTCTTTGAAGCTTCTCATCCAAGAAACTTTTTCAGCTCTGACTGGATAGTGAGGAATGGAAGGATTTATATTTCTTGCAGACAGCTGGTCATTTGTATTCTTTTAGCAAGTTGTTAAGGTCACCTGGAGTGAGTTTGCACCACTCAGGTGACCCTGATGATACAGATAAACCTCCAGATGACCTTAATGACCAGCTAAAAGAATGCAAATGACCAGCTGTCTGTAAGGAGTATAAATCCTTCCATTCCCCACCATCCAGTCTGAGCTGAAAAAGCTTCTTGGATGAGAAGTGAAACATTTTCAAAGAAAAACCAGAAAGTCCAGTTTCCTCTTGAAAAAGCACCTTTGGGAAACAACAGATTATTAACAGGAATACACCATTCAGAAGTAAGAGTTATTGTCAACTTTTAAACAGTGCCTTCTGTTTTATGCCAGTGCTAGATGTCTTAGATAAGCAGCAAGCAGAAGACATCTAATTATTAATATACAACTATTTCTGAAGTATCTTCTTAATGGTATTGCATATTAGTGAACCACGTCTGAACCATGTTATTTCACTGGGCAAATAAATGAAGAATGAAGTGGTCAAGACATCCTTTTGCCTCATCTCCCTTTGGTCACTCAATTTTATTTTGCTCAATTCTGCATGGAGCATGGTAGCTCAGGATGGCTTGAGTGGCTGGAACCCTGGGCAGGAGGTTAGCAAGCCCGCGTTTGAGAGCTGATGTGGAGACAGGTTGAGCTCTAGTCCTTCAAACCAGCTCTTGCCAGAGACATGAAAGTCGCCCCAGGGCAATAGTGATGTCACCAGCTAATCCTTTCAACCCTGCAAGCACCTCGGTGCTTCTAAGACGAGTGCAAAATCATCATCATCATCATCATCATCATCATCATCATCTACATTTCCCAGGGCAGAGATCTGAAAACAACATTGCACAAATTAACTTGTGGTCCTGATAGATAATCTGTTCTCCATATCATTGCCTCTGGCATACTTGTAGATTTAGAAATAAGAGCATTATTTTCCCCCTAATACTTCCCTCCTGATAGGAGCTACTTCCCCTTGTACAAAATTCAAGGAGCTGTGACTTATTTTAAAGTATGTATCACACTCCAGGTGTTTACCTCTTCTAGCTTTTTTGCTTTATGCCTGGTTTGTAGCCATGGAAAACTATCTAGAAAGGCTTCTTTGAGAAAGGGGGTGATTTCTTTGGCTTTGAAGAATGACTTTTCAAGAAGTCATCATTGGCCTCAGCAACAATGTCTGTCCAGTCTCCAAGCTTTTCTTTTTGGAGAAGATCCAGATCCATTTCCTGTATTCATAATCGTGTTTATACTTATATCTGTTATCTTATACATGCTTGATAAAATAAATAAAGATAAATAAATAAAGATAATTGGGCATAAACACCAGCAGTTCCTAGAGGAAAGTGATTATTTAGATCCATTGCATTCGAATTTCAAGCCAGGATAAAGTACCAAGACAGCATTAGTTGTATTTGTTAATTATCTTTGGTAGAAATACGAGGGGTGATACAGCCTTGTTTTCTCAATGGCTTTAAATGTGGTTGATCATAGTGTAATTATGCTATGAGGGTTGGGAGTGAAAAGCACAGTAATACAATGTGTGGGTTTTTTTAAACAGTACTATATCCTCTATTCTTACAAGCCTATCATTTTTTTTTACTTCTAGAGAAAAAGGATATACATTAAATGTGTCACTCCAATGCATGCAATTTAATTACAAAAAGTCAAAGGACTGAAAAATAGAAGATGCCCCCAAATTTAACTCAGCTAATTGAGGTTAATTAACATAGTTGAATCAGTGTATTTATTACACTACAATGCAAAGACAGGAACAGATGAAAACCAGACAGCACAAGCTAACAATACTACCTTAAATAATTGAATGAATCCATATATAAAATTTTTATGAACTTTGAGAAATATATGAATCTCAGTCCCAAGGGATATTCCAAACCAATCTTGGTATGCATCTCTTTCACTGAAATACTTTTACTTAAGCCATAAATATGTTTAATTTATCGAGCAGTTGGCTGTTTTAAATATGTGAGTTAGAAATAAATAATAGAGAAATAGATCCAAAATAATCACACAGCCATGCAGTAATAAAGAATATGTTTAAATACTAAGGGACTATCTTAACTTCTTTCTACTTCTTTCATATTGATGTTTGCTGTGTGTTTACAATGTGATTCTAGCCATGCGTACTTGTAAGCAAATCTCATACAGGGGATTTTCTGTCAGGTAATTGGACAGAGCAATCCCTGGTGAGGTCATGTGAGAACATGAGACTGATACATCATTTTGTCCACAGAGCAAAATATGAGTTGCACATTTCCTCAGCAGAATAGAATTGTGTACGTTTCCCTTGTAATTGATACAACAGCAGAAAAGAGGCCTTTACCAGTCCAGGTTCATCAAGTGGAAGGTCCATTTTGCGTAGCTCCATAGCAGTTCCAAAGGCAATTTTGATCCTACTTGATATTAGTAAAACCTAAAATCTAAACTAGTCTTAGATTTTTACTTCTTGTCTCTGTATTTAATACATTTAATATTTTTTTTACATTTATGATTTTAATTGAAGCCTCCCAGAGTGAGATGGGCAGCATTTTTTTTTTGTCTTTAAATAACCCCATAATCCCTTGCATTGGAATGGAATCAGGGCAACTAAATGGAGCTGAGTGTTTACTGGCCGGATGCCTTTCCTGTCATCAATGCAGAGTTCACAGCTGATGTTTACTCATTGTGCCCAGAGAGAGAAATACCTGCCGCTACCTAGGATCGAACTCACAGCCTCCTGATTGTGAGGCGAGAGCTCCACTTCTAGGCCACTGCACCACTCCAATGAGATGGGCAGCATATACATTTGATAAATAAATTTTGCCCAGTCCCCTCAACCTCATTGAGGCTCCTCCTAATGTTTCTTCTCAGGCAGTGCAGTAGACACCTCAGTAGGAAGGATCACTAGGGAGGAATTAGCTGGAGCTCTTAACAATATATAATTTCCTGTTCTGTTTTAAAGAGAGGTAAAGGTTGCCTTTGTTCAGTCATGTTCAATTCTAGAGGACAGTACTCATCTCTGTTGCAGCTTCCCAAATTCTTGGATCTCAAAATTGGGTAGTAAAATAGTGATTTTCAAATGTACTTTGGCCCTCCCTCCCTTCTTCCCTTTTTCATCTTAGACTGAAAACAAAGATGAAAATGGTTGCATTACAAAAATCCCCTCACTCCTAACACACACACAGAAATTCAGAAATCAGTAGTGAAATTCAAAATTTTTTACTACCAGTTCTGTGGGCGTGGCATGGTGGGTGTGGTGTGCCTTGGTGCGTGTGGCAGGGGAAGGATACTGCAAAATCTCTATTTCCACGCCACTCCAGAGGAAGGATACTGCAAAATCTCCATTCCCACCCCACTCTGGGACCATCCAGAGGTGGTATTTGCCAGTTCTCCGAACTAATCAAAATTTCCGCTACCAGTTCTCCAGAACCTGTCAGAACCTGCTGGATTTTACCCCTGCCACAAATATTGCCAGCTCTTTCCATTTTACATCCAATGTGGCCTTTGAAGATTTTGCCATTATTTTAAAACTGCTATGACTGTAAAGAAAAACTGACGAAGACCTTTTTTTTTATAAGGACAATGGAAAGTTGAAGTCAAGGTCATTCTTTCAAATGAAAAGTAAACTTGCCTTGTTTTCAGGTTATATAAATTTTTCCTCCTGTTAATTTCATACGATGTGAGTGGGCGACATGTTAACACGTAATTGAAGTTTTTTTCAGCCTCAACAACTTTTAAGCTGTGCGGATGTCAAATCCCAGAATACCCCAGCCAGTATGAATATATTAATAATATCAATAATTAATAATGGAGTGAAGGAATGTAGACCTGGCCTTAGGAAGTGGGAAGGAACCAGCAAACCATTATGGAGAAAATATTGCCTGCTTTTGAAAAAGAAGGAATCATGAAAAACTTTAGCTGATTCTCATCAACCCCACCTAGATATTGTTTGGTATGAAATGGGGAAGCAACATTCCTGGCAGGTTTTCAAGTGTCTGTTATTGTACGCTATAATAATAAAGAAATTTGCCATGACTATTGACCTGACCAAACCCAGCGGGCTGACACTGATATATTGTAGAGCTCTAGTTATCTGTAGCCCCACTGTTTGATTTATTGCTGGCAAAGGACCAACAATTCCTTTCCTGCTGGGGAACTGATTAGCTGACTGCGGAAGAAACTTCTCAACCAGTGATGGTTGGAGACACTTGTGGGCCAAAAATTGTTCCTCCATGGCTTCTGATTTTGCAGTAAGCATCATTGTTGCCATTTATATTTTTAGCAATATCTTGTAACCTCTTCATTTATCCTCAGTGTCATATAACATTTCAGGGTGAATTGATTGCTCACTGTAATAGGCTATGAGAATAACCTTGGGAGATAGGAAGAAGAGCTGCAGTCAGGGGAATGGTCAGATAAGAGCTATCTCAGCCCACAGACAAAACAGGAGTGGACAAAGCATGATTCTAGCATACTTGTTTGGTATGCTTTGCTGTCTGAGGGACTCTGGGAGTTAGTCCACAAGTCTTAAAAGAGCCAAGTTTTCAGACCCCTGGGTTAAGGCATCAGGTGAGAAAGCGGAAGACCGTGAGTTCTAGTCCTGTCTTAACATGCAAGTGAGCTGGTTGACCTTGGCCCAGTCACTTTCTCTCAGCTAACTCACCTCACATTGTTGTTTTGAGAAAAATAGGAAGAAGATGGTGTGCTGATTACTGTATGCATCTTGAGTTATTTGTAAAAATAATAAAGGTGGAATACAAATAAAGGAATTTGGGAACACACTAGGACTCAGTTATAATAAAGATAGTGCCAAGGAAGAGAATTGCCTTAAGTTGGAGCACCAACTATTTTAATTCATTTGAATAAGCTATTTTTGGTAATCTTAGCATTTGAAAAGAGGCATGTAGCGAAATGTCCTTTAGGTAATCTGAGATTAAACCACTAAGAAATACCACTCTATAAAGTCTTGGTAAGACCACACCTAGAATACTGCATCCAGTTTTGGTCACCAGACTCTAAAAAAGATATTGAAACTCTAGAAAAAGTGCAGAGAAGAGCAACAAAAATGATTAGGGGACTGGAGACTAAAACATATGAAGAGCAGTTACAGGAACTGGGCATGGCTAGTCTAGTGAAGAGAAGGCCCAGGGGAAGCATAGCAATTTTCTAATATTTGTGGGGCTGCCTCAGTGAGGAAGGGGTCAAGCTATTTTCCAAGGCACCCAAAGGCCAGACAAGGAATGATGGATGGAAACTGATCAAAGAGAGATTCAACCTGGAAATAAGGAGAAATTTTCTGACAGTGAGAACAATAAACCAATGGAACAACTTGCCTTTGGAAATTGTGGGAGCTTCATCACTGGAGGCTTTCAAGAAGAGACTGCACTGTCATTTGTCAGAAATGGTGTAGGGTCTCCTGCTTGGGCGGGGGATTGGACTAGATGACCTACAAGGTCCCTTCCAACTCTGTTAATCTGTAAATGATGATGGGAACTAGATGATGGGCAAAGTTAACTTGTTTGCTTAAAGACAAATAAAAAACCAGATTTATTAGTTACTGGGCTTTCTGGTGGGGGGGGGGGGAAATAAATCGATGATTTTTAGATTTGATGATTAGAAAAGATAGATTATGGAAAGAAGGAAATTACTAAATAATCTTAGAGAGGGCAAAATATAAACATAACTTCCTTATTACTTTTTTCTTTATTTTATTTAACATATTTGTATACTGTAGATGCCCTTCTCACATAAAAGTGACTCATTTCTTTTTCACTTTCTTATTATATTTCCCTATACTCCTTCTTAAATTCAAAACATGTATTGTATATGTGTATGTATATATATGTGTATGTTTTCTGAGGTTTTCGCGGGTGTTTGTATGTAGGTCTTTGGTTATTCGGGTTTTCTCCCGCGTAAAATTGGAAGTGTCTTGGCAACGTTTCAACGAAGTCTCATTTGTCATCTTCAGGCTTCAGCTTTGTGCTTCTGGGAGCAATGTGTCATTGCAGCTGTTTCTTCCTTTTTAACTGCTAGAGGGGGTTTGAACTGATTGGGTGGGAGCTTGGCTGTGCTCTGATTGGATGGGGTTTTTTTGTGCTCTGATTGGATGGGTGTGTGTCCTGTTTGGGTGGGGGCTTGGTTGTGCTCAGATTAGCCTGAGTTGCAGGGGGATTAGAGAATCAGAGAAGCCATCGAGATAGAAAAACACCCACACAGCATGAACAAACGAGATGATACCTCCTGCCTACCAGCCATTTGGAAACCTGCCCTTATTGACAAACGAGTCCCTAACACCAGGAATGACACCAGACCCACACTCATGAGGTCCACACAGGATGTCACCACCACACATCCACCCAGAAAGCAGACCCAAACCCAAACTGATCATGAAGCACGACCAAGGACCAGAAGCCAGACTGCAGCTGCAACATTAGCCATTTCAAACCCCTCCAATCCATACATGCAGCAGACTGACACCCACTATGAAGATGTAGCACGACCACAAACACGAAGCCAAACAACAGCAATGCAGCTCACTAGCTCAAATCCCCCCATGCCACAAAAAAAGACCAATCCTGCCTATATTTCATAAATAGTAAAGAGACCAGGGGATTTAAAGCAGAAATTACAATTTTTCCCATTGGGAAATAAAGATGACAATTGTTTAAATAAGTGGTATTGAATTGTACTGTCAAATTTCAATTGGCCATCATTGAATAAAAATAATTGCCTTTTTTTTTTAGGGAGCTCAGTTTTCATGCAGTGGTTCCTGAATTGAAATCCTGGCACTTTGAATAGCTTTGGCACTTCTGGTTAAAAGGAAATGGAGGCAGAAATATTGCCAGTCAAGCCTTGTGTTGGCTTGACTGGCAATATTTCTGCCTCTATTTCCTTTTAACTAGAAGTGCCAAAGCTATTCAAAGTGCCAGGATTTCAATTCAGGAACCACTGCATGAAAACTGAGCTCCCTAAAAAAAAAAAAAGGCAATTATTTTTATTCAATGATGGCCAGTTGAAATTAAGAACTAAGAATCATGTGTTGAGAATTGCTCTTTTGCATGTTTGGAAAAAGTATTATTATAAGTTAAATTATAAAATTCCTATATGGGCGAGTCCCTGGCACGCAGTAGAGAATATTAATATAGAACAGGAACAAGAAATGATTACTTACAAAGAACTTTTATATAATGAGAGGGGAAATTTACAATTAAAATCTTTGCATACATTAAAAGAAGAAGGGAGGAATTACACGTGGTTTCAATATGGGCAGTTAAAGGCTAGATGGAAAGAAGATCAGAAAATTGGTATTATTCAAAATGAAGAAAATTTGGTAAAACAAATTAGAAATCAAACCCAGGGGCATATAAAGAGATTGTATAATGTGTTGGTAGAAATAGATTCTGAAAGGGACTTGATAAAGGATTGTATGATAAAGTGGGCGCAGAATATTCAGGAACCAATAATGTTGGAAACTTGGGAGAGAATTTGGGTTAGAAATGTTAAATTTACGCAAGCGCAGAATTTAAGGGAAAACTTTTATAAGATGTTTTATAGATGGCATTTAGATCCTAAGAAACTATCATGTATGTATCCAGATATGCAAGCGAAATGTTGGAGATGCAATTGTGATGATGCTACATATTTTCATGTATGGTGGACTTGTAAGAAAATTAAGTCTTTCTGGATAAAAATTTGGTGGATTATGCAGAATATTTTGAAGAAGAAGATTAAGTTTCAACCACAATTTTTCCTTTTACGATGGACTATACAGTAACTGATACTAAATTGATATTGAACTTTATAACAGCAGCAAGATTACTGATTGGACAGTACTGGAAGAAAAAAGAACTACCCACAATAGGAGAATGGATATTGAAAGTTTCTAATTTGGTGGAGATGGCCAAAATCTCAGCCTTTTTGAAAGACAATACTCAAGAAAAATATTTAAATGAATGGAAGAAATGGATTGACTATATTCAAAATAGATATCAAACTAAGAGATATCAGACTGCCTTTCAATGAAGGACATAATTTTTGACTTTAAAGGAAGAAGTCAGGATATGTGAAAGAGAAGGATTATAATTGTGTTAGACTTTAAAAATTTAATGTATGAATGTTAGTTTTTTGAACTATACCTTGTGTTTGCTCCGGGAAGTCTGGGGGGGAGGAGGGGTTTTTAGGGAGGGGGGATGGGGGGGAAACTTATTTCTTTTTGTAAAACTTTTCAAATTAAAAAAAAGCCTTTTAGTGGCTCATGACCATTCAAAATAAATGGTATAAACTTTGATTAGAGCTAGTTGACTTGGACTTCAAAACTCTGGACCGCCACTAGATGGCAGTGATCATCTGGATTTTTGCAGACCAGATCTGTTTGCCTGGCTTTGATAGATTTGACAATAGCTTCCTAAATATTCTAAATATTTCTCCAGAACTGCATTCCAGGCCTTTGCAGGATATGGAAAAACTAGATTTGAATACTTTCAGAAATCTGAGAACAATTTGTCCCAGGAGATTATGAGTTAGTGTTAGCATTCCACAGTGTTGCTTAGAGTTTATCTTATGAAAGAAAAAGTAATGCAGACAGGCACAGAATCAGTTTCCAGATAACTGGACTGACAAGTGGCCCGCCTAGTTCTGAAGTGCAGCCTCCTTCTCAAAGGAAGGTTTTTCCTCTCCTAGTTGCTAGGTGGGAAAGGCAGACTTCCTCTAATCATGAAGGTAAGAATGGCATTGAGTCAATTTCTATAAATCTATAAAAAGCAGGCTTTGTTTTGTAAGCAGAAAAGGATAACATGGGTTCACAACTCCAGAAACACAGGGTGTGTTGGGTTGGGAGAGAATGGATAGCAGTAACTAGAATATATATATATACATATATCTTTTTTGTCTGTTTGTTTATTAAGCTACTATAGCAGTATGGTTAGCAAAGCATCTTTCAGCAGAGCTTTTCTTCATTAATATATTGGGAAATTAAGTTAAAAAGAAGTTAAAAACTACACACCTTTAGTAATGTCTTCTTCCTCTTCTCTCTTTAGGTTCTAACCATTTTGATTCTGTTAGAAATTACAGGCTGCTTTCCTGTTTTTTCAAGGCAAGTAGAACATGTCTTAAAAATAAATCTGAATGTATCTTAAGCAAAAATGGGCTGTGCAATGAAATTCTTCATCATGTTCTCAAAAATGAGAGATGCGGTCCTGTGCTTAGGTTGAAGCTAACCATAGCCTTTTCTAAAAACTTTTCATTTCTCCTGGTTTTTTCTTTCTTTCTCCACCTCCTTCGCCCCACCCCAGCATGTATATAAGGAAATATACCTAGTTTTCTCATTTTATCTTCGGAACAAAAGTGTGAGCTGGGTTCAGATGAAAGGTGAACTAAAGTTTTCCGGTAAACTTCATAAGGAATTTGGACCCGGGAAATCATAGCCTTCCATCGCTATGGGAACTTCTAAGTCCTGATTGTCATCTCTTTTTCCATCAGCACCACTTACTGTCTTAATTCCCAGTTAGAAAAGAGAGATTTTCCCACTACCCAAGAACAAGAGAAGCTCGTTTGTTCAGTTTACAGACTGAGGATTTATGAAAACCATTTTTTCCTCGATTGCCAGTTTATTTTATTTTAGCTGAGTGGTGGAGGAAACAACTTTCATGATAAAAGTGTGGGACTTTTTCCAAAGTGGTTACTCTGTCTGTAATTCCTCTGTTAAGATGTTGAATACTGGGGGGTGGTGTGTGCGTGTGTGCGTGTGTGTGTGTGTGTAATCTAAAGCATACAAAATGCTTTCACAGTCCTTTCTTAGTTATTTGCGCAATGTTATAAAATTGTTAAGATTGCCGTTTCCCATGAGATTTCTGGTGCTAAACACTTTTCAATAGCACTTTTGAGAAGTCTCTCCAGAAATAAAGAAGCATTCAGATGAATTTGGGTTGCAATCTCAGAATTTCCTGTTACAATAGTTTCAGGCATGATGGTGAGAATTTTGAGTGGCAGTTCCAACATCAGAAGGACACCAAGATGGGGACTGCAGCTTCAAGGACCAAGGACCAATTAGATAAACATGAGTGAGCTGTATTTGGAGAACTGAATGCTTCCACACATTACTTATTCATTCTCATTTACAAAATTTTATGGAGGTGCAATCATCATAGTATTCTGTTTGTAAGTTTCCTATGTTTTCAGGAATGCAAGATTAGCTTCTGGCTGCAACTCTTTAAAGCAGCTACATTCTTCCTGGGGCAAAATGTGTATGTTTTAAAGAGCTGCAGAAAGGGGTGCCTGCTTCAAGCTATTCCTTTGGAATTGAATTACTTTTGGTTTCAATAGTCTTTTAATAATCAAATAACTTGACAGATTACTTCCACAAAATACAAAATAACACCTGTAAAAACTATAACAAGAGAAGGAAACTAAAAAAGAAAAACACACATGCGTAAGTAAATGTCTACGTATATTAAATAGCTATACAATGCATCTCCATTTTGAAAAAGTATGATCCAATTTTGTTTATTTCAAATAGTTTTAAAAATAATCCCCTGGATTTAAAAAGTGAATCCACAGCAATACTAACATAATCTACATTTTAAAATATGACCTTTTTGGTGTTTTACTGCCTTTTTTTTTTTTAAAGCATTGGGAATCCCTGGCATATTCATTACCATCCTAGATTGCAACATCAGTACTAAAAGGAAGTGGGGTTTTCTCTCATTATATATACCAGTGACTTGCCCCATCAATGTTGGTGAATGTGGTCTAGGTCAGGGATGTCAAACTCAAATTCACTGAGGGCTGCATCAGTTTTGTGTATGACCTTGTGGGAGGGGCGGGGGGAGCTCAACGTCACTCACGTTGAAGTGGTGGTAGCCCAAGCGCTCTACCAGCAAAAACAGGCTCACAAGTTTTGTTTTCGGCAGCAACGGCCTCCTGCAACCCTCTGCCAGCAAAAACAGAGCTCCATTTTCACTGGGAGAAGCACTGTGGGCCAATCCATCACTGTTTCCAGATCTAAGCACCCCACGGGTGAGATCTGGACCCCAGGCCTTGAGTTTGACATCCCTGGTCTAGGTGGTTCCCTGATTTAGGTTGTAGTTTATTGTTAGCTTCATTGTTTGAGTTGGTAGACTTTGTTTTGTTCTTGATTGTTGGTTGAGCATTAATCTCTGTTTATCTGGGTGTTGACTGATGGTGAGAAGATGTTTTGATTTTTTTGTTTCCTTTTTGAATATTTGATTGTCTCTTTTGAATGGCATTGGTATGTATGGTAGGTATATATAGTTAGAAGTCAAATCCAAAAACATTAGAGAAATTCCTGGAAGTCTGCCACTAAGACAAATTGGCTATCAACAGGCACATAGACATAAGCAACATCTACCATCATTCAAAAGAGACATATAAAATATATAAATCTAATAAAAATATTATTTTTAAAACTTAACAAATATATATGATTATGTCTTCATAGTTGTGTATTTATTACACAAATGCAACATTCTTGACCAAGAAATGCTTTCATGTTTGATAGAAACAAAGAAAGGTAAAGAAAGGTAAAGGTTTCCTTTGTCCAGTTGTGTCCAAATCTAGGGCCAGTGCTCATATCTGTTTCTTAGCATTGTCCAAAGACATTTCCATGGTCATATGGCCAGCATAACTATACACCAAGGCACTCTTAGCTTCCCACCAAAGTGGTACCTATTTATCTACTCATATTTGCATGCTTTTGATACTGCTAGATGGGCAGTTCAAAATAATATCCAATAATATCCAATCACCCTAAAAATTACCCTAAAAAAGTTTAATTACCCTAGTTTAATCATTATACCATTTATATTGCTAAACAGTCTGAAGGAGAAAATCAGAAAAAAAATGAGTATTTTTTGGTGTTTCCAATTCAAAGAGTCAAGCTGTAGAGCCATAAAGGTAAGGTTCCCCTCATACATATGTGCTAGTCATTCCCAACTCTAGGGGGCAGTGCTCATCTCTGTTTCAAAGTTGAAGAGCCAGCACTGTCTGAAGACTTCTCCATGGTCATGTGGCCGGCATGACTAAACGCCAAAGGCGCACGGAATGCTGTTACCTTCCCACCAAAGATGGTCCCTATTTTTCTACTTGTATTTTTTACGTGCTTTCGAACTGCTAGGTTGGCAGAAGCTGGGACAAGTAACAGGAGTTCACCCCATTATGTGACACTAGGGATTCGAACTGCTGACCTTTCGATCAACAAGCTTACTGTCTTAGCCACTGAGCCACTGCAGCCTTGCTGTAGAGCCATAGCAAGATGTTAACATAACTAATGATTTTACAGAATTATAGAACTGAATTACTGCCAGACTAAGTCTCTGCAATAAGTGGGAGAAAGCCTAAGTGATACACAACTTCTATCTCCAAATTGCATTCTGTCTGTAGTGAGAAAAAAAATCATCTTGTTTTTTCCCATTCATTGTCTCACACTGATTCAGCACTGCATCATGGTGAATTTTTAGAAAATGAATATTGTTCCTATATAAAAGAACAACTATTCATCTTAAGGTTTTATTGTTTTATTCCAAATTCTTAGGAATAATTCTATAGCATGGTCACCATATTTATTTGACTAGTCTTTCCAGACTTCCAAATCTTATATAGATAGATTGGAAATATCTAGAAAATTATAGTTAAACCTCAAGTTAAAGCTAGAAATAGTTAGTGCTAAGACTTACTGGCAGCAACTTTGTAGTTTTTCAATCAGGAGGTTTTCTCCAAGTCAGGACTGATTCTAGAACTTTTTCAATGAAAAACCTATACTCTGCTATTGTGGTAGATTTCTTCCTTCAATGCTACAATAACTGACAATATTTTTTTCTTTTTTCATACATAACATCCAATAGAATTGATCCAGTCCACTGCAGATGGAATCCATATGGTCCTTGGTCAGAGTGTGATGGCTGTACTAAAACTCAGGTATAGTATTATAAATATTTCTTGCATATCTTAATTGCTTGGTCCTTTCTCCAAAACCATGAGCTGATTTATGTTTCTGGACTCTTAAAAGATTTCATACAGGTAGTCTTTGACTTACGACCACAACTGAGCCCAGAATTTCTGTTGCTAAGTGAGACCTTTGTTGCATTTACCCTATTTTACGACCTTCCTTGCCACAGTTGTTAAGTGAATCACTGCAGTTGTTCAGTTAGTCACGCTGTTGTTAAGTGAATCTGGCTTCCCCATTGACTTTGCTTGTCGGAAGGTAGCAGAAGTGTGACCTGAGGACACAGCAACCATCATAAATATGAGTCACTTGCCAAGCATCTGAATTCTGATCATGTGATCATGGGGATGCTGCAATGGCCATAAGGGTGAAAAATGGTCATAAGTCACTTTTTGGAATTGTTACTAAACGAACTGTTGTAAGTCAAGGACTACCTGTGCTGGAGATGCTAAACCAGGCCTTAATAGTAGGGTATGAAAGACTATTTAGCACTTGCCAGTTAAAGATAGTGTTAGTTATCATATCAGTGTACTATCCAAAAAGTCAAAAAATTGGAAAAGATTGAACTGCTGTGCTATATGATATGCAATGTTAAAAACTTTATCTGCTTACAGCTCTGCCCTCCATGAGCTTACATTTCTTTTTTAGTATTTCCTTTTCACAAACAATAAGTGCTGGTAATAAGTTGTCTTTGTTAATTGCAACAATATAAATATAGTACTTATGAGTATAACCAGAGGTCATACTTTAGAGCAGGGGTCTCCAACCTTGGTCCCTTTAAGACTTGTGGACTTCAACTCCCAGAGTTCCTCAGCCAGCTTTGCTGGCTGAGGAACTCTGGGAGTTGAAGTCCACAAGTCTTAAAGGGACCAAGGTTGGAGACCCCTGCTTTAGAGAGTTGCCCAAGTAGCATCTTTGTGTTGCTCTAAGTCCAACATTATATTCATTATACCATATGAGTAAACCATTTTACTCATATCTGTGGGGTTGCCACGAAGTAGAAGGGGGGAAGCTTATTTTCCAAAGAAGCAGAACAAGACAAAAAAACAATGGATGGAAACTAATTAAGGAGAGAAGCAACCTGGAATTAAGGAGAGACTTCCTAACTGTGAGAACAATTAACCAGTGGAACAATTTTGCATCCAGAAGTTTGGGGTGCTTCATCACTGGAGGTTTTTAAGAAAAGAGCGGACAGCCACCTGTCTGAAATGATATAGGGTCTCCTGCTTGAGTAGGGGGTTGGACTAGAAGACCTCCAAGGTTCCTTCCAGCTCTCTTCCGATTGAGTTATCTTTTCAACTGATTATTGAAACACTACATATACAGTAGACTTTTCCTGAATTTTCTGGTATGTTGTATTCTTTCAACTTATTTTGTTATCCTCTTTTTTCTTTTTTTTCCTCTCTTCTCCCCAGCGTCAGGCTTTTAACTAAGGCTCTCTGGATTTAGAATAGAATAGAATAGAATAGAATAGAATAGAATAGAATAGAATAGAATAGAATAGAATAGAATAGAATTTATTGGCCAAGTGTGATTGGACACACAAGGAATTTTTCTTGGTGCATATGCTCTCAGTGTACATAAAAGAAAAAATACCTTCATCAAGGTACAACATTTACAACACAAATGATGGTTATAGGGTACAATTTAACCCTTAATGATAGCAACAAAAAGTTACCGTACTTACTTACAGGAGCAAGCTGGCAATGCAAAAATTATGGTATCCCTCTGCTTGCTGCTCTGGGCATTAATTTACAGACAGAGCTATCATGCAAAAGCAGATTCCTTGTCTAAGGGTTTTTTTCCCCCCAACCAGGAAGCATGTTAGTTGGAAATTCCATAATTTCAAATCCAATCCATCAGAATGTCAAGCTGTAGAAGTTTAGTTGTCATTATTGTGACATGAATTCTCAATAAGAAACAGGTCCCTAATTTTGATGGGTATGTAATTTTACACAGACATATACCACATACAAAACAGAGGCAAGCAAGGTGTTTTCTCTGGATTTGTTTTTTATATTTTTCTTTTTTTCTCAGCCACAGGACTTATACAAAAATGAGGGAGGGAGGGAGGGAGGGAAGGAAGGAAGGAAAAAAAATCCAA
Source organism: Ahaetulla prasina (assembly GCF_028640845.1). Classification (NCBI taxonomy): domain Eukaryota; kingdom Metazoa; phylum Chordata; class Lepidosauria; order Squamata; family Colubridae; genus Ahaetulla; species Ahaetulla prasina. Next base: position 277,209,073 of record NC_080540.1, on the reverse strand, counting down.
AATTCTAAAAAGAAAGAGTGGAAGAAAGAAGTAAGGGATAAGCAAGCTGCTTATGCCCAGAATGTCTATGTAGATTCTCAGTCATCCAGGTCATGGTTGTCCCAAAGGTGCTTTTTAAAGAAGCAACTGGACTTTCTGGTTTTTCTTTGAAGACATTTCGCTTCTCATCCAAGAAGCTTCTTCAGCTCTGACTGGATGATGGGGAGTGGAAGGATTTATATTCCTTGCAGACAGCTGGTCCTTTGCATTCTTTTAGTGAGTTGTTGAGGCCATCTGGATGTTTTGTGTCCTCAGATATAAATCCTTCCATTCCTCACCATCCAGTCCAGTGGTGGGTTGCCCCTGGTTCGGACCGGTTCTTGCGAACAGGTAGTAAAACCAGGGGAGGCTCCACCCACCAATCCCGATGTCATCGGGAAGCTTCTGCGCATGCACAGAAGCAACTGTGTGTGCGCGAGCGAAGCAATCTCATTGTGAACCAGTAGTAAAGGTAAGTAGAACCCACCCTTGATCCAGTCAGAACTGAAGAAGCTTCTTGGATGAGAAGCGAAACGACTTCAAGAAAAACCAGAAAGTTCAGTTGCCTCTTGAAAAAGCACCTTTGGGATTTATACCCAGAACTCACCAACCATCAGCCTGCATCCTGATGAATTATGCCCAAGAGAATGTTGAGAGAAAAGAGAAAACACTCCTTTTCTTTTTTCTTTTTTTTATGTTACACTATTTGACAGACACACAACGTATAACATAAAAATATTTCCTATTTCTAAACAGCGTTTCTTAGTGGTTTTCTCTCGCTTTTATACCTTTCCCTCCCATATCACATTTGTTATTTTATTTTCTTTCTCATCCCCTTTTCTTTATTTACCTTAAATTATCTAATATTAATAGCTTTACTTTTCTAGATTCTTATATATTTATTATTTACATATTATACATTATACTCCTTTTCAATCCTAAATTAATGTGTTTTGGTTTAGATTCGCAGGCGGACTGTAGCCATTTATGCACAATTTGAGGGAAATCCATGCTCAGGAAATTCATTTGAAACTCGTGCATGCGTTCCCACAAGAGGTTGCCCAACAGAAGAAGGATGTGGTGACCGTTTCAGATGTTCTTCAGGTACACAGCTTCAAAAGTCTAAGCAACTGGCTGATTGTTGACAAGCACCAGGGAAATCAGGAGATTCGGGCAGTTCAAATGAGTATAAAGATTTATTGCAAATTTAAGCTCTCTACAAAAATCTGAGCTACTAACTGCCGAAGCAAATTGGCCAGAGGAACAAGAGTCATGGGAATTCAAGGTGGACTGGACTTAGCTCTCTTGCAGGCATGCAGGGACTCATCACTTATGACGTGTTTGACCTCAGGCTCAGCCTGGTCATTTCTTACAGATTGCTCTGTAGTGACAGCAAATGGACATAAGTGGAGACAGTAGAAATAATTATCTAATAGAATTACTTTACAGGTTTGTTTGTTAGATTATGGCAAAGGAATCATTGGATAAGACCCAGTGCCAAAATACTAGTGCAAGATATCAAACAACACTGTGTTTTTATGAGCGAGTTATCTACAGCTATACCATGGTGAAATATAATCATTTATTGTTGGGCTTCCTTTCTCAGTGCTGGCTGTGGATTTGGGAAATTGTAGTCTAAACAGAATTAAATGCTACCAGATTAGGAAGAGTTATTTACACATTGACAAAGAGGTCAATTTGTTCATCATTTTTGGTTTTCCCTATCAATTTCACTATCAAAGTATGTTCTCTATCAATATTGTCTATCTTTATGGTAATAGGACAATGCATTCGCAAATCACTGGTGTGCAATGGAGATCAAGATTGCCTGGAAGGTGGCTCGGATGAAGATAGATGTGAAGAAGTCAAGAAAATATGTGATCAGAAGCCCCCACTTAGAGCACCACCTAATGTAGAGCTTACAGGAAAAGGGTAATTTGCTCTTATCGTTCTTATGAATGAACAAAGTTATAATTTTGACTTACCAATCCATTGTTGAGGAATTCTGGGCAGCACGTTTAATAATTACTGTATTAATTATTACAATTAATCGTGACCACCTTAATTCTTCCAACCAATACTTATTTGGCCTCTCCCTGTGCCTATGTTCCTTGGTTTAGCAAAGAGTTCTTGGAGATGAAGTACTAGAAGAGACATCTGGAGCACAATTAGAGGAAGACTTAGATCAAATTTGATTGGAATGGTTGGAGCCCCTTTTGGTTTTTGACAGGTTGTTGACCAAATTTGATTTTTGTCCCTGTTATATGCTTTTGGAGTGGTAAAATACAGAATGTTGTATGAACTCAGTTAACTGGGGATTATTCAACAAACCATGGTTAAGCGTGTTTTTTTGCAAAAGTAGAGATATCCGTAAATACCTACTGCTTTTCTCCAGTCTCTTGGCTCGTTGATCTTGATGGAGTGATTGGTATTTTGGCACAAAGACTAGGATATTATTTCAAAGCTTATAAATTATAGGCTTTATGCATTGCTGTGGCCTTGTGGATGGTTTCACTTGAATAAAAAAAATGAGAGGAGATTGGCCATTGTTATGTTAATTTGGGATTAAAATGTAACTTATCAAAGACAGTTGCAATAGAGATTAAAATATTTTAGTATTATAAGATACAGAGAGCAATTCTGTTCCTCTTTATGTAGCATGCTGTTATATGTTATCAGTTTTGTGGGCTTACAGAACTTCATCATGGTTTTCTTGTTCTGTTCATAATTTAACTGTAGATGTACCAACGATTGGTTCCAGAACTCACATTCTAGATCCTGCACTTATAATTATGTTATGACTTTATTTTCTTGCAGCTTTGATGCCCTTACTGGTGAAATGAGAAATGTGGTCATTGACACTAAGAGCTATGGTGGCCAATGTCGGAAGGTCTTCAGTGGTGACCGGAGAGAATATTATCGGCTGAGTGAAAATGTCCTTGCTTATACATTTGAGGTGTGATTAGTTTATTTTCCTTATTGGCATTGTTGGAAGAAATATCTTTCTGGTTCATTTCCAATCCGAGAGAAAGGCACTGGAGACAAAATGGAGGCTGGAAGCTGATTGGAAAGAGGGTCCATTTATTGATGAAACAGAACCACATGGATGGTTCTGGGCAGCTGACCACATGGAGTTAAGAGGGGAGGGTTATACCTTCTCTTGGGCTTTGCCCTTGAGTTTCCTGTTTCTGTGCAAGAACGTGTATTCTATTGGCTGTTATCAGACTCCCATGGGGCAATGTAGAGGTTATGTAGGGGTCATAGCTGGCTCTATAGGTTGTCTGAGCTCCCAGGTTTGGTTGAAGTTTGGGCTGCTGAGATGATGCAAAGAAGAGGTTTGTGTTCTGAAAGGATGTTGGGCAATTCCTATTATGGCTTATTGGCTTTGTCCTGGTTTGGATCTTGAGTGAGGGCTAATCCTATCACTCTGCCTTTGTTCAGACTTTGCTGCAGGGAGTAATGGATTACCAAATCTGCATTTCTATAAACTGCCCCAGCTCAGTATCTGCTTGGAGGCAGGGAGCTAGGACTCTGAGTTTCTGTCTCCCTTAAGATTTTTTATTTCTCTTTTAGGGGAAATATTTTATCCTATCATTTTTAATAGTCCTCAAAATATTTCATTCTTCGGATGGATGGGTTGGCTTCCCACAGCACATTTCTAATCTATCCACGACCAGACATTAAAAGATATCACAGCTGACATTGGAGATGTTGTGTTAGGACTACGTAGTGCTGCTACCTACAGAATGATAAACAGCTAATCTAATCTCTTCCTATCAACAGTTACTAACACTATTAGTAAGAATAGGAATTCCTCCCCTCCCCTCCCTGTAGCTGTTTCTTGTTTTCATTGGTTACTTTCTTTAATCCAACAACATTTGTATTATTACCCTGTTTTCCCGAAAATAAGACCTAACCAGAAAATAAGTCCTAGCATGATTTTTCAGGATAATCGCAATATAAGCCATACCCCCAAAATAAGCCCCAGTTAAGATTGTCAGCCAGATGGATGCATTTAGTACCGTATTTTCCCCAAAATAAGACCTAACCAGAAAATAAGCCCTAATGTGTCTTTTGGAGCAAAAATTAATATAAGACCTGGGAATTTTTGGGGAAACACGGTACTGTTAGACACCATCTGGGTTGCCCATAAAAAAATATAAGAGGAAATATGTATTTATTGACTGGAGTTAATTTGGTGTTACCTCAATCCAGCAACTTCCAGATGTATTGAAATAATAGCTCCCAATATTTCCAGCAGGAGGTTTCTTCATTATTTGGCAAGCTTACTGGGAATTCTAGGAGCACCTGTAGTAGCATTTATATCAATAGTATTTCATCCTGACAAAAGCTGCATTCTGGAGGCAATCTATATTCATTTCAAGAGTCAGAATGTAACAGAATGTTTTTACTAAGTCATCAAATATCTTTTTTTTTCTTTGTACAGGTGAAAATTGATAATGAATTCAGTACTGAATTTTACAACAGTACTTGGTCCTATATGAAAGAGACAGAGGGTCGTGACACTGGAAATAATTACCATCGATACACACCAGAAAAATATGCAAAAGGCCATTCAGAGGTTCGTATTGCTTTGCTTTCTTCCTTCTCCAAGTGACAGAAAGGTGAAGAAGGCGTATCTTTTAGAACAGGGGTATCAAACTCAAGGCCCAGGGGCTGGATCTGGCCCATGGGGTGCTTAGATCTGGCCTGTGGGGCTGCCCTGGAAACAGCAAAGAACTGGCCCATAGTTCCTCTACCAGCAAAAATGGAACTTGGGAGGGCTGTGGGTGGTTCGCCCGAGCTCCATTTTCACTGGCCGAGGGTTGCAGGGCACTATCGCAGCCAAAAACGGAGCTCGGGAGCCCATTTTCACTGGCAGAGCTCTCGGGCCACAACAGGCACTCCTGACACGAGTGACGTCGAGCTGACCATGCCCACCCTGGCCACACCCACCCCAGCCCTTTGAGATCAAACGCAACCCTGTGTGGCCCTCAATGAAATTGAGTTTGACACCCCTGTTTTAGAGCTTTACCCATAACAATCCAAATGTAATATCTGTTGGCTTTTCTAACAAAAATACAGCTAATTTTTAAATTTAAAGCTAATATCTTTAGCCCAAAAACTATTTCCATTTGGCTGGGAGCATGACCCACCGCACATTCAAGAGAGGCTTTAGAAAACAAATAACCAGCTTCCCTACTAATCAAGTATAGTACCTAATGTGAAATTGACTAAACTGCCAGTGAATGCAGTGGGGCGTTCTTCTATTTTCTTCATCTTCTACCAAATATCAAAAATATGTTCTGGAAATGGAATGATCTGCAACAGATTTTGAGGCTGCTGGAGTGATGGTGGAGAGCTATGGAAAGGAGTGTATCCTCTCCTATTCTATTAACAGCAGCTGCTTCCCCAATGTTTCTAGTAAGATCAGTCATTCTGTAATAGTATGTGGAAGACGGGGTGAAGCTAGGCTGCCAAGAGAATGGTCAAATAAGAGACGGCATAGCCTGAAGCTGGTAGTAGGCAGAAGAAGAGACCCAGGACCTCCCTAACTTCTTGGGCTGTAAAAGAAATGGTGGGGGATTTGTATTTTTAGACTCTCAAGATTCTATTTAGGACAGAGGTCTCCAACCTTGGCAATTTTAAGCCTGGTGGACTTCACCGACCCGTACGCTCACACAGAGAGGGTCTTCTCAGGGTGCCGTCCGCCAAGCAATGTCGGCTGGCAGCCCCTAGGGGAAGGGCCTTCTCTGTTGGAGCACCTACCCTCTGGAACGAACTTCCCCCTGGTTTGCGTCAATTACCGGACCTTCAGACCTTTTGCCGTGAATTGAAAACGCACTTGTTTATCCAAGCGGGACTGGCTTAATTTTTTAAACTTTTGAATTTTAATAATTTTAATTGGGGTATTTTATGAATTTTATGGGTCAAATTTGACGGTTTTAAATTTTTGGCCATTTATAGAATATGTTATTTTAATTTTTGTTTTAATTTGTATATTGTACTGTTTTTTAATCTGGCTGTACACTGCCCTGAGTCCTTCGGGAGAAGGGCAGTATAAAAATCTAAATAATAAATAAATAAATAAATAAAACTCCCAGAATTCCCCAGCCAGCTTTGCTGGGAGTTGAACTGGCAGAGTTCCCCAGCCAGGAATTCTGGGAGTTGAAGTCCTCCAGGCTTAAAATTGCCAAGGTTGGAGACCACTAATTTAGGAAGCCTTAAATAAAGTAGAATTAGTGTATTTGGAAGGCTGACATCCTGGTCTATCATCATCACATCATCATCATCATCATGTTGGCTATCACATTATGTGAATCTCTCTTAAGAGAACAGCGTAAATACATAGAAATTACATGGAGGAAAATGAAAAAAAGGAAAAAAAGACAAGAGAAGATTAAATAACGGTTAAATTAGGAGTAGAAATATAAGAACAAATAGGAAGAAACAAAAATTGTGGAAAGGAAATTGGGTACAAGTTTATATCTAAGTATATATGTAAATAAAATAATCAGAATAATATAATATATTATAGTGAGATATATAGATATATAGATATATATATGATATATTTGAAATATATGTATAAAAGATACACTAGGATAGTTTACGACTTTCACAGAACTATAAAGCAAATGAAAGCTGAAGTAAGATTGTAAGCAGAGTCGTGATTTCACTTAGCAACTGCTTAGTTTAAGGACTGAGTTGCTGATCCCAATTGCAATTGCTAAATGAGGGCTACCTGCAATATTTGTGGAGTTTGTTTATTGCTGTGTTGAGGAAGGCAACTCAGAAAAAGTTGTAGGGGCACATAGAAACTCCACACATCAAAATCAGAGATGTCCGTAGGAAAATCAAGGCAACTGGTGTGAGCATGAAATCACGCTCCACCTTTTACTCTGTAATGCACATATTACAAAAAAAGTGTAATGTGTAAAGTATAAAAGTTAATCTTCAGCTGAGGAATCATAGCCATCATACTGACTTTGAAAGATCTTCCCTGCCTGAAAACCTGCAATTTTGAGCTTACTAAACATTAGATTGCTTGAAAAAGAAACACACCATGTTTAATAAAACCTCAACAGAATTTCCCAAGCTGTACTCTAATCACTTTAACAATAAAATACAGTATACCAACAACTGACATCAAACCAAGAGTGTGAACTTTTGGTAATAATCACTGAAAGATCAAGTAGAAGGAAAGGAAACCAGATGGCAGGAATGAGACGGGGAGGGGAGAGGAGAGGAGAGTTCCATTTTGGGCCACTGATAGGCTGAGGTGAGTATTATATGACTAATCTGAGACAAATGCAGATATTTGCCTGTAAACATCTAAGTACAAGATCCTGTTCATATATTTCTGAATACCACTTGCTGGGTAGGGGATTCCGATAAGAGTGAAGTTGGAATAATGATCCGAGTATGGTATATGCAATGCAGAGGTGGGATTCACTTACCTTCCCTACCGGTTCGCAAATGTGTACACACGCGCCACCTCTGTGCATTCGCACATCCTTCTGTGCATGTGCAGTAGCCATGCGTTACAGCTGGGTGGGTGGGCAGAGCCTCCCGCAGTTGCCACTGCCAGTTCACGCAACCCGGAGAGAACCGGCTGAATCCCACCACTGAATTGCAATGGATACCAGCTCACATATCCAGCTTCTTGTGAAAAGAGCTGTCTGATTTATGTCTTATCTTTCCAGAGTAACTATCTTATGGTGATTGAAAATTCAGTGGAAGTTGCACAGTTCCTCAATAATCAACCCGCATTTTTAAACCTTGCTGAGTCCTTCTGGCAAGAGCTCTCTAGACTGCCCTCCTTCTATGAATATAACGCCTATCATCGACTCATTGAACGTTATGGAACACATTTCCTGCATTCTGGATCTTTGGGAGGATATTACAAAGCCATTTTTCATGTCTCTAAAAATAGGGCTAACTCAAGAGGTAATGTTTAAGGTACTCTTTTGCCAGCACCAAGGATTTATGAGTGAAATGTCTTCTATTTTTGAATGTGGTTTTGGATTCTTATTTGTTTGGTTCAAGCTTCTTTTACAAGTCAATCAGATGAAAAACACAATCATTCTAGATCCTGGACTTCACTATTTTATTGGGGGGGGGGATAAGATCTTGCATAGGTGGTTACACATATTAGTATAATTTTGAAACTCTCTTTATATTCTACTGCATAGCTCTGTGTCACTATCAATATTCCATGTTTTAACAGCAGCTTCTACCTTCATAATATGTTAGAGCAAAGTAGGCAGAGAGGAATGACTAATTATGATGCCAACTAAAATCCACAGCTTGAATGCACGCAGTTCTGTATTTAAAATCATAGCATTGTACAACTAAGTGAGTTTGCTTTTGGTACAACATAGCAAAGTGCAGTTTCTTGGAAGTAAGCAAGTGCCTTGTTACAGAAAAAAAACCATTACTAAATTAACATTATTAAAAGATATAATAATGAACAGCGCATTACAGCTGTACTGCATTTCAGTTTTTATTTTAAAAGTTGCTTTGGAGCATAGGAGTGTGTGAATGTGATTTCTGCCTGCAAGTCTTTAAAATAGGTGGGTCTTTTCTTAAGTTTCTACAGCTGCTTCCTGCAGCTACAACACGTTTCTGGAAAAGTTATGGTTGCTTTAAAGATTTGCCATGAGGTTGCTACATTCATGCCCTGTTCTGCTTTAAAACACTTCTGAGAATCAAATCCCAAAAAATGCACAATTGTGTTTTAATGCTCTGCCTAAATCATGCCAAATATTAAGTCCATTGTTTCTGCTATTTGCAAAGAGAGAAAACTAATCATTTTTAAAGTATATCTCTGTGAATGGATTACAGAGTTTAATAATTTACTATCCAGTTTGGCCCTGAATTATGTGTCTTAACTTGTTTAAAATTGAAATTCCAAGTTATTAAACCTTGTCTTCATAAGATCATCTATTTCAGCAATAAATAATACAATGTGAATCTCCAGTATGTTATATGGTTGTGAAAGCAGGGCTACTTCTGGAGTGGTATTAGTATTAGGCATTTTTAATATTAAGGCATTTCTTAAAACTATTTTAGTCTTTACTAAAATACATGGCCTTGTTGTGGTCCGCCAGCAGCCTGTGGAGCTGGCAACAGAGTCAGACAGCGATGAGGCTGAGGAAGAACATGGGCTTGTCCTGGAGGCTGGGGAAGGCCCAGATGAGGGCTCTGCGTCGGAGGCAGAGGTAGGGCCAGGGCCATCGGGGAGTGATGTGTGGATTCCAGAGCCTCCAGAGGCGGACAGTAGTGAGGCAGAGGAACAGGAGGAGCCTGTTCCTAATGCACGCATGAGAAGAGCTACCAGAAGGCAAGAGCAGCTCAAGCAAAGAGGATGATTCGGGAGTAGGGCCAAGAGTTGATTGGCCCCTCCCATGAGGCTTAAAAGACCAGCAATGCCTTTAGGGCTCTGCCGGAAAACAACGTTGATAGCTTTGTCTTGTTACATCTGTTTCTATTTATTTATTTTGTCACACAGTATATATAAGCATAAGCATGAAATAATTATACAATATATAAGCATATATATGATTATGAGTATGTAATAACTATATTAATTGGATATAATGAAAGGAAACAATGGGACAGGAACGGTAGGCACGATTGTGCTCTTATGCACGCCCCTTACAGATCTCTTAGGAATGGGGTGAGGTCAATGGTAGATAGTTTTTGGTTGAAGCTTTGGGGATTTTGGGAAGAGACCACAGAGGTAGTGTATTCCAAGCATTAACAACTCTGTTACTGAAGTCATATTTTCTGCAATCAAGATTGGAGCGATTAACATTAAGCTTAAATCTATTGTGTGCTCGTGTATTGTTGCAATTGAAGCTGAAGTAGTCTTCGACAGGAAGGACATTGTAATAGACGATTCTATGAGTTAAACTCAGGTCAGGCGCCGTAATACTAAATTTTCTAAACCCAGGATTTCAAGTCTGGTGGCATAAGGTATTTTGTTGTATTCAGAGAAGTGGAGAATTCTTCTTGTAAAATATTTCTGGTCACGTTCAATTGTATTGATGTCAGAAATATGGTATGGGTTCCAGACAGTTGAGCTGCATTCTTTTGAACTTTTGCCAAGAAAGGCCTTTGGCAGTTTGCTTAATTGGACCAAGGTTGGTGATAGGACTGAAGAATTGTGTTGGGAGGAATTTGCTTTAATTTAGTTGAACTATGGTGAGAATGAGTTAATTCTCAGCTGTTCTAATAAAGTTTGTTTTTACACTGACTGAGTTTCCTACTACCTTCTTGGGCCTGGGTCACAACAGCACTGTTTGGTTTATTAGATTTCCTTTTCCATCCATGGATTGCTTTTATGATTTGCTGAATCACATAAATTCTATTTGTCATCAAGATGAATATTTAAAATGGGTGCTTGTGATTGGTTTCGACATAAAAGTAGAATCAATAAATATATTTGCTCTGTTTAACTAGCAGGATTATCTTGGAGCCTATAGCTGTAAGAGCTATGGATCAACCTGAAAGATGAATGCACTAATCCACTTTCATGTAATGAAACCTTTCTGATGCTTGTCTGTTTCATTAGGGTACAGTCTAACGGATATGCATAAATGCACTACTTCTGGCTACAATTATATCATTGTGAAGAAGAAGAAAGTGGAATGTGAAACTCTCAATGAATTGGTGAAGCAATCTTCAGGTAAGGCACTGCAGGTATATTCCCAGGAATATATGAGAACATTCACTGTCAGCATTCCATGTTGATGGACTGAATATTTTGTTAAAGGACTTTGAATAATAGGATGATTCTAGAAATATTAAACTCATATATTATTGGAAAAGGACATTACAGCTTACTTGAACGCTGTGCATTTCTTTCGAGGTAGACAGGCTGTGAGAAAATAAAAATCATTTTATCTACAAAATACCCATCTAGAAGGTCCCTGTGTTTAAAATAAGGATGTAGTTCTTTTAAACTCTGCATTTTTATTAAATAAAAACTTATTAAGAGCACTTATGATTTACCGTGTTTACTGACCAGGCTCATAAACCTTTTTGATTGGGTTTATTCTTGGACAATATAAGTTGTTCAATTTTAAAATGTTCTGTCTGTCCTTCCAGGAGTCCGCAATGATCAGATTAAAGCTGACCCATATGTCGAGGGAGGGGATCCTAGAACTGTGGCTGGTTTAAGTTTCATAGACGTTAACAATCCGGTTGCAAATACCGAACGATATTCCAGCTGGGCTCATACAGTGTCTCTTTATCCCAGAGTTATTAAAAAAAAGGTAAGACTTTGATTGTTTTAGATTTGGCACAGTCTTTTGCAATAATCCAAAGCCGAGCCTTTTCGTACATAAAGATGATTAATGAGATTAATGGTTATTCCATATTGGTGTATATTGTAGGCCAATTCCAAATAAGTTGCATTAAGGCTTATCTCAATATGTGATCCCACTATTATATCTATATGCATATTTTTGTTCATATAGGCCTACCATATTGGCTGTATACATCCTGATTACTGCAACATGGCAGCAGAAAACTAGGAAATTTTGCATCTGTCTGCTACAATCTAGCGGTGGTTTAAATTTTGCAGCCATTAGCACTGTATTTCACAATGTTTCTGAACCTCAGCAACTTTAAGTGGTATGGATTTTACTCCTGAGGTTGAGTACCGTTCATAAATCTACACCAGGTGTATTGGGAGTTGGTATGAAGTGCTAGCTTGTATAACGGGGCAGGCATTGTTCTCTCAAGAGATTTATAAATCTTGTAAGATTATCAGATTATCAGATATTATTAGATTTCAGGATCTCAGGCCTTAGTTGCATACAATCTCACACAAGATTTTAGCATTTTTTTAAAAAGAATCATATGGGGGTATGTGATTGCTTTCTATGGGAATTGCTGATATTCTAAAGCAGTGTTTGTCAACCTTGGCAACTTTAAGCCGCAGGGAGTTCTGGGAGTTGAAGTTTATGCATCTTAAAGTTGCCAAGGCTGAGACACACTGCTCTGAAGCCTCAGGTTGTGAATTCCTGACCCACATAAGTTTTCTACATATGGTAGCTATGGCCACCTCTTATATAGCGCCCCAGGATTCTGTTTTGGAGCTATCCACTGTGCTAAGTTGATTTCATCTTTTCCTATTTCAAACAAAAATAAATGTTTGCCTTCCTTTTCTGTATTTGTTTTGGTTCGTTAAAATTGTTCTTGACAATAAAAACAGCTTGCCATTAACTTTGCTAAATAGAAGAGTAACCAAATGGAAGCAACACCCTTGTGATCATTTTGCGTTTGTCAGCAAATTAGTTCAAATATTTTAATTAGTCTAAATGTTGTTTTTAGCTCCTGGGCCAGCAGAAATTATATAACGTCACATATAAACTATGAAAAAAACGTACATAGATTTGCATGGAGCATAGCTAGGAGGCCTGTTTTAAATGCAGATCAGTTACAGCAAGCAGTTTCATGGATTACTGATTAATTATAAGTCTCTAAATAACTGTAAGCCTTCCCTCCTCTTCTCTCCACCCCCTTCTACAGTTTATATATTTGATGTCAAAATGCTGCTGTTTTTTTTTTCCCCTGAAGCATTTGTCTGAATGTTGTTTTACTTTATTTTATGTTATATTATGCAAAGCAGTTGTTCTGTTTTTCATTATTCAGAAATGTTAAACAGATGGTATCTTGGAAGCCAATTGTAATTTCAATTCTTAAAAGGTTTGATTTGCATAAGAATTACTTTAACCGTGGCTTTTATTTTTCTACTTTCTCTTTTTCACATTTGATACTATTGGTGTGAGTTTTTGTTTTTGAAATGTACCCTTCAGCCCTGCACTGAAAAAATGGGTACATTTGTATAATAGAAATCTAATTTTAAAGTACTATGTATTTAAAGTACTTCTAAAGGAACCAGAGAAGGGACTTAGGCTGCTATTAAAGTCACAGTTACTGTTTAAAGTTTTGGGGTAGGAAATCAATTTACAATGAGGTAACTGCATAAATTAAGTGTGTATTTGGCTACATCTATCTATCTGCCTGTCTGAGGGTCTGTCTAACAATTTTTCAAGATAGCAAAATTATACAATAGAAACAAAAAATGAAAGAGAAAGGAAATTGGTGGGAGTCTGGCAGCATATTAATTTAATGAATTTAATAATAAAATTATTATTATTGATAATCACACAGTCAGCTAGATGTTCAGACTGGGTTTAGCTTTTTTGTGTAGCTATTGAGTCTTTACCAAGGAGCTGGGATAAGATCAGGATGTTTGATGGTGTTACAGATATTGTTGTAAGATGGAACTATTCCCAGTAAAGCTGCCTTCTGCAATTGACTGATGGTGAATTTGTCAATGTCAATGGTGTTCAAGTGATGGTCCAGTTATTTTGGGATTGCACCCAAGGCACCTATTACTATTGGTACCACCCTTGCTTGCCTTTGTTCTACTTCTATTTGTAGGTTTTTTATTTTGTTGTCTTCTCCAGTTCTTTCTCTCCTCTTCTGCTGTCTCCAGGCATTGCCACTATCCAAACTTTTTTGTCTTTCTTATTGACAATTGTTGTTGTTGTTGTTAAATTTTAAAAAGAGAGGAAACACACAGTTATGCCTTTCATTCTTCCATCAAGCAGTTGTCATGTTAATCTGTTCCTTGTCCCTGTCATGTTCCCATCATCCCCAAATCCCAAGATCAAGTCAGTTTTGGCAAAAGGAGTAGGGTTGGCAGAGGATGCGATGTTAGATAAGGTCATTGACTTTGTGGGCATGAGTTTGGGCAAACTCTGGGAGACAATGGATGATAGGGGGCTTGGCATACTGTGGTCCATGGGGTTGTGTAATATTGGACACAACTTAATGACTGAACAACAAAATATTAATATAATGTAGCATTCAGAACCCCTACACTGCCCAGAGCCCCTCTCTAAGGGAGATGGCCGTTAAAGTATGAAAAACAAACAAACAAACAATAACTTTTAAATCCTTTGGATGTTAATTCAAATATGAAGTGTTATAGACAGTGCTCATTATTCTGTGTAGACTTAGTTTAGAATTCAAGTAAATGTATATCAGATGTATCCAGGCAGATTAGTGGAATTCTTAACTGTCTGCCTTCTATTTAGCTGGCACCGCTCTATGAGTTGGTGAAGGAAGTACCATGTGCTTCGGTCAAAAAACTGTACCTGAAAAAGGCAATTGAAGAGTATTTGACTGAGAATGACCCCTGCAAGTGCAAGCCATGTCAGAATGGCGGTCAGCCAACTGTGGAAGGAACTCAGTGCATGTGTTTTTGCAAACCATATACCTTTGGAGCAGCTTGTGAACTGGGAACTCTTGTACAAGATCAGCCAGGTAAGTAGTTCTTCCTTCCTCACAGAAGTCAGAGATTTAATCTAGACCAGACAATGCGTAACAATCAAATCTTCTCCACTCTTCCTTTTTATAATTTGGAATATTTCTACAGAGCTGCTATAGAAATTAATATAAAGTGCTTTAATGTTGATTGCAAGTTTTTTTTTAAATGTAAAAGCTGATTGTAAAAAAAATATCAATTTTTGCAACGGAGTTGTCAAAGTCTCAAAAATCTTACCTGATTCAGTAGTCTCTTAGGTAGGTAGTAGGTATTAGTAGGTACTAATTTTCACAGTTTTAATTCCAATTGAACCTCTGTGGACCTCACCCCATATTTAAGAGGTTCCTAAGGGGGTATGCATAAGTACGCTTTTGTCCCTGTAGCATTTTTCCCCCATTTTGTTCTTTCAAATTTGCAATTTCTGTTTGACAAACAAATAAATAGAAATTGTATGATTACATTAAACATAGGAAAAGAGCTATTCTCTGACAATAACTAATATCAGGCAAAGTAGTGATTATGGGAACATACAGCACCTCATGAGTTTTTAAGATAAATTGCATTTATAAGAATGAATCTATATATAGGCAGTCCTCATGTGGTAACTACCTCTTACAAGGACTATTTGCAACGATGGTGATGTAAAAGTAACACCCCCTCCCTTGCTGCTTATTTGGTACTCCCACCATTTCCTGCTTAACTACTTGTGTATCATGGGGTTACAACGACAACCAGGACTGATGTGGTCATGTGACATTGCACTTTACAATTGCATCCCTTAGTGACAGCAACTCCAGTTCCAATTGCTGCTACTGCTGTAATCTAAGGCAGGGGTCTCCAACCTTGGTCACTTTAAGACTTGTGGCTGGCTGAGGAATTCTGGGAGTTGAAGTCCACAAGTCTTAAAGTGACCAAGGTTGGAGACCCCTGATCTAAGGACTACTTGTAAAGCAAAGGAAAGCTGAAGTAAATCATAAACCCAGTTGCCTGTTTCACTTAGCAACCACTTTGCTTAAATGATTGAATTGCTGGTCCCAATTTGGGTTGCTAAATGAGGACTGCCAGGCCTGATAGTTAAAGATCAGGATTCCTAATATTAGACAGCAGAGGAACCGATTCATATTTAGGAGCATTTAAGGAGAAATAAATTGAGGATGGTAGAGGACAGGAAGGGCTGAAGGAACATTGTCCATGGGGTCGAGATGGGTCGGACACGACTTAGCAACTAACAACAAAAATTTGAGAGTGAAACCTCTGGTATAAGTCCAGTCATGGAAGATCATGTCTTTTTTCCCCTCAGTTCCTTCTGAGCATCAGAAATCCTTGCCCAATGTAGTGTAAATCATAAAGAGAGCTATGAGTATCTCCTGTCTCCTAACTTTGTGGTACACACTGGCTGTTCTGTTTACACAACATGCTTATTAAATGAACATCCTAAATATTTAATTGATCTGGTTAAGCATGATGGTGTGAACTCTGTTGCTAAGTGTAACCTGATGAAAGACTTTTGATTATGATGGGAAGAAATCTAAAATAGAAACAAGCAAATGAATTCTGGAACACTTTCAATGTTGTTTCCAAGATATCTATAGCCAAGCAATAAATGTTCTATGGTTATTTAGCTTCCAGGCTCTTCCCTTCAGTAGGAAAGGGTTTGGTGTGGAGCAGTGTTTCTCAACTTTTAGTCACTTTAAGATGAATGGACTTGAACTCCCAGAATTCCCAGTCAGCATAGCTAGGGAATTCTGGGAGTTGGAAGTCCACTCATCTTAAACTGGCTAAGGTTGAGAAACACTAGTGTAGCGTGTGCAACATCCAATCCACCAATCACCAACTGAACATGAGGCAGTTATAGCATCACAAGCACAGCTGTGTAACCCAACCTTTGGTCTGCATTTGTAGAATCATAATGTCCAGTATATGGGAAGTAATAAATAGCATCACTCTGTTCTGCTGCATTGTATGGTACCAAGTTCTGGTGTTGTATTTATGAAAAGCAAATGAGCAATCCTGAAACCACGTTCTATAAGGAAAAGTTGAAACAGATGTGTATTTACCCAGCAGAAGTTGAACCAAAAGTGATTCCCGATTACTACAGAGGATGGATTTAATACCAGCTGATGGACATTTCATTGATTTTGGCTATGTATCAGTTACAGTTGAGTTCAGTTGAATTCAGTTAAGAATTGTTTGATGGTGATGCTTTGGGACCTGAGGTGTTAATACACACCACACACACACACACACACACACACACACTGGATACAATGTGGTTTGTAGATAAGGAAGAACAGACTTTTTCTGTTCTCCCGGAAAGTAGCACAAGATCAGAAAGTAATTTCTCAAGTATTTAGAGGTAATTGAATTCCAATTGCAAAAGGAGGAAGCTTAGCAAAAACCAAAAGGAATGAGTCACCACTACATTTTCAAAGGAAAACAGGAGGGCCTTCACGGAATTAATGTGCTTCCTCCTTCATTAGTTGGAGATGCTACAAAGTACTGACAGATGTTCCAGGTCAAGAAAAGTCCAAGTTCAATAAAAGATGAAAACAAAACATTTCAGAAAAAGAAGGGGGGAAATAGGAGCATTCATTGTAAAAAAAATCCCTACAATGAAGACTTGGATTCTTGGAGGTA
This sequence comes from Ahaetulla prasina, assembly GCF_028640845.1. Taxonomy (NCBI): domain Eukaryota; kingdom Metazoa; phylum Chordata; class Lepidosauria; order Squamata; family Colubridae; genus Ahaetulla; species Ahaetulla prasina. The sequence goes on along the minus strand of NC_080540.1, from coordinate 277,192,068 downwards.
TTTAAATGAAAAACTAATGGATTTGCATCTGGGATGTGCGGTCTTATATCTGATATTGCGGTTCCAGCCCTGATCATGGGGTTAAATTACAACTTTTCTTTCATATTACAGGAGTCATTGAGGGAGGCTGGAGCTGCTGGTCTTCTTGGAGCCCATGTACTAATAGAAGGAAGTCCAGAAGTCGGAGTTGTAATAATCCTTTCCCACAGGGTGGTGGAAGATCTTGCATTGGTGAAAGCTTTCAAAACCCTCAATGTGAGGATGAAGAGTTGCAACATTTTCGGTAGGAATACTATTAATGGTCAATTTAAGATCAACATATAAAAATATTTTTGACAATGGTGCACACTCACATACACAAGGCTATTCAGCATCAAACATATTCAAATTATTATCAATTGAGGAGGATATGTGTGTGTGTGTATACACACAGATACATCAGGGGTGAAATCCAGCAGGTTCTAACAGGTTCTGGAGAACTGGTAGTGGAAATTTTGAGTAGTTTGGAGAACCGGCAAATACCACCTCTGGCTGGCTCCAGAGTGGGGTGGGAATGGATATTTTGCAATATCCTTCCCCCAAGAGGGGAGGAAATAGAGTTTTTGCAGTATCCTTCCCCTGGAGTGGGATGGGAATGGATATTTTGCAATATCCTTCCCATGTCACGCCCAACAAGGCATACCCACGGAACCAGTAGGAAAAATTTTTGGATTTTACCCCCGATATACATATATACACACACAATATATATAATGCCATGCAATTTATACTCTGTAATAATGTGAATATGCTCAATGTTGAATAATCTTGTGAAATAGTGTTTTCAGTTACAGTCTTCTCTGCCACACTCAGGTACATTTTACCTCCAAAGGTAAGGTGGGCTCCCACTTTTCTGGCCATCAGAAAGAGAGTTAAGACCTGGTTCTGTCAATGGACATGGGGGATCTAAGAGGGATATGCTACCCTGGCAGTGGTTGGTGTGACATGAATGTGCTCCCTCTGTAATAGCTAAATTTTTAATATTGTTTTTAAGTTTGTTTGAACTCTTTTTGTTTATACTTTTATATTATAGTATGTTTTTTTATTGTAAACCGATTCAGAGTCACTTAAGTGAGCTGGACAGTGTAGAAATGTGATAGAGGATGGATGGATGGATGGATGGATGGATGGATAGATAGATAGATAGATAGATAGATAGATAGATAGATAGATAGATAGATAGATAGATAGATAGATAGATAGATAGATAGATAGTGTTGGAAGAAATGTCCATCTGGGTTCAGTTCAGAGTGGGGAGAAAGACACTGGAAAGATAGAGGCTGCTTGGAAAGATGGTTTAATGGTGAACAGGACCACATGGGTTAGAAGTCCTGGGTAGCTGACCAGATGGAGTGAGAGTGAGTGTTACTTATACCCTCTTTTGGGCTTTGAACTTGAGCTTCCTGTTCCTGTGGCGAGAACAGGAAGCTCAAGGTTGCAGTCAGACTCCCATGTAGAGTTATGTTTGTCTGAATCAAGTTTGGTTGAACCTTGCTGGGCAATGTAATGAAGGGGCTTGGTTGTGCCATCGGGTGAGCTCTGCTGATATATAATCCTATTATGTCCTGGAGGGTCATGTCTTAATCCTATCACCCTGGAGCTGAGGTCTTTTGTTTTTTAGATAGGCTGGCCCAGTCTTTTGTCTTGTAGATAAGCTGGCACCAAAATATCTGCTGGGGGCAGGGAGCTGGGACTGAGTTTCTCAATTTCTCATCCAGGGAAATATAATATTCTGCCTTTTTAATGTTTCCTAAAATATTTCATTCTTATAGGAGAGGGGTGGGTGCTAACTAGATAGGTAGATAGATAGATAGATAGATAGATAGATAGATAGATAGATAGATAGATAGATAGATAGATAGATAGATAGACAGACAGACAGACAGACAGACAGACAGACAGACAGACAGACAACAGTTGAAGCATTTTTATTTATTTATTTATTTATTTATTTGATTTTTATACCGCCCTTCTCCCAAAGGACTCAGGGCGGTGTACAGGCAAAAATAAAACAGATAATACAATGTACAATTTAAAATGTAATTAAAAAACTTATTTTAAAATTAGCCTGAGAAGTAAAAATATACAATAAACTAAAAACCCCATTTAAAATTAATTAATAAAAATTTAAAATTAATAAAATTCAATTCAAGCCAGCCCCGCGCGAATGAAAAGATGTGTCTTCAGTTCGCGACAGAATGTCCGAAGGTCAGGTATTTGGCGTAAACCCGGGGGAAGTTCGTTCCAGAGTGTGGGAGCCCCCACAGAGAAGGACCTTCCCCTGGGGGCCGCCAGCCGACATTGCTTGGCGGACGGCACCCTGAGAAGTCCCTCTCTGTGAGAGCGTACGGGTCGGTGGGAGGCATGTGGTAACAGCAGGCGGTCCCGTAAGTACCCAGGCCCTAAGCCATGGAGCGCTTTAAAGGTAGTAACCAAAACCTTAAAGTGCACTCGAAAGGCCACAGGTAGCCAGTGCAGTCTGCGCAGGAGCGGTGTTATATGGGAGCTACGCGTAGCTCCCTCTATCACCTGCGCAGCTGCATTCTGGACTAACTGAAGCCTCCGAGTGCACCTCAAGGGGAGCCCCATGTAGAGAGCATTACAATAATCCAAGCGAGAGGTAACGAGCACATGAGTGACTGTGCACAAGGCATCCCGATCAAGGAAGGGGCGCAACTGCCGAACCAGGCGAACCTGGTGGAAGGCCCTCCTGGAGACGGCCGTCAAATGATCTTCAAACGACAGCTGATCATCCAGGAGGACACCTAAGTTGCGCACCCTATCCTTTGGGGCCAGTAACTCGCCTCCAACAGTCAGCTGCGGCTGCGGCTGCGGCTGCAGCTGACTGAATCGGGAATTCAAAATTTTGAAATGAAAGGTGACAAATATTTTGAAGGGTATTTGGTAAAATGTTGTCTATAATGTTTTGCTTTATAGAACAATTGAGCCACACTGCTTTGATACTTCTGGAACTGTCAGAGAATCCTGCCCATCACCACCTCCCTTGGAAAATGGATACGTTCAAGTAAGTAAGTCATAGAAGAATATTCCTTGGATTCTGAATTTGTGTGCAGATACAGAGATGTAACTTAGAGTATTATCTTATATTAACTTATTCAGGGAAAAAAAAACCATATGTGGTTTTTTTATGCATCTTTGATGCATTGGCATTGCAACACTCTGATTTTCCTGGTAGCATGACTGTAGTAGTTCAACCCCTTTGGAAGGCACTTCAATAAGTCAACTAGAATAGAAGGACCATAATCCTCTGACATACTTAATTTCACCCACTGAAGTGTTGGGAGAAATATGCATCTGGGTTCAGTTCCAAGTGGGGAAAAAGACACTGGAAACATGGGGGCTGCTTGGAAAGATGGTTTAATGGTGGTCACATGTTCAAGGCATTGGGTGAAGAACCAGAGAGGAAAAGAGAAGAAGAGGGGAGAAGGGGAGAAGGGTTGCTGAGTGCCTGAGTTTATACTCTCTGTGGGGCCCCACCTTGGTGTTTCCTGTTCCTGTATAAGAAATGTACCCTGATTGGTTGTCAAACTCCCAGGTGGTCTAGGGGTCTTAGCTAATGTTGTAGGTTGTCTCTCAAGCTTGCCTGAGCCTTGCCATGTGGTGAGTTTCTGTTGCTAGATGAGTCCTATTGTTTTGCAAATAATTGCCCATTGACAAAGGTGGGGGGGAGTGAGTTTCTGTCTCTGACCCATTGACAAAGGGGGGCGGGGAGGCAGGAAGCTGCTTTCTTTAAAACAGGTTTCTCCATTTCTTATCCAGGGTAATATAATCTTCTGTCCTTTTTAATATTTTCTAAAATATTTTATTCTTCTAGGAGAGGAGTGAGTGCTACCTTCCTACAGAAGTATTTTCTCTCTTTTCCTCCTTCTCGCCCTCTTTTTGGAAGATAGGCAAGATGTTTTTGACTTCTTAACTATTTTCACCAAAAGTCCAGAGACTATTTTACTGCTAGAAGGTTTTTTTTTTGGTGTGGTCTTATTATTGTTCTCCAGAAAAAAGTACTCCATTCCAACTGTTACTGATATTTCAAAAATGCATAAGCTAAAGAAAAATCATTGTTGTGTTGTTTGATATATTCCCTAAGAATATTCTACATATAAATATTTGTTTGTTTGTTCTGTTCAGCGATTCTCAAGGTTGTTGGTTTTTCCTAGGATGCTGATTCATTCTATCCTGTGGGGAAAAGCATCCATTATGCTTGCAACACTGGATTTGTAATTGTAGGAAACCCAATTGTTACCTGTGCTGAAGGCTTGAAATGGACTATGGGAGCAATCAACTGCCAGAGTATGTATCAGAATAGCAGAGAATTGCTGCTAAAACAGACCAAAAGTCTGTTTAGTCCTGTATCTATTCCCACAATGGTAAAAGAGATAACTTTAGAAAATAAAATAAAATAAAAATAAATAAATGTAGGAGAAAAATACAATATCACTTCTTTGGTGGTATTCCCTAAAGATTGGTATTGGGAGGGATAAGCCCTTTTAGCTGGAAGAAACAATATTTGCTGACATCCATTAGGACAGTGTTTCTCAACGTCCACAGCTTCAATTCCCAGAATTTCCCAGACAGAGTTGAAATTCAGACAACATACAAACTATTGCAAGTGGGAAACACTGCATTGGGGTATTGACTTCACTGGATTTACTCACCAACCTGTCAGTTGTTGATAGGAAAGGAAATTGCCTAGATCAGGGGTGTCAAACTCGATTTCATTGAGGGCCACATCAGGGTTGTGTTTGACCTCGGGGAGCTGGGGGGCTGGGGGGCATGGCCAGGATGGGTGTGGCAAGCTCAACATCACTCCAGTCAGGGGCATTTGTGGTAGCCTGAGCGCTCTGTCAGAGAAAACGGGCTCCCAAGCTCTGTTTTCACTGGCAGAGGGTTATAGGAGGTTGTGGCAGCCAAAAACGGACGTTGGGAGCCCGTTTTCTCTGGCAGAAGCAGCATGGGCCGGTCCTTCACTGTTTCCAGGGCGGCCCCACAGGCCAGATCTAAGTACCCCGTGGGCCAGATCCAGCCCCTGGGCCTTGAGTTTGACATCCCTGGCCTAGATCCACAGTTTTAAGTATGTACTAAGTAAAGAAGTACTTCTTTTTGTCTTTCTCCGATTTCCCATCATTAGCATTAACTTTAGAGCCAATTGTTGTAGTAACTAAATGTTCCAGATTAGAAAGCAGGACATCGTGAATACTAGTCCTGCCCTAGGCTCAAAACACATCTCTGTTTTGGTCCAGTTCATCTCTCTCTCAGCCCTAGGAAGGAAGCAATGGTAAAGTAGAAGTCAAGCCTGATTTAGACACAAACACACATGTGCGCGCATAACGCACATACATACACACACACCAGTAATATTTTAAAAAACGAAGAAAATAAAATACACTCCTACTCACTTTTTCCACATCATGACCGGCTGCGCGGGTTATTGAGGGAGCGTCTCGGAGCTCCCACATAACACCTATCCTGCGCAGACTGCACTGGCTACCTGTTGCTTTCCGGGTGCGCTTCAAGGTATTGGTTACCACCTTTAAAGCGCTCCATGGCTTAGGACCGGGCTATCTACGGGACCGCCTACTGCCGGCTTCTATCTCCCATCGTCCGGTACGCTCCCACAGAGAGGGACTCCTCAGGGTGCCGTCAGCCAAACAGTGTCGACTGGCGGCCCCCAGGGGGAGGGCCTTCTCTGTGGGAGCTCCGACCCTGTGGAACGAACTTCCCCTCGGACTTCGACAATTACCTGACCTTAGGACCTTTCGCCGCGAACTTAAAACTTATTTATTTCATATGGCTGGACTAGCCTGATTCTTATTTTTATTGGATGGGTTTTTAAAATTGTGTTATTTTACAGGGGAGTATGTTTTTTAACATTTTGGGCATTTAAATTAGTTTTTTAAGGGTTGTTTTAAATTATTGTGTGTATTTATATTTTATCTGCCTGTTCACCGCCCTGAGTCCTTCGGGAGAAGGGCGGTATACAAATTAAAATATTATTATTATTATTATTATTATTATTATTATTATTATTATTATTATTATTATTATTATTATTATTATTATTATTATTATTATTATGATAGAGAAGATAGTCACTCTAGGATAGAGTCACTTTGAGAGTGAGATGCGCAGTAGTAAAATAATAAAATAAAATAAAATATAAAATACCAATAAAGGATAATATTTGTAACTCAGGTTTGAAATGAAGGGTCCTTTGTGGTCTCTTAGCTTGGTTGTTTTCTTGCAGACATGCTACTAATGATGTTACCTAGGGTAATGAAACGTTTGCAAGAAAATAGCCAGGCCCAGAAAGCACCAAGTCCCCTTAAAACAGGGGTGTCCAAACTTGGCCCTTTGGAGAGTGGTGGACTTCAACTCCCAGAATTCCCCAGCCAGCATGAGCAATAAATTTAAGCAAGTTGCTAGTTGGAGAATTCTGGGAGTTGAAGTCCACCACTCTCCAAAGGGCCAAGTTTGGACACCCCTGCCTTAAAACAATAATAACATAATAATAAAATAAAATAATAAAATACAGATTCTATATTTTATAAAAAGGGATGCCATAGGAAGGGAAGATTTTTGTTAAGTGGCCTTAATATCCTGTTGCCACCAAAATAAGACATCCCCTGATAATAAGCCCAATTGGGCTTTTGAGCGCATGGTAATAATGCTAAGCAATTATTTCAGGGTTCAAAAAAATATAAGACAGGGTCTTCTTTTTGGGGAAACATAGTAGTTGTCTAAACATTGACATTCCTAACAACTGACATTCATAATAATTCTCTCCTTTCTGTTTTCAGTCTTTTTCTTCCCCTTCCTGCTAAAATCTTACTAGCATTCTTCTGTTTTCTCTCTGTGTGGTTGTCCTCAGTAATTCTTTTTTCTTCTTCTCTCTGACAAGTTTCTTCATATCTCTGTTCTAAAGAAGGGGAAAAGGTGGGTAATACATATTGTTTCCCCACACTTATCATTTTATTTCACTCCACGGAAATAATTATATATAATCATAATAATGCTGAAAACAACTGTCACCTTTTTCTTTACGCTTCACCATTTTAAAGATTTCTTATTATAAAACTAAATGTTCCACATACTAAAATAGCTACACAAATATATACCATTGTGCATTAATTTAGCAAAGGATGTAGCCATAATATTTATCCTTCTGAATTTTTCTTATGTGCAGATGTAAATGATTTCCCTTTAAATTGCACATTACACAAAAGCTTTGTTTTGTGTTCATCATCCACCATGATCGTGCACTAGGATTTTTTTTCTCCCAATACATCTTTTTTTATCGCTTTTTAAAAAATCTGGTAACTCAAATGTTATACACCGTATTTTTCAGAGTATAAGATGCACCTTTTTCCCCAAAAAAGAGGCTGAAAATCTGGGTGTGTCTTGTACTCAGAATGTAGCCCCGCCCAGCTTCTCAAATGGAGGTTTCAGAGGCTGAAAAAAGCATCAGAAACGAAGCTTCAGAAAAGAAGCCCCCAAACAGAGCTTCAGAGGCTTTTTTTCTGAAGCTGTTTTGGAAGCTTTCAGAGGCAGAAAAAACATTTTTTCTGAAACAGAGTTTCAGAAATTTCAGAGGCAGAAAGAAAAAAGCAAGGCACAGAGCTCACAACCAAGGGACCTGTTGCTAAAATTCACCTCTGGGAATAGCTGATTGGGGATATTCCGGGAGGCCAATCCATCTGCCAATCAGCTTTTTTCTTATTTTCCTCCCCAAAAACTAAGGTGCGTCTTATACTCCGGTGCGTCTGATACTCCGAAAAATACGGTAATTCAAACAAAAGAAGAATATTCTGTCCTTATTCTGCCCAATAGCTTTTCCCCAATGTGGGCACCTTTCAGACATGAGAACTTTATCCACCAGAATTCTTAGCAATCAATGTGTTGGGAGGGGAATTTTGGAAGCCGAAGTCAGCATATCTGGATGATGCTAGAATGAAGAAGGGGCACCTAAGCTGAGAATCTCTAAATCAGGGGTGGGGAACCATGATCCTTTTCTGACGTGTGGACTTCAACTCCCAGAATTCCTGAGCCAGCCATGGATTATAAAAGGGCTGCTCTAAATCTATTGAAAGATTTACAAGAAAGACACAGACTTCAGAGGATAATTAGAACTGCAGAAAAAATAATTGCTACCAACCTGCCTTCCATTGAGGACCTGTATACTGCACGAATCAAAAAGAGGGCTGTGAAAATATTTACAGACCCCTCACATCCAGGACATAAACTGTTTCAACTCGTTCCCTCAAAACGACACTATAGAGCACTGCACATCAGAACACAAGAACAGTTTTTTCCCGAAGGCCATCACTCTGCTAAACAAATAATTCCCTCAACACTGTCAAACTATTTACTAAATCTGCACTACTATTAATCTTCTCATCGTTCCCATCACCAATCTCCTTTCACTTATGACTGTATGACTATAACTTGTTGCTGGCAATCCTTATGATTTATATTGATATATTGACCATCAATTGTGTTGTAAATGTTGTACCTTGATGAACGTATCTTTTCTTTTATGCACACCGAGAGCATATGCACCAAGACAAATTCCTTGTGTGTCCAATCACTCTTGGCCAATAAAAAATTCTATTCTATTGGAAAACTTTTCTTATTCACTATTCAGAGACTAATGGAAATTGTAGTCCAATGGGAATGGAAAATTTTAGAAGACCATTTGAATCTTTTCACATGTGTCTGCATATGCTTGGATAGGATATAGCCATTTTTTAGTTCTGTAGTATTAGTCCTCAGTTTATAGGTCAGGATCTAATTTGGGTCCTGACATTTTTCATCACCCAAGTTATAAAAGAATAAAAGTCACAGGGAGCAGACGGAAAATAGAGGGAAAAATAGAGAAAAGAAAAGCAGGAAAAGAGAGCGCATACAATTTATACAACACACGCATATCACTTTGGTTATTTTCTGATTCAGTCTCAAAACGCAGCTGAAAAAGGTAAGGGCTATTGTCTTCAATGGGAAAATAGAAAACAGCAATTGAAAATATTTGTGTCTTTGCCTCTTTCTTTTTTCTTAGAAACGGCTTGTCTTTTACCAAGGTTTGAAGCAGGACTGAGAGGAAATCCACTGAAGCCTTCCTATCAGATTGGAGAGAAAATTCATCTGTCATGCCCAAATGACATGCAGCTAGTAGGATCATCTCTTCTTCTATGTGAACCTAGTCTGAAATGGTCTCCTGACCTTGCTGAAATCCATTGCAGAAAACAAGGTATGGTTCAGTTCTAAATAGTTAAAAAAATAGCATCAGTTTGGTAGATGCTATCCAGAGGTGGTATTCAGCAGGTTCTGACCGGTTCTGGAGAACCGGTAGCAGAAATTCTGAGTAGTTCAGAGAGCTGGCAAATACCACCTTTGACTGGTCCTGCCCCCATCTATTCGCTGCCTCCCAAGTCCCAGCTGATCGGCTGGGTCTTCTTTTGTTGCCCTGCACACGGAGCTGGAAAGCAGGTTAGTGGAGAGGGGAGGGAATGGAGATTTTACAGTATACTTTCCCTGGAGTCGGGTGGAAATGCAGATTTTACAATATCCTTCCCCTGCCATGCCCACCAAGCCACACCATGCCCACCAAGCCATGCCCACAGAACCGGCAGTAAAAAAATTTGAATCCCACCACTGAATTGCTTTCATCATCATCATCTCTGCCTCCTAAGCTAGTTTGCTATCTTCAGAGGTGGTAGAGACACAAAAGTTGTTCTTAATCCAGTTGCTGGTCCAGCAAACTGTTATACATGAAATGAAGGGAGCTCCCTCTTTTTGTCTCTGGTTACACAATGTCTTAAGCCAGCCCTGATCCAAGCACTGCCTGCCATAAGATAAATTCAGTTTTAACATTTACACTTTATATTCCTGATAATTATGCTTTGAGATCAATGAAGTTTAGATCAATGACTTTTCCTTTAAGGTCACATCAGGGGTGAATTGCTACCGGTTCGGATTGGTTCTCCCGAACCAGTAGTAAAAAAATGCTATTGGTTTGGAGGAACCGGTATTTCTGACGATCAGCTGTGCCGCGTGATTTAGATTTGCTAGAAAGCAGGAAATCCTGCTTTCTAGTGAATCTAAATTGTGCGGCATAGCTGTTCCTCCCCCCTCGTTGTTCTACTTACCTTGGAAAAGGCTTCTTAAGTCTCCTTTTTCAGCGCTGCACAGTAGCGCCTGTGGTGTGCATGCACATGAAGTGCATGTTTGGCATGCACTATGCATGCATACATGCTGTGGTTGTGCCCCCCTCCGATTCCCACACAAAGCAAGCTGACACACGTCAGGAACACATGACAAGACCTCGGACTCGGAGCCAAACCAAAACCCAGGATGCTGCATCACAGCCATCTGCTCAAGACATCACATCACAGAACTCCAGAGGCCACAACACTAAAGCTCAGGAACAAAAGACTAGGACCACACCCACACAGGATGCTACGAAAGAGCAAACTTCAAACTGAATCTGCAAACACTCACTCCATCTATCAAGATGCAACCATACAGGCAACCAATCGCTCACAGCAACACTCCCCATCTCCCCATCAGAGAGACGGCAGCTCCGACCATGCTTTGCTCCGACCATGCTTTGGGCCCACAGAAGCTCGAAGCCGAAAGCACCAGCCTGAAGATGATGAGTGAGACCTCATCGAAACGTCACCAAGATACTCTCAACCTTACATGGGAAAAGACCCAAATATGCCAAGACCTACACACACACACACACACACACACACACACACACACACACACACACACGTATAAAATGACAGCATAGCCTAAAATGCAAACATTAATATTGGAAAGGCATTATAGAAATCGAATTGCAGTGGAAGGTGAAGCATAATTTTTGTTTTAATCATGATTAAAGAGGACTAGTTTAAACCAGGGGTACCCAACCTTGGCAACTTTAAGACATGTGGATTTTAACTCCCAAAACTCCCCAGCTAGCCTTGGGGAATTCTGGCAGTTAAAGTCCACATGTCTTAAAGTTACCCCTGGTTTAAACCATCCTATTACTGCAGTAGCCATTAACCAATTGCATATAGAGAACATTTAATGAAGTGATCATAAGCACAGTCATTATTTAGTTGGGCTCTCAATAGCCATAAAACTGCACCAGTTCTAAAAGGTAAACCCTAATTTTGTCATTAAAGCAGGGGTGGGCTGCTGGGGGCATGTAGGAGTTCAGGAGAACCTCTAGCTAAGATTCTGTGCAGTTCAGAGAACCCCCAAATCCCACTCCTGGCTGGCCTCATCCACCCCACCCCTCCCAGGAGTCCCCACGTGGCCCACTTTGGATGCAGGTAAGTGCAGAGGCTCAGGAAGGGCCGGTTTAGCTCTGCCTGGTAAGGCCTGTTATTAAGAACACAAAGCCTGCAATTACTGCAGGTTCGAGCCCGGCCCAAGGTTGACTCAGCCTTCCATCCTTTATAAGGTAGGTAAAATGAGGACCCAGATTGTTGGGGGGGCAATAAGTTGACTTTGTAAATATATACAAATAGAATGAGACTATTGCCCTATACATTGTAAGCCGCCCTGAGTCTTCGGAGAAGGGCGGGGTATAAATGTAAACAAAAAAAAAAAAAAAATGGGCCTACCAGAAGTTCAGGAAGGCCGGACACGGGGCCATTTCTGGCCTCCAGAGGGCCTCCAGATCCTGGGGAGGCTGCTTTCGCCCTCCTGGAGGCTCGAGAAAAGCCTCCGGAGCTAAGGGAGGGCAAAAACACTCACCCACCCTGCTGTGGTGCAGGAGGTTGACTAGGCCACGCCCACCATGGCCACGCCCACCCAGCAACCAGGCAGAGAACCCCTTACTAAAATTTTTGAAGCCCACCCCTGCATTAAAGTATCATATCGCTTATTCAAAATTGGTCCATGAATCCTCTCCCAGAGAAACTCCTGAGACTGTGCTGGTGGAGTTGTCTTTGGCTTCCCATTTTCTTCTAGTGTTGCTATGCTGCTTCTTTCATTTCAGTTGCCCCTCCGGTTACACATCCAACAGTGATTCAGTGCCAACCCTGGGAGAGAGTTTTTGAGGCTCGGTGTGTGTGTAAGTTGCCAAATGAATGCAGGTGAGTGGACTTAACAGATTTGCCATTTCTGTTAAATTCAATTTCTAAATGTGTGAGTCCTGGGTAAATTAAAAAAAGCTTTGGAGAAACAATCCTTGAGCTTCGTTTGCAAAAAAATGAAGCTATCTTCATAGTTGGACAGAACCGCTTCAGGAGTTGCCTAGAGGTTTGGAGGAGGAGTGGATGGTTTGGAGATTTTTAAATAGACTACACACTGGTTTGGTTAGAATTAAAGACCCCATGGTTTTCCCCTGAATACAAAGGTTTTTACTGTGAATATGGCACTATTCAAACAACTATCCATCATTTACAGTGCCTGCAAGGACCAACATGCGCACAGAATGACTTGCGGGCATATCCCTGCCATTAACATAGCCTGGCATTGTGCTAGATTAGAACTATATAAAGTTATGGGTTTTTTAAAATGTTTCTAATATTTTTTAATTTTAAATGAATAAATTTCCCCTTCTAGTTCCTGCATTTTTGACACAAGATGAGAGGAGCTTGATTTGAGGAAATTATTGCTATTACCCTTCCTCTCCTATCAAAACAATGAATGAGAAGAGTTTATGGGAGAAGTGGGGTTTTAAGAGAAGTAGAGCTTCGCCCACTGTCATCACCTGGATCCAGGATATATCCTGGAAGGCAATCCTGTCCTTAGACTGTTAACAGATTCCAGCCCCAGGTTACATTAAGACTTGCCTTTGAATTCTACCACAAAGTTGGAAAATGTATGGAGATTGAAGACATCATACCAGTTAATGAATGTATGCAGTTTATTTATACTGAAGACAGTTCACACGATTAAACTCCTTCGGTACAATACTCTCCTCTTCTGACATACCGTGTTTCCCCGAAAATAAGACCCTGTCTTATATTTTTTGAACCCCGAAATAAGCACTTCTTGGGGAGGTCTTATTATTTTGGCGTGCGTGGAACAAGATGGGGTTCCTCTTGCCATCTTACCTGCTTTCCAGCTCTGTTTAAATAATTTTGGTGAGGGCTTATTTTCAGAGGGAGAGGCTTATTTTAGCGCATGCGCTCAAAAGCCTGATTGGGCTTATTATCAGGGGATGCCTTTTTTGGGGGGAAACAGGGTATTAAGAATTACAATTTGGCAGCAGAGCTTGGAGGTTGCATCCCAAGCTTTCAAGGACTTCAGGCAGCGCTGGAGAATTCAGACAGTGTGTTCCTGCTGTTAAAAGTCAGACGAGCATGGTGGGTGATTTTCTGGAGTTATTTTTTTCCCCTTTCTAGCTCTTCCCTGGATGTGTGTGCTACTGACCCCAAAACTCAGAGGAGCATGTGGCTATCCATTTGCAAGTTACATGCCCTCGAATGTAGGGGTAGGCAATACCATTTAGTGAGTGAAGAAAACTGCAGAGCCCGTACCCTATCTGAGAGAAGTTGTGAATCCTGTCAGTTGTGGGAGAATTGTGATGGTAAGAGATTTTTCCTTACTTCCCAAAGTTAAGAGACTATAAATATGGATCTGTCTCTGATAAAGAGTCCAGGGGGTTAGTCACACTTACACACACACACACACACACACACACAGAGAGAGAGAGAGAGAGAGACACTGATCCTAGAGGGATTTTTTTGTCCCTTCAGATTTTCTCAAAAAAGTTCTCATATTTCCCATTATGCCCTTCAAAGTACTCAGAGGGAAAATTAAGGGTTATTGTGATGAAACTCAAATACTTTGGCCACCTAATGAGGAGGAAGGACTCACTGGAGAAGAGCCTAATGCTGGGAAAGATTGAGGGCAAAAGAAGAAGGGGACGACAGAGAATGAAGTGGCTGGATGGAGTCACTGAAGCAGTAGGCGTGAGCTTAAATGGACTCCAGAGGATGGTAGAGGACAGGAAGGCCTGGAGGAATGTTGTCCATGGGGTCGTGATGGATCAGACACGACTTCACAACTAATAACAACAACAAATCAATGTAAAGAACAGATGAAGGAATTAGAGTGAAGCAATAGCTTATAAAACCCAGTTTGATCTAGTGATTAAAATACTGGGCTAGAAACTAGGAGTTCTGCCTTAGGCACAAAGCCAGTTGGTGATGTTAAGCCAGTCACACTCTCTCTCAGTCCTAAAACACAGACAATGGCAAACCACTGCTAAAATCTCACCAATAAAGCTGCAGGAATTTTGTACAGGCAGTCACCAAGATTCAACCACAGACACACACACACAGAGTTTACTTACCAGTTACATCTGTTGCTGCTGCTTTTCTGTTGTAGAAGCCAGGTACCTGCAGGGTGTCATCAGACAAATCAATTTGGTAGCAACCACAGTGTGATCAAACATCTGTTTTTATTTGTATTGCAGATATATAAATACATAACACCCACACTTGAAAATTGTTGGAGCTTTAATCAGATCATCCTGGCCACCAGCTCAACTTTTTCTGACCATACTCTGTGGTTACCCTTGTGCAGGAAAACACTCTACACCATTGGTGAAAACTCTCAATACATCTTTCAAATCATATTAATCATAACATATTAATTTGACCCTTTTTAATAACTCTCAATCATTTGTTTAGGTTGGTTTATGTATTTCAGATCTGATTTTCTGTTTTCATTGCGTTAACCTCCTATTTTACAATTGTACATTATTTAGAGTCTACCAATACGTGCACATGCAGAGATGTTGGACAATGCAGCGAAACTGGAACAAGCATTTGTGTCGATATGAATGGAGGTCCTGAGACACAGACTATGACTGAATGCGAGGCTGGCATCCTCAGATGCAATGGAGACAATGTCAGAATAATTAGCATAAGACCTTGTCCTGCACAACAAATTTCCCAATAATTAATGCCATTGGTAATAGAATTGAGTGGACAATGTAATTAACAACAAAGAAAAATAGAGACAAGGGTACTATTGAAATTAGCAAAATACCTCTTTCTGCTAAATAATACATGGAAAAAAACAGTTTGCGAACACTTTATTGTTTAGAGCAGCCCAGTAGGGAAAAAATACTTAACGTTTTCTAACCAAGAATCACTTTTGGCCTATCAGTGGTAGGCTAGAGGCCACACTCCAAAAAATAATAGGTGACAAAAAGACCTCAAAACTAATTAAGTTTTATTTTGTTTGCAGATTAAATGATATTAATATAATTACTTTCAGTTATACAGTATATTTGATAATTTCCACTTCTGCAGGCCATGTGAAGTGCAATCCCGGGAATTTAAATTGAGTACTTTTGCACTAAGGTATAAAGGAAGTTTTGACTATCTAACTACAACTGTAATGATGTTAGCATTTGGCAGGCTAACAGTTGTGTTTAGTGATCTACATTCTGCCTGGCAGATGGTTAGTTCTGGACACCTGCCATAACCCACCTCTCTTTCACCTTGTCTTACTAAAATAAAGAGACAGATGTTGGGCTGATAGATTTTTTTTGTAACAATCCTGAACTATTACGCTTCTGGACTTTTTGCTTGAAACTGAAATCTCTGAAACTTTGATTTTAGGTTTTAATGATTAGAATGATTTTGTGTTATAGAAATGGCTTAACATGTTGAGAAATGTGAGGCAAAAGGTTAAGAGTTGTAATTCTTTATTTTTTTTGTACTCTACTGCACTGAACAAAGTTAGAAGTTGCTACTATTTTTTTCTTACTTTCTCTTTGCACTTTTTTTCTCTTAATTTTCTAGCTTTTGTTTCTTTTTGTGGCTTTATCTTACAATAAACTTTAATAAAAAGTTTTTGAACAAACAAGCAGTCATGAAATATTCAAAGAAGTTGACTTTTCATACCAATAAATGTTGTTTTTAAAATTGTGGCAGTGTGTTTTCTTCAGTGTGATTCACTGACCTTACCTTTATTGATCTTTGAACAAGCTCAAAGGATTTTCAGCAAGTTTGAAGTTCAGCAAACATGAAACTCAACAATGATAGGTAAACAACAATTAGTGTACAGCTTAGAAGCATGAAAGCATCAGTCCATGTGTTGAAAGGAGCCATCAGCCTTTAAAGGAAGCCTCCATCTTGCAACACTTAGAGCTAAATGAACCTAATGATGGACGCCAATAAACAGGGCTGTCAAACTGCCTGCTCACGGGTCAGATGCATCACATGCTGGCCATGACCACACCCAGTTTAGCAAAGGAGAAAAAAGTTCTGATGAATCTCGTGATGTAACCGTGACAATGTGAGTTTGACACCCCTGCAATAGAGGCTTGTAATGGCAGACAATGTCCCACCTATGTGCTATACGATCTCTCCGCCCCCCTGCCCCCGGTCCTCTCAAAATCAAGCTAAAAAGAACTCTCGTGACTTGAATGCAAGAGAGATGAAATTTTAAGAGTTGAGAGATGAATCTTATCATCCTGAACCCGAGGGCCATGAGAGACTTCCAGTGACCCAATGATGTAGTAGATGTGGTATGGCCAGGGATGGGCTGCTGGAGGTTCGCAGGGGTTCGGGAGAACCTCTAGCTATGATTCTGTGAAGTTCAGAGAACCCCAATCCTGGCTGGCCTCTCCCACCCCACCCCACCCCACCGAAGAGATCCCATGTGGCCCGTTTTGGATGCAGGTAAGTGCAGGGCACGCGCAGAGGCTCGGGGAGGCTGAAAAATGGGCTTACTGGAAAGCCGGGAAGGCCGGAAACAGGCCTACCAGAAGTTTGGGAAGGTCAGAAATGGGCCTACTGGAAGCTCGGGAAGGCCGTAAATGAGCCTACTGGAAGCTCGGGAAGGCTGTAAATGGGCCTACTGGAAGTTTGGGAAGCCCGGAAACAGGCCCATTTTTGCCTTCCGAGAGGCTCGAGGAAAGCCTCCAGAGCCTGAGGAGGGATAAAATGGCCCCCCATGGTGTAGGAGGCTGACTAGGCCATGCCCACCATGGCCACGTCCACCCAGAAACTGGGCAGAGAACCCCTTGCTAAAATTTTTGAAGCCCACCCCTGGGCATGGCCACTCTATCCAACCCATTTCTTTTCCTCTGAAAAGTAGGGTTATGGTTGAGAATGGGAGGCCTCTTTCTGAGAGAGGCAAATTACTCCCATTTCTGCTCTTACTATACTCTCTCCCCCATAGCAGAAACAGCTTTAAATCATTTTGTTGGGGGGGGAAAAATAACAAACCTCTGGGGGAGGGGTAAAATCTAAAAATTTTCCCTACTGGTTCTGTGGGCGTGGCTTAATTGGTGGATGTGGCTTGATGGTCAGGTGATTGAATGGGCATGGTCAATAATAATAAATAATAAAAATAAAGTATACAAAACTTGCGAGGCACCGGTCTACGTTCTTTAAAAATAGAGGCCCCGGTCTACGAATTGCCTTTTACTGAGAAGCACCGGTCTACCTTCTTTAAAAATCGAGGCCCTGGTCTACCAATTACCTTTTACTGAGAGGCATCCACCTAAAGTGCCTTTTTTGGCAGGCACCGATCTACCTTCTTTAAATATAGAGGTACCGGTCTACTAGCTGCCTATAGGGCTGATCAGCTGTAGTGCGGCCCTTTGAAGTGCTGCAGCAGTCATTTAAGGCCGTTTGCAGCTATATCACCACCAAGCGCTTCAGGGACAGAGAAGAGGAACAGCGAGGCATGGGCAGTGGGGGGGGGGATTTTTGCTACCGGTTTGTCCGAACTACCTGCCCCCATCGCTACCGGATCGCGCCACCCGGTCTGAACTGGGAGCATTTCACCCCTGCTCTGGGGGAGTTTCAACACATCTCTGAAGCAGAGAATATTCTGGAAGCTCTCTTTTTGCTATAAAAACTTCATGTGTACTCTCAGACAACAGAAACACCTTCCCCTGAAGCATTAAAGTGTTGACGCTACATAAAGGGTAGGGCTGTCTGCGATGTTTCCTCTTCCTCCCCCATTTATTCCATGATTTCCTTGATTTTTTCTGAAAAAGAAGTGGGTAGAACACACCAGCACAAATTAGTTAAGTGTGCATAGTCTTGCCCTTTGTGCACTTTCAAAACTCTCAGGAATTCAGACAAATAATTGAAAAAAGGCAAGTCTAGCTTAAACTTTGGAAGTACTGTATATACAATACACCCACTTCTTTAATGGCTCAGGGCTCAAAATGCCTGAGTACTGTAGGGTGATCACTATAATAGGTAATCTATTATAGTGTTGCTTCCAGTGTAATGTATTTTGCTGTTATGTCTGTCTGCATTGTCTGTTGAATTATATAAGACAGGGGTCTCCAACCTTGGAAACTTTAAGTCTTGTGGACTTCAACTCCCAGAATCCCTCAGCCAGCAAAGCTGGGAGTTGAAGTCCACAAGTCTTAAAGGGATCAAGGTTGGAGACCCCTGATATAAGACACACTTGCTAGAGTCTAGACCTTCTTCTCCGAACCTAGTGTGATCTGCAGCAACCTTCTGTAACTGGGGTCTCCAACCTTGGTCCCTTTAAGACTTGTGGACCTCAACTCCCAGAGTTCCTCAGCCAACTTTGCTGGCTGAGGAACTCTGGGAGTTGGAGTCCACAAGTCTTAAAGGGATCAAGGTTGGAGACCACTGTTCTGTAACTTTCCATCTTGAGTTCTTCTTATTAGTATTTCAGCAGGAGACAGAATGCCTAGCTTTAAAGCTACACTTCAAAGCATATTCATGTGAAAATCAATCCCATTGCTATTGCTGAAATAACTTGTCATTAAAAAGTAAATCTATATTATTGGGCTTTCAGGTTAATCCATAACTCAGAGCCTGGTCATTAGTCAAGAGGTTTGGCACTTTTCCTTCACTTGGATTGCTTATCAGCTCAGCATCCGGAAACGTTTACTGGGCTTGTGAAATAGGTACAATGATAAATCCAGGACGCTCACTTTGCAGTTTTACCAAAGGAACAAAATTCAAATAATGCCAATAAATGCTACAGAAAACATAATGGGATCCAGAATATTTAAAATCTTAAAAATAGAATAGCATAACAGAGTTGAAAAGGACCTTGGAGGTCTTCTAGTCCAGCCCCATGCCCAGGCAGGAAACCCTACACCACTTCAGACAAATGGTTATCCATCTTCTTAAAAACTTCCAAAGTTGGAGCATTCACAACTTCTGGAGGCAAGTTGTTCCACTGATTAATTGTTCTGTCAGGAATTTTCTCCTTAGTTCTAAGTTGCTTTTCTCCTTGATTAGTTTCCATCCATTGCTTCTTGTCCTACCCTCAGGTGCTTTGGAGAATAACCTGACTCCCTCTTCTTTGTGGCAGCCCCCGAGATATCAGAACACTGCTATCATGTCTCCCCTAGTCCTTCTTTTCATTAATCTAGACCTACCCAGCCTTCAGTCCCCTAATCATCTTTGTTGCTCTTCCCTTGCAATCTTTCTAGAGTCTCCACATTTTTTTTACATCGTGGCGACCAAAACTGAATGCAGTATACCAAGACATTATAAAGTGGTATAAAAACTTCACATGTTCTTGATTCTATTCCTCCATTTATGCAGCCTAAAACTGTGCTGGCTTTTTTGGAAGCTGCTGCACACTGCTGGCTCATATTTAAATGGTTGTCACTAGGACTCCAAGATCCCCCTCACAGTTACTACTATTGAGCAAGATACCACATATATTGTAACTTTGCTGGCTTAGGAATTCTGGGAGTTGAAGTCCACAAGTCTTAAAGTTGCTAAGGTTGAAGACCCCTGGTATGGGAAGTATTTCAGAAGAGGCTCTCTCTGGTTTTCTGAAAAGTCAAAATAAAGGAGAAGAGAAATACATTCAGGCTTGCAGGATTCTGTTAATCTAACCTTGCAATAAAGGCAGTGTTATTACTTATGGTTTATGATTTTGGTTTGGACTACCTCAAAGGGCCGAAAATTGCACCCTCATATGCATTTTCTCCACAGGAACAGCCCTATGAAACAGATTGGACATAGAGAGAGTAATTGGACCAAAGTTACTCAATACACTTCCATGACTGTAGGGTGAACTTGAATTTGGGTCTCCAGAAGCTTAGATGAACACTTTAAACATTAGCTCTCTTTACTTAAGGAGAAAAGGCTACTGACTTTCTTTTTGAGGATGCATTCAACTACATACAAAAGGGCTGAACTCAATTCCTGAACCAAGTTCAATCTAATTTTAACTTGTTTTCTCGCATCAAGTCTGTTACGGAATATAAGAAATTTTCAAGGATATCTGTTATTTCCTTGGAACTAGATGATAAGGAGCAGTACAGATAAGTTCCATCCACTCTGATATATCACTTCAAAACTCTGAATGGTCTTTCTCCGCAGCTATTCATCTAGAGGTTGAATAGCCTGAGAAAAAAGATGAAACTCTATAGGAAAATAAGAACAGTAGTCATCTCCTTCTGGATGTAAAAGGTATAATTCCTGAACAGTTGTACAAGAAAGTGCTAAATAATGTCATGGTCAGTGGAATCCAAAGTGTGAGCCATTTGAGGGAAGCAAGGCCAAGAAATAAGCATAGCAGAGATTCCAAAAAGGAGAAAAGAATGTAACAATGCTCTACTGGATATGATCCTTGGCTCATCTAGAACAGCCTTTCTCACAGTGGCTAATGAACTGTACAAAGAAGACAAACATTATTCTAGCATACGGTCTTCAGAGATAGTGGCAGTGACATCAAGGCTAATAGCTATTGATCCCAAAGTCTTCCATTAATTGGCCCAATCCTTTTGCAAGCCACCTAAACTGGTAGTGGACACCACATCCCATAATGTCCTTTATTTTTGTAGGGCAGAATAGCAGGATCATAAAAGCCTGTCAGAATTTCTTTCTGCTCCATGTTATACCCAATAAATTCAAGGCAGGGTTATTTTGAGTTTATTTCTCATGCTTTTCTTTCTCAGGACTGAGTAATCTTAGCTGAAAGTCTTAACCTTACACTTATTCTTTTCCCAAGGTCTATTTTCTTCAGTGGTTGGCTACTGCATGGTTGCGCAGGTTCGGGTGAACCCTTAGCTGTGATCGCTGGCTGGGCCTGCTCACCTGCCTTTATGCTATGCTTTCCATATATAACTAACTTTCTGGCTCATTCCCTCTACCCATGCTGCCCAGCTGAGTTCTGTGGCACCCCTGCTGTACTCACTGGAGCTGCCTGAGTTGATTAGTGGCATGTTTGAAGCTCTGTTTCAGTCCCAAAGTGGCATGCTGGAGCAAAGCGAGCGCACATGCGCACAGACGCTCACAACCAGCGAACATGTTGTGAACCTAAGTATAGCTCACCTCTGCATTCCTTCACACTAAGTGATCAAGGTCTGTACTGTACGACCTCCATTTTCTAGTGCAAGTTGTTCACCAACATGACCTAAGCAATCTCATCTGTGTTCCAACCAAAATGGCTTCTAATATCATCCAGATGATTTGCAGCTGCAAGGCCACCATCTCTTATCTTGCCCAGAAATGAAAGCATTTGAGTCTGGCCTATACTTACATGAATCTTTTAGGATTTTTTAGAATCTTTTAGACTGCCCATCTGTACATGGCAATTAAAGAAGTGTACAAAATGCAAAATGTATCCTCAAAATTCCATAACTTGTTTTGAATTGAATTGGCCACAGTTTGACGAAACAAAATTCAGTCTGAGTGTTCCATATTCTTTAGCTGAATAGAATTCAAAACAATTTCAGTTGTTTGGCCAAGTGAATCTGTGGGCAGGTTCAAAATTGTCGGACCCACAATGTAGACCACAAAAGAAAATCAACCACGCAGAAAGGCTACAATTGTTTCTACTGAGATTGCTATAACAGAATCTTGCAAGTCTGATTGTTCTGTATTTTCTCCTTGTTCCTATATTCCAGTGAATCAAGGCAACATCTGCCTGAGTCACTTATCTTGTCTCTCTAGATTTAAAAAATGTTTCAGCCTCTTTTGCCTAGGTAATGGTTGTTGTTTGCAATAGTGGCGATTGTTGGGTATTTCTCTCAGAGTTGTCTTCCCTATTCTCTACAATGGGGGTGTCAAACTCTAGATCCACAGTCTGGATCCGGCCCATGGGATGCTTAGATCTGGCCTGCGGGGCTGCCCTGGAAACAGTGAATAACTGGCCCATGGTGCCTCTGCCAGCGAAAATGTAGCTCACGAGGGCTGTGTGCAGCCCTTCTGAGCTCCATTTTCATTGGCAGAGGGTTGCAGGAGGCCATTGCAGCCAAAAACTGAGCCCGGGAGCCCATTTTTGCTGGCAGAAAGCTCAGGCCACCACAGGCACCCCTGACACAAGTTTTTGTTTTTTTTTTTGTTTACATTTATACCCCGCCCTTCTCCGAAGACTCAGGGCGGCTTACAGTGTATAAGGCAATAGTCTCATTCTATTTGTATATTTTTACAAAGTCAATTTATTGCCCCCCCAACAATCTGGGTCCTCATTTTACCTACCTTATAAAGGATGGAAGGCTGAGTCAACCTTGGGCCGGGCTTGAACCTGCAGTAATTGCAGGCTTTGTGTTCTTAATAACAGACTTTACCAGCCTGCGCTATTCACCGGCCCAAGTGACACCGGCCCAAGTGACATCGAGCTGGCCACACCCACCCCTCCTGAGGTCAAACATAACCCTGATGCGATCCTCAATGAAATTGAGTTTGACACCCTTGCTCTACAAAAACAAAAACTTTGCGAACTGCAAAAGTCCAGGTAACCAGTAACTAGCAGCAGAGGGATAAGGGAAAAATAATTCATTGTTGTCATCTATTGGACGTTTGGAGTTTTGCAGTTAATAACTAGTAACCTTAGCCAAGAAAAAATTCTTTCCCAGCCTGGGTTTACATTCTTCCCATCTTTTTTCTTCATAGGCTTCCCCTATTCAATTCCTCACCTTTCCCTGCCATATGCAGAAGTATAGCCTTGGGAATGTCTTGGATAGTTGTTAAGTAAGTACTAAAATAGAAAGGAACTGAGATTCTGTCAATCTGATATCAGATTTGTCTAGCATAGAGGCAATGACTTGTTGGACTAACGATGAAGGCCTTTTAGCAAATGTGAGCCAGTACTGCAATAATCTTATAGGAAATTTCATAGGAGATGATGAATCAAGATCTCTCATTGCCAAAGACTGCAGTCACCACCAATTCTAATATTCTAATATATGGGGTGATGAAAAGCTCCCGTGGAACTTGTGTGCAGTTGATCAAGAGAAGTAAAATTTCCCTCCCCCAGAGACTGCTACTGATTCCTTCTTACTTTTCTTTCTCCTCTGTTGTGACCAAGGCCCAAGTAGTGATTACTAAACACAATTCAGTCCTCAACAAACTTATTTTATTAAAGCAGTCCAAAATAAAATTCTTAATTTTATTCGTAGGCCTTATCACCAACCTTTGATGTCTTTGGCAACCTGCCAAAGGCTTTTCTTGGCAAAAACCCCACAAAGTTCAAGAGACACTGACAAGAAGCACGGAAATCAATGTCGCTTTTCTACAAAGAGCCCAACGGCTCGTTGCTGCTCTTTTAAGGCTTAATGGCCAGAAGATGATTAAGCCAATCATCTTCTGGCCTTACTCCCGAGTTGTCCTTTTTTCTTCAGCTGCTCTTGCCTTCTGACAGTTCTTCGCATGAGTGCACTAGGAACAGGCTCCTCCTGTTCCTCTGCCTCTCTGCTGTCCGCTTCTGGAGGCTCCAGAGTCCGCATATCACTCCCAGATGGCCCTGGCCCCATTTCTGCCTCTGATGTAGAGCCCTCATCTGGGCCTTCCCCTGACTCCAGGACTGGCCCATTGTCCCCCCCAGCCTCCTCACTGTCTGACTCCATTGCCAGGTCTGCGGGCTGCTGTGGACCTCAACATCCTCAAAAGATTCTCCCTGCTTCTGCTTGCAGTTATTTCTGCTGCTGGGAAAAAGGGGCTTCTCCTGGATTGAGGCCACAGTTTGCTGGATCATAAAGTGCCCCTTTCACCCCCGTAACTGCTAAGTTCTGATGTTAGTTCCAAAAAGTCCAAAAAGTCAGGTGAGGCCTCACAAAGGGTACATCAATCTAAACCACCCAGGTCAGCAGATAACTTTGTAAACCTGAAAGAATGAAGAGGGGAAGGAACATGAAAGTTAGGTATATAACTTTTTTTTTAAGGATGTATTTTTAAGACTGGTACGTCTGCAAAAGAAAATCAAGAACCTTTCTTTAGGAAATAACATGATGGTAGAAAAGGCTGAATTATCTAACTCTGTCTACAGGTAAAGGACTGTAGCTTGTGCACTCCATTATAGAGACAGAGTGAGTCAGGAAGAAGTCGGGTAGTACAGATCAGGGTCAAAAAAGAAAGCAAATTCAGCTGAGGCAGAAGGGATAAAAGCTCTACAAATATCAGTCAAACCTAGTGTTTCGCAAACTTCCTTGTTAAATAATATTTTTGTTAAAGTTTAAAAATACTAAGATAAAAAATGAATGCAAATGAAGAAAAAGTTGAAAAATAAAAATGCAGAAACTAAAAGGGAGGAGGGAGGGGGAAAATATAGAGAAAAAAGAAAAAAAAGAAATTACTTCTCCCTTCATCATGACAAGTCCAGATAGTTTTAGCAACTTTTTTTTGGCATGCCAATACTAGGAGGCTTAGGGGATTTTTAACTAATTGTTTTAACCGATTTTTAAAGGAGAGTTTTAATGGGAATTTTAAGGGGAGGGTGGGAATTGACTGGTCTTGGCTGTGGGGGAGGACTGGCCGGGGGGGGAAACCCGTTGGGGAGGGAGTCAAGTCCAATGTGCGTTCGCGGCGTTAAGTTAACAGGTCCGAAGGTGGCAGGGGAAGGTTTTGTTCCAGTTTATCAGGGTTGTGTATATATTCAGACCTATCTAGTGGCGATCAGGGTGGCGAAACATAACTATTTCTCCGCACTCATCGCATCGGCAGATAATCGCCCAGCCACCCTGTTTAGGGTGACCCGCTCCCTGCTTAGGCAGGAGGCTCGGGAGGACCCCTTACAGGGACGTGCTGAGGATTTTGTTCAATATCTGTCTGATAAAATCGCTCAGATTCGGGATGGCTTGGACACTGATTGGATAGATTCAGGTGGGATGGCGGAGACGAGTCTTGAGAATGTTATCTGGGCTGAGTTCGATCCTGTGACTCCTGAGGACATGGACAGGTTGTTGGGTAGGCTGAACTCCACCACATGTTTATTGGACCCGTGTCCCTCCTGGATGGTGCTGGCCACCCGGGAGGTTACACGAGGCTGGCTCCAGGAAGTTACCAACGCTTCTTTGTTGGAGGGTGTTTTCCTGCCGCTTTGAAAGAGGCGGTGGTGAGGCCCTCCTCAAGAAGCCCTCCTGGACCCGGCTATTTTAGCGAACTATCATCCAGTCTCCAACCTTCGCTTTTTAGCGAAGGTTGTTGAGAGTGTGGTGGCATATCAGCTTCCTCAGCACCTGGAGGAATCTGTCTATCTGGACCCGTTCCAGTCCGGTTTCAGGCCCGGTTACAGCACCGAGACGGCTTTGGTCGCGTTGGTGGATGACCTCTGGAGAGCCCGGGACAGGGGATGTTCCTCTGTCCTGGTCCTTTTAGATCTCTCAGCGGCTTTTGATACCATCGACCATGGTATCCTGCTGCGACGGTTGGAGGGATTGGGGGTGGGAGGCACCGTTTATCGGTGGTTCTCCTCCTATCTCTCTGACCGTTCGCAGACGGTGTTGGCAGGGGGGCAGAGATCGGCCCCGAGGCGCCTCACTTGTGGGGTGCCTCAGGGTCTGTTCTCTCGCCTCCTGTTCAACATCTACATGAAGCCGCTGGGTGAGGTTATCCGTGGGTTCGGGGTGGATTATCATCTGTACGCTGATGATACGCAGCTGTACATTTCACCCGAACCACCCCAACGAAGCTGTCGAGGTGATGGGCGGTGCCTTGAGGCCGTCTTGGTCTGGATGGGGAGGAACAGGCTCCAACTCAACCCTTCCAAGACAGAGTGGCTGTGGGTACCGGCGTCCCGGTACAGTCAGCTTTCACCATCGCTGACTGTGGGGAGAAGTACTGACCCCAGGAGGAGTGCGCAACTTAGGCGTTCTCCTGGACGATCGGCTGTCCTTAGAGAACCATTTGACAGCCGCCGCCAGGGGAGCATTCTATCAGGTCCATCTGATTCGCCAGTTGCGCCTTCCTTGACCGTGACGCCTTGCGCACAGTCACTCACGCCTCGTCACTTCCGCCTGGACTATTGCAATGCTCTCTACATGGGGCTCCTTGAAGAGCACCGGAGGCTCAGTTAGTCCAGAATGCGGCCGCGGGTGATAGAGGAGCACCGCGTTGCTCCCATATAACACCTATCCTGCGCGGCCTGCACTGGCTACCGGTAGTCTTTCGGGTGCAATTCAAGGTTTTGGTGACCACCTTTAAAGCGCTCCATGGCTTAGGACCGGGATACCTTCGAGACCGCCTTCTGCCGCCGATTGCCTCCCAACGACCTATGCGCTCCCACAGAGTGGGCCTCCTCAGGGTGCCGTCAACCAAACAATGTAGGTTGGCGGCCCCCAGGGGGAGGGCCTTCTCTGTGGCGGCACCAGCCCTGTGGAACGAGCTCCCTCCAGGATTACGACAACTACCCGACCTCCGGACCTTCAGACGGGAACTGAAGACTTTATTGTTTCAGCGTGCAGGACTAGCCTAAGATAAAAGGTTTTAGCATATTTTAATGGGGTTTTTATAGGTTTTTTTTTATTTTTTAGTGATCAGGCCAGGATATTATCTAGTTTTAATTGGGTTTTAATGTTTATTTATTGTACTGTTTTAATATGCCTGTGAACCGCCCTGAGTCCTACGGGAGATGGTGCGGTATATAAGTTCGATTAATAAATAAATAAAAATAAATAAATGTGTTATCGATACGGTAAGTGGGAGAGGCAGATATGGCGGAAGGGGGGGTATATCAGGTTTCGGGGGTACGCCCTCGCTATTTAAGAGCGATCGCGTGCTCCGGCCCCCACGATTTTTCTCATTCCCCGAGTGGCCAGAGTACTCAGGACTTGGGCCTCCGGCTGATGTTATGTAATGCAAGGTCCGTGGTTAACAAAGCCCCCCTGATTTCAGATCTAATTCAGGAGGGGACCACGGACGTTATGGGCATTACAGAGACTTGGTTGGGCACGGAAGGGGGGGTCCCCCTAGTAGAGATGTGCCCACCAGGTTTCCGAGCATTCCATCAGCTGAGGGCCCAAGGTAGGGGTGGGGGGGTGGCGGTCATTATTAAGGAAACTCTGGAACCGAGAGAGACCACTGTGCCTCAGATAGCTGGTTGTGAATCCCTCTATGTGAAGTGGGGTCATAGGACTCAGGTGGGCTTGTTGATCACTTACCTGGCTCCTTGCTGCGTGACAACAGCCCTGCCCGAGCTGTTGGAGTTGCTGGCTGGGTTGGCAGTTGAAACCCCTAGGCTGTTGGTCATGGGGGATTTCAATTTGCCATCAACTGGCGCGGCATCCTCGATTACAGCCATGGACCTGACTCAATTAGTGGACGGCCCTACCCACATCGGGGGAGGCACCCTAGATCTGATTTTTATCTCTGGCCAGTGGTCGAATGATCTGATTTTAAATGATTTAGTTGTCGAGCCCTTGTCATGGTCAGATCATTCTCTCCTTCGTCTAGACTTTCGGACCGCTACTCACCACCGCAGGGAAATGGAATCAATGCGTTGGTTCCATCCCAGGCCCCTGATGGACCCAGAGAGGTTCCTGACGGAGCTTGGGCTGTTTCCCGAGAATCTGGCCCATGGCACGGCTGAAGAGCTAGTCGCGGCCTGGGAACAGGCCACGGCTGGAGCTTTGGACCATGTCGTGCCTTTGCGGCCTCTGACCCGCTTGGACTACTGCAATGCTCTCTACATGGGGCTCCCCGTGAGACTCCAGTTAGTCCAGAATGTGGCTGCGCGGGTGATTGAGGGAGCAGTTCGGAGCTCCCATGTAACACCCATCCTGCGCAGACTGCACTGGCTGCCAGTTGTCTTCCGGGTGCGCTTCAAGGTATTGGTGACCACCTTTAAAGCGCTCCATGGCTTAGGACCGGGATATTTACAGGACCTTCTACTGCCATCTTCTATCTCCCAGTGACCGGTGTGTTCTCACAGAGAGGGACTCCTTAGGGTGCCTTCAGCCAAGCAATGTCAACTGGCGGCTCCCAGGGGAAGGGCCTTCTCTGTGGGGGCTCCTACCCTGTGGAATGAACTTCCCCCTGGACTTCGACAACTACCTGACCTCCGGACCTTTCGCCGCAAACTTAAAACTTATTTATTCCGTCTTGCTGGACTGGCTTGAATTTTTTAAATTTTTAACTGATTTTATGGGTTTAAATTTTTATTAATTTTACAGGGTCGAAATTGTATTTTAAAATGGGGCCAAATTGAATAAGTTTTTTAATGTTTTTTTTAGCATTGTATGTGTTGTTTTTGTATTTTATTGTGGCTGTAAACCGCCCTGAGTCCTTCGGGAGAAGGGCGGTATACAAATTAAAATATTATTATTATTATATTATTATTATTAACTTATCACCTCCTCTAATATTTAAATTCTTGAAGTCCACACACTTTAAAGCCTCTAAGGGTGAGAAACACTGGTCTAACCAAAAGTAGGCACCTTATGTACTGATAATTGCCAAGTCTCCCTCATAACCACCTCAATGTCAATTGTTCCAAGTGATCAGTGAGTTTATAGATGTAGAAAACTACAGGGAGTCCTCAGTTTACAACAGTTCACTTACTGACCATTCAAAGTTACAACAGCACTGAAATAAGTGACTTATGACCATTTTTCACACTTGTGACTGTTGCAGCATCCCCATGGTCACGTGATGTATATTCAGATGCTTAACAACTGACTCACGTTTATGACAATTGCAGTGTCCCGGGAGTCATGTGATCAACTTTTTGTGACTTTCTGACAAGCCAAGTCAATGTGGAACCCTAAATCACATTACAATCACGTCACTAATTTAATAACCGCAGTGATTCACTTAACTAATGGGGCAAAAGTCTTAAAATGGGGCAAAATTCACTTGGCAAATTTCTCACTTAGCAGCCTAAATTCTGAGCTCAGTTGTGGTTGTAAGTTGAGGACTACCTGTAGTGTAGGCAGACTTGAATTCTACCAACCCTTTCTTCCCTCAGATGAACAGGTAAGATTCTATCCCCCCAAGACCCAACAATAACCTGCCATTGCAAAACTCCGAGCCTTTTCATTCTATACTGCAACTCATCTGTGGTAGCTTTCCCATGACTGTTATTGATATTCTGATTGCCCTAGCCAATCACATTCTCTCTGTTAGAATGCACAGAGGATAAGAGTTAGGATTTTGTATGGTAAAATCAGGTGACTTTTTAATGTCAATCCGGCAAATAAGGAGAGCAGGAGTGAAATGCTCCCAGTTCAGCCCGGATCAATCGATCTGGTAGCGATGGCGGCGGGTGATTTGGAGAACCGGTAGCAAAAATCCCTGCCTCCCCCCTCCCCACCCATGCCCACCCAATCACCTGGTCGCTTGGTCGCCCGCTTGCTGCTTCTTTTAAAAAATGCTTTTAAAAGGTAAAAAAAAGGCTCTGACGATTACAGCTGAGATGCGCAATCGTCAGAGCCTTTTTTTTACTTTTAAAAGCATTTTTTTACAACCTATTCAGCCAAATAGCTTGTAAAAAATGTTTTTAAAAGTAAAAAAAGGCTCTGGCGATCACAGCTGAGTTGCACAATCATCAGAGCCTTTTTTTTTTACATTTTTTACAACCAATTCAGCTGAATAGGTTGTAAAAAATGCTTTTAAAAGTAAAAAAAAAAAGATCACTCGCCACAGCTGATCACCCCCCCATGCGCTGTTCTACTTACCCCATGCCTCCTTTTGGCATGCACTGGCGTGCACGCACACCTAGCGTTTGGTGCATGGCACACATTGCACATGTGCATGCGCAGCGCGCATGCGCAGCCAGCGAACTACTAGTAAACCAGTTCAGATTTCACCACTGAAGGAAAGGGAGTTTATTATTTGGAGATTGGATGGGGCCAGAAGGATAGTTGGGTTTGGTTAAATATCCCTAAAATAGAATTGAACATTTGTGCCACTTGTGCCTTTTGGGTTGTATAAAAAAATAACAACAACCTTGCTTTGGTTTCTAAATGAACCAAACCAGCCCAAATACTTTTATTTGTGAGGTTTCTGGTGCTCTTTGAGCTTGGTTGTTTTCTTGAAGAAATTTCATACTTCTGTTTTGTACATGAAACATTTGAGCTGGCTATTCCTTGCTCGGAATGATTCATACCAATATTGTTGCACTTCCTGTACAGTAAGAAAAATAGAGAGCTGCCTGTACTTTTAAATCACCACTTCTACTTGAATAATGCATATCCTTGATTTTATTTTCTACTGAATTTACTGGATCTATATGGCTGTTATATTCCATCAGGGAACTGACTAATTCACACTCAAAAGCACATGATGTTCACTTTCACCAATCCTTATGCAATTCTCCTCCCAAATAATTTTTCTTCCAGCTGTATTTAATCACAGATTTTTTTTAAGGCAAATACAGCTTCCCTGTACAATAGAGCCCAATATAAAGCAAGGGTGCAGTACTATCAATTTTATTTCTGCAATACTGTCACGCTCCTCTTACAAGGAAGGGAAATCAAGCCAGGGAAAGGTCTTGGGGTTTGTTTGTTTTTTTGAAGACTTTAAGAAACAGATTGAAAGTGACTAGTAGAGATTAAGATCTGGTGCACTGGAAATTGGTTTGTGAAATTAACTAGAGACAGAATTGCTCCAGAAATATAGACAGGAGAAATAGATTCAAGGGGCTAGATGTGGATAAAAAATGTTAGCTGCGCTCTCTTCAAAATGGACATAAATGTGCGGAACCAAAGGAATGTTAATAAAAATCTACATACTGTAGAGATACAGAGAGAAAATTGGCCTTAACAAATGCATACAAGTGGTGGAAATTCAATTATTATTATTATTTTATAATATAAAATACAAAAAGTAGGAAAACAAATGGTAGGAAAAATAGGGTAGGGAAAGGGGAAGGGAAGAATGCAGAAAGAAAGGAAAAAGAAAGAAAAGGTATTGACTTCTGATTCCTTTTAGTACAGTATAAGATACGATAGTAACATCCAACCACAACTTTTTACTTTTACATAGTAGTATATACTAGCCATTTCTATATCAATAAATCTATCTAATCGGTACAACCCAAAATCAAAGTTTCATTTTTTCCCCACTTCAAGCACAAAATCCAGAACTGGTTTCTAAAAATACTTGTGTATTTTTTTTCCTTTTATCAAAGCAGTCAATTTAGCCATCTCTGCTAATGCCATCAACTTTTGCAGCCATTTGTCCATTGTGGGGATTGAAGTGTCCTTCCATTTTTGTGCATAAAGTAATCTTGGTGCCGTCAACATATATAACATCAGGGAATTCAATTTTTATTTTTATTTTATTTATTTACATTTTTATGCCGCCCGTCTCCCCGATAAGGTGACTCTGGGTGGCTTACAAGTTATAAAACGAATAAAAATAGTTCAAATATTAAAAAATTAAAATGACAGAGATTAACATCTTATTAAGAACTGTACTAAAACCACAAGTATGAGAACTAAGAGATGGATGGGACAGAGATAAGGTCTTTTTACCCAGTCAGCTTCCTTCAGCAGTGAGTATACCCCTTGGGGACCCAGACCAACCAGCAAACCCTTCCAGAAGGCCAAAAATGAGGGGGCAGTTCTTACACCCCAAAAAAACCTCTTTTTCTTCACTCCACCTGCTTCAATTCCTTAGCAGACCGGATCCATAGCAAACCTTTTCTGCTGGCATGAGTGAGACAGACTTGTTGGGCATTTTGAAAGTGCGTTCAATTGGTCACCAAAATGATGGTCTTTTACTTCTCCCCTTTTCTCTGGAAGTTAAGAGAAATGTGTTGTGTGTACATGATAAGAACAGTATATACGATGTTGTATATTGTATACCTACTGACAACTAGGAAAACCTGTCATCGCAGAGCAGTGCTTCACACAGCAGTGCTTCTAGCATAAATTTTCCCTTGGCCTCTGTTTTATCTACTCCATATCTTCCTATAGACCAGACATCTCAATCTTGGCAGCTTTAAGACTTGTGGACTTTAACTCCCAGAATTCCCCAGCCAGCACATAATGGCTGGCTGAGGAATTCTGGGAATTGAAGTCCACAAATCTTAAAGTTGCCAGGTTTGGAGACCCAATCTGCCACTCATTCTGGATGCCGCTAACTACCCTGTTTCCCCCAAAATAAGACATCCCCTGATAATAAGATCAATCAGGCTTTTGTGCGCATAACAATAAGGCCAAGCACTTATTTCAGGGTTCAAAAAAATATAAGACAGGCTCTTATTTTCAGGGAAACACGGTATCTCCAGCCATCATGGCCAAAGATAATGCAGATCATGCAAACCAATCTTATTTCATTCTTCAGCATAGTGACTAAATTAGTAGACCAGCGAAATACTGTGGACATAATATACTTAGACTTCAGCAAGGCATTTGAAAAAGTAGACCGCAATTTGCTTCTTCATAAGCTAGAAAAAACTGGGATAGATAGCTTCACCACCAGATGGATTCACAACTGGCTGACAGACTGTACTCAACGAGTAGTCTTTAATGGGTCTAAGTCTACCTGGAGAGAAGTAAGCAGTGAGGTGCCACAAGGTTCCGTCTTAGGCCCAGTATTCTTCAATATCTTCATAAAAGATTTAGATGAGGGAATAGAAGGGGAATTCACCAAATTTGCAGATGATACTAAGCTAGCAGGAATAGCTAACACCCTAGAAGATAGGCTTAAGATCCAGATGGATCTTGACACACTTGAACACTGGGCCCTATCTAACAAAATGAAATTCAATATAGAGAAAAGTAAAGTCTTACACTTAGGTAAGAAAAACCAAAAGCACACATATAAACTGGGGAAAACTAGGCTTAATAGCAGTGACTGTGAGAGGGATCTTGGAGTTTTAGTGGACAATCAGCTAAATATGAGCCAGCACTATGCAGCGGCAGCTAAAAATGCCAATGCAATCCTAGGTTGCATTAACAGAGGGATACAATCAAGATCAAGTGAGGTACTAATACCACTCTATAAAGCTCTAGTAAGACCACACTTAGAGTACTGCATCCAGTTTTGGTCACCACACTAGTGGTGGGTTGCTCCTGGATTGGTCTGATTCTTGCAAACCAGTAGTAAAAGCGGTGGAAGCTCTGCCCACCCATCCGGCTGTCATAATGGATGATCTGCGTGTGCGCAGAAGCTTCTGCACATGCGCAGAACTGGTAGTAAAGGTAAGTAGAACCCACCCCTGCACCACACTATAAAAAAGATGTTGAGACTCTACAAAAAGTGCAGAGGAGAGCAACCAGGATGACTAGGTGATTGGAGACTAAAACATATGAAGAACGGTTTACATGAACTGGGCATGGCTAGTCTAGTGAAGAGAAGGACCGGGGGAGACATGATAGCAGTGTTTCAATATCTGAGGGGCTGATGAAGAGAGGAGGAGGTCAAGCTGTTTTCCAAAGCAACTGAAGGCCAGACAAGGAATAATGGAGGGAAACTGACCAAGGAGAGATTCAACCTAGAAATGTGGAGGAACTTTCTGACAGTGAGAACAATCAACCAATGGAACAGCTTGCCTTTGGAAGTTGTGGGAGCTTCATCACTTGAGACTTTCAAGAAAAGATTGGACTGCCATTTGTCAGAAATGGAGTAGGGTCTCCTGCTTGATGGGGTTGGGGGGGTTGGACTAGATGAACTATAAGGTCCCTTCCAACTCTGTTAATCTGTTATGATAACACGAAAATTGTGGATTTTTATTTACTAAACAATTTCAAATTATCAGTATCTTTGAGGAACCTGAATTCAGCATACAAGAAATAGCACATTGCTATTATTAAAAGAAAAATAAATGGTAACAGTTACTATTAATCTCACAACTTCACAATTTTAGGCACATTAGAGATATCCTCTTCCTGAAAGCCAGCCGATTTCTCAAATACTTTTCTCTCTGTTTTGCTCTCACCTTCAGTAATGCCAGTATTACTCATTTCTAACATATCTGAAACAAGGCATTTCAGGTTATAGGGCTGCTATAATTGCAGCATTAGGAAGAGGCTATGGCTCTTATTCTTACCTGCTTTTGGAATGAAATACTCAACATTTCATGTACAGCTTATATGGAAATAGCAAATCTCTAGCATGCATTTTTTTTAAGGAGACTAGTTTGACTTCAGGATATTTTGTGATGTCCATGTACACCTAGTCATCCTGTTACACATTGTTACACACTATCAGTGCCTAAGTATCCTTTGGTGGTAGCTATATTATGAATGTGCTAACCACTTGTTCTCAAAACTCCCCAAATGCTGAGATTCATTATTTATTTATTTATTTATTTTATTTATTTATTAAATTTGTATACCGCCCTTCTCCCGAAGGACTCAGGGCGGTTCACAGCCAAGTAAAATAGACAATATATAAATACAATTTAAAATACACTTAAAAAACTTATTAAAATTGGCCACAATTAAAATTTAAAACTAAAACCCATTTAAAAACCCATAAATTTAAAAACTAACCCAGGCCAGCGCAGATAAATAGGTAAGTTTTAAGCTCATGCGAAAGGTTCGGAGGTCCGGAAGTTGACGAAGTCCTGGGGGGAGGTCGTTCCAGAGGGCGGGAGCCCCCACAGAGAAGGCCCTTCCCCTGGGCGTCGCCAGACGACACTGTCGCGCCGACGGCACCCTGAGGAGTCCCTCTCTGTGAGAGCGCACGGGTCGGTGAGAGGTATTCGGTAGCAGCAGGCGGTCCCGTAAGTAGCCCGGCCCTATGCCATGGAGCGCTTTAAAGACGTTCACCAAAACCTTGAAGCGCACCCGGAAAGCCACAGGCAGCCAGTGCAGCCTGCGCAGGATAGGTGTCATTCGGGAGCCCCGAGGGGCTCCCTCTATCACCCGCGCAGCTGCATTCTGGACTAACTGTAGCCTCCGGATGCCCCTCAAGGGGAGCCCCATGTAGAGAGCATTGCAGTAATCCAGACGAGACGTCACAAGGGCGTGAGTGACCGTGCATAGGGCATCCCGGTCTAGAAAGGGGCGCAACTGGCGCACCAGGCGAACCTGGTGGAAAGCTCTCCTGGAGACGGCCGTCAGGTGTTCATCAAAAGACAGCCGTTCATCCAGGAGAACGCCCAAATTGCGCACCCTCTCCATCGGGGCCAATGACTCGCTCCCGACAGTCAGCGGAGGACTCAGCTGACTGTACCGGGATGCCGCCATCCACAGCCACTCTGTCTTGGAGGGATTGAGCTTGAGCCTGTTTCTCCCCATCCAGACCCGTACGGCTTCCAAACACCGGGACAGCACTTCGATAGCTTCATTGGGGTGGCCCGGTGTGGAAAAGTACAGCTGAGTGTCATCAGCGTACAGCTGGTACCTCACACCGAAACCACTGATGATCTCACCCAGCGGCTTCATATAGATGTTGAACAGAAGGGGCGAGAGGATCGACCCCTGCGGCACCCCACAAGTGAGGCGCCGCGGGGTCGACCTCTGCCCCCCCGTCAACACCGTCTGCGGCCGGTCGGAGAGATAGGAGGAGAACCACCGATAAACGGTGCCTCCCACTCCCAATCCCCCCAACCGGCGCAGCAGGATACCATGGTCGATGGTATCAAAAGCCGCTGAGAGGTCTAATAGGACCAGGGCAGAGGAACAACCCCTATCCCTGGCCCTCCAGAGATCATCCACCAACGCGACCAAAGCCGTCTCAGTGCTGTAACCGGGCCGGAAGCCGGCCTGGACCGGGCCCAGATAGACAGTTCCCCCCAGGTGCAGGGGAAACTGATATGCCACCATACTCTCTACAACCTTCGCGGCGAAGCGAAGGTTGGAGACCGGACGATAATTACCTAAAACAGCCGGGTCCAGGGAAGGCTTCTTGAGGAGGGGCCTCACCACCGCCTCTTTCAAGGCGGCCGGAAAGACTCCCTCCAACAAGGAAGCACTCGTAATCCCCTGGAGCCAGCCTCGTGTCACCTCCCGAGTGGCCAGCACCAGCCAGGAGGGCACGGGTCCAGTAAACACGTGGTGGCATGCAGTCTACCCAGCAACCTGTCCATGTCCTCGGGAGTCACAGGGTCAAACGCATCCCAGACAACATCACCAAGACCGCCCTCGGACGCCCCATCCGAATCGCCACAATTTTGGTCCAGACCGTCCTTAAGCTGAGCGATTTTATCGTATAGATAACCGTTAAACTCCTCAGCACGTCCCTGCATCGGGTCATCCCGCTCCCCTGGTGAAGGAGGCGGGCCACCAAACAGGGCAGCTGGGCGGTTATCTGCCGACGCAATGAGGGAGGAGGCGTAGCAACGCCTCGCTTCCCTCAATGCCACTAGGTAGGTCCTAGTATAGGATCTAACTAGTGTCCGATCAGCCTCTGAGCGGCTGGACCTCCAGGAACTCTCTAGGCGTCTTCTTCGGGGGTTCAACCCCTCAGCTCCTCGGAGAACCAAGGGCGGTTGGGATCTGCGCCGGGTCAGAGGCCGCAAAGGCACGACACGGTCTAAGGCCCCAGCCGCAGCCCGTTCCCAGGCTGCAGCTAGTTCCTCTGCCGTGCCGTGAGCCAGACCCTCAGGAAGTGGCCCAAGCTCCGTCTGAAACCTCTCTGGGTCCATTAGGCGCCTGGGACGGTACCAACGTAATGGTTCCGTCTCCCTGCGGTGTTGGGTAGCGGTCAGAAAGTCCAGGCGAAGGAGAGAGTGATCTGACCATGACAAAGGTTCAATGACTATTTCCTTTAAGTCCAGATCTCTCAACCACTGACCAGAGACAAAAATCAGGTCCAGTGTGCCTCCCCCGATGTGAGTGGGGCCATCCACTACTTGAGTCAGGTCCAAGGCCGTCATGGAAGCCAAGAACTCCCGAGCTACCGTCGATGACGAGCCAGCAGATGGCAGATTAAAGTCCCCCATGACTAAAAGTCTGGGGGTCTCCACTGCCACCCCGGCAAGCACCTCTAGAAGCTCGGGCAGGGCAGCTGTCACGCAGCAAGGAGCCAGGTACGCGACCAGCAAGCCCAACTGACATCTACGACCCCACCTCACAAAGAGGGATTCACACCCGCAATCTGAGGTACAGTGGTCTCCTCGGCTCTAGACTCTCTTTAATAACAACCGCCACCCATCCACCCCTACCCTGGGCACTCGGCTGATGGAATGCACGGAAACCCGGTGGGCACATCTCGACCAGGGGCACGCCCCCTTCAGTACCCAACCAGGTCTCCGTAACGCCTATAATATCCGTGGCACCCCCCTGAATCAGATCATATATTAGGGGGGCCTTATTGGCCACGGACCGTGCGTTGCATAACATCAGACGAAGGCCCAGGCTCTGAGAGTCTTGACCATCCGGGAAACGGGTGAAGTCAGGGGGATCGGGGCACGCGATCGCCTGCATACATCGAACGCGTGACCCCTTGCATCGATACGATCCCCCCCTTCCGCCATATCTGCCCCTCCCACTTACCGTGCAAATAGACTCACCCTCACACAAAGGAACACACTCCCCCCCCATAACCTCCGAACCCATTTGACAGTCGCCACGAGCATGCGCTGGAACTGGTTTCCCTCCCGACGGGCTACCCCCATCACCCGCCCTACCCCTCCCACCCCTTAAAATTGCCCTGTCTAAAAACCCCCAAAGGCTCTTTCTTCTCGCATGCCACCTCTGTGGGTCCCAAGACCCGTCATTGAGGCCGGCCCTTGGTAGCGATATGGGCCATTCCTGCGAGGCGGGGGCACCTCGCAGGCGCAAGAGTTCATGTACAGTGTAGCGCATAGAAAAAGTGCGAATCGACGAGGGATGCTAAGATGGTAAAATCCCAAAGAGATAAAATGGTGAATCTTCCAGCGGGAGTCCAGTTGGTAAAAGGACAGATGGAGCAGGAACCGGATAGCGATGACAGAGCAGGAACAGACAGGCCGGCAATCTCCATAGTGTGCCTATGGGGAATAGTTCTACAAGGTCTTAGTCAAGTAGAAATGGCTATCGGTCTGTCCGGGTCCATAGACCAGTCCAAGCTATTCCAATCCAGTCCAATCCTCTCCATAACCCGCAGATGGACATGCATGACCGACCAGTTTAGGTGATCCAAAGTCCGGTATGGGAGGGGGGGGGGAAGGGGAGGTAGAAATACGATGGAGCAAGCCAGGCCTCCAAGGGCCATTTGATGACACGCAAAACAGGCCACAAGAGGGGACAAACTTCAGCCATGAATCCGGCCTCCTCTCCCACCGAGGCCTCACCACACCCATCCATTGGTGGGACTGCCAAACACAGGGCGCCATTGGGCAGGCGCCTCGCAGTCCACAAGGCCTCGCCGGGCCCAACCAGCACCGAAGAAACTGGCGCCGATGGAGCTGGCGCCAACGGAGCTGGCAGGCCCACTGACAGCCAAAAAACGGGTCGGGATTCGAATCCACAACCCGAAGCTGTCGGAGCCAGGCCGGGACCGCCGCCGACGATCTCCCGCCGCTGGAGCTTGGCCAGGATCGCCGGGGTCGCCGCTGGAATCGCCGCTGGGATCGCCGCTGGGGCAGGGCTGAAATCACCGCTGGGGCAGGGCCGGAGCCAAGGCCGGAGCCCGCAACAAGCCGCAGGCCTCCCTCGCCTCTCTCGCCTCCCTCGCGTCCTCGCCGCCTCCAAAATGGCCGCCCCTTCCGGACCGCCTCTCCGTCCCTCGGCCCGTTCTCGGCTGCCGTATGTCCCGAGAGGCCACAAACCTCTCCAGCGGCAGCCAGATAGATCATACCCCACACCGAGGGACCGGAGAAGCCTGGTGAGTCAGCCGAAGTCTCCATTTCCTGGGAAAGCCACCATCGCCGAATTCGGACTCTTCTAAACCGCCACCATTCTCGCGCATGCGCAGAGCCTCACTTAATTTCATGTAGATTCAACTGAAACAATTAGTAGGCTATAAACAAAAATTCAGTTCTTATATCAACATTTTAATTCAATGAATTTATTTTGAACTGTGATTGAAATGGGACTGAGTACATCAGATATCTCTTTGCCATCTCATTTTATGGCACACATTTCCCAGGATGCAACAGCGCTGCCTTCACGTTGGCACATTTCATGGCTCCAAGCACACAGATCGTTGATGT
Source organism: Ahaetulla prasina (assembly GCF_028640845.1). Lineage (NCBI taxonomy): Eukaryota > Metazoa > Chordata > Lepidosauria > Squamata > Colubridae > Ahaetulla > Ahaetulla prasina. The sequence goes on along the minus strand of NC_080540.1, from coordinate 277,152,840 downwards.
CCTCCTTTGGTTTCTAGACCCGTATTGAATGCAATAGACCTGTTCTTCACCCTTTGGACACTGATTTGGAAGCAGACAGGTACAGTGCAACCTTTCTTCTGCAAATAGATAAAAATGTATGATCATTTAGTTTTACAGGTAGTCCTCAACTTACAACAGTTCTTCTAGTGACTGTTCGAAGTTACAATGACACTGGACACTTTTCACACATCTTATCTTATCTTTTCTTTTATGTACACTGAGAGCATATGTACCAAGACAAATTGTATGTCCAATCACACTTGGCCAATGAAGAATTCTATTCTATTCTATTCTATTCTATTCTATTCTATTCTATTCTATTCTATTCTATTCTATTCTATTCTATTATGTAAAGGTAAAGATAAAGGTTCCCCTCACACATACGTGCTAGTTGTTCCCAACTCTAGGGGGCGGTGCTCATCTCTGTTCCAAAGCTGAAGAACCAGCGCTGTCCAAAGACGTCTCCATGGTCATGTGGCCGGCATGACTAAACATCAAAGGCGCACGGAACGCTGTTACCTTCCCACCAAAGATGGTCTCTATTTTTCTACTTGCATTTTTTACGTGCTTTCGAACTGCTAGGTTGGCAGAAGCTGGGACAAGGAACAGGAGCTCACCCCGTTACACGGCAGCACTAGGGATTCGAACCGCTGAACTGCCGACCTTTCGATCAACAAGCTCAGCGTCTTACCCACTAAGACACCACGTCCCTTATTCTATTATGACTGTTACAGTATTTGCTTGATCATGTAATCAAAAAATGATCTACTGAGCATGTCCAAGATGGCGCCGCCCTGCTGATCGGGGGAGCGGCAGTGGGCCTTTTCGGGCCCTGTCCGGTTCTGGGGGGGGGCCTTGGTGACATCTTAGGCCCCCGGACCTGATGGAGGAGCATCCAGTCACCCGGAGGAGGGGTGACTTGGCGCAGGACGACTCCGGGGGGCGTTGGGAGGAGCCCCGGAGCGTCCTGCTGCAGCGGTGGTCATGGCGGCTGGCCGGCTTGCTGGGCGATCGCGGCTTGCCGCCGGCCTTTTTCGGCGGTCTGGCGGCGGCGGCGGCGGCGGCGGCAGCGACGGCGACGGGGGGTCACTGATGTTCAGGCCCCCTTGGACCCCGCCTGTGGGAGGAAGCGGTGGCGGCCCTGGCAGCTAGCCGGGCGGCTTGCTGGGCGGTCTGCGGCTTGCCTGGCTGCCGCCGGCCCTTTTTGGCACTCTGGCGGCGGCGGCGGCGGCGGGGGCCTTTGACATCTTGGGCCCCCTTAGATCCCCCGCCCTGATGGAGGAGGCTTCAGTCGTGGAGGAAGATGGAGGACGGGCGACTTCAGGGGCGAGGGGAGGAGCCCCGGAGCCCCGGAGGAGGCCCAGTGGAGATCTGGAGGGCCTACCGGGCCCCCGTCGGCCTTTGTTGGTTTTCTGGCGGTGGCGGCCTGGCTTTTTCGTCTGGCGTCGGTGGAGTGACTGGCGTCCCTTCCTAGTTGGGGGGGGATGTCGGTGGCCTCATGCGGCGGCGATGGGGCGCTTTGGTGACGACGGCCGGGCGGAGGTGGCCGGTGGCGGCGGCCTACCTCGGCGCTTCAAGGTGGCGGACGGCCTGTTTAACATCTCTACCATCGGTCCGCCCCCCCCCCTCTCCTTCTTCCTTAGTCCACCCCTGACTATTTATAGGTGGGTGGCGAACTGACTGAATGAGTGGTTTTGTTTTCTACCCCACGAGGATCACTATTGACTGCTTCCCATCAGGACTGACTGACAGACCGGTTGTGGTCACTGTATCATCTGTTACCATCTTGACCGGCCCAGGATGGGCCTCCTGCCGGACTTTCTTGGTGATGCGACGCCACGGCGGCTGACCTTCTTGCCCTGCGAGGCGCCCCTCTCGCGGGTTTGGCCCTCCATACTATCGAGGCCCACCTTGAGGACGGGCTTTGGAGCCCGAGAGGTGGCATGCTAAAAATAGGAGGCTTAGGGCTTTTAATTAGTTGTTTTAAGAAATTTTTAAGGGAGTTTTAATGGGGATTTTAAGGGTTGGGAGGGGAGGGATTGACGGGTGGGGAGAGAACCCGTCGGGAGGGGTGGGAGGGTTAGGGCGGGTATTGGGAGTAGCCCGGGTGGGGAGCCAGTCCTTGCGCTCGTGGCGGTTTAGTAATGGGTTCGGAGGTTATAGGGGGGGATTACGTTCCTTTTGGTGAGGGTGGTTCCATTTGCACGGTAAGTGGGAGGGGCAGATATGGCGGAAGGGGGGGACCGCATCGTTTTGGGGGGGCGCGCGCTCGATGTCTGCAGGCGATCGCGCGCCCCGATCCCCCTCCCTTCTCCCGTCCCCCGGATGGTCAAGACCCTCAGAGCCTGGGCCTTCGTCTGATGTTATGCAACACACGGTCCGTGGCCAATAAGGCCCCCCTAATACATGATCAGATTCAGGGGGGTGCCGCGGATATTATAGGCGTTACGGAGACCTGGTTGGGCACTGAAGGGGGCGTGCCCCTGGTCGAGATGTGCCCACCGGGTTTCCGTGCATTCCATCAGCCGAGGGCCCAGGGTAGGGGTGGTGGGGTGGCGGTTGTTATTAAGGAGAGTCTAGAGCCGAGGGAGACCACTGTACCTCAGATTGCCGGGTGTGAATCCCTCTTTGTGAGGTGGGGTCATAGGTGTCAGATGGGCTTGCTGGTCACGTACCTGGCTCCTTGCTGCGTGACAGCCGCCCTGCCCGAGCTCCTGGAGGTGCTGGCTGGGGTGGCAGTTGAGACCCCCAGACTTTTAGTCATGGGGGACTTTAACTTGCCATCTTCCGGCTCGTCATCGACGGCAGCTCGGGAGTTCATGGCTTCCATGACGGCCTTGGACCTGACCCAAGTAGTTGATGGCCCTACTCACATTGGGGGTGGCACTCTGGACCTGATTTTTGTCTCTGGTCAGTGGTTGAGAGATCTGGACTTAAAGGAAATAGTCATTGAACCTTTGTCATGGTCAGATCACTCTCTTCTTCGCCTGGACTTTCTGACCGCCATTCACCACCGCAGGGAGGCGGAGCCGATCGTTGGTTCCGTCCCAGGCGCCTGATGGACCCGGATGGGTTCCGGACGGAGCTTGGGCCATTTCCTGAGGTCTGGCTCACGGCTCGGTTGAGGAACTTGTTGCGGCCTGGGAGCGGGCGGCGGGGCCTTAGACCGTGTCGTGCCTTTGCGACCTCTGACCCGGCGCAGGTCCCAACCGGCTCCTTGGTTCTCCGAGGAGCTGAGAGGATGAAGCGCGGAGAAGGCGCCTAGAGAGTTCCTGGAGGTCTAGCCGTTCAGAAGCTGATCGGACACTAGTGAAGTCCTATACTAGGACTTACCTAGTGGCATTGAGGAAGCGGCGTAGCTCGCCTCCTCCCTCATTGCATCGGCAGATAACCGCCCAGCCGCCCTGTTTGGTGACCCGCTCCCTCCTACACCAGGGGCGGGATGACCCGATGCAGGGACGTGCTGAGGAGTTTAACGGTTATCTATACGATAAAATCGTTCAACCGGGATGGTTTGGACGAAGATTGGGGTGATACGGGTGAGACGGCTGAGGGCGGTCTTGGTGACATTTTATGGGATGAGTTTGACCCTGTTGCTCCCGAGGACATGGACAGGTTGTTGGGGAGGCTGAATGCCACCACATGTTTACTGGACCCGTGCCCCTCCTGGTTGGTGCTGGCCACGCAGGAGGTGACCCGAGGCTGGCTCCAGGCGTTCTGGCGCTTCTTTGGTGGAGGTGTCTTTCCGGCCACCTTGAAAGAGGCGGTGGTGAGGCCCCTCCTCAAGAAGCCTTGCCTGGACCCGGCTGTTTTAGGTAATTATCGTCCGGTCTCCAACCTTCGCTTCGCGGCGAAGGTTGTTGAGAGTATGGTGGCATATCAGTTTCCCTTACACCTGGATGAAACTGTCTATCTAGACCCGTTCAGTCCGGTTTCCGGCCCGGTTACAGCACGGAGGCGGCTTTGGTCGCGTTGGTGGATGATCTCTGGAGGGCCAGGGATAGGGGTTGTTCCTCTGCCCTGGTCCTATTAGACCTCTCAGCGGCTTTCGATACCATCGACCATGGTATCCTGCTGCGCGGTTGGAGGATTGGGAGTGGGAGGCACCGTTTATCGGTGGTTCTCCTCCTATCTCTCCGACCGGTCGCAGTCGGTGTTGACAGGGGGCAGAGGTCGGCCCGAGGCCCCTCACTTGTGGGGTGCCGCAGGATCGATCCTCTCGCCTTCTGTTCAACATCTACATGAAGCCGCTGGGTGAGATCATCAGTGGGTTCGGTGTGAGGTACCAGCTGTGCGGATGACACCCAGCTGTACTTTTCCACACCGGACCACCCCAACGAAGCTATCGAAGTGCTGTCCCGGTGCCTGGAGGCCGTACGGGTCTGGATGGGGAGAAACAGGCTCAAGCTCAATCCCTCCAAGACAGAGTGGCTGTGGATGCCGGCATCCCGGTACAGTCAGCTAAATCCGCGGCTGACCATCGGGGGGGGGGCATTGGCCCCGATGGAGAGGGTGCGCAACTTAGGCGTCCTCCTGGATGAACGGCTGTCTCTAGAAGATCATTTGACGGCCGTCTCCAGGAGAGCGTTCTACCAGGTTCGCCTGGTGCGCCAGTTGCGCCCCTTTCTGGACCGGGAGGCCCTTTGCACGGTCACTCACGCCCTTGTGACGTCTCGCCTGGATTACTGCAACGCTCTCTACATGGGGCTTCCCTTGAAGGGCATCCGGAGGCTGCAGTTAGTTCAGAATGCGGCTGCGCGGGTGATAGAGGGAGCCCCTCGTGGCCCCCGCATAACACCCACCCTGCGCAGGCTGCACTGGCTACCTGTGGCCTTCCGGGTGCGCTCCAAGGTTTTGGTGACCACCTTTAAAGCGCTCCATGGCATAGGGCCGGGTTATCTACGGGACCGCCTACTGCGACCAGATACCTCTCACCGACCCGTGCGCTCTCACAGAGGGACTCCTCAGGGTGCCGTCAGCTAGGCAGTGTCGGTTGGCGACGCCCAGGGGAAGGGCCTTCTCTGTGGGGGCTCCCACCCTCTGGAACGAACTCCCCCCAGGACTCCGTCAACTTCCTGACCTTCGAACCTTCCGTCGCGAGCTCAAGACACATTTATTCATCTGTGCAGGACTGGCTTAGATTTTTAAATTTAGAGGGGTTTTAAATTGATTTTAATATTTATATTTGATATTTATATTTCTATTTTTAATAATTCGGGCGCTAGAATAAGTTTTTTAAGGATTATTTTAATTTGTATATTGATATTGATGTTTTATATGCCTGTAAACCGCCCTGAGTCCTTTGGGAGATAGGGCGGTATATAAATTCGAATAATAAATAAATAAATAAATAAATAAATAAATAAAATTCAGATGCTCGGCAACTGATTCATATTTATGACAGTTGCAGCATCCAGAATCATGTGTTTACCTTTTGCAACTTTCCGACAAGCAAAGTCAATGGAGAAGCCAGATTCACTTAACAACTCTGTTACTCACTTAATGATGACAGGATTCACTTAACAACTGTGGCAAGAAATGTAGTAAAATGGGGCAAAATTCACTTAACATCTGTCTCATTTAGCAACAAAAATGTTGGGTTCGATTATGGTCATACATCGAGGATTACCTGTACTTTAGTATTTTTTTTTTATTTGCATTTATATCCCGCCCTTCTCCGAAGAAGAAGAATTTTGTGTGTATGTGTGTGTGTGTGTGTTTTTTCATTTGGCATGCACCTATAGCTAAATGCTGTACAAGACCTATTTTGCAGTAAGCATCATAAAACCGAAATAAATCTTCTTAACAAGAATTGATTCTTGATCCATAATAACAACTTCCTAAGTTTTATAAAAACGACCCTTGTAATAGAAGTTGCTGGGGATTTGGGGTTTTTCTGCCTGATTATAAATCAACTCTTGCAATAAGGTTTTGTAGCCGAGATCCACATTCAGTTTTTCAGGAGTGGCAAAATAGAATAGAATTTTTTTATTGGCCGAGTGTGATTGGACACACAAGGAATTTGTCTTGGTGCATATGCTCTCAGTGTACATAAAAGAAAAGATACGTTCATCAAGGTACAACATTTACAACATAAATGATGGTCAATATATCAATATAAATCATAAATCAACAAAGTTACAGTCATACAGTCAAAAGTGGAAGGAGCTGGGTGATGGGAACGATGAGAAGATTAATAGTAGTGCAGATTTAGTAAATAGTTTGACAGTGTTGAGGGAATTAATTGTTTAGCAGAGTGATGGCCTTCAGGGAAAAACTGTTCTTGTGTCTAGTTGTTCTGTTGTGCAGTGCTCTATAGCGTCGTTTTGAGGGTAGGAGTTGAAACAGTTTATGTCCTGGATGTGAGGGATCCTCAGCAGATGGATGATGAGTAGGTAAGGCTATATCGTGCAATTTAGATAAGATTGGAATTTTCAGTGTATATCTGTTCAGAGTGATAAAGATGTGATAGAACTGGGGAGTTTTAATTTTATTTCATCAACAACTTCATCTACACCAAGGCTGTCAAACTCCCGGCCCGTCAGCCATATGCATCATGCGCTGGCCACGCCCCCACCCAGTTTAGCAAAAGGGGGGAAAGTCCCAATATGTCATGTGACGCTGCCATAATGTGAGTTTGACACCCCTGATCTACACCTTCTTACTAGATGTTTTAAGGCTTAAAATTGCAATTTTTTTGTTTCCCTGTGTCAATATAATGCAAAACAAACCCTACCAACCGTTCTTTAGGAGCAGATATAAAATAGATTCTGTTTTTAACTAGTGAGTTTTAAAGCAAGAGCAAAGGAGTTGGAAATTTTAACTTTAACCACACAAGGCTTTTTTTTTTAAAGACGATAAGCCAAATCTTTTTCTGTAGGAATCTCTGCCAAGGCAATTTACAGGAAAGTGCACAATTACTATCATCCTACCGCCCAGTGAAAAATAAGTTGCATAACAAACAGTGATCTGGGCATCATTTTCAGGAATATTTCACAACCACACATTTTTTTAAATCTTTTCTAAACAAAGCTAAATAAATAAAGGATGCATTTAAAGGGATTGTTAGATACTACGCTTTTAAGAAATCTCGGGGGACAGCAACATAATTCCACCCATTTTCCTTCTCGTCTCTTTCTATATGAAGCTTTTAAATGGGCCTTTATCTGGTCCAGTGCTTGGGAAGTCATACTATAGGACCATGATGGCAAACCTATGGTACGCGTGCCCAAAGTGGCATGCAAAGCTATGTCGCCCAGCACGCATGGCCTTGCCTGTTTGTCTTCCTGGTTTCTGGCACACATGTGCATGCAATGATCAGCTGTCCTTTGCGTGCGTGGCAGTGCCAAAAACCGGTGCGTGCGTGCGTGCTGGCCAGCTGATTGTCTGTTGCACATGCATGCCAGAACCCGAAAGTTCAACTTTTCCAGAGCGCGATTCTTTTGTACGCATGGCAGTGCCAAAAACCGGCCTGTGCCACGCATGCTGGGTAGCTGATCATTGGGCGTGCATGCATGCTAGAACCCAGAATTTCAGCTTTTCCAGAGCACGACCCTGACGAGCGTGTACGCGCAATGTTTTCGTGCAACCTTTTTGGCACTTGGTGCCGAAAAGGTTCGCCATAACTGCTAGAGGATGTCTCTTCCCAGAGTAGACTTGGAGAGAAGAGGAGAAGCAAAGTAGACAGGGAGGAAGAAGAAGCAGAAGACATCCCATTGTATCATAGAAGCTGACTTATGTGAATAATGAGAATCTGATTAACTGAAACTTAATTCCACATATTTAAAAAAATAGTAACGCACATTATTTATATATCTCCATAACCAAAATTATGTGCAAATTTTTATGCATTTCGTTTTTTAAAAAATAAAATAAAATCAACCATACAAATCAAATATTGAAATGTTTAAAAGACCTACCTGAACATCTTTCCCAGTCATAGCATACATCATATCCACAAGGCTCTTTCCTTCTTGTATTTGCTGAAAGATTTGCTCTCTCCATAGCCCACGTCAACCTGGTGTCATCATTGCAAGGTCCATTATGGATAAAATGGACTTGTTCATCATTCCTGCACTTTTCGGCCAGAAAATGACAGCTAGGATTTGTAACAGTTTGTGCAGATTGTACATCCAATACACAAATACCTTCTGAGCCAGTGCTGGAAAGCCAGGAAATATAAATAATATATTTGGAGACCATAAGATGCCATTAGTTTTCCTTACTTCCATATTTCTACAATATAATGCATTGCCTGAATAGTCAATATGCAAATATTTTATTGGCCAATGTTATCAACAATCTCCAATATTCAAGAGTTTAGCATATTGGGCAACTAAGCCTGTATAATCACCAAGCTTCAATTTGTCTCTCCTCTACAATGTCTCTGATGTTAATTTTGACACTATTAACTGGCTCATTAGAAAGAAATTAGCATTTTACCCTCTTTATTATCCCAATAGGCAAGGCTATAAACTCTATCTCAGAGTAGGTAGCCCCTTGGAATATTGGAACAATAGTTAACTTTTATAGGACCATTCTTCTCCCTTGACCAGTAACCACTGTATTTTAAGGAGGCAAAAAACATAAATTGCCTGAGCTACAATAAGTTTTTGAACCTGGGAGTATTATAATCAAATTAATGTTTTAGTCTGCTTGATTTATAACGATAATAATGTTCCTGTGAACCAGCTGATTTCATTTTTTTAGAATGTGCTTAAGTACTTTTTATAATTCTTTTCCTCTGAATACCAGCCAGTTATTAACAAGGCCTTAACTTATGAGCAATTTTAAAAACCATCTGTACTACAAAGGCCAGGGACCACAATTACTATCAGGAGAAAACCAAGCCGTAATAGCTCAGGCTGTTAGAAGCCTGTTATTAGAACACAGCAGCCTGCAATTACTGCAGGTTCAAGCCCGGCCCGAGGTTGACTCAGCCTTCCATCCTTTATAAGGTAGGTAAAATGAGGACCCAGATTGTTGGGGGGCAATAAGTTGACTTTGTAAATATACAAATAGAATGAGACTATTGCCTTATACACTGTAAGCCGCCCTGAGTCTTCGGAGAAGGGCAGGATATAAATGTAAATTAAAAAAAAAAAAAACCCTCAGAACAGTATTTCGAATTTTATCAAAAAGAGTACTGGTAATCTCTGCTTTGGAAATGCCCCCAGCCAGAGTTTTTGTTTTATTTACTTGTACTATGTAATACCTTTTAGGGTAAAATATGTCGATTTTTAAGTTTTTCCTTTCGAGACTGTTCTGAAATTCTGCAAAACATTTAATAACTCAGAGATTTGCAGAGCGCAGGTGAGTTGAAAAATTTGCAAAATAGCTTTCAGCCCTGACCCTGAACACCTTGCAAATGCTTCAGTACAACAGCTTATCTCTTTTCAACAACCCAGATATATTCACTGGGACATAATGACCCTTAGAACAAGGTGACCTCCATTTTGTTTTTGGTCTTCAGGAGATATTGAATTTCATCTTACCTTTGCAAAGCTTTTAGAAATCACTGAGCCAAATTATTTAGTTCAGCTGTAACTGATGAAGTTCAGCACAAACGGTAGCCTAATGAGTATGGGCCACCTGCTATATTTATATATATAGTCCCCCAGAGACCAATAAATTTTCTAATTTTGCTCTCCACCTGTACCTACAAAAAACAGGGATGCTTTTCCTGCTGAAGAAGAATCAGCTGCCAGCAAAAAATAAGAAGGCTGCCAAATTATAGGCAGATTATAAAACCAGAAATCTGATCGATGTAGAATATTTCACACCTACACTTACCTGCAGTCCTCTTCCGGGGATATGCAGACACAATGAGAATTCACCTCTTTTTTCCCAAGACTGCAATTATCTTTGACCTGAAGTGGCTCACCTAAAGAAGGAATAAAGAGAAAGAGGGAAAGATTTCAAATGAGCTGACAAGCAGATTGTGAGATTTAGCATCCTAGTATAATCTGAACAAGAAATAAAAGTTAGACATTTCAACTGGGATCATGCTCAGTCAAGAAAGAACTGTTTATGATGCTTCAAACAGAGTATCATACTCAAGACACACAACCCAAGACACACGTTAATTAGACATGGAAGGCTAGAATTGTACACTCCTCAAAAACCTGCTTCAGTCTATAAGAGACCTAGATGATATAAGATAGAGGTATGAAAGAGATGTTTCTCTTGAGATTGCACAAGAAAATATGTAAACACCCCACCAACATATTGTAATTGGTTTGATGAGATTTTTATGTTTGTTTGTTGTCAAAAAATAAAAAATTCTTTAAAAAAAACCTGCTTCAGTCTACTCTTCATCTAGGGCAGAAGTTTGTGAGACCACCTTCATTTATTTGCTAAGAACTGTTCATCAGACTGTGTAGGGGTCCTCGCAACTTTGCTTATCAACACTGGAGGACATAGCTTTGTCAGTTTTTGGAGATATTTTCTTTAAAGTAACATGCTCTGGATCAGGGGTTTCCAACTTTGGCAACTCTAAGACTTGTGGATTTCAGCTCCCAGAGTTCCTCAGCCAGCTTACCCTGGGAGTTGAAATCCACAAGTCTTAAAGTTGCCAGGGTTGGAGACCCCTGCTCTGGATCACTTGGAATGAATTGGCATAGGACTTACTATGAGGCAGCCAAGGGATCTCTTCAAATCTTGTTTAACCTTCTAAAATCTAACTATGCTTACAATAAGACAATAATTACCACAATTGCTACCAACCTGCCTTCCATTGAGGACCTGTATACTGCATGAGTCAAAAAGAGGGCTGTGACAATATTTACAGACCCCTCGCATCCTGGAGATAAACTGTTGCAACTCCTACCCTCAAAACAACGCTATAGAGCCCTGCACACCAGAACAACTAGGCACAAGAACAGTTTTGTCCCAAATGCCATCACTCTGCTAAACAAATAATTCCCTCAACACTGTCAAACTATTTACTAAATCTGCACTACTATTACTCTTCTTATCATTCCCATCACCCATCTCCTTCCACTTATGACTGTATGACTAACTTTGTTGCTTGTATCCTTACGATTTATATTGATATTGTTTCCTGATTGCTTATTTGTAGCCTATGACTATCATTAAGTGTTGTATCATTAAGTGTTAAATTTGTACTCTATGACTATCATTAAGTGTTGTACCTTAGGATTCTTGATGAAGGTATCTTTTCTTTTATGTACACTGAGAGCATCTGCACCGAGATAAATTCCTTGTGTGTCCAATCACACTTGGCCAATAAAAAATTCTATTCTATTCTATTCTTTTGCAAAGAGGTATCTCCCTTTCCATTATTTTTAGACTAAATGTCATTCATGGCAATCGCATGGTCATTCCAAAAAGGGTCAGAAAACAAACTTCTCTACAAAGAATGGGGTGCTGCTGTAGGCATATCAGATCTTTTGAAGATTTAGAAGAATTCCTGAAGTTATTTTGTTCATTTTGAGAAAAAAATAAAATACCAACTAAACATTGCTTGTGGTTAATGCTCATCTCACCAAGAATGCTTCTGAAGCCACCTGCTCAAATTTATGTAAAAAAAAATCATCTCCTCAATAGAAATCCTTAATTCCCTACAAATAGTAGAATAGAATAGAATAGAATAGAATAGAATAGAATAGAATGGAATGGAATGGAATGGAATGGAATGGAATGGAATGGAATGGAATGGAATAGAAGAATGCTGTCGGATGGCAATCTGTATTCAGATTACTGTTTCCCAATTTAATTTGAATAGTAGACATATTTTAGATTTCCAGGGTCAATTTTTTTATTAGAAGATAAGATCCAGTCTGTGAAATCAGCTGCAAAATAAAGGATTGGGTATACATCTAGCAGCATTAAAGGACAAAGGACTTCTGAGCATTTGTTTCAAATCAGGCTTTCAATAGCAAGACTGAATTCACACACTCCTTTTGCACAATTTTCCACACTTATCACTGCTTAGATGGACTAAGTAAGATATCATTTCAGATTTACACCACATTATAGGTTTATCAGTAATTCCCAAAGTATATTCTATCTTTCTTGCTGTACAAATATTCCCATCACTAAATCTTCAACACAGAATAGCAAGCAAAAAAATAAAAATAATACTAATGAACAATTAACAGCGAACATGAAACATACTTTGCCTGCAATCAAGTGAGTTGAGAATAGCAGGGATCCAGGACATTTGATCCCCACATATGAAAGTCCCTAGACCTGTAAGACTGTACCCCCTAGGACAGCTCATGTGGATCTTGTCCCCAACATCATACTGAATTTTAAATGGGGTCACATGGACAGCATCTGAAACTAATGGTCTGATACAAGCCAACCCTGGAGTTTAAGAAAAAAAAGTTACAATTTACATTTTTTTTTAAACCTGATTCAATACAAAGCATGATCAGGCAATATACTCAAATATATAAGTATATGCAATATAAAAATATGACTTAAGCATACAAATCAAGCATCAGAATAAAACTAGGATTTTAAAAATTCCCTTATATTAGGACCAAAGATCTAAAAAGCATTCAAATATGGTCTAAAACAGGGCTCTCCAACCTTGGTCCCTTTAAGACTTGTGGACTTCAACTCCCAGAGTTCCTCAGCCAGCTTTGCTGGCTGAGGAACTCTGAGAGTTGAAGTCCACATGTCTTAAAGGGACCAAGGTTGGAGACCCCTGGTCTAAAACAAAACAAAACAAAAATATTTAGAGAAATGAAAGATATTTTTAAACAGTAACTGTCCTTAATAGTCACATACTACTTTTTTTCCTTCTAAAAATATGGGTCATGTGCCCCCACCCTGAACATGTCAGCTGAACCTGGCTGGGAAATTCTTCCTGAGGAATTCTGGGAGTTGGAGTCCACACATTTTAAAACTCCCGAGGTTGAGAAATGCTGCTTTAGCACCATCTTTCCCTAAGTGTAAAATAGCCTGAAACTTGATTTTACTTTTTCTGGATGCTGAGAGAAAACAGAGGTCTATTTAAATCCATATGACTATGCCCAGGGGTGAAATCCAGCAGGTTTTGACAGGTTCTGGAGAAATGGTAGCAGAAATTTTGAGTAGTTCAGAGAACCGGTAGCGGAAATTTTGAGTAGTTCGGAGAACCGGCAAATGCCACCTCTGGCTGGCCCCAGAGTGGAATGGAAATGGAAATTTTGCGATATCCTCCGTCAGGAGCGGGGAGAGAATGTGGATTTTGCAGTATCTTTTCCCTGCCACGCCCACCAAGCTACACCCACAGAATCGATAGTAAAAAAATTTGAATTTCACCACTGACTATACCCCTTTCTCTGTTGAAACATGAACAGCCACCAGCATAAGAAATCTTTCTATTTTTCTTCACCTTACAGGAAAGATGAGATTATGGTAATAAAATTATTAATTATATTTAACCCCATCTTTCCTGTAAGGATTACATATTCTTAACTTTCCTTAAGGAGCTTAGACCTGCATACTTTTTCATACAATCTTATAGGATTGATTAGAATTAAGTCATTTTAATTCATGAGTAGGAATTTGAACCAAAGTCTTTCTGGTCAAATAAAGATGTCCTGGCCATTGCATTAAGTTGGCTCATTCTAAGGGTAACACATGTAGCTGTTTCCTAAGCAACAATAGGATTACCAGGAGTAAAACTAGACTGATAAAGGCCATCTTCTCTTTGGAATAAAATACAAATTTTTTCTATCCTTCTATTGGGGCATACCAAACGTTGATCTTCCTCTCAAAGAAATTGAAAATGTCTGCACATTAAAATGCTTAATATTGGAATGGACAAAGCATTTTAGTCTGCACTGCATACTGATAAAGACAATACTATCAAGCCATTTGGATCAGGGCAGTTGAAACTGAGTTTAAACCCACTGAGTTTAAAAATCCAAACATGTTTTTTCATTTCACCTTTGATGCAATGTATTATTAATCATAAGACATTTGATTTACTTCCTTTTTATCCAATGTATCATGTTTCTTACATTGGCACTCAACGTTCTGCTGTTCTGCCCAAGTTTTGTCTGCAAGGCAGCGAAGGAATGGATATCCTGAGCGAAAATAGCCACTGAAGCAAAGCACTTCTGCTTGTTCTCCAACATCATAACACGGTTTTTCATTCTACAAAGTAAAAGTTTAGTGCAATAAGTGGAATATTCATTACATGAATTCTAAGTTTTAGACTTTGAAAGCAGTATTGATACCTACAATAATTTGAGTTCTCATGGTAGCGACAAAAGTATCAGGAATTAAAGCAGTTATAAAATAAACATAACAAAAGAGGGTAGGGCTAAAGAGAATGGTCTTCAAAAAAAAAAAAGGAAACTAGTTTAAGATAATGGCAGTAGGTTTTTAAAAATACTCCTGGTGTTAAGGAAAAAGTTAATATGCAGCTGAATATTTGATTGTGCATGTCAAAATGGATAGCTTTATGAGTGTACCAAGAGATGAGGGATGTAATGGGGAGCTTAAGATTGATTAAAAATATTCAATATGTAAGCATGAATCACTGCCCAGATTTATAGTAGCTTCTACTTTTAAGATAATTTTTCTTTAAAACCAATGGAGGATGCAAGACTTTGCCTTGTCGAAAAGTCCAATGGGACTTAATAATAATAATAACAACAGAGTTGGAAGGGATCTTGGAGGCCTTCTAGTCCAACCCCCTGCCCAGGCAGGAAACCCTACACCATCTCAGACAGATGGTTATCCAACATTTTCTTAAAAATTTCCAGTGTTGGAGCATTCACAACTTCTGAAGGCAAGTCGTTCCACTTATTAATTGTTTTAACTGTCAGGAAATTTCTCCTTAGTTCTAAGTTGCTTCTCTCCTTGATCAGTTTCCACCCATTGCTTCTTGTTCTACCCTCAGGTGCTTTGGAGAACAGCCCGACTCCCTCTTCTTTGTGGTAACCCCTGAGATATTGGAACACTGCTATCATGTCTCCCCTAGTCCTTCTTTTCATTAAACTAGACATACCCAGTTCCTGCAACCATTCTTCATATGTTTTAGCCTCCAGTCCCCTAATCATCTTTGTAATTATACACTCACATTTGTTCCCAGTGGAGTTTGAGGCAAAATTCCTTAATGTCTGTGAATGTTAGAGATTTATCTCTGGAACAGAAGTATCAGGGGTGAATTCCAGCAGGTTCTGGAGAACTGGTAGTGGACATTTTGAGCAATTCAGAGAACTGGCAAATACCACCTCTGGCTGGCCCCAGATTGGGGTGGGAATGGAGATTTTGCAATATCCTTCCCCCAGGAGTAGGGAAGGAATGGGGATTTTGCAGTATCCTTCCCCTGGAGTAAGGTGGGAATGGAGATTTTGCAGTATCCTTCCCCTGCCATGCCCACCAAGCCACACACACCAAACCACACCACACCACACCACGCCCACCAAGCCCACAGAACAGATAGTAAAAAAAATTGAATTTCACCACTGAGAAATATGAATAGTACATTCATCTTTTCCAATATAGCACTCTCCAGAAATTCGACTCCTCAAATTCCTCTCTGAGAATTCTGACATATAAAGGATGGAATTGTGATAGCATCTCACAAATTCATTTCCAGGAGCAATTCATCTCAAGAGCCTAAAAAGGCACTTTAGCATTAGTGCTATTTGGTGAAAGATTGGGATCCACTTAGACAAGTGTCAAAGCCTTTTCTAGTCCATTATATGCTGCTAACCCTGATGAATCCATTTTCTGGTGCTTCTGGAGTGAAACATCCTATGTCACATTTAGGTTTTATCCGGCCTTCTTCAGTATAGTCATCATCGTTTACACAAGTAGCATCCCTGTAATTGAAACACCGTCCATTTAGGAATTCATATACATATAAAGCAAAAAGTCATAGATAATCAGTGGATTGCAAACAATCTTGAGATGCCAAAGACAAATATCCAATTCTGTTACATTCATTTTATGTTTGGCAATGCCCCAACATCTAGGAGAGATGTTTATAACTTTCTGATTTGCTCTGCCTCCTTCTTTCAGATTTAGAGTAGGGGTCTCCAACCTTGGTCTCTTTAAGACTTGTGGACTTCAACTCCCAGAGTTCCTCAGCTAGCAACTTCTGGGAGTTGAAGTCCACAAGTCTTAAAGGGACCAAGGTTGGAGACCCCTGATTTAGAGAGTTCTTGGAAAATGGCTTCCTCAATTTCAAAATGCTGATAGCAAAACTTGGGCTGCATCCCCATGAAGGATCTCAAAGGGGACATTTATCTTTCTTCAGCAATCACCTTTTCAGGTGTTAATGGGGACTGTCATACTTTATACCCTTGATGCTTTTTATAAAAATTCACTTTCTATATTTTGAGATCTTGGACTTCCTCATTCACAAAGACATCTGGGGGGGTGTACATTTTGCACAACAAAATGCATATTTTGTTACTTTAACAAAATTGTGGCTTCCTGAGAATACCCCTGGTATTTTATAATGTCTTACTGGCTTTTAAACATTGAAATAAAACACCGTTCCTCATCTTCAGCGTCACCTTTACAAGGTTTTCCTCCATTCATGGGTTCAGGATTGTTGCATAGCCGAGTTCTTTGCCTCTTAAAAGATGTGTCACAAACACTCCATGCTGACCAGCAACTCCAGTAGCCATCTACTGCAACTGGAATGCAAAACAACACAATTCTTTTGCAGCCTTAGCCACACAGTCTTGATATGAGCAAAAGAGTCTACCCATCTTTCAGCTTTCCCCATCTTGATGCCCCCAGTTTCTTGAATCTCAATTGCTACTACCATCTAGCCCAGGGGTCTCCAACCTTGGCAGCCTGGAGGACTTCATGGAGAATTATAGAATTATTATTATATATAATAATTATATATATATAAGAATCTTCATGGGCAATTATAAGACGGAGCTGTTGTAAAAATACCTGATTTGTAGTCAGGTGCTCGCAGCTCACAGTTGCTTCCATATGTTCCAGACTTACATACACAGAGGCATCCAGTTTCTGATAAAACTGGTTGAGCATTATTGGGGCATGGGGCACAGTGACAGGGGTCATATTTGCTCATATATTCAGAAAAGGCCTTCCTGAGATTAAAACGTTTTGTTGCAGAGCATGGGAAATTCTTCACCAAATCCACAATGTAGGAAACCTAAGAAAGAATTATATATTCAATTTTTCAAAAGTTGTCCCAGCATATTTCTTAAATAGATAAAAACAGTTTGGGTCTTCTATCTGGGAATGACTGTTTCCTTCTGCAGGCTCAAAAGCGTACCATCAGGAGAGGTGTGCAATTTAGTCATTACCACCTCCACAAATAAAATAAAAGAGGATATCACAAGATCTCACAAGATATAGGCTCAAGTTACAGAAAGATCTTAACAGACTTGAACATTGGGCGCTATCTAACAAAATGAAATTCAACAGTGAAAAAAGTAAGGTTCTACATTTAGGCCAAAAAAACAAAATGCACCAGTACCGTATATGTGGTACCTTGCTCAATAGTAGTACCTGTGAGAGGGATCTTGGAGTCCTAGTGGATAACCATCTAGATATGAGCCAGCAGTGTGCAGCAGCTGTTAAAAAAGCCAACACAGTTCTGGGCTGCATAAACAGAGGGATAGAATCAAGATCACGTGAAGTGCTAGTACCACTTTATAATGCCTTGGTAAGGCCACACTTGGAATATTGCATCCAGTTTTGGTCGCCACGATGTAAAAAAGATGTTGAGACTCTAGAAAGAGTGCAGAGAAGAGCAACAAAGATGATTAGGGGACTGGAGGATAAAACATATGAAGAACGGTTGCAGGAACTGGGTATGTCTAGTTTAACAAAAAGAAGGACTAGGGGAGACATGATAGCAGTGTTCCAATATCTCAGGGGCTGCCACAGAGAAGAGGGAGTCGGGCTGTTCTCCAAAGCACCTGAGGGTAGAACAAGAAGCAATGGGTGGAAACTGATCAAGGAAAGAAGCAACTTAGAACTAAGGAGAAATTTCCTGACAGTTAGAACAATTAATAAGTGGAACAACTTGCCTTCAGAAGTTGTGAATGCTCCAACACTGGAAATTTTTAAGAAAATGTTGGATAACCATCTGACTGAGATGGTGTAGGGTTTCCTGCCTGGGCAGGGGGTTGGACTAGAAGGCCTCCAAGGTCCCTTCCAACTCTGATGTTATGTTATGTTATATCACAAATGAAAAAGGTCTTCTGCAGTCATGACATAAGCCTAAGACTGAAAATGAGGAATGTCAGATATTATATCTTTTCTATCTTGCTCTACGGAGTGGAGAGTTGGTCTCTAACAGAAAGCCACTTGAAGAGACTAGAAGCATTTGAAATGTGGATTTGCAGATGGCTGTTATGTATAAACTGGGTTAACAAAATCAGAAATGAGGAGGTGATAAGCCACCTGGGAAAGCCAAGGGAAATCATCAAAACCATTAAAAAGCAAAAGTTAGAATATTTTGGACATGTGATGCGACACCCGGAAAAATACGGCATACTTCACTTAATCCTCCAAGGAAAGATTGAAGACAAACGAGGTCCAGGCAGAAGAAGATTTTGGCTTCAAAATCTAAGGGTCTGGTTTGGACAAAACTCAGCAGCACTTTTTTGTGTGGCTGCTGATAAAAATAGGATCACCCCAGGGGTGAAATCCAGCAGGTTCTGACAGGTTATGGAGAACCAGTAGTGGAAATTTTGAGTAGTTCAGTAGAATTGGAAAATACCACCTCTGGCTGGGCCCAGAATGGGGAGGGAATGGAGATTTTACAGTATCCTTCCCCTGCCATGCCCACCAAGCCATGCCCACAGAACCGGTAGTTAAAAAAATGGATTTCATCACTGGATCACCCACATGATCGCCGACATCCGATGACGGATATGGCACAAGAAGAAGAATCACAAGATCTGACCATTTTAAATAGTGTAGCATTCATTCAAAATATGCCACATCCTCTTTTTCTTCTTCCTCTGTACACGGGAGCTTTGGCCCTCGCAGTAGGACATTCTGTTTTCCTCTTGTCTTTTGTCACTTACCTCAAAATCAATCACAATTGGATTGTTCTTGGCTGATTCCAGCCACTCATTAAAGATCTCGTGTCCTGGCAAAGTGCCTTTCCGTTCCCAGGCTAGGGCTGCAGCATATCGTGCCTGCCCATCCTTAACCAGGGAAATGGACCGTTCAGATGACTTCAACATGGAACCTAAAATGGATAAGTTACACAGTAGAGTTATATATTTCACTGCATGGAGAGGTGGTGGATTCGCTTGCTAAAGGAGAAAGAGGGCCCTCCAAAGGGAGTAAAGAGACATTCCAGGTTGGAGTTGGTTCGGGGGAGAAAAATCTGAGGATTGTATCTTCCATTTCCCAAGGAGAAGCAGCCGTGTAAGTTTCTTGTAATATAGATGGTCAGCAGTAAAGGATCTATTTGGGACTATTGACGGAGTGGGTCTGGTTGTTTACACTGGACAATGGATTTTTATTAAGAGTCACTAAAGTCTGGGGAATGAGAAGAGCCTAACATATAGACAATATAATGTTTTGTGTGTGTGTGTATGTGTTTGTCTGTGGGTGTGTTGTATGTTTTAAGGGGTAAAAGAAGTGCCTTAATCTTCTGGAATCCATGATAAATTGATTGGTTGGTTGGTTAGTTGGTTGGTTGATTGAAAATATTGTTTACCTTCATGGCGTTCTGTAAGCTTATTTCGGCTGCAATACTCATGATGTTCAATGTTCCTAAAGAAGAAAACATATTTCTGTGTTTCTGTTCGTACACAGTTTTCCATTTGTTCTGTGGTTAAACCTAGGTATAATTCAATAGTAAAAACAGAAAATAAAATTTCTCAAATTATCCAAGTTGTCAAGCTTTATAGTACCCAGTCTTTAAAAATGACATTGCTTTGCCAACCTACAATTTTTCCATCTTCAAGTTTTATTTATTTATTTTCATCAAGCATGTATTAGATAACGGGTATAAGTATAGACATAACTATGAATACATGAAATGGATATGAATAAAAGGGAACATTAGGACAGGGACAGTAGGCACGCTGGTGCGCTTATGCATGCCCCTTAATGACCTCTTAGAAATGGGGTGAGGTCAACAGTAGACAGTCTAAGGTTAAAGTTTTGGGGGTTTGGGGAAGAAACCACAAAGTCAGGTAGTGCATTCCAGGCATTAACAACTCTGTTACTGAAGTTGTATTTTCTGCAATCAAGTTTAGAGCGGTTTAACATAAGTTTGTATCTATTATGTGCTCATGTATTGTTGTGGTTGAAGCTGACAGGTAGGACATTGTAGCAGATAATTTTATATACTAAGCTTAGATCAGACCGAAGACGCCAAAGTTCTAAGTTGTCTAAGCCCAAAATTTCAAGTCTGGTGGCATAAGATATTCTGTTGAGAGCAGAGGGGTGGGGAATATTCTCGTGAAATATCTCTGGACTCATTTGATTGTATTAATGTCCGATATGCAGTGCAGGTTCCAGGCAGATGAACTGTATTCAAGAATCTAGCAAAAATTTTGTATGCGATTCAATATTACCGGAGAAGAAGCTACGCAAGATTAGGTTAATAACTTTTAATGCTTTTTGGGCAATGCTGTTACAGTGAGCTCAGGCACTTAGATCGTTTGAGATGAGTGCTCTAAGGTCGTTGACAGAGTGAGGGTCGTCTAAAAGGTCATATCCGCCCAGTTTATATTTTGCGTTTTGATTTTTTTTTTTTTTTTTGCCAATGTGTAAGCTAGACCATTTGTTGGTTGAGATTTGGAGTTGCCAATTGTTTGATCATTCTGACAGATAGTCAAGGTCTTTTTGTAGGGCAGCAGCATTGTTGGTGGTATAGAATAGTTTTACATCATCAGTGAAGAGGACGTATTTGCTTATAATACGATTGCAAAGGTCGTTTATGTAAAGTATAAAGAGTGTGGGTCCTAAAATGCTAAACTTGCAAGGTATAACAGGGGTATCTGAGAAGGGGAAGGAGTAGTAAAAAGTCAATGACTGTGTAATTGAAGTCCTGCCTTATTTTTAATGCCCATTAGAGATAAGGCTTTGACTGCATCATTGTGGCCGCCATCTTGCCTTTTTTGTTCTATATATAAACCCCTAGAAAGATTTAAAAAAATTTATTTTAGTATGAATGATATTTAAAGGCTTTTTATTTGTATACTAAAAATCTAGGGGACTTTATATCTAGGTGGTTCCTATCCCTAATCTCATCCTCCAATTGCCACATGGACACATTAAATTGAATTTTTTGATTTAGTTTTCTTAAAGGGGCTTGGGAAAGGCAACACCTGGGAACCTTTCTCATTGGGAGCTATGATTTTCATTAACAAAGAGAAGAATCCAAGTTCAGCATCACGAAATATCCTGAACTAAAACAGAATGCAATAACAATTGCATTGAATTATTCCTTATTTATATTATTTATTCTCGGGATTTTATAATAAGATAACATGTAGATTTCTTTATTCCTGTTGCTTTGCTTGTTTTGTTTGTTGGATTAATTTATTTATTTATTTATTTATTTTATTTTTATACCGCCCTTCTCCCGAAGGACTCAGGGCGGTGTACAGGCAAAATAAAAACAGACAAGACAATATACAGTATAAAATGCAAGATTAAAAAACTTATTATAATTAGCCTAAAAATTTAAAATGTATAGAAAACTAAAACCCCATTTAAAATTAATAATAAAAATTATAAAATCAATAAAATTTAAGCCAGCTCCGCGCGAATGAAAAGATGTATCTTCAGTTCGCGTAAAGGTCGAAGGTCAGGTATTTGGCGTAAACCGGGGAAGTTCGTTCCAGAGGGTAGGAGCCCCCACAGAGAAGGACCTTCCCCTGGGGCCGCCAGCCGACATTGCTTGGCGGACGGCACCCTGAAAGTCCCTCTCTGTGAGGCGTGCGGGTCAGTGGGAGGCATGTGGTAACAGCAGGCGGTCCCGTAGTACCCAGGCCCTAAGCCATGGGCGCTTTAAAGGTCATAAAAACCTTAAAGTGCACCGAAGGCCACAGGTAGCCAGTGCAGTCTGCGGGAGGCGGTGTTACATGGGAGCTCGGCTCCTCTATCACCCAGCGCAGCTGCATTCTGGACTAACTGAAGCCCTCGAGTGCACCTCAAGGGAGCCCCATGTAGAGAGCATTACAATAATCAGCGAGGTAGCAGTGCGTGAGTGACTGTGCACAAGGCATCCCGATCAAGGAAGACAACTGCCAAAGGCGGACCTGGTAGTGAGGCGGCCGTCAAATGGTCTAAGCGAGTCATCCAGGAGACACCTAAATTCATGTGGGGCCAATAACTTAACAGTCAGCTGCAGCAGTAGTAAAACAATTTGCTTAACTTGATTTCTAAGCAAATCAGTAGAAACAGATAAATAATACTGTATCTTTGCATCTTCAAAATTCAACATTCTCTGCAGTTGCTTTTTCATCATCTATATCTGTCATGACAGTAGAAACAAAAGATAAATATTTTATACTGTATCTTTAGCACCATCTTGAAAATTTTAGCATTTCTCTGCCCTTGCTGGGTTTTATCATTGTCTGTACCATGACATTTTGCCTCCCTGGGTCAGATTTCATGAGCTTCTCGAGAAAACAGTCAGGCTCTAGATCTGGACAGAATCTGAATCAATTTAAAAGCCTACATGTGATAATAAAATCTGTGTTTCCTATAATATTTATTCTAATCTACAGAATCTTAATGTTCTAAATCTGAAAAGCAGTATTTAGCAATCATATAGCATAATTTTTTATTTCTTCCTTACTAAACTGGTACAGAAGGTCATATTTGGCTCCCAATAAACCAGATGTGTAATAATGTGTCCCAAAGTCATCGAAAATCCGGCTGTATAGGGCATAGTTGTACTCCAGAGGCAGGTTGTTGAGAGACTTTAAGAACACCTCAGAGAGCTGCAAATCTTGCTCTTTCGCTGTGAAATTTGAAACTGCAAACACTTTATGGATCCTAATATAATTGGAAGACTTAGGAAACATAACAAAATAGAGATGGAATGTTATTGTCTCTTGTGTTTTGTTTTTCTTGATGACCTTTTTAGGTTTTTAAGCCTTGTGTTTCAAGGTAAAGGTAAAGGTTCCCCTCATACAGTGGTGGGATTCAAGTAATTTAACAACCGGTTCTCTGCCCTAATGATTTCTTCCAATAACCAGTTTGCCAAATTGCTCAGAAAGTTAACAACCGGTTCTCCCGAGGTGGTAATTGAATCACCACTGTAACATATGTGCTAGTTTTGATTAAATTCTCATGTCTGTTTCAAGCTGAACAGCATTGTAAAGACATCTGTGGTCATGTTCAAGGCACAGTTTACCTTACCAATGGTCCCTATTTCATTGCATTTTTCTTTACATTGGAAGAAGCTGACAATCAGGATCAAAGTAGCTGAATTAACTGAACTGCTGACCTTTTGATCGACAAGCTCAACATCTTAGCCACTGAGCCTTGTGTGTAATTCATTTGTATGAGATAGGTGGCCATATCTGTTATATAAATAAGTGACATAAATAAATACAAGTAGTCCTCGACTTACAACAGTTCACCTAGTGACCATTCAAAGTTACAACGGCACTGAAATAAGTGATTTGTGACCGTTTGATATCATCCCCATAATCATGTGATCAAAATTCAGATGGTTGGTAATTGACACATACTTATGACCATGTGTAAAGTCATTTGCAATTTTTGCAAAATAATCTGCTTATTAGACTGTATGACTGTAACTTTGTTGCTGGTATCCTTATGATTTATATTGATATTGATTGTTTCCTGATTGCTTATTTACCCTATGACTATCATGAAGTGTTTGTATCATTAAGTGTTAAATTTGTACCCTATGACTATCATGAAGTGTTGTATCATTAAGTGTTAAATTTGTACCCTATGACTATCATTAAATTAATAAGTATTTTGTAACTAGATGAAAGATATCTGTACTGACATGAAAACAAATTCTTGTGTGTCCATATATAATATTTATTTATTTATTTATTTATTTATTATTTAAATTTATATACCGCCCTATCTCCCAAAGGACTCAGGGCGGTTCACAGGCATATAAAACATCGATACACAAAATTAAAATAATCTTTAAAAAACTTATTCCAATGCCCTATCATTAAAAATAGAAATATAAATATTAAAATCAATTTAAAACCCCTATAAAATTTAAAATCTAAGCCAGTCCTGCACAGATGAATAAATGTGTCTTGAGCTCATGACGGAAGGTCGAAGGTCCGGAAGTTGGCGGAGTCCTGGGGGAGCTCGTTCCAGGCGGAGCCCCACAGAAGGCCCTTCCCTGGGCGTCGCCAGGCAACACTGCCTAATGACGGCACCCTGAGGTCCCTCCTGTGAGCGCCGGGTCGGTGAGAGGTATCTGGTCGCAGTAGGCGGTCCCGTGAATAACCCCCTATGCCATGGGCGCTTTAAAGGTGGTCACCAAAACCATATTGTTTACCTTCATGGCTCTGTGCTTATTTCGCTGCAATACTCATGATGTTCAATGTTCCTAAAGAAGAAAACATATTTCTGTGTTTCTGTTCGTACACAGTTTTCCATTTGTTCTGTGGTTAAACCTAGGTATAATTCAATAGTAAAACAGAAAATAAAATTTCAAATTATCCAAGTTGTCGCTTTATAGTACCCAGTCTTTAAAAATGACATTGCTTTGCCAACCTACAATTTTTCCATCTTCAAGTTTTATTTATTTATTTTCATCAAGCATGTATTAGATAACGGGTATAAGTATAGACATAACTATGAATACATGAAATGGATATGAATAAAAGGGAACATTAGGACAGGGACGGTAGGCACGCTAGTGGCTTTATGCATGCCCTTAATGACCTCTTAGAAATGGGGTGAGGTCAACAGTAGACAGTCTAAGGTTAAAGTTTTGGGGGTTTGGGGAAGAAACCACAAAGTCAGGTAGTGCATTCCAGGCATTAACAACTCTGTTACTGAAGTTGTATTTTCTGCAATCAAGTTTAGAGCGGTTTAACATAAGTTTGTATCTATTATGTGCTCATGTATTGTTGTGGTTGAAGCTGAAGTATTCACTGACAGGTAGGACATTGTAGCAGATAATTTTATATACTAAGCTTAGATCAGACCGAAGACGCCAAAGTTTTAAGTTGTCTAAGCCCAAAATTTCAAGTCTGGTGGCATAAGATATTCTGTTGAGAGCAGAGGGGTGGGGACTATTCTCGTGAAATATCTCTGCACTCATTTGATTGTATTAATGTCCGATATGCAGTGCAGGTTCCAGGCAGATGAACTGTATTCAAGAATCTAGCAAAAATTTTGTATGCCCTAGTTTGCGATTCAATATTACCGGAGAAAAAGCTACGCAAGATTAGGTTAATAACTTTTAATGCTTTTTGGGCAATGCTGTTACAGTGAGCTCAGGCACTTAGATCGTTTGAGATGAGTGCTCTAAGGTCGTTGACAGAGTGAGGGTCGTCTAAAAGGTCATATCCGCCCAGTTTATATTTTGCGTTTTGATTTTTTTTTATTTTTTTTTGCCAATGTGTAAGATAGACCATTTGTTGGTTGAGATTTGGAGTTGCCAATTGTTTGATCATTCTGACAAATAGTCAAGGTCTTTTTGTAGGGTAGCAGCATTGTTGGTGGTATAGAATAGTTTTACATCATCAGTGAAGAGGACGTAGTTGCTTATAATATGATTGCAAAGGTCGTTTATGTAAAGTATAAAGAGTGTGGGTCCTAAAATGCTAAACTTGCAAGGTATAACAGGGGTATCTGAGAAGGGGAAGGAGTAGTAAAAAGTCAATGACTGTGTAATTGAAGTCCTGCCTTAATTTTAATGCCCATTAGAGATAAGGCTTTGACTGCATCATTGTGGCCGCCATCTTGACTTTTTTGTTCTATATAAAAACCCCTAGAAAGATTTAAAAAAATTTTTTTTAGTATGAATGATATTTAAAGGCTTTTTATTTGTACACTAAAAATCTAGGGGACTTTATATCTAGGTGGTTCCTATCCCTATTCTCATCCTCCAATTGCCACATGGACACATTAAATTGAATTTTTTGATTTAGTTTTCTTAAAGGGGCTTGGGAAAGGCAACACCTGGGAACTTTTCTCATTGGGAGCTACGATTTTCATTAACAAAGAGAAGAATCCAAGTTCAGCATCACGAAATATCCTGAACTAAAACAGAATGCAATAACAATTGCATTGAATTATTCCTTATTTATATTATTTATTTATTATTATATACATACTATCTCCCAAAGGACTCAGGGCGGTTCACAGGCATATAAAACATCGATACACAAAATTAAAATAATCTTTAAAAAACTTATTCCAATGCCCTATCATTAAAAATAGAAATATAAATATTAAAATCAATTTAAAACCCCTATAAAATTTAAAATCTAAGCCAGTCCTGCACAGATGAATAAATGTGTCTTGAGCTCATGACGGAAGGTTGAAGGTCCGGAAGTTGACGGAGTCCTGGGGAGCTCGTTCAGAGGGCGGGAGCCCCCACAGAGAAGGCCCTTCCCCTGGGCGTCGCCAGACGACACTGCCTAGCTGACGGCACCCTGAGGAGTCCCTCCCTGTGAGAGCGCACGGGTCGGTGAGAGGTATCTGGTCGCAGTAGGCGGTCCCGTAGATAACCCGGCCCTATGCCATGGAGCGCTTTAAAGGTGGTCACCAAAACCTTGAAGCGCACCCGGAAGGCCACAGGTAGCCAGTGCAGCCTGCGCAGGATAGGGGTTATCACGGGAGCCACGAGGGCTCCATCTTTCACCCGCAGCCGCATTCTGGACTAACTGTAGCCTCCGGATGCCCTTCAAGGGGAGCCCCATGTAGAGAGCGTTGCAGTAATCCAGGCGAGACGTCACGAGGGCGTGAGTGACCGTGCATAGGGCCTCCCGGTCCAGAAAGGGGCGCAACTGGCGCACCAGGCGAACCTGGTAGAACGCTCTCCTGGAGACGGCCGTCAAATGATCTTCTAGAGACAGCCGTTCATCCAGGAGGACGCTAAGTTGCGCACCTCTCCATCGGACCCAGTGACTCGCCACCGATGGTCAGCCGCGGATTTAGCTGACTGTACCGGGATGCCGGCATCCACAGCCACTCTGTCTTGGAGGGATTGAGCTTGAGCCTGTTTCTCCCCATCCAGACCCGTACGGCCTCCAGACACCGGGACAGCACTTGATAACCGTTGGGGTGGTCCGGTGTGAAAAGTACAGCTGGGTGTCATCCGCATACAGCTGGTACTTCACACCGAAACCACTGATGATCTCACCCAGCGGCTTCATGTAGATAAACAGAAGGCGAGAGAATCGACCCCGCGGCACCCCACAAGTGAGGCGCCCGGGCCGACCTCTGCCCCCCTGTCAACACCGACTGCGACCGGTCGGAGAGATAGGAGGAGAACCACCGATAAACGGTGCCTCCCACTCCCAATCCCTCCAATCGGCGCAGCAGGATACCATGGTCGATGGTATCGAAAGCCGCTGAGGGGTCTAATAGGACGAGGGCAGAGGAACAACCTCATCCCTGGCCCTCCAGAGATCATCCACCAACGCGACCAAAGCCGCCTCCGTGCTGTAACCGGGTCGGAAACCGGACTGAACGGGTCTAGATAGACAGTTTCATCCAGGTGCAAGGGAAACTGATATGCCACCATATTTCTACAACCTTCGCCGCGAAGGTTGGAGACCGGACGATAATTACCTAAACCAGCCGGGCCCAGGGAAGGCTTCTTGAGGAGGGGCCTCACCACCGCCTCTTTCAAGGCGGCCGGAAAGACTCCCTCCACCAAAGAAGCGCTGAATCGCCTGAGCCAGCCTCGTGTCACCTCCTGCGTGGCCAGCACCAACCAGGAGGGGCACGGGTCCAGTAAACATGTGGTGGCATTCAGCCTCCCAACAACCTGTCCATGTCCTCGGAGCGACAGGGTCAAACTCATCCCATACAATGTCACCAAGACCGCCTCAGCCGCCTCACCCGTATCACCGCAATCTTGGTCCAAACCATCCCGGTTGAACGATTTTATCGTATAGATAACCGTTAAACTCCTCAGCACGTCCCTGCAGCGGGTCATCCCGCCCCCTGATGTAGGAGGGAGCGGGTCACCAAACAGGGCGGCTGGGCGGTTATCTGCCGATGCAATGAGGGAGGAGGCGAGGTACGCGCTTCCTCATTGCCACTAGGTAAGCCCTAGTATAGGACTTCACTAGTGTCCGATCAGCTTCTGAACGGCTAGACCTCCAGGAACTCTCTAGGCGCCTTCTCCGCGCTCATCCCTCTCAGCTCCTCGGAGAACCAAGGGGCTGGTTGGGACCCGCGCTGGGTCAGAGGCCGCAAAGGCACGACCGGTCTAAGGCCCCGCCGCCCGCTCCCAGGCCGCAACAAGTTCCTCAGCCGAGCCGTGAGCCAGACCCTCAGGAAATGGCCCAAGCTCCGTCCGAACCCTCCCGCCCACCAGGCGCCTGGGACGGAACCAACGTGTCGACTCCGTCTCCCTGCGGTGGTGAATGGCGGTCAGAAAGTCCAGACGAAGAAGAGAGTGATCTGACCATGACAAAGGTTCAATGACTATTTCGTTTAACTACAGATCTCTCAACCACTGACCAGAGACAAAATCAAGTCCAGAGTGCCACCCCAACGTGAGTAGGGCCATCAACTACTTGGGTCAGGTCCAAGGCCGTCATGGATGCCATGAACTCCCGAGCTACCGTCGATGACGAGCCGGACGATGGCAAGTTAAAGTCCCCCACGACTAAAAGTCTGGGGGTCTCAACTGCCACCCCAGCAAGCACCTCCAGGAGCACGGGCAGGGCAGCTGTCACGTAGCAAGGAGCCAGGTACGCCACCAGCAAGCCCATCTGACATCTATGACCCCATCTCACAAAGAGGGATTCGCACCCGCAATCTGAGGTACAGTGGTCTCCTCGGCTCTAGACTCTCTCTAATCACAACCGCCACCCCACCACCCCTACCCTGGCCCCTCGGCTGATGAAATGCTCGGAAACCCGGTGGGCACATCTGAACAAGGGCACGCCTTCTGGGCCCAACCAGGTCTCCATCGCCCATAAGGTCCGCGGCACCCCTGAATAAGATCGTGAATTAGGGGGCCTTATTGGCCACGGACCGTGCATTGCATAACATCAGCCAAGGCCAGGGCCCTGAGGATCCTGACCATCCGGGAACGGGAGAAGTTTGAGGGCTCGGGCGCGCGATCGCCTGTAAGCATCGGCGCGCACCCCTAACACGATATGAGCCCCACTTCCGCCATATCTGCCTCCCCTTACCGTGGAAATAGCACCACCTCCACCAATGGAACACCGACTCCCCATGACCTCGGACCCACCAACCCCGCCACGAGCATGTGCAGGAACTGGACTCCCCGACGGGTTACCCCAACACCCACCCCTTCCTCCCACCCCCAACCCAAGCCCGTCGGTTTCCTTCCCCTTAAAATCCCTTTAAAACTCCCTTAAAAATCTATTAAAACAGCCAATTAAAACCCTAAGCCTCCTATTTTTCATGCCACCTCTCGGGACTCCAAAGCCCGTCCTCAAGGTGGGCCTCGATAATCTGAGGGCCAGACCCGAGAGGGGCATCTCGCAGGGCAAGAAGGTCAGCCGCAGTAAATGTTCGCATCACTGAGACGGTCCGGCAAGGCCCATCCTGGGCTGGTCAAGTTGGCAGCAAAAGTCATAACAGATGATAAAATGACCATGACCAGTCTGTCCTGATGGGAAATAGTTCGAGATAATCCATGTGCGGTAGATGACAAAACCGCTGACTCAGTCAGTTCACCACCCCATACAAACGACCTGGGGTGGGCTAAGGAAGAAAGGGAGAGGCACGATGGTAGGGATGTTATAAAGATGGTAAATAGTGGAGGGTGTCCGCTGGACCCGCTGGTCTTCCTCCGCGCTGTCACATATCCGCGCCACTAGGGCAAGGTCACAGCCACCCTGGGCCTATCGGGCCATCCGCCACTTCAAAGCACGGGGCAGGCGCCGCCCACCGCCTCCGCCAGGCCATCGCCACTGGAAACGCCCCCATCGCCACCGCGAGCAGGCCACTGGAGCTCCCCTAGATGAGAGGGGGACACCCGTCGCCAAATCCGCCAGCAGACCCAGGGCTCACCAGTGACAACGCCCGACGGAGAGGGAAGGGCCAGGCCGCCGCCCTCGCCACCACAGGTTCGAAGGGCCGATGGAACCCGGGCGGCCCTCCAGATCTTCATTGGGGCGCAGCCCCTCCGGGGCTCCTCCCATCGCCATAGAATTCTATTCTATTCTATTCTATACTATTCTATTCTATTCTATTCTATTCTATTCTATTCTAACTTATCAACTGCAGCAATTCGCTTAGCAACTGTGGTAAGAAAGGTTGTAAAATGGGGCAAAACTCACTTAACAAATGCCTTACTTAACAACAGAAATTTTGGGCTCAATTGTGGTCGTAAGTCGAGGAGTACCTGTGCAATCCATTTTAGCAGCTGCTGAAGAGATTAGTTCCTCTATGGTCTGGACACCTGTCTAAGAAGAGGCCCATTGTTGAACTCCTGTTCATTTCTCTTCCCTCTTCTGGTTCCATTTTAAGTAATGATGCAGATGATGCAGCTGTGTTTTCACTTAGCTTTGCTTAATGACTGAGCTGTCAATCCCAACTGCAGTCACTGAGTGTGGACTACCTGTAATATAGAATGAGCTGACTTCCATGGATACAGATTCTTACCATTTTTTGAGATGCTTTCATGGCTTGCTTGAACTGATAGGATGAGGTTGATGTTGTGGTTGATATTGAGCCCCAAAAATAGGGGATTCCACTAGTACCCCTATAGCCATGGCTAGAAGAGGAGGCTTTATCATGAGAATGGACCAAGGATGTTAAGCTGGCGTAGGATTCTGTTATCACATCATTTTCTTGAGTTTTCACCTATCAACAGAGATTTGTATAATTATAGAGGTATTTTGGGAGGGGAGGCAGCAGAATGAAAAGCCATCAAAAATAAAAAATTTAGTTTTTTTAAAAAATAATTGTTTGGGAAAAAATATTTTTTTTAAAAAAAAAAAGCATGTATATGCAAAAATGTCTGCAGCTTCAGGGGTGGGTTGCTGGGGGTTCGCAGAGGTTTGGGAGAACCTGTAGCTAAGATTCTGTGCAGTTTGGAGAACCCCAAATCCCACTCCTGGCTGGCACCACTCACCCTGCCCTGCCCCTCTCAGGAGTCCCCATGTGGGCCATTTTGGATGCAGGCAAGTGTAGAGGCTTGGAGTGGGTGAAAAACAGGCCTACGGAGAGTCCAGGAAAGCCAGAAACGGTTCAGTTTCCAACCTCCAGAGGGCCTCCGGAGCCTGGGAAGGCTGTTTTCACCTCCCAGATGCTCCAGGAAAGCCTCCGGAGCCTGGGGAAGGCAACCACACACACACACACACACACACACACACACACACCATTGTGGTGCAGGAGGCTGACTAGGCCACAACCACCATGGCCACACCCACACAGCAACCAGGCAGAGAACCCCTTGCTAGAATTTTGGAAGCCCACCCCTGTAGAGTTTCATATATGAACGCTGGGAGAGACTTAGAGATTGGGCCAAAAGTTCATTAGTCCACGCATTTAAAAATCCCATGGGGATTTCGTTTGCTTCAGCAACGAGTACATCTGAAAGCCTGGCTTGGGTGTTCAAGGGTAGGGGAACTGCAAATAACAAACCATCTGTTACGGTTGCAATCTCTGTCTCATTTGAACATGTGTTGCAACATTGCAAGTAAGCACGTAGAAGTGAAGGTTGAGTCATGAAGTAGGTGAAGAATGGTGTTTGTGCCATTGGGACAAAATTGTGTTGGGCTGGCTATTTTTCTCCATGCTTTGGTCTCTTCATCTGCATACTGAGATAGCAATAGCACTGAGGCTTATATACCGCTTCATAGTGCTTTACAGCCCTCTCTAAGTGGTTTACAAAGCATATTGCCCCCAACAATCTGGGTCCTCATTTGACCCACCTCGGAAGGATGGAAAGCTGAGTCAACCTTGAGTCTGGTGAGATTCAATTTGCCAGACTGCTGGCAGCCGGTGATCAGCAGAAGTAGCCTGCAGTACTGCACTCTAATCACCGCAGCTCCTACTAGTGATATTCCCACTAAGCACCTGATTGATCTGCTCAGTGTTAAATAGGTTCTATTTTTTACTGCTTTAATATAACAGAAATGAACATTCCTATCAGGAGAGGCATGTTCCAGTTTACCAAAGACTATTATTCAAGAACAAAGGAGGAGAGCCTTTGTGACATCATTCCTCCCATGGTTAGACTGGCCTCCATCCTGCTCTTTTGGAAGGCTCTTAATACATCTTCCATGTCTTAGGTGGGTAACTAAATGGAGAGATAAACCTTCATAGGAGAAAAGTTGATGCATATAGACTGAAGTTGTTCAGTGGCTTAATATAGTGCCCAGTCTTATTTTTTAATCACCTCAAAAGTGATGTTGTACAGGTTAGCAGGTAGACGATATCTAATTCTTTGGTCTTCACTTTTCAGCAGAACACAGCTACCATTATTGAATGAATAATCAAGGACTTCTCCACGGGTTTCTCCAGCCAGGATATGATACCTAGAATCATCGTGGTAATAAAAGAAAGACAGCCAGATCAAGGATAAGCAATTCCGATATCTCATCTGGGTTACTGCAATGCGCTCTATGCGGGACTTAGTGGTGGTTCAGACTGGTTCTATAGAACCGGTAGTAAAACCTTTGGGAGGCTCCACCCATTGATCTAAACATCATCAAAAGTGATCTGCACATGTGTGCGCAGGCACAATGTGAACCAGTAGTAAAGGTAAGTAGAACCCACCCCTGGTGGGACTGCCCTTGGAATGATTTTCAAAACTTCAACTGAGGCAGAATGTGGTGGCAGTTATGAGGTGGATATTACCCCAAAACTCCATGAGTTGCATTGATTGTCAGTGTTCTCTTCATTGCAATTGAAGGTGCTGTTTTTTTACCTTTAAAGCTTTTTATGCCTTTGGACTATTTACCTGAGGAACCTTTTTTCCTCAGTTCTGTCTACCCATCTGATCCAGCCAGGCAGTCTGGGCATGCTCCGAGTCCCATCAGCCAAAGAATAGCCATTGGCCCAGGACCTAGAAGATGTGCCTTTTCTGTTGTAGTATCCACCTCATGGAATGTTCTCCCTCCAGAGATCAGAATGATCCTGACTTGATGGCTTTTTGTAAGGCCCTAAAAATGTAGTTCTGTGTCTGGCCCTGGACCTGAGTGTGTGTAGGGCCACTGCTTCTTGGCTGTATTACTGATGTGGGTTCTATTTTGTTCAGCTGCTTTGCACTTTAATTTTTTGTAAAATCTATAATTATTATTTTATTTTATTTTAATTCAGTTCCCCACCCAGGGTTGATAGTTGAGAGAGGCATCCATATGAATTGGATGGATAAATAAACAAATGAACAAATAAATAAGACCACGTGTGCTCCCAAATAGCTCCCACAGTGGGCACCAGGCTACCTCTCCTATCAAATTTTACCAAGTACATTGTAATTTATTAAAATTAATAGAAAGCAGGTATTCTGAAGCACTTCTAGTATCTATGTTTATTTGGACCTACAAAGTTCAGACTGGAATGGAAGAGAACATTCTGGAGGGATTGAGAGAGCCAAGATTGATTGATTGATTGATTGATTGATCATTTATTTATTTATTTGTCAATCATATATAAGATAGGTAAAAATATAACCATAATTTGGAAACATGAAAAGAGTAAGTAAAAAAGGAATATTAGGACAGGGACGGTAGGCACATTGGTGCACTTATGCATGCCCCTTACAGACCTCTTAGGAATGGGGTGAGGTTGGAGAGGTGTGGCCAGCATCGTGAATAAGATGACGTGAATCCAGGGACTCTGGGAAGAACGCGAAATTCCGGTCATTTTGGGGGTCCTTAATGGACCGTAGCTATCCTGGAGGGACAGCGAAGAAAGAAGGCACTGGCCGGTGTGAACAGAGAAGTTGCGAATAGATGATTACACTGGGATTGGCAGTGACAGAATAAAGAGAAGAGGAGGAAATGGAGAAAAATTGAGGGGGAAAATCAAAAGAGTAAAAATTAGAGAAAGGAGGTGGAAAAGAAGATATAAGAAAGAGAGAAAGAAGATGATGAGAATGGGAGAAAGGGAAAAAAATATTAAAAGATGGAATTTTAGAGAGATTGAAAGAAAATGGTTAAAAGGAAGAGAAAAATGAATAGTAGAAAAGAAATTAAAATAGTTGTAGAAATTTTAGGAATGAAATTAGAAGAAATATATAGATTATTGTAAAAGGGTAGTAAGAAATGAAGTGAATGAAGGGAGTAAAAAAGAAGGAATACACTGTTTAATGTAAAATGGAGAAGTAGATGAAATGTGGAAGATATAATGGATATATATTTTCTTTTTCTTTTTGTGTCTGAGAATGCACGGAATGAGAGAGAATTATAATTGATGGTAAAGAAATACACTTTAAATATAGAAAAGAATGAAAACATTAATTGAAAACAAGATATAAAATTGAAAAGAAGTTAAAAAAGAAGTACATTGTTTACAAAAAAAAATAGTCCAGCCGATGAAATATGAAAGACAGTATGGTTTATAAATGAAAATGATTGAAATTAAGATGTAAAAGGGAATAAAATTGTAATATTAGTAAATGATGTATCCTATTGGAAGAGAATAATAATTATTGAATTGTGAACAAAAACTAAGAAAATAAGAGGTGGAAGTTTGTATTAATTGATTGTAAGGTACAAATGGAATAAGATGAAGACAATGTTAATGACAAAAATATATGAGGGGAAGTTTGAGAAATATACTCAATAAATGAGAAAATCGGGGTTGTCTGGACACCAGAAATATTGAAATGAAATAAATACAGCAACAGAGAGAGATAAAAAGAAGGAGAGAGATGGAAAGGGAGAAGGTGGGAGAGAGAAAGAAGAAAAGGAAGAGGCGAGGAGGAAAAGTAGGGGAAATAAGAGTAGCAGAGAAGATCAGACAGGGAGGAGGTAGGGAGGAGGGGGAGAAAGGAAGGGGAAGTAGATATGGAGTAGGAGAGGAGAAAAGGGCCGGTTTAGCTCACGCTGGTAAAAGCCTGTTATTAAGAACACAGTAGCCTGCAATTACTGCAGGTTCGAGCCCGGCCCAAGGTTGACTCAGCCTTCCATCCTTTATAAGGTAGGTA
This sequence comes from Ahaetulla prasina, assembly GCF_028640845.1. Lineage (NCBI taxonomy): Eukaryota > Metazoa > Chordata > Lepidosauria > Squamata > Colubridae > Ahaetulla > Ahaetulla prasina. The sequence goes on along the minus strand of NC_080540.1, from coordinate 277,117,607 downwards.
AAATGAGGACCCAGATTATTGGGGGGGCAATAAGTTGACTTTGTAAAATATACAAATAGAATGAGACTATTGCCTTATACACTGTAAGCCGCCCTGAGTCTTCGGAGAAGGGCGGGGTATAAATGTACACACACACAAAAAAAAAAAGAAAGTAGATAGGATAAAAGAAGGGAGGAAGAGGAGTGAGAAGGAGAAGAAGGATTGCTGTAAAAAGGAAAAGATGAAATGGAAGAAAGGCAACCCTGAATATATTTGAATATATTAGGATAAAAATTGAAACAGTTAAAAAGAATGAAAGAGAATGAATATTAATAAAAATGGAGAAATTAGAACTTGAGGGCAAAAGAAGATGTGACTTATGGAAATGAGCAAGGAAATATTAGGATATGGATAAAAATTACAAAAAAAGAATATTCTGGCAAAAATTGTAACTAAGTAAAATGTATTTGAATATGTTAAATTATTTAAGATACAATATGGCCAATACTCTGTTCATAAACTATGTATGTGTGTACGGGGAGGGGATTAAAAAATTAATAAAAACTTGTTTAAAAAAAAGAATGGGGTGAGGTCAACAGTAGACGGTTTAAACTTAAAGTTTTGGGGGTTTGGGGCAGAAACTACAGAGTCAGGTAGTGCATTCTGGGCATTGACCACTCTGTTACTGAAGTCATATTTTCTGCAATCGAGTTTGGAGCGGTTTACCTTGAGTTTAATTATTTTTTAAACTATTATTTGCTCGTGTATTGTTGTGATTGAAGCTGAAGTAGTCATTGACAGCTAGGACATTGTGGTAGATCATTTTATGTACTATGCTTAGGCCAGACTGAAGTCGGCCTAGTTCTAAGTTGTCTAAGCCCAAAATTTGGAGTCTGGTGGCATAAGGTATTTTATTGTGAGCAGAGGAGTGGAGGACTCTTCTTGTGAAATATCTCTGGACTCTCTTGATTGTATTTATGTCTGATATGCAGTGCAGGTTCCAGACAGATGAGCTGTATTCAAGAATTGGTCTAGCAAATGTTTTTTATGCTCTAGTTAGTAGTACAATATTACCAGATAAGAAGCTACGCAAGATTAGGTTAACAACTCTTAGTGCTTTTTTGGCAATGTTGTTACAGTGGGATCTGGCACTTAGATCTTTAAAAATGGGTACTCCAAGGTCCTTGACAGAGTGAGGGTCATCTATAAGGTCATGTCCATCTAATTTGTATTTTATGTTTTGATTTTTTTGCTAATGTGCAAGACAGAGCATTTGTTGGTTGAGATTTGAAGTTGCCACTTGTTAGACCAATCTGACACATAGTCAAGATCTTTTTTTTTGGAAGGTTTTTGAAGATAATGGTTGCAAACAAGCACCAGTGCTCCACACCCTTTTGATGTGCATCAGTCATAATCACAGCCACCATCTTGACTAGTGGTACCATAATTTTCTATGGATTCCCTTGTCATTACCACTTTACTGATGATACAAGCAAGAATTTGCTTATCCAGGGCATCCATCACTCTATAATATGCCCTTAACCCTTTAAATAAAAACACCACCATCTGGCAATATTGTTATATAAGGATGGACGATAGGAGAAGCATGTAAGAGTGAGACAGTTTTCTGCTAGCTCAAGGACTACTTGATGTCTTTGTTTCAATAATGGAGAAGAGCTCTTCATGTACATTACCCGAGGCCCATGAGTTGCACGCTGGGTATGCTTTCAAATGTCGACTTGCAGACAGCCTTTATTTTCCGACAATTTTGTTCATCTGAATTGTCTCCACAGTCATTTTCTCCATTACATTCTAGTTTCCTGGCAATACAGCGTCCTGTTTTGGAAAAATCAAGGTTGCTTTGTCAGTTTCAGACACAGAATCTAACATTGACTTTATGGCATTGCTCAGAGTATGCAGGTATGGTGAGTTCCCTACCTTAATCTTAAGGTAGCATTGGTCAGGAGACCACTAGATGGCAGCAAAGAGACAGAAGATATTGGCTCTTTGGTGCTGTCTAGTGGATGGCACAGGTTTTAGAACTCAGATATGGCAGTCATAACTCATAATCTTTTCTTTTCAGGTGGGGAGGGGGAGTAGAACATCTAACTCCTTAGCATCAGAGCGTGTGAATATAATACTGTATATGAAATACTAATGATCTGATGGTCATTTCGAAAAATCCTTTCTTAGCGAGCACCTAGGAACCAAGAGGAATATACGTGCCAAATTTCAAGTTTGTAGGCTCCACCGTTCTGGAGATTTCATGATGAGTGAGTGATATTTGACTTTTATATATATAGAAGATTCATTTTACATATTTTAGGCTTGTGTGAAATGGGAATGGGATTTTGCATATATTATGGATATATATTTTATGCAAGATACATATTTTCATATTTGCCTGAGGGCTGTGGTGGCGCAGTGGTTAGTGTGCAGTACTGCAGGCTACTTCCGGCTGCCTGCAATTTGGCAGTTCAAATCTCACCAGGCTCAAGGTTGACTCAGCCTCCATCCTTCTGAGGTCGGCAAAATGAGGACCCAGATTTTTGGGGGCAATATGCTGACTCTGTAAACCACTTAGAGAGGGCTGTAAAGCAATGTTAAGCGGTATATAAGTCTAAGTGCTATTGCTATTGCTATTGCTATTGTCTAATGTGTCTTAAATCAGCTAACCAGAATCTGTTAAATCCAGAAGAGTCAAAATGGCGGTGGCCAACAGCACTGTTGTGTCTGCGCTCCCGGAGCTGGGCCCCTTGCCAAAAGTGACTTGGAAAGTGAGGGGGAAGGGCCATCAGGACTTACCTCTGGAGCACCAGCTTCCCTGGCTCAGCTCCAGGAGACAGAGGCAGGCCAGGTGGAGGAGATAACGAGGCCTCCGTCCCCTGACTCTTCCCCCCCCCAAGGCCACGCCTGCAGACCCGGCTGATGGCAATCAGGCCTGGCTAAACCCTAGGTTTCATAGGCAGGAGAGGTGGGAACAACGGAAGCAGGGGTGGGGCAGGCCTAGGAAGTGCTGAGTCATGGAGTCACATCCACAGGATATAAAAGCAGCAAGGGCTGCTATATCACTTCGTGGTGAGCAAATCAACTGCTTAGAGGGAGAATCAGAGCTGAAGTTTTTCTAGCCGGCCGTTTTTCGGCCGATTCGTTTCGCTGGCGGGCCTCTAGCCTTGGACTCGTCTTCCGGCCCTCTTCCGACCATCGACTTCGGACTTTGGGGGTTTCAGCCTCTGCAACTTGGATGAGAGCGGAGGTATTACATCTACCCTTACTACTGCCATCTGCCTCTTGTGCCACGGTTTGTTGGCTTTCTCCCTGCTGCCGGATTGTGGACTTGGCAGCCTTTCATATCCTCCAGCCTCTTGGAGAAGTTTAGCCTTTTATATGGGCCTGGCCTCTTGGGGGGATAAGGCTGGAGAGACCTGGCCTCTGGGGTGGTTAGGATTTATTCCTGGCCATGTCTGGAGGGGGTTGTTGGAGGTTTGCGGGGAGATGATGGAGGCATTCCGGAGCGGTTCCCCTGTAACCAGTCTGTGGTTGTGACTGTGATAACATCATCCATGCCCCCTTCGGCCTTTTTGGGACTTCTATGGCCGTTTTTGGTCCTATTAGGACTTTTTGGGGGAGACAATGGGACTTATTTGGGGACAGAGGAAGACGGAGGAGGATGTGCCCAAGGACTGGAGTGCCATCTCCCCTCACCCCCGGTTCCAGGATGTTTGGACTATACACTCGACAGAATACCACCTAGACTGTCATTTGGTGCCTATCGCTGTTCCATTCTGCGTCCGTCCTCATTCTGGACTAGTACCATCTGCTACCACCTGCCATTCGGAGATGGAGCTTTTGTTTTTGCCGATTCTTAGTCTCAGCTGCTATGCACTATACTCATGAGGAACTCTTGCGCCTGCGAGGTGCCCCGCCGCAGGAATGGCCTCCTCACTACCGAGGGCCGGCCTCCATGACGGGTCTTGGGACCCACAGAGGTGGCATGCGAAAAGAAGAGCTTGTGGGGTTTTTAGAGGGAACTTTTAAGGGTGGGAGGGTAAGGGCGGGCAATGGGGTAACCCGTCGGGTGAGGCCAGTCTCTGCACATGCTCGGGGCGGTCTTTCTTTATCAGGTTCGGAGGTTATGGGGTGGAGGTGTTCCTATTGATGAGGGTGGTTCTATTGACACGGTAAGTGGGAGAGGCAGATATGGCGGGCGAGGGTCATACCAAGTTTCGGGAGCGCGTGCTCGATGTCTGAAAGCGATCACGCGCTCCGACCCTGGACTTCTCCCGTTCCCGGATGGTCAGGATCCTCAGAGCCGGGCCTTGGTTGATGTTGTGCAATGCTCGGTCCGTGGTGAACAAAGCCCCCTTGTTTGTGATCTTATTCAGGGGGTTCCATGGACCTTATAGGCATTACGGAGACCTGGTTGGGCACGGAAGGGGTGTGCCCTCGTGGAGATGTGCCCGCGGGTTTCCGTGCATTCCATCAACCGAGGCCCAGGGTAGGGGTGGTGGGGTGGCGGTTGTGATTAGAGAGAGTCTAGAGCCGAGGGAGACCACTGTGCCTCAGATTGCCGGGTGCGAATCCCTCTTTGTGAGATGGGGTCATAGGTGTCAGATGGGTTTGCTGATCGCGTACCTGGCTCCTTGCTACGTGACAGCTGCCCTGCCCGAGCTCCTGGAGGTGCTGGCCGGAGTGGCAGTTGAGACCCCCAGACTTTTAGTCATGGGGGACTTTAACTTGCCATCTTCCGGCCCGTCATCGACAGCGGCTCGGGAGTTCACGGCTTCCATGACGGCCTTGGACCTGACCCAGGTAATTGATGGCCCTACTCACATTGGGGGTGGCACTCTGGACCTGATTTTTCTCTCTGGTCAGTGGTTGAGAGATCTGGACTTAAAGGAAATAGTCACTGAACCTTTGTCATGGTCAGATCACTCTCTTCTTCGCCTGGACTTTCTGACCGCCATTCACCACCGCAGGGAGACGGAGCCGATACGTTGGTTCCGTCCCAGGCGCCTGATGGACCCGGATGGGTTCCACGGAGCTTGGGCCATTTCCTGAGGGTCTGGCTCACAGCTCGGCCGAGGAACTTGTTGCGGCCTGGGAACGGGCTGCGGCGGGGGCCTTAGACCGAGTCGTGCCTTTGCGGCCTCTGACCCGGCGCAGGGCCCAACCGGCTCCTTGGTTCTCCGAGGAGCTGAGGGGGATGAAGCGCCGGAGAAGACGCCTAGAGAGTTCCTGGAGGTCTAGCCGTTCGGAAGCTGATCGGACACTAGTGAAGTCCTATACTAGGACTTACCTAGTGGCATTGAGGGAAGCGAGGCGTAGCTACGCCTCCTCCCTCATTGCATCGGCAGATAACCGCCCGGCCGCCCTGTTTCGGGTGACTCGCTCCCTCCTTCATCAGGGGGAGCGGGATGACCCGGTGCAGGGACGGGCTGAGGAGTTTAACGGTTATCTATACGATAAAATCGTTCAGCTTCGGGATGGTCTGGACCAAGATTGCGGTGATGCGGGTGAGACGCTCGAGGGTGGTCTTGGCGACATTATTTGGGATGAGTTTGACCCTGTGGCTCCCGAGGACATGGACAGGTTGCTGGGTAGGTTGAATGCCACCACGTGTTTACTGGACCCGTGCCCCTCCTGGCTGGTGCTGGCCACTCGGGAGGTGACACGAGGCTGGCTCCAGGCGATTACGATCGCTTCTTTGGTGGAGGTGTCTTCCGGCCGCCTTGAAAGAGGCGGTGGTGAGGCCCTCCTTAAGAAGCCTTCCTGGACCCGGCTGTTTTAGGTAATTATCGTCCGGTCTCCAACCTTCGCTGCGGCGAAGGTTGTAGAGAGTATGGTGGCATATCAGCTTCCCTTGCACCTGGATGAAACTGTCTATCTAGACCCGTTCCAGTCCGGTTTCCGACCCGGTTACAGCACGGAGACGGCTTTGGTCGCGTTGGTAGATGATCTCTGGAGGGCCAGGGATAGGGGTTGTTCCTCTGCCCTGGTCCTATTAGACCTCTCAGCGGCTTTCGATACCATCGACCATGGTATCCTGCTGCGCCGGTTGGGGGGATTGGGAGTGGGAGGCACCGTTTACCGGTGGTTCTCCTCCTATCTCTCCGGCCAGTCGCAGTCGGTGTTGACGGGGGGGCAGAGGCCGCCCCCGAGGCGCCCCTCTGGTGGGGTGCCGCGGGGGTCGATTCTCTCGCCCCTTCTGTTTAACATCTACATGAAACCGCTGGGTGAGATCATCAGTGGTTTCGGTGTGAAGTATCAGCTGTATGCGGATGATACTCAGCTGTACTTTTCTACACCGAACCACCCCAACGAAGCTATCAAAGTGCTGTCCCGGTGTCTGGAGGCCGTACGGGTCTGGATGGGGAGGAACAGGCTCAAGCTCAATCCCGCCAAGACAGAGTGGCTGTGGATGCCGGCATCCCGGTACAGTCAGCTAAATCCGCGGCTGAACATCGGTGGCGAGTCATTGGCCCCGATGGAGAGGGTCCGCAACTTAGGCGTCCTCCTGGATGAACGGCTGGCTCTTGAAGGGCATTTGGCCGTCTCCAGGAGAGCGTTCTACCAGGTTCGCCTGGTACGCCAGTTGCGCCCCTTTCTGGACCGGGATGCCCTATCCACGGTTACTCACGCACTCGTGACGTCTCGCCTGGATTACTGCAATGCTCTCTACATGGGGCTCCCCTTGAGGGGCATCCGGAGGCTACAGTTAGTCCAGAATGCAGCTGCGCGGGTGATAGATGGAGCCCCTCGTGGCTCCCATATGACACCTATCCTGCGCAGACTGCACTGGCTTCCTGTGGCCTTCCAGGTGCGCTTCAAGGTTTTGGTGACCACCTTTAAAGCGCTCCATGGCATTGGGCCGGGTTATTTACGGGACCGCCTACTGCGACCGAATACCTCCCACCGTCCCGTGCGCTCTCACAGAGAGGGTCTCCTCAGGGTGCCGTCAGCGAGGCAATGTCGTCTGGCGATGCCCAGGGGAAGGGCCTTCTCTGTGGGGGCTCCCACCCTCTGGAACGATCTACCCCCCGGACTTCGTCAGCTTTCGGACCTTCGGACCTTCCGCCGCGGGCTTAAAACATACTTATTTAATTGTGCAGGACTGAGCTAGATTTTAAATTTTGGGTTTTAAATTGGGTTTTATTTCTATTTTTAATTGGACGGGCTTTAGAATAAGTTTTTTAAATGTTTTATATTGTATTTATATTCTATTTATCTGTTTTTAGTGCCTGTAAACCGCCCTGAGTCCCTTGGGAGATAGGGCGGTATATAAATATGATTAAATAATAATAATAATAAATAAAATAATAATAAAGTTCTGTTTGTTCCTGGTTTCCTGGCTGAATCATCGGCATCAAGAGAGATAACAGAGACACTTGGCAGACGCTCACTAGTTTGCTGCCAGAGCTGATAGTTGCTGGCTAATTAAGTCATCGCTCGTGTCTCCCGGACTGCGGAGGGGGACTGAACAAGCACAATCCCTCCCACCAGTACAAGGAGGATGGAGTTTCAACTGCATGGTTGAGACTATCATCTTGGTGTTTCTTTTGTTGTTTTTACTTTTTTTACTTTTTACTTTCTCCCATCAGTCTCCCCTGGTTAAACTGAATGTTTATTGTAATTGACCATAAAGATAATAAAACAAGGATTACCGCTATCGCATTGAAATTGACTTCCACAGTTCACTTCCTCTATGTTGCATAATTTTTCTGGAAAACACGGCCGGTCATCCACCATTTGCCCACAAGAAGCCTGACCTCCAAATTGAGACGGTTGTAGTAGAGACCTGACACGGAACTAAAAGGCAAAATCCACGCATGGGGAGGAAGCAAGAAAACAAGTTTTCTTAATGTGGGTTTCACAGTTGCATACCTCATCTAAAATTTCAGCTGTAGAGAGACTTTATTTTTGCTAGCAGACCATACAAAGGTAGAACTTGGTACTTGATGCAGGAAATAGAACTAGGACTCTAGTATTACCTTTTCTTAAAAAACTATTGCCCTTCTGCATCCATATTTCAAAATGCCTGAAACAGTTTCTGCATCATGCACACTGAAAACAGAGCCAATTGCATTGCTTCTCATACATCTCGTGATCAAATTACCTGTTTTTTAACACATGGGTCACAGTCTGACCACTCTTCCCAGTCACCGAGTTGGCAGTTGATGGGACATGCTTGCTGGCTACAAGCCCGAGATTCAACCCATTGGCACAGTTGGTCACAAAAATTCTTATTATAGTAATAATCTCGCACTATTGCCCTGCAAAGATGAAGATATTGTACATTAATCCCGAATCTTACGTCAAGAAAATGAAGATGGGGAGATATACTTGTATTCCATAGATACTTTTGTCTATGCTGCAGCTCCATCTAGTCATCCAAGAAGCAATGGCTGGAAACTAATCAAGGACAGAAGCAACTTAGAACTAAGGAGAAATTTCCTGACAGTTAGAACAATGAATCAGTGAACAACTTTCCTCCAGAAGTTGGGAATGCTCCAACACTGGAAGTTTTTAAGAAGATGTTGGATAACCATTTCCTGAAGTGGTGTAGGGGTTCCTGCCTAGGCAAGGGGTTGGACTAGAAGACCTCCAAGGTCGTTTCCAACTCTGTCATTCTCTTCTCTTCTCTTCTCTTCTCTTCTCTTCTCTTCTCTTCTCTTCTCTTCTCTTCTCTTCTCTTCTCTTCTCTCCTGTCCTGTCCTGTCCTGTCCTGTCCTGTCCTGTCCTGTCCTGTCCTGTTATTTAATAAGCATCGTTCACAAAAGTTAGCTTTGGATTTGGCAGGCATGGCAAATGGCCACATACATGTATAAAGCACATTGTTGTGAGGACGGATCCGAAACCAGAGAGGTTTGGGATCCGTCCTTATCACATGAAGAGCTTCATGCTACCTATTCCTACTGCTCTCTCAAAAGGAAGAGAGGCAGAAAAGTGAGTTTGGAAGATATCAAACCAAGCATTGGCTCACATTTTGATTATTATAAACCTTTCCTTTAACAGAACAGAATACCGGTTGGAAAGGACCTTAGAGGTCTTTCATTCAACACCTGCTCAAACAGAAGAGCTTATAGCAGTGATGGCTAACCTTTTTGCTGTCGCGAGCCAAAAGCGGAGGGAGCACAGGGGGGGCATGCGTGTACATGCCCACACCCATAATTCAATGTGCCCCGCCCCTCATGCATGCACGCACAACCTCCCCGTACCCCCCCCCCGCTTTTGGCATGCAATGGCATGGTAGGCCCAGTAGGCCCATTTTTCGCCCTCCTCAGGCTCCAGAGGCTTTCTTGGAGCCTGGGGAGGGCAAAAATGGCCTTCCCCACCATCCCCCAGAGGCCCTCCAGAGGCCAGAAATGGCCTGTTTCCTGACTTCCGGTGGCTTTCTTAGAGCCTGGGGAGGGCAAAAATGGCATTCCCAACCCCCAACCCCCTGGAGGCCCTCCAGAGGCCGGAAACAGCCTGTTTTCCAACTTCCAGTGGGCCTAGAAGGTGTGCACTGGAGCTGAGCTAGGGTAACGCTCATGGGCCCACAGATATGGCTCTGTGTGCCACCTGTGGCATGCATGCCATAGGTTCACCATCACGGCTCTATACCATCTCAGACAAATGACTGTTCAATCTCTTCTTAAAAACTTCCACTGATGGAGTACCCAAAATTTTTAGAGGAAAGCTGTTCCACTGATAAATTTCCTGTTCTGTCAAGATTTTTTCCCCTTTTTCTACATTGGTTCTCTTCTTGATTAGTTTCCATTCATTGCTTCTAGTCCTCCTTAGGTACTTTAGAGAAAAGGTTGACACCCTCACCCCTGCCCCTTAGATATTGGAACACTTTCCAATACCTTCCAACATTTCCTTCTACTTCCTCTTCCATTGGTTATCATTAGAAAACAAGAATGTTTATATGTTTGTCTATAATATCCTTAGAATACATATTTAAATGTCTCCTTAATCAAGTGGACATTATGGCTCCTATTGTTACTGGGAAAAGAAATCTTGTTTTTGTACCAACCTGGTTCGGTTTTGTGTCCCAAAATTGCAAGTTTTTGAACATCTGGACCAAGAACTCCATGGATAATGATCACAGAAACATCCAAAACCTTTTTCAACTGCAAGACTCAGAAGGATAACACATATGAAGATGTTTCTTTTCATGGCTAAAAAATATCAAGCTACAAAGGATGGCTCCTTAGAAATATATAATATATTACATTATACTAATTTACAATAATATATAAAGATCCCAATCCAATCACACTTCACATTATGGATTTGGAAGTAATGGTATGCCAAAAGATCTGGACTTCGTTTCTATACTACTACTACTACTACTACTACTACTACTACTACTACTACTATTATTATTAATCATATTTGCATGGCCACCATCTAAAAAAGAGTGAATCTGGGCAGCAGTCAGCACTTAATTAAAAAGAAAACCAGTAAGCACATATAAAAACAATCATTAAAAATTGTAAAAACTATTAAAGAGCACATGAAACAGGAGAGGGTGGTGTTAACTGCAGTAAGGGAACAATTTATTAAAGTGATATTGTTATTACATGACTGGAAGCTCACTTACAGAATGTCTATTTTCTCCACCTTGGCAACTTTAAGACATGTGGACTTCAACTCCCAGAATTCCGCAACAAGCATGGCTGACGTGAGAATTCTAGAAGTGGATGCTCATGCACCTTAAACTGCACAAATGAATAATCTTATCTTTCTGATTTTGGATAGATCATATCACTTTTACAATCTCAAACTAGATTGCTTGGTCTAGTGTTCAAAATGATGGCCTAGAAACCAGGAGACTGGAGTTCTAGTCATATCTCAACCAAGAAAGTTGGTCGAGTGACTTTGGCCAGTCATTTTCTCTCAGCTCAATCCACCTGATAGGGTTTCGTTGTGGAAAAACAGGAGGAGGGAGGAATATTAATATGTTCTCTGCTTTGAGTGACTTATAAAAGTAATAAAGGTGAGATAAAAGTCTGATAAATAAATACATTCATTGGCAGGTCTTACCAACAGGGTGGATGCCTGAAATGAAATGAAAATAGAATAGCTGAGAAAAGGGCATTGTAGAAAGAGATGTATATTGCAAAAAGTTCAGAATGTCTCATTGTCAAGACTGTTTATTGTTTAAACCAGAAAGAGAAGATTTCACAGGGCAACATTTAATTGTAGATCGCACAGAAGTGTCCTTGTAATGATAAGGTCAAAGTGACATCTGCAAAGGTTCAGTCAAAGCTGTGCCCACTTTTTAATGTGTGCTTATTGTAATTGTCATCTTGACTTTTTCTCCCTGCAAACATCTCTGAATTGTTGGTTACAATTCATACCTGGAATCAAATTTAATTTGTGAGTACAAGATGTGGTCCAAGATCCTAGCTTTGATTCCCTTAACCTTCTCTCAACTTGACAGGATCTCTTAAGCAAGAGAGTCCCTTGGACTGCAAGGTAATCAAACTGATCAGTCCTAGAGGAGATCAGCCCTGACTGCTCTTTAGAAGGCCAGATCCTGAAGATGAAACTCAAATACTTTGGCCACCTAATGAGAAGGAAGGACTCACTGAAGAGCCTAATGCTGGGAAAGACAGAGGGCAAAAGAAGAATAAACATAAACATAATTTGGATACATGAAAAAAGTAAGTAAAAAAGGAATATTAGGACAGGGACGGTAGGCACGTGGGTGCATTTATGCATGCCCCTTACAAACCTCTTAGGAATGGGGTGAGGTCAACAGTAGACAGTTTAAGCTTAAAGTTTTGGGGGTTTGGGGAAGAAACTACAGAGTCAGGTAGTGCATTCCAGGCATTGACCACTCTGTTACTGAAGTCATATTTTCTGCAATCAAGTTTGGAGCGGTTTACTTTGAGTTTATACTATTATTTGCTTGTGTATTGTGATTGAAGCTGAAGTAGTCATTGACAGGTAGGACATTATGGTAGATAATTTTATGTACTGTGGCTCAGACTGGTAAGACAGTCTGTTATTAACACAGCTGCTTGCAATTACTGCAGGTTCTAGTCCCACCAGGCCCAAGGTTGACTCAGCCTTCCATCCTTTATAAGATAGGTAAAATGAGGACCCAGATTGTTGTGGGCAGTAAGTTGACTTTGTATATAAATATACAAATAGGATGAAGACTATTGCTAACATAGTGTAAGTCGCCCTGAGTCTTCGGAGAAGGGCGGGATATAAATGCAAAAAAACAAAACAAAAAAAAACACCTATGCTTAGGTTCAGATTGAAGTCTGCTTAGTTCTAAGTTGTCTAAGCCCAAAATTTGGAGTCTGGTGGCATAAGGTATTTCTAACGGGACGATGGAGAATGAGGTGGCTGGATGGAGTCACTGAAGCAGAAGGTGTGAGCTTAAATGGACTCCAGAGGATGGTAGAGGACAGGAAGGCCTAGAGGAACATTGTCCATGGGGTCGCAATGGGTCAGACACGACTTCACAACTAACAACAACAACATATATTATTTCTCTGTTCTGTTCCATCCCAACTTCCTTACAGTCTCCCACTGATGGGTCAACAGAGAAGACTGTATCTGTGGCAGACTATATATATATATGCAAGCCATCTTTATACTGCTACCATCAGGACAAAGCTTGGGTATGAGAACTAGCTCTGAAGCATCACAAAGAAAAACTGGCCCAGCCTTCTTTGGAAAATAACTAGAAAAGAATATTATTCTACAATATTTCCAAGCTCATTCCATTGTAAAATTGCATTGACTATTCTCACAAAAATAAACCAAAGTAGTTTAGGTTTAGGTAGAACCATCACATCATCAAATTACATATAGAATGGTAAAAAAACAAATGCTTTCTGAAGATTTTTTTTTTTTTGCACCTGGGTAACTCTTGACACCCTTGTTTCCCAATATCCAGTTTACAACTGGCCAACCCAAACATGGTGAAATGCCCCATTTAATGTGTGATGGGACAGAGAGTAATGTTGCAAAAGATACTGAAAAATATGGGATAATATTTAAATGCAGAAGTAAAACACAATATTCAGTGACCAGTCACAGAATTGTAAAATGGTAGTTTTGATATATTTGGAAGATATTTGGGATCTCCAGGACCTTCTTGAATGCAGCAAAGGACCAGATCTCTGCAGATGACCATTCAGCAAATGACTGGTTGTCCTTAGACATCTCTGATAAAGAAGATCCCCCCACTGTCTGAGACTTCCAAGTTGTTCCCATGTTTCTCCTAATGTTTTATAGAAATCTGCATCTCTAATATTTTAAGCTTTAATTTTGCTTCCTGGCAGAGTTAAAAAACAATCCTGTTTAACTTATTGTATGACAGCTTTTCAAATACTGGAACGTAACTATCATTTTACCTTTTCGTGATTTCATGCCCAGGTTAATTACTGTATATCCAAAATGTTCAATCATTTCTTATAGGGCTTCATTCCAGGTTTCTATTACTCTGCTAGCCTTCCTTTGGACATATTCCAGTCTGTCAATGTTTGTCTTAAATGATATGCCAGGATGGTAAATGGAGGTGAAATATGTGCTCTTATTGAGAGCACGTATCAGTTCTACCAATCCAGGAATATCTAGATAAGTTAATTGTACTAGAACGTGCACCTTTTCTAGAACAATAGAATAGAATAGAATAGAATAGAATAGAATAGAATAGAATAGAATAGAATAGAATAGAATAGAATAGAATTTTTATTGGCCAAGTGTGATTGGACACACAAGGAATTTGTCTTGGTGCATATGCTCTCAGTGTAAATAAAAGAAAAGATACGTTCATCAAGGTACAACATTTACAACACAATTGATGGTCAATATATCAATATAAATCATAAAGATTGCCAACAACAAAGTTACAGTCATACAGTCATAAGTGGAAAGAGATTGGTGATGGGAACTATGAGAAGATTAATAGTAGTGCAGATTTAGTAAATAGTTTGACAGTGTTGAGGGAATTATTTGTTTAGCAGCGTGGTGGCCTTCGGGAAAAAACTGTTCTTGTGTCTAGTTGTTCTGGTGTCAGTGCTCTATAGCGTCGTTTTGAGGGTAGGAGTTGAAACAGTTTATGTCCAGGATGTGAGGGATCTGTAAATATTTTCACGGCCCTTGATTCGTGCAGTATACAGGTCCTCAATGGAAGGCAGGTTGGTAGCAATTATTTTTTCTGCAGTTCTAATTATCCTCTGAAGTCTGTGTCTTTCTTGTTGGGTTGCAGAACTGAACCAGACAGTTATAGAGGTGCAAATGGCAGACTCAATAATTCCTCTGTAGAACTGAATCAGCAGCTCCTTGGGCAGTTTGAGCTTACTGAGTTGGCGCAGAAAGAACATTCTTTGTTGTCCTTTTTTGATGATGTTTTTGATGTTAGCTGTCCATTTTAGATCTTGCGATATGATAGAACCTAGAAATTTAAAGGTTTCTACTGTTGATACTGTGTTGTCTAGTATTGTGAGAGGTGGAAGTATGGAAGGGTTTTTCCTAAAGTGTACCACCATTTCTACAGTTTTGAGTGTGTTCAGTTCCAGATTGTTTTGGTTGCACCACAAGGCTAGTCGTTTGACCTCTCGTCTATATGCGGATTCGTCATTGTCTCGAATGAGACCAATCACTGTTGTGTCATCTGCGAACTTCAGTAGCTTAACAGATGGATCGTTGGAGATGCAGTCATTGGTATACAGAGAGAAGAGAAGTGGGGAGAGCACACAGCTTTGGGGGGGCCCTGTGCTAATTGTACAGGTATTTGATGTGATCTTGCTTAGCTTCACCTGCTGCTTCCTGTTTGTTAGGAAGCTTGTGATCCACTTACAAGTCTGTTCCGGTACCTGTAGCTGGTTTAGCTTAGTTAGAAGAATGTCTGGAATGATGGTATTGAATGCTGAACTAAAGACTACAAAAAGGACCCTTGCATAGGTCTTTGGAGACTCAAGATGTTGTAGGATGTAGTGCAGAGCCATATTAACAGCATCTATTAATTGATCTATTTGCTCGGTATGCAAATTGCAAGGGGTCTAACAGCGGATCCGTGATGGTTTTCAAGTACAATACAATACATTTATAACTGATGTAAATTTATAATTTATAAATACAATAAATACATTTATAAATTCAATACATTTATAACTGATGTTCTGTCCTGACTACACGTTCCCCAGTGTGTAGCTCGACATGCAGCTAAACCCTCTATCCTTCAATAAGTCAGACCGTAAACATAAATCTGGATACTTTATTGCAGAACAGAATGGGATAAAACAGAGATGTTGTGTATGGGATACAGATTTTGCTTCCCAGAAGAACATGTGTCACAGAATAAGCTGGCTTCTTCTAGATCAGTGGTTCTCAACCTTTATAGTGCTGCGACCCCTTTAATACAATTCCCCACGATGTGGCGACCCCAACCGTAAAATTATTTTCATTTTGAATTTATCGCGCCTGAAGCCATATTGGCTAGCAATCTGAACTGCTTGTGATTGCCTTGAGGATGGAGGCATTAAAGTGGAGACTCCTCCCCTATTAAGTTTATTGCGCCTGAAGCCAGATTAGGCTAGTGATTGGGAGTCATTGCAGCTGGCTTGAGAGGGAGACATCAGAGCAAAGATTTCTCTCTTTTTTAATTCATCGCACCTGAAGCCTGCAGCTGGCTTGTGGAGTCAACCATTGGAGCGCGATTCTTCGACTCGCAAGTATACTTCCCATACTTCCAGAGTATACCTCTGGAATGAGCTGCCTCCGGGACTTCGTCAACTCCCCGACTTCCGGACCTTCCGCTGCGAGCTGAAAACGCTGTTGTTTTGACGTGCAGGACTAGCTTGAACATAGTTTTAAATCGGGGTTTTTAATTAGGGGTTTTAAACGGGGTTTTAATTGTATTTAAAAAATTTTTAGGCCATTAATCAAATCAGTTTTTTATATTGTTTTTAATTTGTATTATATGTATTTTGTTTTTACTGGCTGTGAACCGCCCTGAGTCCTTCAGGAGAAGGGCGGTATACAAATATAATAAATAAATAAATAAATAAATAAATAAATAAATGAATGAATAAATAAATAAATAAATAAATAAATAAATAAATAAATAAATAAATAAATAAATAAATAAATAAATAAATAAATAAATAAATAAATAAATAAATTTTCGATGGTCTTAGGTGACCCCTGGCAAATTATCATTCGACCCCCAACGGGGTCCCGACCCACAGGTTGAGAACCGCTGTTCTAGATGTTTCCGTTACCTCCGAACATTACAAAATGGAGTTTGGCTTCTCAGAGTGTATGGGTACTCAGTAGGGTCAAAATGCTACCAAAACCAATGTTCTAAGCAATGAAAAATGTATGCATGACCACCAAATGAAGCTCAAGACACATTAAAGAACAACAACAGCAATAAAAATACACAAATTATATGCTGGAGGCAGCTTAAATTGAAAGTATAGCTCCATTCATGGGAGTTCTAGTCAGAGCCAAACTGGGTAGCTCTTAGCCATTCATAATTTTAAAAGGCATAATTATTACATTGAATTATAACCATTACTAATAAAATCTGCAATGAAATGTTGCATCCTGATGTTTGAAACAAAAGTACTTCTTCCAACCATTTCATCCACCACTAAATGTTGCTTCTTTCGATGGGAGAAAAAATATACCGTGTTTCCCTGAAAATAAGACCCTGTCTTATATTTTTTTGAACCCTGAAATAAGCGCTTGGCCTTATTGCCATGCGTTTAAAAGTCCGATTGGGCTTATTATCAGGGGATGTCTTATTTTGGGGGAAACAGGGTTTATACATAGGCATTACCCACAGACATATATTTGTAAATCTCAGGGTTTTCTCAGGCATGCTAATATCATGTTCTTGTCTTTTCTATTGGCACTCCCTACCAGACTTCCTTAACAATCATTCATTTAGTGACTCTTCAGAGTTACAAAGCTGCTGAAAAAAGTGACTTACAATCAGTCCTCACAGTTAGTACCATTGCAACATCCCTGCAATCACATTATCATGATTCAGGCACTTGGAACTATCTTGCATTTAGGATCACCCAATCATCTGATCTCCATTTGCAGCCTTTCCAGCTAGCTCCTGACAAGCAAAATCCATGGAGAAGCCAGTTGTTGTTAGTTGCTTGGATGTATATATAGTCTACCACTGATATAGTCTTCTCTGTTGACCCATCAGTGGGAGACTGTAAGGAAGTTGAGATGGAACTGAACACAGAGATAATATATGTTGTTATTGTTAGTCGTGAAGTCATGTCCGACTCATCACAACCCCATGGACAACATTCCTCTAGGCCTTCCTGTCCTCTGGAGTCCATTTAAACTCACACCTACTGCTTCAGTGACTCCATCCAGCCACCTCGTTCTCTGTCATCCCTTCTTTTGCCCTCAGTCGTTCCCAGCATTAGGCTCTTCTCCAGTAAGTCCTTCCTTCTCATTAGGTGGCCAAAGTATTTCAGTTTCATCTTCAGGAACTGGCCTTCTAAAGAGCAGGGAGAAGCCAGTAGGATATTGCAAATCACAGTACGTAAGGACTTGCTAAACAACTGGAGGTGATTCTCTAAGCATGGCAGTTATATTTCTTTAAAAACCACCTCACTTAGTGATGGATTTGCCGGTCTCAGTTAGGTTGTTAAGCAAGGATTACCTATACAGTTAAATAGAATCTCTTTCTTCAAGGGACAGAAATTAAAAATGCTGGAATTAAGAAAAGGAAAAAAATAGGGTTATACCACACTTGGAAGAACCCTAGAAATATATCAAAGATTACTGTTAGATTGCTACATACCCAGAGACAAAAGGATGGGCTGATCCAGGAAAGCAATTCTTTAAAAATGATTTAAAAATACAGCAATGCACAAAATAGGCCCATATAATAATAAATCATTGTAAAAGAAATGTGACTTACCCTATTGGATTAAAAACATTCATGGGAAGCCTAGCTCATAATATTGCAATGGAAATAGTACTGCGGGCATAGATCACTTTCACTTCCAATAAAACATGCCACTCAATAAATATCAACGCTTAGTTTAAAGTGATGACTCATAAAAACAAGAAAAGTGGTTGGCTGCATGCAGCAATCATTTATTTGTATTGGTTAAGTGTTAACAGAATAGAAAGTTGGGAAATTTAAGACAGGCCAGTTCCAAGGTTACAGTGGATTAATGCTGAGCAATTATTATAGAGCCGATAATTTTTTTTTGTTCAGAATAAAGTCTACAGATTGTCCTGTACATTGTATAGGAGTTAAAAAACAACTGTTAATAATCTTTTTTTGAAAACAGAGTTTGGTTGCAATTGTGTATGTGCTTAGCAGAGAATAAATTTCACTGAGCTCAGTGATTTCAGAGTAGATTTGTGTCTTATTAAAATATTATTTCCCAACATGATATTTAAGGACTTCCCTCAAATTAGACATTAGGCTAATTCAAGTCAGAGAACGCTTTCAGTTAGCAGGAACATCAGTACTACAACTAACTAAAGAAGTATCTTGGTAAGGAAGATAAATTAGCAGCCATGGCATTGGACTATCTAGCTTAATAGTATCTGTATTGATATTGGAGTTGGTAAGGAATTCTGGGACTTGCTTTTTCTATACATCTGGAAGACCCATAGTTGGGAAATCTATTTTAGATCAGTGGTTGTTGACTTGTCAAGGGCTTTCCACCTCTGCTTTCAGATTTTTTAAAATGAAAGTGGTAGATAGAAAGGATTGAATTCTACAGAGGAATTATTGAGTCTGTCATCTGTACCTCTATAACTGTCTGGTTTGGTTCTGCAACCTAACAAGACAGACACAGACTTCAGAGGATAATTAGAACTGCAGAAAAAACAATTGTTACCAACCTGCCTTCCATTGAAGACCTGTATATTGCACGAGTCAAAAAGAGAGCTGTGAAAATATTTACAGACCCCTCACATCCTGGACATAAATTGTTTCAACTCAAAATGATGCTGTAGACCACTGCACACCAGAACAACTAGGCACAAGGACAATATTTTCCCAAATGCCATCACTCTGCTAAACAAATAATTCCCTCAACACTGTCAAACTATTCACTAAGTCTGCACTACTATTAATCTTCTCATCGTTCCCACCACCCATCTCCTTCCACTTAAGACTGTATGACTGTAACTTTGTTGCTTGTATCCTTACGATTTTTACTGATATTGTTTCCTGATTGCTTATTTGTATCCTATGACTATCATTAAGTGTTGTACCTTATGATTCTTGATGAACGTATCTTTTCTTTTATGTACACCGAGAGCATATGCAGTAAGAAAAATTCCTTGTGTGTCCAATCACATTTGGCCAATAAAAAATTCTATTCTATTCTATTCTATTCTATTCTATTCTATTCTATTCTATTCTATTCTTGGAATGCAGATGACATCCAGATGCCACTGTCTCACTGTAGCTGATCTAAAAGAACTGTTTGTTTTTGATCTGTTTGGCTTTCTGGTCACAGAACAGGTGGGGTGAGGGCAAAACCAGGAGGGAAGCAGAGAAAAATGCCTGTTGCTTTTTTAAAAAATGCATTTGAATTTCTGACTGGCTCAAGAGGTAAGGAAGACTTTTAAAGCAGTGCAAAAATGCTTGTCAGAATGGAGAGAAGAAGCAGCCACCATGTCAAAGGCACGCTGCTATTTAGGGATAACTATCTTAGAGAGTTCATATTATTGGAAGGGACACCGGACACTTATTCCTGACGTTTGCGATTCGAAACTGAATTCCATCCCATGAAAGGAGCCAAGAAGGCGGCCGTGACAGTGGAATCAAAGCTCTGCTAACTTTTTGTATGCAGTGCACTTCATCCATGCTCAGTTACTCAATTGGAGAAAAGAGAAATTGTCGTGAACTTCAGATGTGTGGTGATGACATGAATAAGAGAGGCTGGAACGAGATGCTCGGATGCTGGAATTAAAGCAATCTGGGAAGGCCAATGCAAAAAAACAAACGAACAGCCATTCATGCTATTGATATCCAGGAATGAAAAACTGACATCTTTTAGTTTGGACAGCTCCCTTCATGTAAAATTACAATGTCTGTATTGGAGCACTTCAATGCTCCCAGCATGCAGAGGTTTGCTGTTATCTTTCTTGTCCTTATTTGGACGCAGGAAATGGGCTCCCCACCACGCGGGCACTGGTTAGGCAGCAAGCAGACACATTTACCATGTGACTCTATAAGAGAAAAAAAATGGCTTTTAGTTCTAGTCACATGATATTCAGAGACGTATCAAATCATCAACACAATATTTACATTATTGTAAAAATAATATTGGTCTGTTTAATGGGGGGGAGTCAGGTGACTGCCATTTGCAGCCTCCCCAAATGACTTCTGAAAAGCAAAGTCAACAGGGGAAACCAATTCACTTAATGACCGCTCAATTCACTTAATAACTGTAGTATTTCGCTAAGCAACCATGGCAAAAAAAGGTCATGAAATCAGGAGTGATTCACTTAACAACTGCCTTGTTTAGCAACAGAGATTCTGGTTCCAATTGTAAATTGAGGACTACTTGTACATACAGCTAGATGGAAGTGCTTGGAGGCAGTTGTAGCAGTTTGTACGGGATGATTGTTTTGTGGGAAAGAAAGAGGATTTCCAAGGAAGTTTGTAAGAATTGGAAAAATGATCCCTTTTTGGCTGCAGACCAGCCTGAAAACCTTATGGTCTGATCTGCAGAACATTGTGTCTGTTGCTTGGGAATGTTAGAAATGAAAATTGTTCATAGCTTATAACCCTGCCTACTGGGTCATTAGCCTTTCTTCTATCTAAAGGACAGTGTACTTGTCATATATCCAAAGTCACCAGTTGAGCTTTCTTGCACAAATTCTTACTAATTAGGATATTTTTCCCATCTCAATTTGCAATATCATTCCATTTCCATTTTAGGGCTGGGCTGGGGCAAAATTCTTTGGGGAGAAAAGAATCTAAATGTTATACACATTTTTTTACAAACATTTCCTTGCCAATGAAGAAAAAAACCACTTACCTCCAAGCACTTCCATCTCAAAAGGTAAATTGGAATATTTCCAGTTTGCTCTACTTTGTGGCTAAGCTAGAAATCAGTTGGTTCAGCTAACAAATCTAGACAATGGTGTAAGAATCCGATATTGATCCAGGAGTAATATTGGAGATGCTCCTTATCTAGACCAGGGGTCTCCAACCTTGGCAACTTTAAGACTTGTGGACTTCAATTGTGGAAGTCCACAAGTCTTAAAGTTGCCAAGGTTGGAGACCCCTGATTTAGACCATATTGGGAGTGGGGAAAGTACCATGATGGAGAGACATAATGAAAGAGGGGGAAATCATTTCTCCTTTGGGTATCTTCCAAATTTCTTACCCTTTCAAACCAGCCTTTGCCCTAACTTGCCACCCCTTTTGGTAAATTTTTGCCTTCTCTTCTCTTAAACTATGATGCCTTTGTTCAGTATCCTGGTAGGATATTGCATTCTGTTTATTGCGTTTGTTCATTCATCTTGTTAAATTGCGGCTCTAACCTTTTTTGTAACTGGGATATTCTAGAAGAGAAAGAGAAGGAATATTTTGATTTCACCACAGTCAATTGGTGGTCAAAGCTTTGAATTCTTATCAGGATCTGATCCCAGATTGAATTTGAATTTGGGGGTGGCTCAGTGGCTAAGATGCTGAGCTTGTCGATCAGAAGGTTGGCAGTTCAGTGGTTCAAATCCCTATTGCCGTGAAACGGGGTGAGCTCCCGTTACTTGTCCCAGCTTCTGCCAGCCAAAAGTTCGAAAGCACATAAAAAATGCAAGTAGAAAAAAATAGGGACCACCTTTGGTGGGAAGGTAACAGCATTCCATGCGCCTTTAGCATTTAGTCATGCCAGCCACATGATCACCGAGACATCTTCAGACAGTGCTGGCTCTTCGGCTTTGAAACAGAGATGAGCACCACCCTCTAGAGTCGGGAACGACTAGCACATATGTGTGAGGGGAACCTTTACCTTTACCTTTAAATCATTGCCAGATCAATTCAGACCACTTCTTGAAATTGTTTTGAGGCCTAAATGGGTGCCTATCCATATCAGGGGTGAAATGCTCCTGGTTCAGACAGGCTCCGGCGATCCGGTAGCGATGGCGGCTGCTGGTTCGGAGGACTGGTAGCAAAAATCCCTGGTCCCGCCCCCGCTGCCTCTTCTGAGCCGCACCATCAGCAGAGAGGTTTTTTTTACTTTTAAAAGCCGGTTTTTCTTCAGCCGAAATATGCCTTAAAAAGTAAAAAAAAGCCTTTGAGGATCCCGCCCTTCAGCTGAGATTGGCAGAGCCTTTAAACTTAAAAAAAAATTTTTTTAAAGGCTCCTCTGGCGATCTCACCTGAGTTCCTCATCAGCAGAACCTTTAAAAACATGTTTTCTGTAGAAAACATGTAGAAAACATCCTTTTAAGAGATTCTAAGGCACTTACCTGATTACTGATCGAACGCATGGCTTTTTCCCCAGCCTGAAAGCCCCAGTTTCACTTTCAGCACCAGACAGAATCAGTTGCTTAGCTAATCTATTTCATCACTGAACAACTAATGCTGGCTGGCTTTGCTGGCTGAGGAACTCTGGGAATTGAAGTCCACAAACCTTAAAGTTACTAAGGTTGGAGACCCCTGATCTAAAAAATATAAATAAAATAAAGTAAAATAATAAAATAAAATATTTGTGCAGCTTTCTGAGATTTGGTGTGTTTCTGTAGTGCTTCAGTCTAACTACACAAACACACAAAATCTCAGAAAGCTGTATGTGGTATTTTGTGTGTGTGTGTGAGAGAGAGCTGTGTTGTGTTGTGTGTGTGTAAAGTGTGAAAGTTGGTTTTTGAAGTTTTTTTGGCTTTGTGAAGTATGAAGTGCAGCTGCTTTTACATTGTGTGTGAGTCAGTTGTGTTGTGTTGTGTGTGTATAAAGTGTGAAAGTTGGTTTTTGGTACCTCTTATTGTTTTTTATACTTTGTTTATTATTTTTATTATTTATTGTTATTGGCCACGCCCACCCAGTCATCTGACCTCCAAGCCATGCTCACCAATTAAGCCACGCCCACAGAACCGGTAGGGAGAATTTTTAGATTTCACCCTGATCCATATCCATTGCCACTAATCTGACATCATAAACGTGGTCTAGGAACAATAACAAGTTAGTGCACTCATGCGTACCTGAGCACTGCTCCCAGTCGTAACATGTATCATAGCCACAAAGTTCTCTCTTTATGCTGTCCGTGGCCATTCTGAACCTTTCCTTAGCCCAACTCACATCGGTTTCACTCCTGCAGGGGCCAGAATGCAAGAAATGGAAGGAATGCTGATCCAGGCATTTTTCAGCCAAATATGGACAGCTGGGCTTTGTAAGTGCTTCTTCGGATGTGGCATCCAGGACACAGACATCTTCAGAATAGTGTCTGCCAAATGACCAAAATGCAAAGCCAAAGTAAACATGAGAGGGATGAAGAAAACGATTAATAAAGAAGCATTTTTCATTATTGTTTATAACATTTGGAACATCAGTTTGGGAAGTTAGCTGGAGCTGGTTAGCCAAGTTATTATTTTTTTAAAAAAAAAATCTGGAGTGATTATCATTATTTATATCAGATGGACATTAACAGAACCTTCCAGATTCTGTTTAGAGAAGAAAATTTAAAAAGATGGTTAAAAAATAGGTTACCAACAACATATTCACAAGTGAACTCCAATCTGTTTCTTTATTTTACTTACATACATAAACATTCCAATCCTAGCTGTATCACCAAATAGCAGGGCACATTGACATTTTGCAATTTGTGGTGTAACAATATGCAAGTTCTCAGGAGGGGATGAGATTATGGCATTTCCTGAGAGAGCTTGGAGGAGACAGGGAAAGCCTGAGAACATACCATATGGGGGAAATGTATCAACTTCCATCAAAGGATGGAGTATCAAAGGATGAGTATGAGGATTTAATACATATAGATTTCACAGAAGATAATGTTGGAAAAGCTCTTCATAACTATCTATTGGACCCGATGGACTATGTGCACACTTCTTAAAAAAACTTTCCACTAATATAGCAGAACCCCTAAGCATAATCTTTGATAAAGCTTTCACGACCAGTTCCCTTCCCAAACTTTGGTCACTAGTCACGGTCATCCCAATCTTCAAAAAAGGAGACCCCAGCTTAGTTGAAAATTACAGACCAATCTCTCTGTGCTGCGTCACCTGCAAAGTTATGGAATCAATCATCAGCCAATCCATTACCTTCCACTTAGAAACAAACAACCTACTCTCTAATAAACAATTTGGTTTCAGGAAAAAATTATCATATAACTTACAACTTCTCTACTGTAAAAACATATGCACTACAAATCTTGATCAAGGCAAAACAATAGATGCAATCTACATAGACTTCTGCAAAGCTTTTGACTCAGTAGTACATGATAAACTTCTCCTAAAACTAAAATCCTATGGCATCTCAGGACCCCTTCACAAATGGATATCTGCTTTTCTGTCTAACAGACAACAAGTGGTCAAAATTGGCAACGCTCTATCAAATCCTGTTCCTGTCAAGAGTGGCGTTCCTCAAGGCAGCATTCTTGGACCAACACTCTTCATACTATACATAAAAAAGATCTTTGTGACCATATCTCAAGTAATTGTGTTTTCTTTGCTGATGATGTCAAACTATTTAACACCACAGACAATACATCTATCATTCAAAAAGACCTTGATCATCTAACCGCTTGGTCTAAAACTTGGCAACTCCAAATCTCAACGAGCAAATGCTCAGTCTTACATATTGGAAAAAAGAATCCAAACACTAAGTACATACTTGATGGACATTACCTTGCAGATGACCCCCACCCTGTTAAAGACCTTGGAGTTTTCATATCAAATGATCTAAGTGCCAAAGCCCACTGCAACTTCATAGCAAAAAAAGCTCTAGAGTTGTAAACCTAATCTTGCGTAGCTTCTTTTCCAGAAACACTACACTACTAACCAGAGCATATAAAACATTTGCTAGACCAATTCTAGAATACAGCTCGCCTGTCTGGAACCCTCACCTCATTTCTGACATCAATACAATTGAACGTGTCCAGAAATATTTTACAAGAAGAGTTCTTCACTCCTCTGAAAACAACAAAATATCTTATCCCACCAGACTTGAAATCCTAGGCTTAGAAAACTTAGAACTCCGTCGCCTTCAACAAGACCTAAGTTTAACTCATAGAATCATCTATTGTAATGTCCTTCCTGTTAAAGACTACTTCAGCTTTAATTGCAATAATACTAGAGCAACAAATAGATTTAAACTCAATGTTAACCGCTTTAATCTAGATTGCAGAAAAAATGACTTCTGTAACAGAATCATCAGTGCTTGGAATACTTTACCTGACTCTGTGGTCTCTTCCCATAATCCCAAAAGCTTTAACCAAAAACTTTCTACTATTGACCTCACCCCATTCCTAAGAGGACCATAAGGGGCGTGCATAAGAGCGTAAACGTGCCTACCGTTCGTGTCCTATTGTTTTTCTTTTTTTTTCATATATATATATATATATATATATATATATGCTTATACCTCCTTATATTTCTTTATATATATGTTTACATACTATATAATCTTTTTGTGTGATGCTTATGTATATTGTTGTGACAAAATAAATAAATAAATAAATAAATAAATAAATAAATAAATAAATAAATAAATAAATAAATGGAATACATGAAACATCTGGATTCTGCCCATGTGGAGTCTTCCTAACCAAAGAACAGAGACAAGTAGCTAACGGGCAAGGTTGGGCTTCAGAATTTAGTGACCGTGGCCTAGCGAACAGATTTCCTGAGGTTTCCATGGCAACTGTGGCTGGCATCTTCCGATGCAAAATGGTCTGATACAGAGCAATATATTATTGACCAATCAGAAATCAGAACACCTGGCTATAAAGATAGGAGCCCAGTGAGTTTCTGCAGATGTCAATCACAGCTGCTGGTGAAAGGTCAAGAAATATGTTTTTTAGATCATGGTCCCAAAGCCCTAAGCCCAACACGACTCAAAAGATGCTTGCTGTGAAAGCCTACACCAGTATGTAAATGGATATACAATGTTAAAGTTTTCTCCTAAGAAAAAGCTTCCTCTTAGCCAAGATCCATTAAGAAGAAAAATTTGAGGGAAGTCTCTTGGAGTTGGACACAGGTTGGAGCAGGCACTTCATTTTTTCTTAAGATGATATAAGTCTTAACATCTGGTGAAACCCTTTTCTCTGTATAATTTACCTGCAGTCTTCTATAGGGTTCATACACACACATTGGGAGTCAACTTGCGTTTCTCCTGGTTTGCAATTGCTTTGAGAACGTAGAGAATCATCTGCAAGAGGATAAGGAATGCAAAAAAAATGAAGCATAAATACATAGGGATACTATTAGATATAAAGGTTTGATAGACATTTTCAGGATTGGTGTTAAACTACAATGTACACTTGCTTGGAGCCAACACTCATATTTAGTTTTGAGTAGCATCCATGGGTGACATCCCCCAAAGTAGGGGTGGCCAGCACAAAACTGAAGCATGATTTAAAATAGACACCTGAATTTCAGATTAAATTTGCTAAATACAATTGCACTGGAATTGAAAGTTCTTCTGTATTGACACCTTTATACAGAACCCCAAAATGCTCTAATTACCCCATTTCTGACCAGCAAAGCAGGATTCACCAATCAATATAAGCAATTTCTCCTTTCCATCCTCAGCCCTGAAATAACCCACAAGGTTTTGCATGGGGGGGTTTAAAATCAAGCTAATTAAGAGCATCTGAGCCTTCCTGAGTATAGATAGCCAGAAATGTCTCAGGCTTATTAAGTGTGCTGGTTATTTTTTTAATCTTAAGGGTATTTATGTTTTGGTGTATACTTGCCATATCAGATATTATACTATATCTTTTCAGGTTTCACAGGAGTTTGTATGAGAAGTTTATTCCCCTCAAATCTCTTTTGAATAATTGCTTTGCTTTATTCATCCGCTTTATTTGTATTTTATGTTATCATTTTAAAATATATACAACGTGGATTGCTAACTTTATTCTCTTTTGTCACCCTTGCACAGCCTGAACAAGCATCCTAACATTCTGTTTGTAATATTCCCGCATTCTTTGTATTTATTGCTCCTTATTCCCTTGATATTGTCAATTCAAATTTAGATATTTCATATCAATTTTCTTAATGAACACAAAGTGCTTTATTTCATTCCATTCACTCTGGATAGTTCCTATATATTTAATAAATTTCTCCTCTTGTCAAGCAAAATATTACATACTATCAGCAATTTGGGGAGAAATTCTGAGGGGCACAGTTATCATCTTTTGGGAGAATGGATTTTACACAGAGTTATGAGACTTCAGTTTTGTTGCTTTCTTGACTATGCGGGTGTGTATATATCTAAAAGTAAAACTAAATCACAACAGGTGGTATCACGGAAGTGATTTTGGATATCTTGAAAATCAAGTTAGATTGGAGCTGACGATATTTTTGTGGTAGATCACCCAGACATGCCAGGGATATAGGCTAGATTTGGGGAAAAAAATTTTTTTAAAGCCTGGAATAAGACAATGTTTTGTATCATGGACAAGAAAACACCATGGATATGTCCAGTGGTGGGATTCAGCCAGTTCGCACCACTTCGGGAGAACCGGTTGTTAACTTTCTAAGCATTTTGGTGAACTGGTTGTTGGAAGAAATCATTAGGGCAGAGAACCGGTTGTTAAATCATTTGAATCCCACCACTGGATATGTCTCCATGTTGATCTCTCTGATATGGAGCATCTTTACTTTTTATAATATAACTATTAACAGTAAAGCCCTCCTAGACTTTGGTGCTTTTTCATTTTATTTTATTTGAGAGCACTCCATTTCTTCATTTTTCTTCTCTTATTGTATTTTAATCCCATTTTTCCTTCAAGGCATTCATATGTAACATCATGCACACCTCTTTCATGATATGTTCATTCAAAAGTCCTGAAAGGAAGATCACACTAACTAGCATGCCTGAGTGAGAATTTTGAACCCATTGCTCCAAACTCTACACTGAACAGGTGAATCTCTCTGCCAGATGAACGATTCACTTACCTTTCTCACAAGTAAGCAGTCTCACTAAAGCAGGACGCCAGGATGGGCCACTTACACAGGTGTACTCCGAATGGCCAGTTAAACTAAAGGTTGGTGCACAACTTAGGCGGATTGTTTCCCCAATGTTATATTCACTTTTAAAAGGGAAAATGGTGACAATATCTGAGACTGCTGGTCTGCGACATGCAGATACTGAGAAAAGAAGGGAGGCAGGGAGGTAAATGAGATTACCAGGCTATGACATAAGAGCTGCAAATTAAATATAGAGTTCAAATATTTTTAATGGCTTTATACCAAAACTGTAAACAATTAACAATTTAAAAAGCCAATCTGAAAACTGAAAACACTAATTCACTGGTTATATTCACACAGTACAGTTTACTCATTGTTAATTTAACTGAGATTAGCCAGTTAAACCAGGGGTGTCAAACCCAATTTCATTGAGGGCCGCATCAGGGTTGTGTTTGACCTCAAGGGGCAGGCGTGATCAGAGTGGGCATGGCCAACTTGACATCACTCATGTCAGGGACGTCTGTGGTGGCCCGAATGCTCTGTCAGCAAAACTGGGCATCCGAGCTCCGTTTTCAGCTGCAATGGCCTACAGACTTCTGCCAGGGAAAACAGAGCTCGGGGGGGGCTGCACGTGCCTCCCCAACTCCATTTTCCCTGGCAGAGGGCGGCAGGAGGCTGTTGCAGCGAAAAACAGAGCCTGTTTTCACTGGCAGAGGCATCGTGGGCCAGTCCTTTACTGTTTCTAGGGAGGCCTTGTGAGCCAGATCTAAGTACTCTATAGATCAGATTTGACCCCCGGGCCTTGACTTTGACACTCCTGAGTTAAACCAATGTCCTGGGTTTGAATTGTACCATGAACTAATCACAAGGACTGGACTATGAAGTAGTTGGCTAGTTTTGGATTAAGCTAGTGTTTTTCAACTCTGGCAACCTGAAGAAACGTGGACTTCAATTTCCAGAATTCCCCAGTCAGCATAGCTAGCTGGGAAATTTGGGAAGTTGAAGTCCACATATCTTAAAGTTGCCAAAGTTAAGAAACACTGGTCTGAGCTATTGAAAGAGCATATCCCCGCCTTCCCTATCAGGAATTAAGGTAATACAAAAAGGCAACCATGTCTTTCCTTACAACAGAAATGTGGAGGCAACCATGTTCTCTCAAAGCTGCTCAATGCAGCTCTCAGTTCATCGTCATATCCCTGTGCCTACAGAGATAGCATTTCTGCTAGGATTCCAGGTGAAACGAAGTGGCCTACTTGCTTATATGCAGAAATGACCAAGGAAAGCCACTGAAACAGATGTAACAAGGCTGAAATGTATCAGGGACGGATGTAATGTTTGCCACAACACATTTAACATAACATCCTTTGTATATTTGGCTCTCTTAGGAATAGAAGTTCTGTTTATAAAATTAGGAACATAAGAAGCTGTGTACCAAAGTCAATATGCTAATCCACCTATCCCTAATTATTGACATTGACTGGTGACAGCTCTCTTGGAATAAAACTATAGTCCTTCTCAGCTTTACCTGGCTTTAAACTTGGGACTTCCTCCACACAAAGCAAATCTTTGAACTATAGCCCCTTCCAATGGACTTGTCGAATCACTGATCTATCTATGGCAACACTGTTGAAAATTAGTACCAATGATGTGTAAGACTTCAAGGTAACTTTCCCCATCCCTTTCCACAATTCTACTTCAAGAGTGGCCAACTTCTCCAAAATCTGGACTTTCTGTACTCAGCTCAGCTTCAGCATTTTGCACATGACATTATGTGCCTCTCCTCACTAATAACTCATAACATATAAAGTGGGCATGTTGATTTGCTCAAACTGGTTGCTAAAGTAGCCATGATGCAAATGCTCTGGATATATTTCCATAAACTCATGTGGAATTCTTTCACATGAAATTGGATCTTGGACCAAGCAAGACTTCATACACAGAGAACCTCTATTGGATGTTTTCATACCCTTTCTCTTGTTAGTAGCTTAAATCTCTTAATGGTTCTTACGTTGGCATTCGACAGAACGTTGCAACCAAGTTTGATCAGGCTGGCAGTGAAAGAACGGATATCCAGTAAGAGTGTATCCACTGAAGCACACAATTTCAGCATTTTCCCCAACATCATAATGGTTCTTCTCATTCTGAAATTAACCAGAGGAAACCCTTCATATGCTGAGCAAAACGACTTGTTATGAAATAAAAACAGCTCCTTATATTCAAGTAGAAACACCCAAGTTTTTCATGCAACTTTGTTTGAGCAGTTCATCCATTCAAAACTATTTAGGCAAACTTTATTCTATCTGTTAGCAGAAGTTCTCTCAATAATTATAAAAATCTGTAGGGTTTTGGGGGTTTTTTTTGGCATTGTTTTATCTCCACAACAACTCTCAAATTCAGTAAGACTGAAAGAATGAATAGCTGGACTAAGGCTATCCCACTGAGCTTTGTGGCTGAATTTGGATTTGAAACATGGTCTCTCTGATCTTAGTTGCTTAATAAATAATTTCCTAAGTTACAATGAATCTTAACATTATCTTGTACTTTTTCCTTAAAACAGCAAAAATGGCTGTGAAGTAAACCCAATTATAACATCATGCCTGCCAAGAACTTCAGCATGGCCCTTTTATATCAAATGCCTGACTCTGAAAGATATACTGGCTTAAACATGATAGTTCTATTTAGGGATTAATTTCATTCATTTAACAAATGTATATGGATTTCTATCTAGCCAATGGAACATCAATATAAACTCAAACTTAATACACAATGAAATCAATGAAGAAAAATAATGTTAAGATCATAAATGTTTGTTGCCAATAACAATAACAATAGCAAAACAACTGGGTTCCATTAATATAGTGTATACTAGTCTTAATGCTTGGGGTAAAGCTGGATCTTCATAGCCTTCTGGAAAGCCAACAGTCAGGCCATATAAATGTTCCATAATGTATGATTTCTAAGACCTACCAGGTGATACTAATTTACCAAGAAGACTTGGAGAATGTATTTACCCTGTTAGTTCTGGTGGGATGGATGGAGGCCACCGGAAATAGGCAATCCCATCATTAATCTGGTTTTATGTCATTTAAAGCTTGCATTGCACCTTGAATTGCACCATGAAACCCGCTGGGAGTCAGCACAGTGTTGTTACATAGCGGTCCTGTGGTGCATCCAAAGCTCCATGCACCACTACACTGTGGACCAATTGAAGCTTCCGGTTGAAACCGGTAGCAAAAATCCCTGTCCCCCCTTCGCCCCCCCCCCCCCGCCCATGCTCACCCAATTGCCTGGTCCCAACTTGCCTACTTGACAGTTTGCTGCTTCTTTCGGGCTTGCTCATTTTTCCTACCTTGCTTTGGCTTCTGCAATCAATTGCATCAGCTAGCAACTCAATCTGCCTGCTTGCAATCAATTCAATCGGTTGGCAACTCAATCTGCCTGCCTTGTGACAGCAATTTGGTAAGTAACTGGGGTTTTTGGGGGGGCGGGGCTTTAAAAAAATAGTTAATTGGGGGGTTTTTTAGGAGTTTTATTTTTTTTTAGACATAGCAATTTAAAGTTAAGGAAGTTTTAAATTTAGCTGCTTTTTTCTAAAAATATAAATAAAATAAAATAAAATAATAAAATAAAATATTTGTGCAGCTTTCTGAGATTTGATGTGTTTTTGTAGTGTTTCACTCTAACTACACAAACACACAAAATCTCACAAAGCTGTGTGTGGCATTCTGTGTGTAAAGTGTGAAAGTTGGTTTTTGAGCTTTTTGTGCCTCTGTGAGGTTCCTGCTTGTTGCAGGGGCCATTTGGGGTCAAGTACAGCTGCTTTTACATTGTGTGGAGTCAGTTGTATTGTGTTGTGTTGTGTGTGTGTAAAGTGTGAAAGTTGGTTTCTGGTACTTCTTATTGTTTTGTGTACATTGTTTATTATTTTTATTATTATTATTGGCCATGCCCACCTGGTCACCTGACCCCCCCAAGCCACGCCCACCAATTAAGCCACACTCACAGAACTGGTAGGGAAAATTTTTAGATTTCACCCCTGGACCAGGAAGATCCCCAGATTGTTCATCAGCTCTTCCAGGGAATGTATCTAAGACTTAATCCCTTGCTAGCACATTTGCTTAATCCTTTGCTTTTTAATAAGTAACTGCAGTATATCCAAGAAGCATAAGAAGTATCTATGTCCAAGAAACATAAGAAAACAAAAACTGAGAACAGGGATGCTCAAGGGGAAATGTTAAAATCAGTAAGATGGTGGATGGAGAATCATATTGCACAATATACCCTTTCTGTACGTGCATTGTCATTGTATGCATGCTCAAAAGGGATGAGTTTGCATCACAATGCTCCATCTGCCATCTTGCTGATTTTAATATAATATAATATAACATCAGAGTTGGAAGGGACCTTGGAGGCCTTCTAGTCCAACCCCCTGCCCAGGCAGGAAACCCTACACCATCTCAGTCAGATGGTTATCCAACATTTTCTTAAAAATTTCCAGTGTTGGAGCATTCACAACTTCTGAAGGCAAGTCGTTCCACTTATTAATTGTTCTAACTGTCAGGAAATTTCTCCTTAGTTCTAAGTTGCTTCTTTCCTTGATCAGTTTCCACCCATTGCTTCTTGTTCTACCCTCAGGTGCTCTGGAGAACAGCCCAACTCCCACTTCTCTGTGGCAGCCCCTGAGATATTGGAACACTGCTATCATGTCTCCCCTGGTCCTTCTTTTTGTTAAACTAGACATACCCAGTTCCTGCAACCGTTCTTCATATGTTTTATCCTCCAGTCCCCTAATCATCTTTGTTGCTCTTCTCTGCACTCTTTCTAGAGTCTCAACATCTTTTTACATCGTGGCGACCAAAACTGGATGCAATATTCCAAGTGTGGCCTTACCAAGGCATTATAAAGTGGTACTAGCACTTCACGTGATCTTGATTCTATCCTCTGTTTATGCAGCCCAGAACTGTGTTGGCTTTTTAACAGCTGCTGCACACTGCTGGCTCATATCTAGATGGTTATCCACTAGGACTCCAAGATCCCTCTCACAGGTACTACTATTGAGCAAGGTACCACATATACGGTACTGGTGCATTTTGTTTTTTGGCCTAAATGTAGAACCTTACTTTTTCACTGTTGAATTTCATTTTGTTAGATAGCGCCCAATGTTCAAGTCTGTCAAGATCTTTCTGTAACTTGAGCCTATCTTCTGGAGTGTTGGCTATTCCTGCCAGCTTGGTGTCATCTGCAAATTTGATGAGTTCCCCATCTATCCCTCGTCCAAGTCATTGATGAAGATGTTGAAGAGTACTGGGCCTAAAACAGAGCCTTGGGGTACTCCACTGCATACTTCCTCCATGTGGATGTAGTTCCGTTGAGGACTACACGTTGAGTGCGGTTGGTCAGCCAGTTACGAATCCATCTGGTGGTGGTGCTGTCTAACCCACATTTTCTACTTTATCTAGTAGTAGGTTATGGTCTACTTTATCAAATGCTTTACTGAAGTCCAAGTAAATTATATCAACAGCATTCCTCTGGTCTACTAATTTTGTCAATTTGTCAAAGAATGCGATAAGATTAGTCTGGCATGATCTGTTTTTGACAAACCAATGTTGGCTTTTGGTTATTACTTTGTTTGCTTCTAGGTGTTCGGTGATTCGTTGCTTGATTATCTTTTCCAGAATCTTCCCTGGTATTGAGGTCAGGCTGATAGGTCTGTAGCTTCCTGGATCTGTTTTTTTTTCCTTTTTTGAAGATGGGAACTACATCAGCTCTTTTCCAGTCCTCTGGCAGCTCCCCTGTGCTCCAGGATCTTTGAAAGATATAATAGTTCAGTGGTTCTGAGATCTCTTCTGCCAGTTCCTTCAGAACCTTGGGGTGTATTCCATCTGGTCCTGGTGATTTGAACTCGTCTAGGGTAGACAGGTGTTCATTTACCATTTTCTTCCCTATTTTAACTTGTGTTTCTAATCTGTTTTTTGTGGTGCTGTTTTTGATAGGTTGGATTGTTTTTTCCTTTTGTATAAAGATAAATGCAAAATATGAGTTAAGTAGATCTGCTTTCTCCCTGTTGCTTGTCCTCTTCTTGCCACTTTCTCCCAGCAATGGGCCAATTGTTTCCTTGACTTTTTTCTTGTTTTTAACATGTTGGAAGAAGCTTTTTTTGTTATTTTTTACTTTTGTCGCTAGCCTATGTTCATTGTGAGCCTTAGCTTTCCTCACTTCATCTTTACAGGCTCGGGCTATTTGCTGATATTCTGCCTTAGTTATTTGCCCCTCTTTCCACTTTTTATACTTGTCCTTTTTGTCTTTCAATTTGTCAGATAGTTCTTTATGCATCCATGCTGGTTTCTTTTGTGATCTACTATTTTTCTTCTTCATTGGTATTGTGTTAGACTGTGCTTTTATAATCTCACTTTTCAAAATTTCCCAAGCTTCTTGAGTTGTTTTCCCCCTGAGGATTCTCATCCATTGAATCCTTTTAACACATTTGCCTTTCACAGATGTTGTTGGCTGAGAAGTTCTACAACACCTACCCTGATAAATCCATGTTCTGGTGGATCTGGTTTGAGACATCCGGATTCAGGTCTCTCAACTGCAATGTCCCCCTCCCTTGTTGCTTCATCATCATTTACACATATAGCTCCCCTAAAAGGAAAAATAACAGCAATGGAATGGGAAATCACTAGACAGCCATCTTTTCAGATTCTGGAGGAGAGAGAAAAACCATAGTTTATGGTAGGACCATGCGAAGGCCCATGTTTAGTTATTAGATTTCTACTAGGGTATTGGGCAACTGGTGATATGAAAACCCTTGAGACCAGTACCATATTATATTTTATTATATTTATATTTAACAGAGTTGGAAGGGATCTTAGAGGTCATCTAGTCCAACCCCCTGCTCATGCAGGAGACCTGTACTAGGGATTCGAACCACCAAAATGCCGACCTTTCTGATCAACAAGCTCAGCATCTTAGCCAGTGAGCCACCTAGTCAGATAACTGTACCAGGCGTTGCCTGAAGCCAAAGACAGGGTGGGCTCCATTCTGTACCCAGTTTGGCTTCAGCACTGGCTGTTGGACACAGTATTGTGCCACATTTTAAGGCAGAGGGATGGTTTAGGGAACACTAGTTGTCTATATTGAGGGGTTTTGTTATTTCTTAACTAACATAGTTACCTTGTATTTTAATTTGATTTATTTTCTCTCTTTTAAAATGATGTTCAGATTTATTAGCCTTTAACGTTCCTAAACTGATGAACAAGCTGGAGACTAGCTCCAGATAAGAAAAGTTTGTTAGTACAACCTGAGGTCTGGTTTATCACTTTTGTGAACTCTAAACAACCTTTTTCCTTACAATTACACCCCTTCTGACAACAGAACTCATTTTAATGAATATGTGTGATATTATGGGATACAAATATGTAACATATTTTACTATATGTAACTGATTTCCTTTGCAAAGGGAAGGTTACTTTTATTCTGTCCAATCAAGTTTCCCCTTGCATTTTCTTTGTTATGTTAACTATAAAAAGGAGGGATATTTTATTTTATTTTATTTTATTTTATTTTATATTTATTTATTTATTTATTTATTTATTTATTTATTTTGTCAATCATGTATAAAATAACAGGGAAAAGTATAAACATAATTTGAATACATGAAGAGAGTAAGTAAAAAAGGAATATTAGGACAGGGACGGTAGGCACGCGGGTGCACTTATGCACGCCCCTTACAAACCTCTTAGGAATGGGGTGAGGTCAATAGTAGACAGTTTAAGCTTAAAATTTTGGGGGTTTGGGGAAGAAGCTACAGTCAGGTAGTGCATTCCAGGCATTGACCACTCTGTTACTGAAGTCATATTTTCTGCAGTCAAGTTTGGAGCGGTTCACTTTAAGTTTGTATCTATTGTGTTCTCATGTATTGTTGTGGCTGAAGCTGAAGTAGTCATTGACAGGCAGGCGAGATCCCACTTTTTCAGGGTACTCTAATAAACTGCTTTTAAATGATCTTCTGACTCAGTTGCTTATTGGGAAGCAGTGGTGGGTTTCAACATTTTTTACTACCGGTTCTGTGGGCGTGGCTTAGTGGGCGTGGCATGGCATGGTGGGCGTGGCATGGTGGGCGTGGCAGGGAAAGGTTACTGCAAAATCTCCATTTCCTCCCGATCAGCTGGGACTTGGGAGGCAGAGAACAGATGGGGATGGGTCCAGTCAGAATTTTTACTACCAGTTCTCTGAACTACTCAAAATTTCCGTTACCATTTCTCCAGAACTGGTCAGAACCTGCTGAAACCCACCTCTGTTGGGAAGGTAAACTGAGGCAGAACCTACAGCCACATTTGGCTTTCAGTATGGCATGCATAGCTCGATCTCCAGTGTAGGAAGAATCCCCTGATTCTGCCTGGAATGCTGAGTAGTTCTGTGCCAATTAAAACCAAAGGTATAGCTTAACTTGGTGTTGTGGGAAGTGGAATTAAAGGCTGACCTAAACCGGTGGGTGGAGTGAGGAAATACTTAGACCTATCGTGCCAGCATCACTTCACCATGAACTGCTGATTTGGTGCAAACTATAATGCTAAATGACAATGAGAAAGGAGTGGAGAAATTAGAGAAAGGAGCGGACAAAAGGCTCAGAAAGCAGCCCACTGAGTCCTTTATGCTTCCACAATATAGCCCCCACATACTTGTCCTAGAAATCCTGACCAGTAAAAAAAAGGCAACCATTGTGGACTGCTGTGAATCATTGCTCTTAAATAAGTGCTCTCTGCACTTATGTGGGGTCTTTCAAAATCAGCCACGGGATCTCTTGAACAATTTAACTTTATTTTGAACTGCATGACACTTTAGCCCAGGGGTCTCCAACCTTGGCAGCTTTAAGCCTGAAGCAACTCCCAGAATTCCCCAGCCAGCTTTGCTTTGTTGGCTGGGGAATTCTGAGAATTGAAGTCCTCCAGGCTTAAAGTTGCCAAGGTTGGAGACCCCTGCTTTAGGCAAAGTAGCAGTGAATTCTGTTGGGAGACATTCCAGGATCTAAAATGGTATCCAGAAATCCTGCATATCATAGGATCCTCCCAGTGAACAGAGAGTAGTCTTTTAAAATCATTATCCTGGCTGTTCTGTCTCAGAAGACAGAACAAATAAATCAACAAAAGGAACAAAGAGTGGTCAAAACTCTCTATCCACCCTACAATTGATACATGCCAAGACATTTTGGTATCTTCCTCAAAAGTGCTCGAAGTGGGAAGAAGCAACTCATACTTTCCCTACGAACTGCATTTCCCCTAACCAGCATGGCTATAATGAAAAATGCTAGATTCCTGTGATCAGTGGAGGGTAACAGGTTGACAAGTCTGGATGTGGTGGCTCACTGGCTAAGATGCTGAGCTTGTCTATCAAAAGGTCGGCAGTTCAGCGGTTTGAATCCCTAGTGCCACGTAATGGGGTGAGCTCCCATTACTTGTCCCAGCTTCTGCCAGCCTAGCAGTTCAAAAGCAAAAATAAAAAATGCAAGTAGAAAAATAGGGACCACCTTTGGTGGGAAGGTAACAGCATTCTGTGTGCCTTTGGCATTTAATCATGCCAGCCACATGACCGCGGAGGTGTCTTTGGACAGCTCTGGCTCTTCGGCTTTGAAATGGAGATGAGCACCACCCCCTAGAGTCAGGAACAACTAGCACATATGTGCGAGGGGAACCTTTACCTTTACCTTTAGTCTGGCTTGGAAGTTCATCAAAGATTTCTGGAGTTGCTACAAAACTTTTTGCTTTGAGCTTGTAATGAGAATGGGGATTGAATTCACAAATAGCTTTTGATAGCTTTTTTAAAAACTTCCTTTAATTGTTTTCCCCAGTGAAGCAAAAGAACTGACTGGCAGTGAGTAAGAACAGGTTTTTTCTCAGATTTATCCAAAATTGCAAAGAATTAAATCCAATACATTTCATATGCAAAGAAAGAGCTACAGCCTTTTTTTAAAACCCTGTGACTATTATAGTTTTACCTGTCAACAAATATGGAAAAATAGCATGCTTCCTCTTCCTCTTGTTCATCTTCACATGGCTTCCCTCCATTTTGAGGGGAGGGGTTGTTACAGGTGCGGCTTCTCCGCCTCTTATGGGAACCATCACAGGGACTCCATGAACCCCAGCAATTCCAGTTACCATCAACCGCAACTGGAATACATGAAAAGGATTCGCAACACATCTGGATTAATACCTAGAGAATTGGTGGTCCCAAAGCAAGATTAGGTTTGGAAATCTCCCATTAGACATAGCTCTAGAGCAGTGATGGCTAATCTTTTTGGTGCCACATGCCAAAAGTGGGGGGGGGGGAGCCACATACGCATGTGACCACACCCATAATTCAATGCGACCCTCCCCCGCACATGCACATGTGACACCCCCCCCTGCGCTTCCCCCACTTTTGGCACTTGATGGCACGGTGGGCCAGGTAGGCCCGTTTTTCACCCTCCCCAAGCTCCAGAGGCTTTCAGGGCCTCTGGTGGCTCAGACTGCTAAGACAGTCTGTTATTAACAGCAGCTGCTTGCAATTACTGCAGGTTCAAGTCCCACCAGGCCCAAGGTTGACTCAGCCTTCCATCCTTTATAAGGTAGGTAAAATGAGGACCCAGATTGTTGGGGGCAATAAGTTGACTTTGTATATAATATACAAATGGATGAAGACTATTGCTTAACATAGTGTAAGCCACCCTGAGTCTTCGGAGAAGGGCGGGATATAAATGCAAATAAAAAATTTTTTTTTAAAAAAATGGCCTTCCTCATGCTCCCTCCGAGGCCTTCCGGAGGCTGGAAATGGTCCATTTGCTGATTCCTGGTAGGCCTGGAAGGCCTGAAAATCAGCTGGCCGGCACACGCATGCTGGAGCTGAGCTAGGGTGCATAGGGTCGCCATCATGGCCCTAGAGTAACAGTGCAGATGGTTTTCTGCAAAATGAGGTAGAAAAGTATAGGATCAGGGGTCTTTAGATCAGGGCTCTCCAATCTTGGCAACTTTAAGCCTGGAGGACTTCAACTCCCAGATCAGGGGTCTCCAATCTTGGCAACTTTAAAGACTTCAACTCCCAGAATTCCGCAGCCAGCAAAGCTGGTTGGGGAATTCTGGGAGTTGAAGGCCACCAGGCTTAAAGTTGCCAAGATTGGAGACCCCTGCTTTAGATCAAGTAGTCCATTATCCTAACAGAATGATCATCCCTTAGCGAATTCTGACTTTCAATGGTATAACTTTAAATTGTGCGTATAACTACTATGAAGAATACCAGAAACCCCTGCTTTGTAATGTTTTCTTTTTGTATTTTTCTTCCACTTTTCAGTTCTCGCTTTGCTTGCTTGCTTGCTTTTTCTCTTCTCAACTTTATAATACAAAAAACAATATAATTTATATTATTTTGTAATAGTTTTTATCTTTTTAAAAGTTTTCATAAAAATTACATTATTAAAAATACAGCTTTAGAAAATGACTTTGCTGGATAACATGGAATTGTATCTGAGATGGGCCTGGGCCTCTGAAAATCCTCTCAGCCCTATCTAGCTGTTGACTAACATGGATTAGCCAACGGGCCTTGAAAACTCCATTGGTGCAAGCTACTCTTTGACAAAAAGGAGTTTATTAGACCATGGGTAGGTGCGCCGATCTGAAAACTCTCTTGGTCCAAGGCAAATCCTCTCATGTGGATGGACTGATGGAAACAGACTGTCACAAAAAAGCCAACACAATTGTAGGCTGCATAAACAGAGGGATAGACTCAAGATCACGTGAAGTGTTAATACCACTTTATAATGCCTTGGTAAGGCCACACTTGGAATACTGCATTCAGTTTTGGTCACCATGATGTAAAAAGGATGTTGAGATACTAAAAAGTGCAGAGAAGAGCAACAAAGATGATTAGGGGACTGGAGGCTAAAACATATGAAGAACGGTTGCAGGAACTCAGTATGTCTAGTTTAATGAAAAGAAGGACTAGGGGAGATACGATAGCAGTGTTCCAATCTCTCAGGGGCTGCCATAAAGAAGAGGGAGTCAAGCTATTCTCCAAAGCACCTGAGAGCAGGACAAGAAGCAATGGATAGAAACTAATCAAGGGGAGAAGCAACTTAGAACTAAGGAGAAATTTCCTGACAGTTAGAACAATTAAATACTGGAAGTTTTTAAGAA
This sequence comes from Ahaetulla prasina, assembly GCF_028640845.1. Taxonomy (NCBI): domain Eukaryota; kingdom Metazoa; phylum Chordata; class Lepidosauria; order Squamata; family Colubridae; genus Ahaetulla; species Ahaetulla prasina. The sequence continues at coordinate 277,077,348 of NC_080540.1, read as the reverse complement.
GTTGTTGGATAACCATTTGTCTGAAGTGGTGTAGGGTTTCCTGCCTAAGCAGGGGGCTGGACTGGAAGACCTCCAAGGTCCCTTCCAACTCTGTTATTCTATTCTATTCTAAATATTAATTCTTAGATCATTCACCCATAGCCCACTTCTACCTGCTGCTTTGTTCATTTACGTTGGCTTAACTTCCATTGCATTTCCCAGCATGTTGAAAGTCGTGTTATCTGTGCTCTGTTTTCCAATACTCTTGCTTGTCTCAATGTTAGCCACAGCCCTTGTCTTGCATTTGCCCAGGGGCTAAAATGAGCAAGTTGTGATGTTTCAAGCAAAGCACTTTGAAGGGGCTTCAAGAGCAATTTTGCTCCTTTCTTCTAAGGAACAAAGTAAAGCATCTCCCCTACACAGAGCAGAAGACACCACTGAGAGAGATGCAAAGCACTTTGATAAAGAGAATCGTATCATCACTGCACTGAAGCCACTAACTGGGCTACCTCAGATAAGGCAAAATATACTGCTCAAAAAAAATAAAAATAAAGGGAACACCTAAACAGCACAATGTACTGTATTTAATAAGAATATTTCATTCCTTCAGATCTAGGATGTCTTACAGTATTTTTGTGTTCCCTTTATTTTTTTGAGCAGTGTATAAATATGTTGCTAAAATCTGCTCTCTGGCTTCAGAAAAGTTTTCTTCCCTGCAAAAGGAGTTTCTCTTTTTCTATCTCATTTTTACACAGGCTTAGAATTCTTCTCCATGTCCTGTTTTTTGTGCCTTTTTCTGAGAGGTAAAGGAGGATGCCATCTTTCCTACCATGTTTCCCAGAAAAAAAGATCGGGTCTTATTTTCTTTTGGGGCCCAAAAGAAGCACTAGGGCTTATTTTTGGAGGGATGTCTCCCCCCCCACATGTATGGGAGGCCCACTTCTGTTTGCTCGCAGACAGAATGGAGGAGGAAGTTGAGAGACATGCCAGTGCCACAGCCACAAGGTGAGGTGGGGGGGTGGAGTTGCCACATGCGCCCCAGACCACCTTACCTCAGGGTCTCCTTAGCTAAGCCATGCATGCCGTGACACCTGCCTTACCTCACAGCCGCTGCACCAGCATGTTGCTTAACCTTCTGCTCTGTTGCAGCTGTGAGCAAACAGAAAAAAGTGGTCTTGTGACCACTTGGGCTCCTACTGCTCATGGCTGTTGGTGCTGCCGCCATGAGGGAGGTGTCAGGAGCAAGGATGGGCTGGTTGCAGGGGCCCTGAGGTAAACCGGTACATGGGGCAGCTTGACTCCCCATCTCACCTCGTGGCCATGGCACTGCGAGCAACCAGATGGAATGGGTGGCCGGGCGGCCAGGTTCTTAAGTAGGGCTTATTTTGGGGGTACGGCTTATATTAGGCGCACACATAAAAACATGGTAGGACTTATTTTCGGGATAGGTCTTATTTTCATGAAAACAGGGGATATTGATACTTCTGTTTTTGTCTGGAGCAGGAGCATCCACTGGAGTTTTTAACTGGAGTTTTAACTAGAGTATTTTTAACCTGGAAAGGTTAAAAAAATCAAGAGGGCAGTCATAACTATGAGATCAAAGCCTAAGCCGCCATCTTGATTCTTTTAGCAATGCTCTTACTATATTTTCCCCCATACTTTCTGATATGGGAAACAAAACCTTTTATTTACAAAGTTTTCCCATGAGATCTTTCTTGGAGCTTTAGCTGATGTGGAAAACCAGAGAGGTAGAAGACCTTGAAGGGAAGATTATATTGTGAAAATAGAGCATGTTTATTATATGGCTTTCCCAATCCTCTTTGTTAATTAAGAAAGGAATAAACATCCTGCCCCATCATGAAAATTTCATCAAAACCTCTTTTTCTGGGGATCACACAAATCCCCAGAATTAAACGAATATATAAAGAATTTTTCTCTTTTATTTGGAGGGTAGGGGATGACATGCCAACAGAGTCAAGTTAGACATTTTCTGAATTTTTGCGACACCAAGCCCAAACATTCAGGATCAATAGCTTAAGATGACAACTCTAACAACTGGGAAGTAGCAAGAAGACACATTCTGTACTTAGAGTTGGTACTAGCAAGATTTCCAATTAAATAAAAATTATTTTTTAAAAAATCTAAATCCTCTGAGATCACCCAAACTCACAAGATCTTCAGCGGCAAAGCCAAAATAATACAAAATATGTTTATCTCCTGAGGATTGGCCCATTTTTAAAAAAACTTATTTAACATTATTAATTTATTCTTTATATTTATTTTCATTTCGATTCTCACAAAATCTTGTGGAGCAGCAGTCATTCCTGGACACTGGTTGGGAACCCTTCTTCTAGGGTTTTCTAATTGCTTTTCATGATACACAATTGCCGACATCCATGAGGAGGGAATCACAAAAAGGCTTGATGGCGTTCACAGCCGCACCATTGAAATCCTGTCCTTTTTCTAACTTTTTATTTATTTATTTATTTGCATTTATATCCCGCCCTTCTCCAAAGACTCAGGGCGGCTTACACTATGTTAGCAATAGTCTTCATCCATTTGTATATTATATACAAAGTCAACTTATTGCCCCCAACAATCTGGGTCCTCATTTTACCTACCTTATAAAGGATGGAAGGCTGAGTCAACCTTGGGCCTGGTGGGACTTGAACCTGCAGTAATTGCAAGCAGCTGTGTTAATAACAGACTGTCTTAACAGTCTGAGCCACCAGAGGCCCCTATTGTTGACATTGTATACGTACAATGCAGTAAGGCTTCAGTGGCACTGCTGCAACCACCAACTTTTATTTTAAAACTTTCCCTGAAGATACTAATACAATACATTGGTGGGAAGAGGCAGATGGAGAAGGAAGATCCTTCTGCCCCAAAGTTGTTCTTTTGGCTCAGGAATTTGTAAAATTTTTCTCTGATGCTTTTCTGGCCTTTGGATGGTCAAAATGAAGAAGTAGAAGAAAGGTTGCTACACCATCCCCAGATCGAGGGGAACTCTGTAGTACTTGTTCATTATTTCCTTCGTTCTCATTACCAGCTACTCCTCTTCCTCATCTTCAGCTCCTTTCTTATAAATGATAGTTGCTCTCAAGCCACATTTACTCTCTGATCCCAATTTTCCCTGGCCTGTTTATTTCCAACCAGAAATAGGAGAATATTTCAGAGGTGTAAACAACTGATGCCTTCCAGATGTTGTCCAGATACAACTTCTGTCAGTTTCAGCCTATATGTCCAATGGAGTACCCTACCCATGGAGTAAGAAACCTCCATATGGCATCATCCAACTTAGTGCTGCAATTAGATATTGCTCAATAATATGTTTTCTACTCCATATAAGATACAGTCCTGATCTTGATGTGAGATGAACCTCTTCTCAGTCAAATGAAGTTATGGTCAAGGGATTGTTTTTACCAGGGGTAAAATGCTACTGGTTTGCACCAGTTCAGGTGAACCAGTAGTAAAAAAAAGCTACCGTTTCATCCGAACCAATATTTCTGACAATCAGCTCTGCTGTGAGATTTAGATCCACCAGAAAGCAGGAAATCCTGTTTTCTAGTGAATGTAAATCGCACGGCACAGGTGTTCCCCCTCCCTCGCTGTTCTACTTACCTTCTTAAGCCTCCCTTTTCCAAGTACAGCATGCATTTGGCACGTAATGCACACGCGCGGGCAGCAAACCGGTGGCAAACTGCGGAGGATTTCACCACTGGTTTTTACCCAACTTGATATATTATCATTACTATAGTTTCTGTGGATGGGAGATTCCATTTTAAGGCAGTTCTCCTAACCCACATTTAAAAAAGGAAGGAAGGAAGGAAGGAAGGAAGGAAGGAAGGAAGGAAGGAAGGAAGGAAGGAAGGAAGGAAGGAAATATGATAAATAGTTGAAGTAAGTGGGATTTAATTACTTAATGCAAGGGAGGGAAATGCATACACTGAAGCAGCTAATACTTTGCCAAACTGTTCATTCCCTGTTGAAGAAAAGGAGGGCTTGTTTTCTTCAGCTCGCTTGAAAGAAAATAGTTCCAGCCTATTTATTCCTAATTATCTCCATTCGGTTTCATCCTTGCTAACTTTACTTGGGGCTAATATATGAGCAGGAAGAAGGGGAGAGGGGGAACAGATTTGCAAAAAAATTGAAAAAGCCTGGAGACACATTTCATACCGAACTCTAGAAGATTAGGAAAGCTCTATGTAACGAAATACTTGCTCTATTAACTCACATACCTGAATGATAACCTGGTGCCCGTATTTCACAGTTATCACCATAAGTCCCAGCCCGGCACACACACAAGCACTCTGTTCCAGACAGCACTGCCTTGCCATTGTTGGGGCAGGGAGCACATTGGCATGGGTCAAACTGTGCTGCATACTGAGAAAGAGCTTTTCTGAGATTGCTTCGCTTGGTTGCTGCACAGGGGATGTTCTTCACCAGCTCCAGAATGGAAGTTAGCTAATAAACAGAAGAGATGGACATCAACGGAGCCGTGAATATTCCATTCTACCACAAATTTTACTCTGCAGGCATCTGTTAAGAGGCAAAATCTGAACAATTCAAGGGGATTTGCAAGAAGGGAAGGGACTCTTGCATGATGACATCATACTCCAATTCTGTGACATTAATGTCAACTCGCAAAGCATCCTTGGCCTGCCATAGGCAAGGGGGATGGGAAACTGATGAAGCAGTACAGCAGCCAAAGACAGGAGCACATTCCAGACATATCTTTCTCAAGGCTGTCTCCCAGGGTTACCTACAGTGGCCAGAGGGGAGTGATCTCTACAACCCACAAAATTGCTCCATTGGCAAATGTGATTGATGACATACCCTGGGGGGAGGGGAGAAACAGAGTCATGATTGGAGCCGTAAATTACATAGGGTCAGAGTTGGCTTCATTTAGGAACATGCCAACATGAAGCTCCTAATAAATAACTGGATTTCTTTTGAAGCTTGGCTCAAGGCTCATGATTGAATTAGGGCATCCTTCGGAACACTTACAGAAAGCCAGCTCTGACCCCATGTAATTTACGGGCAATATACTTGGTTCAGACCTCATCATGCAAATACTTAAATAAGGCCATGACATCATTACACAAGAGTCATTTTGTCACAATTTGCTGCAGAAATCACTACTCTTCTTCCTTATTTTTACAAGAACTTAGTTCTAATGATTGTGAAAAGTCAGTGCTGTTGCATTCCCTTGTGGGATCATTGTTTTTTTTTTCACCAACAATTTTTAAAGCTGAAGTGCTCTCCAGATTTTTTAGAGATTGCTTAGCAATCATTTGACATTTCAACTGACTCCTCAGAAAGAACTTTACAACCTGGTTTTAAAGTTCCATTTATTAGTTATTCAAATAAAAAAAAGTCAGAAATAACTTCCTAGTTCAATATCTAATACTAACATTTCCTACCCATATATTGATTGTCCAGGTTTCTATTTCATTGAGATTATAACATATCATAGAAGTTAGCAAGCTTTTTAAGTTCTGGGCATTCTTCACCTTGGAATCATCTGACTATAACAGACTCTTCAAAATGGACTTCCAACCTGGTTTTGAAGTTCTGATATCACCTCCACCTGCAGTCGTGTGACTGCATTTTAGGGTCTTAGTAACTAGCCTATATTTACAACCATTTGCAGTGCCCTGTTGCAGGAATTGCATAATTCCTTCAACACTGTCAAATTATTTACTAAATCTGCACTACTATTAATCTTCTCATCGTTCCCATCACCAATCTCCTTCCACAATTTACAACAGTTTTGTCAGAAACCAGTATTTACTTAAAATAGAATAGAATAGAATAGAATAGAATAGAATAGAATAGAATTTTTATTGGCCAAGTGTGATTGGACACACAAGGAATTTGTCTTGGTGCATATGCTCTCAGTGTACATAAAAGAAAAGATACCTTCATCAAGATACAACACTTACAACACTAAATGATAGTCATGGGGTACAAATTTAACACTTAATGATACGACACTTAATGATAGTTGTAGGCTACAAATAAGCAATCAGGAAACAATATCAGTATAAAGTATAAAGTATTTACTTTGGATTTCCAGCAAAAAACAGCCCATAGCAAACAATGATTTTGCTTAATAACCACAGTATTCACTCAATGACTGCCCACAAAGAAGGTCATAAAATTGGGATGATCACATGGTTATCAACTTTATAACCATCACAACTTACAATCATAAATGCCAAGCTCAGTTATAGTTCTAATTCGAAGATTACCTATAGAACTCTACCTGGGTAACAGGACAAATAATTATTGATAATAGGAACTGTGTTGCAAAACTTTTGGAAAGCATCAGATTGAAGAAGACTCCCCAATGGCCTTAACTGCTTGAATGCTTCATTCATCCAGCCAGTGATTATTGCTTGTGGTATTTGGTCAGGGAGCCGTAACAAAACAAAACTGTATTTTCTATGTGCTTTATTACAAAGCTTTTAATGTTAGAAAACCTCAGAGGTTCTTTAATCTAATTTCTGCATTTCTTCCCTTTCACTTTTATCAATCCTAGTATACAGTTGATGGCCTTTCCTTACTCTGGATTTGCAATTCCAGCCATAAGAGATTGTTTTACTTCCTTTATACTTAATATCAAAACTAGTCTCAGAGTTCAGTGCTCTTTAGACCAGTGTTTCTCAACCTTGGCAACTTGAAGATGTGTGGACTTCAATTCCTAGAATTCCTAGCCAGGAAACATAATCCAGTTGATGGTGAAGACAGATAACTGGCATTTCTCTTGCCAAGACCAAATATTTCGTGGACCCTTTTGTAAAAAGGAAACAACCCTATTTGATTATAATTGACACATGACACAGTTGAAAGGCTAGTGCTTTCCTACTTGAAAATCATCACGGATCCGCCCTTGCAATTTGCATACTAAGCAAATAGATCAATAGATGATGCTGTTAACATGGCTCTGCACTACATCCTACAACATCTTGAGTCTCCAAAGACCTATGCAAGGGTCCTTTTTGTAGACTTTAGTTCAGCATTCAATACCATCATTTCAGACATTCTTCTAACTAAGCTAAACCAGCTACAGGTATCGGAACAGACTTGTAAGTGGATCACAAGCTTCCTAACAAACAGGAAGCAGCAGGTGAAGCTAAGCAAGATCACATCAAATACCTGTACAATTAGCACAGGGGCCCCCCAAGGCTGTGTGCTCTTCCCACTTCTCTTCTCTCTGTATACCAATGACTGCATCTCCAACGATCCATCTGTTAAGCTACTGAAGTTTGCAGATGACACAACAGTGATTGGTCTCATACAAGACAATGACGAATCCGCATATAGACGAGAGGTCAAAGGACTAGCCTTGTGGTGCAACCAAAACAATCTGGAACTGAACACACTCAAAACCGTAGAAATGGTAGTAGACTTTATGAGAAACCCTTCCATACTTCCACCTCTCACAATACTAGACAACACAGTATCAACAGTAGAAACCTTTAAATTTCTAGGTTCTATCATATCTCAAGATCTAAAATGGACAGCTAACATCAAAAACATTATCAAAAAAAGACAACAAAGAATGTTCTTTCTGCGCCAACTCAGTAAGCTCAAACTGCCCAAGGAGCTGCTGATTCAGTTCTACAGAGGAATTATTGAGTCTGTCATTTGCACCTCTATAACTGTCTGGTTCGGTTCTGCAACCCAACAAGAAAGATACAGACTTCAGAGGATAATTAGAACTGCAGAAAAAATAATTGCTACCAACCTGTCTTCCATTGAGGACCTGTATACTGCACGAATCAAGAAGAGGGCCGTGAAAATATTTACAGATCCCTCACATCCTGGACATAAACTGTTTCAACTCCTACCCTCAAAACGACGCTATAGAGCACTGACACCAGAACAACTAGACACAAGAACAGAACAGTTTTTTCCCGAAGGCCATCACTCTGCTAAACAAATAATTCCTTCAACACTGTCAAACTATTTACTAAATCTGCACTACTATTAATCTTCTCATCGTTCCCATCACCAATCTCCTTCCACTTATGACTGTATTACTGTAACTTTGTTGCTGGCAATCCTTATGATTTATATTGATATATTGACCATCAATTGTGTTGTAAATGTTGTACCTTGATGAACGTATCTTTTCTTTTATGCACACTGAGAGCATATGCATCAAGACAAATTCCTTGTGTGTCCAATCACACTTGGCCAATAAAAAATTCTATTCTATTCTATTGAGCATGCTGAGTGGACATTCTGAGAGTTTTAGTCCAACATGGCTATAACAGGTGTCAGATTGTTGCCAGCTGGGATAAGCCACAAATCAGCTTTGCACAATTGGCCTTTGTGCAGGAACTAGGAGTGCCAGTGTCTGAAAATAAGCTTGCCACTCCTTGAAATGAAAGAAAAATTAGGGTTGAACCATTTGTTTAAGCCACAAATTCCATTTTTATTTTTTTTTAAAAAACCTAACATCTACGGATAATCAGAAATGCATAAGATGTAGCACTTAGCATACCCTCCAACAGCATTATGTCGAGCAGCACATAAATTACAAGATACATTACTTCCAAACATATTGTGGCTCCATTAGATATTCAAATTAAAAGATTTGCAGAAATAACTTCCTGGTTCAATGTCTAATGCTTTCCTACCAATACATTTGCATGTCCTGCTTTCTGATATTATATCATAACACAGAAGTTGGCAAGCTTTTTAAGTTCTGGGCATTCCCCACTTTGCAATCACCTGCAATGTTGGCTAATTATTTAACCTCATGAGGTCAGAGTTGGCTTGATTTCTAAAGCATGGTATTTGTGTCTTTATTTAAATGGTGAAAAAAATTAACGGGGAGGGGAACAATAAATGTCCTAGCTGTTGATCCACGTCATAGCAGAAAAACATATATCAATCAATATTTGTAATGGAATGAAGCTATTTGTGTTTTCCCTCCTCTGTGTTTCTCTTTGTTTCCCCAACAGCAACTGCAGTCAAAGAAAAATAATTCTATATCTACTGACAGTGGGAAAGGCTAGAAGCTTTAAATGTCTCATTGGTTCTGTTGTGTAAAATTTTATGAAAAATTAATGCCTGAAATTCCTTGTTGTCCTATTTATTTTCCATCAATTTCCTCTTTTCTATTATGTCTATTAAAGACATAATACGCAGGGAACTGCGTTTTTTGCCCAAACTTTTTAAAGTAACTGGAAATCTATAGTCATTTTCCAAAAAAAATTTCTTCAGAGGTAGGAGCCATCCACTATGATCTCTGACAGAAGTGTCAAGAAATGTGGGGGGGAAACCACATGGAAATGAGAAATGTGTAGGAGGAAAAAACTGTGAGGTCTCCAAAAGAGTCCAAATAACGTTGAGCATGCTCAAGAATTATATAATCTGCTTGACTGTTCTGGTAGAGCAGGGGTGTCAAACTCAAGGCCCATGGGCCAGATCCAGCCCATAGGGTGCTTAGACCTAGCCCGCAGAACCGCCCTGGAAACAGCGAAGGACCGGGCCATGGTGGCTCTGCCAGCAAAAACAGAGCTCAGAAGGGCTGTATGCGGCCCTCCTGACCTCTGTTTTCAGCTGCGATGGCCTCCTGCAGCCCTCTGCCAGCAGAAACAGAGCTCCATTTTAGCTGGCAGAGTGCTCGGGCCGCCACAGGCACCCCCAACACGAGTGACGTTGAGCTGGCCATGCCCACCCTGGACACACTCACCCGTCCCCACCCCCCTGAATGCAACCCTCAATGAAATCGAGTTTGACACCCCTATGTTAGAGGGACATAAAAAGCTGGGTGCAGAAATGCAATGGGAGATCTTGAATAGCAAAACTCTACCAGGCTATTCATTGCAGGTAGTCCTCGAGTTACAACCGGTCTCTTAGCACCCTTTTCAAATTACAACCAACCTGAAAAAGGGGACTTCGACTTCCGGTTTGGCACCGTAGGTGATGGCGGTGATCTTTATTTTTTTTTTTTTTAAATATTTTTTTTTAATTTTTTTTTGCAACAAACAAACAAAAAGAAAATACATTATTACACCCTTGTGCTATACATAAAAGGAAGATTTGGGTCTTCGGATATATCCTCATGATTGCCAAAATCCACGTTCTCGAGGTACAGGTACTGAAGCATCCAATGTTCCAAGCGCAAAGTCCACAAATGGTTTCCAAGTCTTCCAGAAAATATCTTCTTTATACACACCACTTCTAATTTTAATATCACATGTCATTTTATCATTTAAAGCTAATTTCCACATTTCAGAATTCCACTCTTCTATTCTAAAAATCACATCCAGTTTCCAATATCTAGCTATTATAATTCTACCTATTATAATCATAATTCTAATCAATTCTTTTCATATTTTGTTAATTCTATTTCCTTAATTACCAACAATAATATAGTTTCCACTCTCAATGTTATTACTTTCCCCATCATTTCAAATATCATTTTCTCCAATTGTTGCCAAAACTTTTTAACCTTATCACAATTATACCACATATGTTCATAAGTCCCCAATTCCATCTCACATCTCCAACATTTTTTACTAGTTTTTTTATCCATTTGTGACAATCTTACTGGAGTCAAATACCATTTCCAAACAACTTTATAATTGTGCTCTTTAATCCTTATAGATAAAGTTCTCATAATTCTACTCTTCCAATTCACATTCCAATCTGATTCTGGTATTTCAATATTAAGATCTTTTTCCCAATTTGTCCTCATCACTCTTTGTAATTTTTCATCAGAATTTATAATCTTATAAACCCTACTAACGAGTCCCTTTAGCCCAATTTCATCTTTCATAATCCGAGATACTAAATATTCAAATTCAGTTTCACATCTATTTATCGAATAATTTTCCTTTAGTTTTTTTGTCCATTTTTCTATCTGTATTTTTCAAACCAACTTAACCCTAATTTTTCAATAATTTCTTTATTCCTCCTTTCATTTCCATAACTTTTATCCAATCTTTAATAATTTCTATATTTTCCTCTTTAATCACTTCATTACGTTTTATATTATTTTTAATCGGCCAAATTCCAGTTGTCTCCCCCAAAAAGATTATATCCGGAATTAAAATTTTAACAAATTTGTTCCACATTTTACTTAATCCTTTAACCAATAACTTCTACTTACACATTTTAAATTTGCTTTATCTAAAAACCACCTTGATCCAAATTTCTCTATATCCCTTAACTCTAAATCTCTCCAATAATTATCTTCACCTTTAAGTATTTTTACCACTATCCGGATACCATACGCACAGTAATAATTAAATAATTTGGGGATTCCTAATCCACCTTCCTTTTGATTTTGATACCACATTTTCTTCACTAATCTGGGTCTTTTGCCACCATTGCAAAATTTATCCAGTTTTTTCTGATATCCTTCAATATCTTTCTCTGTCAGATTTAGTGGTAGCATCTCGAATAAAAAGTTGAACTTGGGCAGCATCATCTTACACATTGCAATTCTACCAAACCAAGACAACTTTAAAATTTTATATTTATCTATCTTCTTCTCAATTTCGTTAATCACCACATCATAATTAAGTTTTTCAATTCTTTAACCTTAAGTGAAAGCACTATACCCAAATATTTCAATGTGTTTTAATCCTTATCCCAAATTGCTCTTGCATATTCTCAGACTCATTACCATTACTATCCATCAATAATTCTGACTTTGACCAATTTACTTTCAATCCTGTCATTTCTTCAAATTCTATCAAATGCTTATATATCTTTTCAAATCTTTCTCTACATTTTCAAAATAATTAAAGTATCATCCGCATACAAATTTATCTTATACCCTTATATCCTTCTAATTCTTCATCTTTTCTATCATTTTGTCAATATTTCCATAGCCAATAAAAATAATGTTGGGGACAGGGACATCCTTGTCTCGTACCAGCTTCTAATTTTATCTCTTCAGTTAATATTCCATTCACCTTCACTCTTGCACTGCTCTTTTGGTACAATTTTGAAATAACATGTATAAACTTATTACCAAAGCCTAAAGCCTCCACAATTACTTTAATTGTTTCCCATTGTACAGAATCAAAAGCTTTAAAAATATCCAATGATACTATACCAATTTTATCACCATTATATTCAGCTACATCTATAATATTTAATACTCTTCTAACAATATCACTCATGTATCTACCCTTCACAAAACCTACTTGATTATAACTTATATATCTATCTATAAATCTATTTAATCTATTACTTATAATAGCAGTAAATATCTTTGCATCCTGATTAATTAAAGAAATGGGCCGATAGGACTCAATCCTTTCTAAATCTTTATCTGGTTTAGGAATTAGGATATCACCGTTCTATTCCATGACGAAGGTACTTCCCACCATGTAATATTCCATTGAATAATTTTGCAGTCTTGGTATTATTAATTCTTTAAATTCTTTATAAAACTCAACAGGTAATCCATCCTCACCTGGAGCTTTCCTAATTTTAATTTTGTATTATTCCATTAATCTCATCTTGTGTTATATCTTCTTCCATCAATTCCTTATATGTTTGATCAATTTTCACCACATACTTTTCTAAATAACTCTGCAATTTTCCCCGATTAATTGGTTTCTTTGAATATAGATTCTGAAAAAAGTTTCTAACCACTTCACATTTCTCTAATTTTTTATAACATCTTATACCTCTATCATCTATCAAAACTCCAATTTCTCTCTTCTCTCTTTTATCTTTCGCCATCTTTGCCAATAATTTAGAATTTCTATTACTAAATTCAAAAAAATTCCTATTTAAAAATCTCAAATTTCTTTTACTAACTCTGTATCTTCTTCTATCATTTTATTTCTTAACATATTAAGCTCCTGAAGAATTTTTTTCTTTAGTAAGCAAAATTGATTTTCCAATTCTTTAATCTGATTTTATCTCTTTCCATTTTAATTTTATAATTTTTATATTTCCTACTTGATAATTTAATACTCTCCTCTAAACACCGCTTTCATCGCATCCCAAACAATTTCAAATTTAACCTCCCGTTATCATTTAATCTCCAACTTTCCTCCAATTTTTAAGTATCCATTTTTATCCTTTTCATTTTATACAATTTCTCGTCATATCTCCAATAGCTTCTTTTTCTCAAAATTAAAATCTAAGTCCACCATAACTTCTGCATGATCAGAATCTTTAAAAATTCCCACATCTACCTTATCCACATTATTCAACAAATCTTTAGAAAGAAAAATATAATCAATTCTAGAATATGTATTATATATCTTAGAAAAAAAGTGTATACTCTCTCAATTCCTTTAACCTCTCTCCACACATCAACCACGCCGTCAAGCATCCACATATTTAAAATCCCCATTTTATTTGCTCCTCCACAGCGGGTGGGATTAGTACTGTCTATTTTATCTCTGATTAAATTAAAATCCCCAGCCACAATTACTTTCCTACACTTTCATTCTCCAAAATTTTGTTATTTTTCAAGAAATTCTCTTTGTTTTCATTCGGTAAATATAAATTAACAAGTGTCACTTTTTCCTCATTAAGATTTCCAACAATTATTACATATCTTCCATCTTCATCCAAAATTACCTTATGTTTTCAAAGTACACCCTATCTGATATCAGTGTTGCAACTCCTCTAGCTTTTGAAGTTCCAAATGCTTTTCATATATTTGCATACCTTTTATATACATTCTATTTGAATCTTCAGATTTCTGATGGGTTTCTTGTAAAAATAAAATGTCTGGTAAATCCTTTTAATCTTAAGCTCCAATCTTCTTCTTTTAATCTGATTCCTGTACCCTTCACATTCCATGACATTATTTTTATAACTCCCATTTAAAATATAAATTTTTAATCCTATCCCGCATCTTCCTTTCTGTGCCCCCACCACCCGACATTAAACTACCATATAAACAACAATAAGAAAACAGAAAAAAACAAAACAAAACAAACAATAAAGTACAAACAATCTTCTTCCCCACATCCTCATCGGTTTCGCCTCTATAAAGAGAATGGGGAGAGGGACGTGCCAATGCCCGGGCACTTCTTCGGGCTGTCTATTTAAATTCATCACTCAAAAAAAGATAGCGATGACCGCATTCAGCTTCATATTTTCCAAGACTCTTATCTGCTTCTTCTCCTACTGTATCCTCACGACTCTTCTTCTGTTCAACCAACACAGGTGATATTTCTTTCCTCTTTAACCCTTTGAGTCTTGCCTCCAATAGCCCCTTTTTCTTCTTCTGAGATTGATGTTTCCACGTATGTTCCACCCATCTGAAGCATTTGATCTTTTATCTCCATTAAATCCTCCATCTCAATCAGTCCAAGCTCCGTAAATATAATAATGCATCTATATCTGGGGTGATTGTACGCATCCTTCCTTTATAAAAAATTTCAATTGTTGTGGTGGCCTCCAATTGTATTTAATTCCATTATCTCTCAAAACTTTTGTAATTGGTTTTAAAAAATCTCCATGCCCTTTCTTCTCTTGATATATCCGGGAAGACTTGAATAGTCTTCCTTCAAACTCAAAGCATCTCCCAACTCTCTTAACTTGGCCATAACTTCCAACTTATCACCAAGATTTGCGAACCTGACAAGCACATTCCTGTTAGAACCATTTTGCCTTCTATATCCAATTCTAAAACGCTTGCCAGGTCTGCTATTGTAAACGTAAGTTGCGTATCCAAATCATTAATCCATTTCAAAACCCGCTGTTTCAATTTATCTTCCTTTCTTCCGAGATTCCTCTGATAACAAAATTATATTTCCTCATCTCTTCTTCCAAAAGACAAATTCTCTTATCTTGCTGCTCATTTTATAAAATATTTTGCCAATTTGCCGATCTACTTTTGCCTCATGCACATGCAGCTGCTCCATTTCATCTTTAATCATTGTCATTTCCTCTTTTGTTTAGCAAAGTTATCATTCATATCTTGCTTTAAATTTTGCACTTCGGATGTCAGTTTTAAATGTCAAATTATCTATACGCTCTGATAGTGCTGCTATTTTTCCCCAATTTTATTTAAAGCTGCAGCAATTTGCTGCGTTTCTGAAAGTTGTTGAGTCATTTTGAAAAACAAAACCAAAAATTTCTCAAACTGGGATTCCAATTTTCAAAGAGTCTTAGTGAAGATCAAAGGACAGCAGTCAAACCAATTTTACAGAGGGTCTTGATGAAGATCAAGGACGACAATCTTTAATTGAAGCGAAACGGCTTATTTGCACTCGTTAGTAGCTTATCAGTAACTTATGAGTCATATTCACTCCACAAAGAAACACAATTACCTCACAGCTTAATCAGCGCCATTTTTCTCCACGTCGGCAGAGAAAAAAAAAACCAACGAACTTCAAAACAAAGTCCTTTTTGTTTTCTGTAATATAAACAAGCTATTAATTTCCTCTCAAAAGAAAAATAATAAAAAAATTATCCACCTAATAAAATCTTCTTCAGCCAATCAGCCAGTCAGTCCAGCACAAAAGATCGATCTCTTCAATTAAAATTCTTCTCATTAGCAAATTCAGTCTTTGATATTCCTTAGCCTCAGCATTTAACACAGAACACGATAATTATAATAAGGAAAGCAAAAGACAGCAGTTTATTCCAAACTCATTGTATCTGCCAGTTCGGTCATCCCACGCAGTAAAAACTCCTTAATTCAAGCAGTTTCAGATGACCTACCAGTTTTAAATTCAGTCTGCTGGGCTATTAACACTTCATGATTTATTAACTTTCATCCATAACGGTGCATTCCAAACAGCATTAATCCTCATAAATCTTCATTATTAAGCCCTGTGAAGTGAAGGAAAGGTCCTTACCCCACCACGGTCATGGCCACGCCCCCTGATGGCGGTGATCTTTACGATCACCAACCTCTGGATTATGTGGAATCGCTAGGACAGCTTAAATCTGCTGTCCAGCGGTTCGGGAAACCCCCTCTTCGGGAGAAGGGGAAGGTGGTGAGCTGAGGCAGAGGTTGAATTTCCTAAAGCCCCTGAGAAAAAGGGGTTTGAAGGGTTAAGTTCCTCCAGTAACCAAGTGCTCCAGATCCGAGGATTCTTCTGCTTTGGAACCAATCACCACGACCAAACGCCGAGATTTATTTTGGACAATAAAGGATTATACCGGACAGAACGAAAGTGGGAGAACTTTATGCAAGTAGCCAAGCCGATTCCCCGATACTTTGTAACAAGCTTGAAAACAGTAAAAAAATGGAGGCGAATTGTTAACAAGTTAACGAGTGGAAAGCGAAAGCGATACTTTCAGCGTTGGGTCTGCAGTTGGTAATTTGCATGTTACTTGCTGCTTTTACTCTTTAACTCTTTGCTGCCTGCTGATAGAATCTAGGGGAGATTTTTAAATACTGCTTTAAAAGACTGTGTTTTTTAGAGGTTAAGAAGATTTAAAGTGAATATTAAGTTGGAAATAAATAAATAAATAATTTTATAGAAGATGGCAGCCAAACAATTAAAGTCTACTGTAACAAAGAGCTCTGGAACTTTATCAGCTGGTGCCTCTCCAGCTCATACAGCAGAGACTAGAACATTGAATTTAGAGGCGTTACAAGAGAACTTAAAAGGCTTTATAGAAGAAAATTTAAAGTAATAACTGATGAGATGTCTGAAATGAAAGAGCAGATATCAGAAATTCAAGTGGAAATAAAGAAGTTAAAGAAGGATTTGTAATGGCAGTACAAAGTTTGGCAACGAATGTGATTTTATTGGAGGAGGAGGTTGAAGAAATTAAGCAACATAATTTAAAATTAGAAAATAAAATGGATGAATTTCAAAGTAAAATGGAAAAACAGAGGATGAAATAGTTTTGATACAATATAGAAATATGGAATTTGCTCTTAGAATTCGAGGTTTGAAAGAAAATAAGGAAGAGAATTTAAGGAAATTTTTCTGAAGTATTTGCTGAGATATTAGCAGCTGGTCCAGCAGATGTGGCTTATCAAATTGATAAAATATATCGTGTGAATTCTTGGATAGCAAGGCAAAAAAAGTTGCCAAGGGATGTTGTTATTTATTTTACAAACAGAACAGTGAGAAATCAGATTTTGCAAGCTTCATATAAAGGGGAGAAGATTCAGATTGCTGGTCAAGATATTTTGATATTAAAGGAAATTCCACCAAAAATGTTAAGGGCTAGGAAGGAATTTGCCTTCCTGGTGAATGAACTTAAAAAACATCAGATTGAATATAGATGGGATATTCCAACTGGTATAATAGTATATTATGCAGGAAAGTATATCGTTTCAATACGGTTGGAAAAGCAAGAGAATTTTATGTTGAGGTATTAAAAGTTGGAAGTCTTCCCCCATTGGAAGCTAGAGGAAGGGAGGCTGAAGTGAAGGAAAGAGAAGTGAAGCAGGTACAAGAACAGATTGTGATGGAAGAAGATTTATTACAAGTGTTGGAAATACCTACGACGGGTTTAGATTCAAAAGAACAAAGGTTGACAAGAGCTGCTGCTAAACGCAAGGAACAAGAGATGAAGGCACAACAACAACTGGCAACTACTACAACGGAAACAGTGGAAGGAGCAAGGCCTAAAGTAAAATGTGATCTGCGGCTGGTGTTCCAAAAGTTTCCTATCTTGGAATGTTAATGGCCTGAACTCACCGTAGAAGAGAAGGAAAGTATTTCATTATTTGAAACAATTTAAAAATGACATTACCTGTTTACAAGAAACACATATTAGATCTTGCTAAATGTTGGAGATGCGATTGTGAAGATGCTACTTATTACCATATATGGTGGACTTGTAAAAAAGTTAAAGCATTTTGGATTAAAGTATGGTGGATCATGCAGAAGATTTTGAAAAGAAGATTAAGTTTACTCCAGTTCTTTCTACTAGGAATAATTATGGACTACACAGCTATAGAGACTAAATTGATTTTGAACTTAATAACAGTCAAGACTTTTGATTGCTCAGTATTGGAAGAAAGAAGAATTACCTACAATCAAGAATGGACACTCAAAGTATCAAATCTGGCAGAGATGACAAAAATCTCCGCTTACTTGAAAGACTATACACTAGAAAAATATATTCTAGAATGGAAAATGTGGATTGATTATATTTAAAATAAGTATCAGATAAAAAAAATATTGAATAGCATATGAGTAAATTTAGGAAATATTTTGTATTAGATATATTTTTGAAGGAGAGGGGAATTGAGAGTGTGACTAAGTGTGGTGTGACTAGAGATTATAATTTAGGAATTATTTTGGATTATGATTGTTAGTTTTGATACCCTGCATTTTGTTCTGGGAAGTCGGGATGGGGGGTGGGGGTAAGGGGGAGGGGAACTGGGGGGGGTTTGGTAGAGATGGAGTGATGGTTAATGTACAGGGATTATTGAAGAAATATAATTAATGTAGGATCGGGTCTGCATAGTTACCATTTTAGGACGGTGAGGAGGAGAAAAGAGAGTAGGAGGTAGGAAAGAGGAGAAGAGGAAGGAAGAGGATAGTAGAGGAGAAGGAAGGTATAGGGTGGAGGGAGGAGCGGATGTAGATAAGAGAAGGAGAGGAAGGTTTGGAAAGTAAAAGAAGGTAGAAGAGGGAAGAGTGTTAAAAAGGGGGGTGGTGACTGGGCAAGCCCGACTAATTGTATACAACTGTACATTGGATGAATTATTTGATATGATTGTAAAAATAAAACTTTTTATGAAAAAAAAAAAAAAAAAAAAAGGGGACTTATCATCCAGTTCTGGGGTTGCAAGAGACGGGCCCTTCCACAATCATATGACTGAACTTTGAGCACTCAGAAACACTGCAGCATTTAGGGCCATTTGCAGTGTCCCAGAGTCACGTGACTGTGTTTTAAAACAATTTTGCTGAAAATCAGCACTTCTGGTTTTCGGCAAAACTGTGCCCATTGCAAACTATTGGTTAGCTTAATGATAGCGGTGTTCACTTCACGACTGCTGCAAAAAGGCAGATTTATTTTCAGACACTGCCAATCCCATTTCCTGCACAAAGGCCAATGGTACAAAGCTGGTTTGTGGCTGACCTTTTTATTACCATCAAGGTCATAATGGGCAGGCTCCATTCTGGTCATATGTCAATAGCAATGGCAATAGCACTTAGACTTATATATCTCTTCGCAGTGCTTTACAGCCCCCTCTAAGCGGTTTAGAGTCAGCCTATTGCCCCCAACAATCTGGGTCCTCATTTTACCCACCTCAAAAGGATAGAAAGCTGAGTCAACCTTGAGCCTGGTGAGATTTGATCTGCCAAATTGCAGGCAGCCAGCAATCAGCAGAAGTAGCCTGCAGTACTGCACTCTAACCACTGCACCACCGGGGCTCCTACAGAGACTACCTACACTGTTATGGCAGTCTCATTAGTGATATCTCGCTTTGTATTCCTGATATTCACAGGTGGCTGACAAATGCTTTTCATGTTGCCACTTTTCTTAGAAGATTCAAGGTTTCCATTCAGAAATAAATGGAAGGCCGCCCTGAGAGACAGCAGTGGTTATAATGCAGTACTGCTGACTAACTCACTGCTCACTGCCAGGAGTTCGATTCTGACCGGATCAAGGTTGACTGACCGGATCAAGCCTTCCATCCTTCTGAGGTGGGTAAAATGAGGACCCAAATTGTGGGCAATAGGCTAACTCTGTAAACAGCTTAGAGAGGGCTGCAAAGTACTATGAAAAGTATATAAGTCTCAGTGCTATTGCTACCTAGTTTGGGGAATGAAACATCGGCAAGAAAACAACCAAGCTCAGAGACCAGCAAGGACACCTCATTTCAACCCTGAGCTACAAATATTGTCCTTTATCGCTACCTCAAAGTCAATCACGGTTGGATTGTCCTTCATCGATTCCAGCCAATTGGTAAAGATGGTGTGCTCAGGAAAAGCTCCTTTCCTTTCCCAGGCAAGAGCTGCAGCAAACTGGGATCTTCCACCTTTGATGAAGGATACGGACTTCTCTGAGGATTGCAGAAATGAACCTGGAAGACAGATTTAAGGTCATTGATTGGAGCAGCAACATAAGCAATAACGATCGTAGCAACGATCAGAAATCGAAACAGAAAATATTTTGTCAAAGCCACTCTTGGAAACCAGGAAGAATTAGTAAAGCATCTTCGCCTAACAATGTCCTTTGCTGCATTTTTTTAAAAGTAAATTTATCCATTGGTGCACCAAAACAGGCAGGATGTATTATGCCATCAAGCTTCTTCAACAGCCATACCAGCACTGTGAAACAACAGCTTTGGCATCACTAAGAACTATTAATAAAGCTGTATGTATTCAAAACCCTCCTTTGCAGAGTTTAAGAGGTGGCCCACAAATAAACATCCTTCCCTCCCTTTTCTTAAGTTTCTAGCCCTCAAGCATTTTGAAAGCATCTGGTAGAATTTCTGAAGACAGAAACAGAGTATGAATACTAGAAGCTGGGGAACCAGTTTCTATCGTTAGGAAATCTCATATTTTGGATTCTCACAGGAATTCACTAAAATTTACATAATGTTTGCAGATCCTGGAATAGAGCTTTTTCATTTTACATTATTTGCATTTTGCTTCTGCCCTTCCTTGTTAGATATCTGAGAAACAAATACAGATCAAAAAAGATGTGAGATGCACATATAAAACAGGCAATTCCTTGAAATGCACCACTGTGGCCATTAGCAACATTTTCTAAACCCTGACTTTTGGACATTATTATTATTTTATTATTATTATTTATTAGATTTCTATACCGCCCTTCTCCCGAAGGACTCAGGACATCCTTTCCAGCTATTTGTCTTTTATAATTACTTTTTAAACTTAGTCTGTCTGTCTGGAACCTGCACTACATATTGGACATTAATACAATTGAACGTGTCCAGAAATATTTCACAAGAAGAGTCCTCCACTCCTTCACTCGCAAATACCTAATGCCAACAGAGCAGACTTGAAATTTTGGGCTTAAAAAATGTAGAACTACGCCGCCTTCGGTATGACCTAAGCATAGCTCATAAAATCATCTGCTACAATGTCCTACTTGACAATGACTACTTCTGCTTCAACCACAATAATACTCGAGCACACAATAGATATAAATTTAAAGTGAACCGTTCCAAACTCGACTGCAGAAAATATGACTTCAGCTGTTGTGGTCTGCCAGCAGCTACGGACCTGGCAGCGGAGTTGGACAGTGAGGAGGCTGGGGAGGACAATGGGCCAGTCCTGGAGTCAGGAGAAGGCCCAGGTGAGGGCTCTGCATCGGAGGTAGAGATGGGGCCAAGGCCATCTGGGAGTGTTGCGCAGACTCCGGAACCTCCAGAGGCAGAAAGCAGAGAGGCAGAGGAACATGAGGAGCCTGTTCCTAGTGCATGCATGAGAAGAGCTGCCAGAAGGCAAGAGCAGCTGAAGCAAAAAGGACAACTCCCATAAAGCTTAAAAGAGCAGCAACAAGCCGTTGGATTCTTTGTAGAAAAGCAACATTGATTCCAGTGCTTCTTGTCAGAGTCTCTTGAACTTTGTTGGGGCTTTGCCAAAAAAAAAGCCTTTGGCAGGTTGCCAAAGACAACAAAGGTTGATGATAAGGCCTAAGGACTGTTTATGAAGAATTTGTTTTGGACTAAGCTGAGAATGAATTAATTCTCAGCTGTTTTAATAAAATAAGTTTCTTCAGGACTAAATTGCGTTTGGTAATCAATACATGGGCCTCAGTCACAACATCAGCAACAGTCAATGCCTGGAATGCACTACTTGACTCTGTGGTTTCATCCCAAAACCCCCAAAATTCTAACCTTAGACGGGCTACTGTTGACCTCACCTCATTCGGAAGAGGTCTGTAAGGGGCGTGCAAAAGAGCACCAGCGTGCCTACCATCCTTGTCCTAATGTTCCCTTTAATTGTATTCATTTTATGTATTCAATTCATGCATATAATTATATAAATTATCTAATACATACTCGACAAATAAATAAATAAAATAAACTATATACAAAAGAGGCATCTTTCTTTTGACTATCTATCTATCTTTCTTCTGCCTGGCTTGTAGCAAGCAACATTTGGGCTAGTCTCTTTTAAAGCCCAACCCAGAAAAACTCTTAGACCTCAGTGCTCTGCAAGTAGTCCTTGACTTACAAACATTAGTTTAGTGATTCAAAGTTACACCAGCACTGAAAAATTATGACTGGTCCTCGCACTTATGACTTTTGCAGCATCCCCATGGTCATGTGATCAAGATTCAGGTGCTTGGTAACTACAATGGTTGCAGCATCCCGAGATCAAGTGATTGTCATTTGTGACTTTCCCAGCTGGCTTCCGATAAGCAAAATGAATGGGGGAAACTCTATTTAATGACCATGTGATTCACTTAACAACTGCAGTGATTCACTTAAGAATCATAGTAAAAACAGAATAAAATAGGGTATGACTCACTTAAAAACCATCTAGCTTAGCAATGGCAATACTGGTCTTAATTGTGATTGTAAGTCAAGGACTACCCATATTTAGGAGCCGTGGTGGTGCAGTGGTTAGAATTCAGTATTTCGGGCTAATTTAGCTCACTGCCAGGAGTTCGATCCTCTCCAGCTCAAGGTAGATTTAGCCTTTCATCATTCTGAGGTCAGTAAAATGAACTCTAAATTGGGGCAATAGGCTGACTCTGTAAACCACTTGAGTTATCAAACTCAAGGCCCGGGGACCAGATCCGGCCTGTGGGGTGATTAGATCTAGCCTACGGGGCTGCCCTGGAAACAGTGAAGGACCGGCCCAGGGTGCCTCTGCCAGTGAAAATGTGACCCTCCCGAGCTCCGCTTTTGCTGGCAGAGCACTCAGGCCACCACAGGTGCCCCCGACATGAGTGATATCGAACTGGCCACACCTACCCTGGCCACGCCTACCCTGCCCCTCCTCCCCGAGGCCAAACACAACCCGGATGCGGCCCTCAATGAAATTGAGTTTGACACTCCTCACTTATAGAGTGCTATAAAGCAGGGGTCTCCAACCTTGGTCCCTTTAAGACTTGTGGACTTCAACTCCCAGATTCTGAGAGTTGAAGTCCACAAGTCTTAAAGGGACCAAGGTTGGAGACCCCTGCTATAAAGCACTATGAAGTGATATATAAATGCTATTGCTATTTTCAGATATCTGACCCTGAAGGTTAACAGGAAATTAAAGGAGGCACACAAGTGTTTGAGTAAACCTTAGTGGTATTAACATTCTTATCATTTGTCTTTGGAAGCTCTTGGACCGAAATTGTAACCCTATATTCCCAAAGGGTCACATTTTCCTTGATAATCACCTTCATGGCGGGCAGACATTCTGTTGCTCGTACAGCTTGTTCTCACTTTCCTCCTTTTAAAACCGAAGATACGCCTGGTTGTTTCTGTCCGGATGCACTCTTGTGATTCTGCTTGTGTTAAACCTTAAGAAATGAAAATTATTTCTAGAATATTTTAGCATTTTAAAAAAATGAGTATTCCTGCTTTCTTCCCCCTCCTCCTCCCCACTTCATCTAAATTATATGCATTTGACATGTAAGGAAGCGAGACTGAAAAATTAAAATGGCCATTCAATTTACAATAGGAAGAGCTGTAGACCCAAAGGACATATTCTTATTAATTATATCTGTACATGCAGCTTTTTCTTAATTTGAGGATGTTTTACTTTTCTGCTTTGGTTGGATATTATTGTTCCAGTTTCCCATCTCTTACATAAGTCTTCTAAGCAACTTTTAATAGAATTATTATTTTGGGTTTAATTGTTGTTGTTGTTAGTTGCGAAGTCATGTCCAACCCATCGTGACCCCATGGACAATGTTCCTCCAGGCCTTCTTATCCTCTACCATCCTCTGGAGTCCATTTAAGTTCTCGCCTACTCTTCAATGACTCCATCCAGCCACCTCATTCTCTGTCGTCCCCTTCTTCTTTTGCCCTCAATCTTTCCCAGCATTCTTCAGTGAGTCCTTCCTTCTCATTAGGTGGCCAAAGTATTTGAGCTTCATCTTCAGGATTTGGCCTTCTAAAGACCAGTCAGGGTTGATCTCCTCTAGGACTGACCAGTTTGATCACCTTACAGTCCAAGGGACTCACAGGAGTCTTCTCCAGCACCAGAGTTCAAAGGCCTCAATTCTTTGGCACTCAGCCTTTCTTATGGTCCAGCTTTCACAGCCATACATTGCAACTGAGAACACCATAGCCTTGACTATACGCACTTTTGTTGGCAGGGTGATGTCTCTGCTTTTTAGTACGCTGTCTAGATTTTGGGTTTAATTAGTTGCTTTTAAATTGCTGCAAATTGTACACATTCATTTTAGTAAATTTAACTCTTATACAGTGTATATTTTGAATGATGAAAAAGTAGGACGCATCATTTTATTCTTAGGGGTACATTAATAAGAAGCTTTTTGTGCCATTTGTTTTTCATCTGGAGGCAGCGATAATTTTAATATAGTAAAAGACAATAAAATAAACCAAGAAATGGAGACATTTCTTTGTGTTTATTTCTGCTCATCCGTTGGGTTTGGGGTCCTCATGTTCCCTAAGACTGAAGCATTTCTCTATCACAGTAGGATCACTCTGTGAGGCAGTCATGTAAACCTGACTTTTCAAGTGTTGAAATGACATTTCAGGGTTGAAATGACAGATCCTTGGTGCTCTGTGACCTTGGTTGTTTTCTTGCAGATGTTTTATTGTCCAAGTAGGCAGTGGTGAAATCCTCTGCGGATTGCCACCGGTTCGCTGCCTGCACATGCACGGTGCGTGCCAAAGGCATGCTTTGTGTACGCACGCGCAATGCGCACCAAATGGACACTTCGCACAGAAAAAGAAGACTTCACTAGGTAAGTAGAACAGTGAGGGGGGAAAATACCAATTTAGCTTCGCTAGGAAGCAGGATTACCTGCTTTCTAGCGAATATAAACTGCGCAATACATGATCATTGGAAATACTGGTTTGGATGAACCAGTAGCTTTTTATAACTACCAGTTCACCTGAACTGGAGCAAACCGGTAGCATTTTACCCCGCAACTAGGCAACTAGCACTGATGGTACCACCTAGTCCATGTATTGAAATGTCTGCAAGAAAACAAACAAGCTCAGAGACCACCAAGGACCCCTCACAGGCACTTCACATGCCTTCCATTTTTCTAAGCCTTGCGTTCTCCCAAAGTGGATGTGTTTTTCAGACTTTGGTGGAAATGTAGCTTTGGTTCCCTTCTCTTTTAATCCTCTCAGAATAACAGAGTTGGAAGGGACCTTAGAGGTCTTCTAGTCCAACCCCCTGCTCACTAAAAAAGACCCATGGAAAGAAAAGGATGAATTACCGTGCTGCACAGTGAAAGGATAAGGCAACTTCTCCATTCCCAATATAGTTACTGGCCCAGTAATGGGTCCCCATTTGTTTTGCTGAGGACCATATACCTGAATTTCTCAGCTCTTCAGTGCTGTACTGATAAAGGAGATCATATCTGCCTCCCAGTGACCCAGAGGAATAGTAATGTGTGCCAAAATCGTCAAATATCCGGCTGTAAAGGGGATAGTTGTACTCCAGGGGCAAGCTATTAAGCGCCTCTAAGAACACCTTAGAAGGCTGCAAATCTGATTCCTTCATTGTGAAGTTGGATACCGCTATGACTTTATGGATCCTAATAAAGTTGGACTCCTAAAAATGAAGAAAGAAAATTTGGATGTGACTCCGGTTGATAATTAAGATGTCTTTTCCTAGATCCATGATATGCAATGATCGGTAACGATTATGGTTTTATCGAACCAAAATTAGAATCTCTTTATCACCTCTTTATTGCAGCCAACCAAATCAATAGCCTGGTCCATATTTTTTAAAATGAGCTTGTTAATGAGAAATTTTAAGTCAGCAATTTGTATCTAGGTAGCACATAGTCCTGGATCCATTTCTGTGGCCCCTAAATGCATGCACACACACATGCAAACATATGCCCACGCTATGTCTGGGAAAATACAATATATTCCTTTTATTTGATCAATTAAGTTCTAAAATAGATACATCAGGATGGTATCTTGGGCTATCATGTTTTAAGCTACCCTGAAAATCCCCAGAAACCAAAAAAAAGACATGTACATGTTAGCTGTGCTTCCACTGTGACATCATTGCTGTACTACTTGAAGCCTTTCAGTATGGAATAAAATAAATAAATAAATAAAATGGCACTCCAAGCTAGAGAAAAATTACCAGCTCTCTTTTAAATTCTCTGCTTCATTTAATGGTAGATTTTAATCTTTTTTAATCCTAAAGTTTTAAATAATATTTGTGCGTGGACATTCAGTCCTCTCGTATAACTTACATAGGTTTTATATTAACACTTATTCAATTTGCAATTCTTGGCCATACTCCTGCATGAAATACCGATGCTATTATTGTTGCTAATAATCTCTGCAGTAATAAAAGCAGTTCTTAAAACTGAAAACACTATTAGATGTTTTCTAATAGATCATGCTCGTATTTGCCTTCCTTGGAAAAAGGAATATAGACTTTGAATGGAACAAATGCCATTAAGCATATTTGTTTAAAATAAACATTCTGGAAAGTAATATGCATAAGCTTTTAACTACTGAAGATTCATATCACATTTGCACATATATAAATATTAAGACAAAGGCAGAAATGCTACAGCCTGTCCAGCATGGATAGACTTTATTGGAAGAAGGGTGACAATTATAACCAAAGGATTCTATCAAGTCCCGTGCTTTCAAATGAGGCACCTGTATACAGGTAGTCCTCAACTTACAACCACAATTAAGCAAGATAGTTGTTAAGTGAAATTTGCCCCCATTTTACAACCTTTCTTGCCATAGTTGTTAAGTGAATCACTGCAGTTGTTAAGTTAATGACACGGTTGCTAAGTGAATCTGACGTCCCCCTTGACTTTTCTTGTTAGAAGGTCGCACAAGGTGATCACATGACTCCGGAACACTGCAACCGTTATAAATATGAGTCAGTTGCCAAGCATCTGTATTTTAATCACATGACCACGGGGATGCTGCAACTGTCGTACCTGTGAAGCCATATTCACTTAACAACTGTGTTACTAACTTAAGAACTGCAGTGATTAACTGAACAACTGTGGCAGGAAAGGTCGTGAAATGGAGCAAAATTCACTTAATAATTGTCTCGCTTAGCAACAGAAATATTGGGTTCAATTGTGATCGTAGGTTGAGGACTATCTGTGTACAGGTGCCTCATTTGAAAGTCGTAAGTCGAGGATGATCTCCCACCGACCCGTACGCTCACACAGAGAGGGTCTTCTCAGGGTGCCGTCCGCCAAGCAATGCCGGCTGGCGGCCCCCAGGGGAAGGGCCTTCTCTGTTGGAGCACCTACCCTCTGGAACGAACTGGTTTGCGTCAATTACCTAACCTTCGGACCTTTCGCCGTGAATTGAAAATTGTTCATCCAAGCGGGACTGGCTTAATTCTTAATTCTTAATTTTTAAATTTTGAATTTTTTGAATTTTAATAATTTTAAATTGGGTATTCTGTTTTATTGGGTCAAATTTGACGGTTTTTAAATTTTTTGGCCATTATAGAATATGTTATTTTAATTTGTTGTTTTAAAATTGTATATTGTATTGTTTTAATTTGGCTGTACACCGCCCTGAGTCCTTCGGGAGAAGGGCGGTATAAAAATCTAAATAATAAATAAATAAATGATCTGTATCTTGCTTCACGAAATGCACTTCTCCTGATTTGAATAAGTTCTTCTTGGATAATCTTTTTACTGCACTTTTCCAGCAAATACATGGGGCAGTCACTTCTGGCCACACATCTACCTACTCCTATCCCGATTGCAGGGCAATGGTGCTTTCAGAAAGTATGCATCTTTAAATTTTACGAGTGTTGTATTTTTCCACTGAAATGTCTATCAAGGGTGTCAAAATGGCAGCCCGTGGGCCAGAAGTGTCACACACAGGCCATGCCCATCCCAGTTCCATGAAAGCAAAAATCAGGGGTGAAATCTACTTACCTTCCTTACCGGCTCAGGAGTGCACGCGCTGCGCATCACATGTGCGCCATGCATCACATGCGCGCACAGAACTTCTGTGCATGCGCAAAATATTCTGTGCATGTCAGAAGGTCAAAAACACATTAATTCCTGGTTAAAACCAGGAAGTAATGACACCCGGGTGGGTGGGCGGAGCTTTGCTCTGCCATCGCTACCGGATCGCCAAACTACCGGCCATGATCGCTATGGGATCACGCAATCTGGTCCGATACGGTAGCATTTCACCCCTGGCAAAAACATCACGATACGTCATGTGACATTGACGGGACACGGCGAGTTTGACACTCGTGCTCTAAGATAATCAGTCTCTAGTGAGCATTGGTAATCACTATACAAAAGGAGATGGGTCTTATTTGGCTACAAATCCAAAAATGTCCTGCGTTTGAAAAGCCAGATGTCACCAACTAGAAAACAGAAGTGTTTCTCATTTCAAAATAGTTTAAATTCATTTTTAAAACAGAAATGACTAATCTGGATAAGAAAAATAATGGTTCTTTCCCCCCCCCACACACACACACACCTTGTCAAATGAACTGAACAGCTTTTTCTTGCAATTTTAAAACAATCAGCATCGACATTTCGGGCATGCAATAACATTTGCCACTCACGCCCAACGCAGAAAGCAATTCAATACAGAAATGTTTTCTGTGTGAGCAGGCTAATGAACAAGTGACTTTTCCTGGTGTCTCACTTATTGGCTTCTGCAGATGGAATCAAAAGCTAGAATAAAAACAGCAATACCTTTTTCTTTGAAGCTTGTATTGCTTCCTTGAAGGAGGAAGAGGATGTGATGTGAACTTTTGTCTTCTTGGAGAACAGGAATGGGATTCCAGATCGGCTTTGGCCGGAGCCAGAGAAAGAGCTACTCTGAGAAGTATGGCTTTCAAAGGGAATTAAATCATTGTAATATTCTGAAACCACCTCATCTTCTTCATTCACTACCTATGGAGAGATATAATTACAGAAACCTGGTTTGAAAAAGGACTGAATCAGTGGTGGGTTGCTACCAGTTCGGCCCAGATCAGGCGAACAGGTAGCGGCGGTGGGAGGCTCCACCCACATGCCTGGACGTTTTTGTGCATGCGCAGAAGCATTGCACGTGTGCAGGAGCATGTGCGCCCCCACGAGCAAACCAGTAGCAACAGGATTTGAATCCCACTACTGGATTGAATCTTATTTCTTAAAGGGCATTGACAGGAGTGGATACTAATCCCCATAGCTGGAATATCTAATTCCCACAACTGCATTTTTTAAAGTGTCTTTTGTGGAGAAATTTAGCTTTGGTTTTAAGGAAGAGGTGAGAAATGTGGAATGGTTAGAACATAGAATAACAGAGTTGGAAGGGACTTTGGAGGTCATCTAGTCCAACCCCCTGCTCAAGCAGGAGACCCTATACCATTTCAGACAAACAGCTGTCCAGCTTCTTCTTGAAAGCCTCCAGTGATGGGGCACCCACAGTATCTGAAGAGAAGCCATTCAAATGTTGAAGGTTGCCCAATTCTGAGAAATCATGAAGTGTGAGGAGACACAGAACAGCTCCATCTTGACCTTGGTGTCCTTGGAAAGAGCAGTGATGGTTTTTGACAGACCACAACAATAATTTAGCAGTAAATATAAATATCAGTTTCTTGAACTGGCCTACTTCAAAGAGCTGACACTTTTCATTACCTGCTTGCCTGCATACCACTCAAGCTGAGGCTGAGCCTGGCATGATTGCAACCTCCTTTCTCTAGTTCCATTTTCTCTCCCTCCTTATAGACAACCCATTCTTTTTTTCCCCCATTCTGTTTCCCAGTACAAGAGCAGATCTCTCTTGTTGAATGTTCCTCACCCATGATCTTTGAAAATAGGCAGAGCCACACAAAGTAAGTTGGATAGCTACCATCCTAAGGTTGGAAGCTGCCTATAGCTGTGTGATGACCTGGGGTGTGGCACAAAGGCCAGAGAATAAGTATGAGTCCCTTTATTAGCTCCAACTTTGCCCCCAATGTCCCTTTTACTCTCTGGTCTGGAGAAAAACTCCAGACCAGAGCGTAACATCTTTTGGCTGAAAATACTCTAGTCCAAGTGTTATAAGCAGAAAACTGCCAACTATAAATCCAACAAGGCAAGATAAGGTAATTGATTCGGCAGGGCAAGCAAGATAAGGAGTTCGAGAAGTGAAATAGCACGGCAGTAAATCAAACCAGTTGAGAGGATGCCAGGAAGGCAGATAAAGCAGTTAACACAAGATGAACTCAGCATTTGTCCCCAACAATCGCCCCTCCCATTTGCCTCTTCTTTAAACTCCATCCCCAGGTGTGCCTTGTGTAGGGAATCAGGGCCCTTTCCTCCCTCATAAGCCACACAACCCACATTGCTCTCTTGTCCATTCTTCCCTGCATGCCCTAGAATGAGGAGGAGGTGGGCCTTAGTCTTCATCTGAACCCCCTCTCCCTTGTTCTACCTCTCCCCTGCTCTGCCCAGCCTGACTTTGCCCTTCCCCAGTTTCCTCCACAGGAGCCACTCTCCTGCTCTCTGTTAGCTGTTTGCTTTCCTCCTCAGATTCAGACTCCGACAGGGGCATGACAAGCTGTTTGGATGCACACAGAAGAACAAGAGAGAGAGAAGACTTTGACTTCTTGGGCGAGAATTTGCTGTTCTTAATTTAGTAACTTATAAAAGATATCTGAAAATGCTAAGTTTGCTAAGTTTATGTGCTCGATGCAAATTAAAAACAAGCAGAGCTTCCATTGCATTGTCACAACTACTCTTTTAACCAGATTCTGCAGACAGTCCTAGCACTCGTGCACAAATATAAAGCATTTCTATATATATAAATACAACTTGTTGATGGGTAAAACCCACGCTTACAGCCAACATGCTTAATATCTTTTGATAGTTACCTGGAAGAAAACAGATTCTAAGTTTGCAGGAAGACGATATGTTTTCCTCAAGTCACTGGTCTTCACAAGTCTGCAGGTGCCTCCATTAAAAGAATTATGGAGAACTTCACCTCGATGCGTTCCTGCCAAAATATGATATCTAAGGGAAAACAGTAAGAATTTTGCATCCAGTCATGAAAAGCACCCTGGATCAGTTCCTTAATTATTCATAGTAGGGGAGGGGTTTCTGCTCAAGTTGGTGTTTTGCTGAAGAATAAATAAAACCACATCCTTATATGGTAACAGAGCAAACAGGCCAAAAACTGGTTCATTAAATTCATCAATAACTTAAATGATTCCTGGTGACCTCCAGAAATTTAGATTACAATGCCTATCATACCTGACCATACTTGCCCCATTATGGGAGCTGTAGTCCAAAATACTGGGAAGGCATCAAGTTTGATAAAGCTAGACTTAGATCCTCCTTTTTTCCATGTTCTTATCTGTCTAAGTTCTTTTCTAAATGTCTGTCTGCAATCGCTCTTCTTCCCTTCTCAGATAACTGGCTCTAAATGAAATTGAGCATCTTAATGTATAACTATGGAACAAAATAAAATGGTAACATTTGCAGCCATGTATGGATATGGAGGAACCCCAGATGATTTGCAAGGTCAGAAAAGCATGGAGCAGTAATAATGAATGGTCTTTATTTTAAACTAGTGTTAGTTGTGTTTCCTTTCCTTTTTCATAGTTTATGTCTTTAATTCCTTTGAGTTATTGCTTCTTATTCCTCTTTCCCTTGAGCACTTTAAACATGACTTACCCGTGGCCCATTAGGCCCACACCAGGAATGCTCTCATGTTTTCTAGCACACACGGGTCGCACACGTGGACAGTTCCTTTCATCTGAATTATCCTCACAATCATTTTCTCCATTGCATTTTAACTTCTGGCTAATGCAGCGACCTTTTGCCAACAAGGAGGAGGAGGAGGAGGAGGGGAAGAGAGGAGGAGCAGGAGGAGGAGGAGAAGGAAAAGAAGAAGAAGAGGAGAAAGAGGAACAGAAGAAGAAGAAGAGGAAGAGGAAGAGAAAGAAGAGGAGGGAGAGGAAGAGGAGGAGGAGGAGGAGAATGTTAGAAGCCATTGTTTTTTAAAGAAAAGCAGACAAACGACTCTATAAGGAATGAATGCTTACATTATTATGGAGGAAAGAAATATTCTGCATACGTAGCCTTTTTGTTATTATTGGTTAGATCCCTTAGAGCCAGTAAAATTGGGATAACTCCACAACTATCACTGATAATATATAGAATGTTTGTAGGGGGAAGGGAACCAGTGGTGGTATTCAGCCAGTTCTATCTGGTTCGGGCAAACAAGTAGTGGCGGCTGCGGGAGGCTCTGCCCACCTGCCCGGATGTAATCATGTCCCATTTATCCATGTTTTTGATGCTCTGCATATGCTTGGAAAGCCCTGCGCATGCACCCAAATTTGCGAACCAGTAGCAAAGGTAAATGAATACCACCTCCGGAGGGAACCACAAAAATATGTCATACTTCAAGGGAGGAGACCAAAAATTGACAAGAGTGTCAAAGAATAAGAGAATTGCCCTCAGCTGTGACCAATAGAAGTTCCTTCTCTATTGAAAGCTTCTCCACATCTGGAGGCCTTCCTGTTACTTCCAGACCCCAGCCTGAGGTATATATGCCCAAGGACTCTGGTTTAGCAGCATATGTAGGATACAGTGTCTTCCCTGCCACCAAAGTTGATACATGAAGTTAATGTACTAAGCACATTTTTAAATTGCAGAGATGGTTTCTGATAGATGATTATCTAATGGTATTGTTATTACTATTAATTATTATTATTGTTGTTACTATTTACACTTAGTCTATAACAGGGGTCCTCAAACTTTTTAAACAAGGCCAATTCACAGTCCCTCAGACTGTTGGAGGGCCGGACTGGTTGGGTGTGCGTGGCTAGGTGGTCATGTGACTGGGTGGGCATGGCCAATTTAGAAACCCATTAAACAATGCACACAAATTAAAACTTAATTTGTTATGCTCTTGGGGGTAGAAATCAGGTTAGTGAAGGGATGTGGCTGCCTTGGGGTGTGTGAGAGAGAGAGACTTCTGTATGTGTATGTGTGTCTTTCTCTCTCTCTCTCTCCCTCCCTCTCTCTTTCTCTCTCCCTCCCTTTCTCTCTCCCTCCCTTTCTCTCTGGAGGCTGGGGAAGCCAAAAATGGGCCCATTTTTGACCTCCTTGGCCTCCAGAACCACTCTGCCATCCAAAATGGGCCCATTTTTGCCTTCCTGAGGCCTCTGTGTGGGCTGTGCGGTCCTGTGTGGGCTGGATTAATGGCTTCAGCGGGCCATATCCCACCCAGGGGCCATAGTTTGAGGGCCCCAGTCTATAAGATACTTCTGACTGGATCTGATTGTTTTAAGATATTACCATATATGTGCTGATTCAAATAATGAGTCTTTTTATAATTGTTGAGTTGAGATTTTCTCCATTTCTATGGAATTGTTCCTTAAATACTTTTTCAGATCTATTGATACGCCTCCAACCATACCAATTGGCACATTATTACTTTCATTTTCATCATTCACTCCAGCTATAATTGAAGATCTTTACATTTATCTATTTTTTCTAGTTCTTTCCAATGAACCTTCTGTCTCTAGCAACTGCTGTCAATCAACAGTCTAATGAATCAATATGGTTAGTAGTTCCAAATACTCTGAATAATCTTATTATAACCACATACCAAATGTTCAACAGTCTTCTCCTGTTCTTTGTATAACCAGCATTTATTTTCTTGTCAAGTTTTCTGTTTCAATTTTCATTACATTTGTTTATCACAATTGTTGTTGAATGGCTAAAATAAGGTCTTTCATTTTCTTGAATTTAAAATAAAGTACATTTTTATTATCTTTTTTTCAAAAGCGTATTATTTGTATTTATATTATTTATATTTCCAAGGCATCAAAATCATAAAAGAAATAGACTATCGAGTTACCATTTTCGCAATGGAATTTGTTGCCACAGTTTGTTTCCTCCATGTTGCAAAGTTTTGTGGGAAAACACGGTCGTGACTCCACCAAAGGTTCATTGCATGGCTGACCTTTAAACTGAGCTAGTTGGGTAAAGGATCTGGTACGAAACTAAAAAATAGAAGGGTAATAAATGAGGCAGAAAGTGTTTTCTCCATGTACTTTTACAGAAGGAAATGGAGCAGCTGGTAGCACCATACCCGCCTTGGCTGATCTCAAAATAAATAAATAAAACATAACAGGATTTGACTTGGTTAGTACTTGGATAAGTACTAATCAAGTTGCATGGGGGGTAGCAAACTTTACTTGGGTAAGGAGATTATAGTTATGAATTGCCCTCACCATTCCATCACTCCTGGAGACCAAAATGTTAGTCCAGACGATGGTGATTTGGAAAGGTGAATAAACATCTGAGATTTTTTTTTATTTGCATTTATATCCCGCCCTTCTCCGAAGACTCAGGGCGGCTTACACTATGTTAGCAATAGTCTTCATACTATTTATATATTTATATACAAAGTCAACTTATTGCCCCCAACAATCTGGGTCCTCATTTTACCTACCTTATAAAGGATGGAAGGCTGAGTCAACCTTGGGCCTGGTGGGACTAGAACCTGCAGTAATTGCAGGCAGCTGCTATTAATAACAGACTGCATTAGCAGTCTGAGCCACAGAGGCTCCTATCTATTTGAGATGGTTACTTCTCAAATAGAAATTGGGTCTATTTCCCTCTTCCTTCCCAAACCCACCTGCAAAATCAGAGTATTTCGTGGGAAAATAGATTACTTGCTGTTCTGGCTTGGGTTATGGGGACAACCAGTATTATTGACATTTGGGGGATGAGAATAAAATAATTTCTTGTGCCCAGTCCACATCTGGATCTGTAACTGCAACCACTGAATTCCTAAGACAATGGGTACTTGCAAGACTGGACTGGATCAAGAAAACACAACGATGGCTCTACTAGCACCATCTGTTCATTGGATCTACCACTGTTAGCTTTGGAGAGTCCGGTGGTTAAGCTTAACATTCGTACCATGTCCTTATCTATGAAATTAGCAGTCACCTTCAAGTGAATATTGTTACCTGAATCTAAATAAAGAATAATGGGAACAGTACTCCTTTGAGATTTCTTTAAGTGTCTGAGGAGGGCCCCTTCAGAGTTTTGGGAGCTCTTGGGAAATGGATCTAAAAAACATTCCTGACAACATGGTTTTGAAATGAGTTGAGCATTTGCGTGCCAAGTGGCCTATAGATCCAAAGGCCAACTCCTGGTCAACAAAGGCTGAAACTATCTTTATTGAAATTGAATATAGTAACAGAATCTTGCAAATCTGATTGTGCTATATTTCCTTCTCCTCCTTTTTATACTCCACTAAATTAGGTAGGCATCTGCTAAGCTGCTTTCAAATGTTATCCTACTCTTATGAACTTAAACAAATGCTGAGCTCCTTTTTGCCTAAGCAATGATTCCTGCATATCTCCCTCAAGATCAACCTCCTTACTCTCTACATCTACCTATATCTTTTCCAACTTAGACTTTACTTACTTGTTTTTTAACACATGGATCACATTCTGACCAGGGACCAAAGTCTCCAAGCCGGCAGTTGATTGGACACGTCTGCTGGTTACAGGCTCTAGATTCCTGGGTCGTACAAATTTGTGCACAGAAGTTTTTTCGGTAATAATCATCCACTTCAATTTGCCTAGAATTAAAAAAAAAAAAAGCTTTGTTGTGACCAGAAGGATATGTCAAGCCAAGGAAATTAAGATTCATGGAATCTACAAGCTGAAAAGGACAAAGCATGGCTATAGTTTAGGATGCAGTTAGATGATCCAGAACATCAAGACACTGGAAAGCATTCAATCTTTAATATTTACCATGTGCAGATAGTAAAGTGCTTCAGTTCAACAAGATTCTGGTTAGAGATATGGAACAGTACATAACTGAGCTTTGAAGAAACACCACCTATGTTTTGGGTTTGGGGACCTGACAACAGGCTTCTCCTTGGATGTGTTGTATTGCAATACCCATCATTCCCAACTGAGATAAGTAGCTTTGATCTAACTTTTAAAGGCAATCAGGTAGGGAAGAGTAAGAGTTATATCCTTTTAAGATGATTGAATGATAATAATGTATCAGTTCTGCAATCACCATGATATTTCCCACTTACCTGTGTCTATTCTGAGTCCCATAATTACAGGTCCTTGAACAGCCAGACCAGGCAGTCCAGGGATAATGGTCACAGTAGCACCCTTCGTTATTCTCAATTGCAGCCAGCAGTAAGATGAGGAACAGCCAAGTGTATGCTTTAGTCATGACTATCAGCCTGAAGAAGTCAATGAAGCCTACAAGTGCAGACAAATAAAGAACAGTTTGATATCTGTTTTAATACTGTGGCAGCTGAAGAACTAATGTGCTGCAACATGCATTGCAAGGAGCAGTCTAAAGCTGTGTCCAGCTGTGATAACTGTGGAATGAAATCATAGTAAAACTGCTGACTCATTGAGCACAAGCATCAGGATAATCCCAAGGCACTAAAAGGATTTTTAGCCTCCAAGGAGTTATGAAAGCACTCTAAATTTCTGAAAGGAAACCATCAGAGGGGGACTTTAGTATTCCAGATTGTCAGTTTAAATTCCACCAGCCAATTTGTACCCCATTTCAGAGATATTTTGTTACATAAGCAGAGAAACAGAATGACACAGATGGGCAAAAACACAGTGGGAACGGGAGTGACTTCCAAATTCCTGCTAGTTTTCCCATTGAGTTTTCTTGTGGGAAGCTAAAAGGAAGCATTAGAAATCTTCCTTCCTTCCTTCCTTCCTTCCTTCCTTCCTTCCTTCCTTCCTTCCTTCCTTCCTCCCCCATTTATTTTGCTTGTTGGAAGTTTGCACGGAGCAAGTCAATGGAGAAGCCAGCAAGAGACTGCAAGTACAATTTATGAATGTATGCTAGGAATGCCACATAGGTTGGGGAGACCATGCAGCTGGTGGCAAAGCTCAGGAAGGTGCACAAAGAGTGTTGTGTGGTTAGGATAGAGTATGCAGGGGGACCATGTGGGTCAAGAAGGGTGAATGAGGGCGATAGAGATGCTGCATCAGTCAAATAGGCTACTTTCTTATCCTGACTTCTTTTAGCAGCCTTCAGAAGTTCCTAGGCATTCAGAGCATTAAAGGGAAGACTTGCTTCTGCAAATCCCAACAACAAGTGGCAGGAAAAAGCAATTAATCATAGATAAGACTTAGCTGAGCAAGGCACGTCTCCAAATTGAGCAGTCGAAAGTCAAGGCAAAGATTTACGATGTCAGGGAGAGATGAGGTGGTTGTTAGTCAACAAACCAGGGTTGTAAATAACTAGATTCCAAATGCCACAATGGAGAAGCCACATTCCACAGTAGCTTCTACCAAGAGGCCAATTGTTCCTTATGGGAACTTAAATGCAGTCTCTGCTGAGGATTCACAGCTATTCAAACCTTGCTAGTGAGTTCAGCATCTTGCTGCCTGATCATGCCTCACACACCAGTGAGGTGCAGAGATCCCTGGAGGAATTGCTGGGAGCAGAGAGCCCGAGAGCATAATAGACCCATGGGATATGTTCTGACCTAGGCTTCCCCAAAAAGCATGAAGCAGAATCCTGTTCCCAACAAAACCCCTTTTATTAAACAAACAGCGAATTCCTCTCATTCACCTTCAGCAAAGTCTTTCAAGAGGGAATTTACAGTCACAGACCTTATCTGGCTTGGAGAGCTGTCAGGCCGATATCTTCAAAACTTGGTAAAGAGTCTCGGAGAGTCACAAACCAATTAGGTGAACTCATTGTCTCCTGCAAACTCCACTCTCCTTTCGCTCCTCTTTTATTCCCTCTGGGAGGGGCCCTTCATCGTCCACCTGTGGCCTTACTCTCAAGTTGACCCTTGTTCTTTAGCTGTTCCCTTCATCTGGCAACTCTGTGCATGAACACA
This sequence comes from Ahaetulla prasina, assembly GCF_028640845.1. NCBI lineage: Eukaryota > Metazoa > Chordata > Lepidosauria > Squamata > Colubridae > Ahaetulla > Ahaetulla prasina. The sequence continues at coordinate 277,039,511 of NC_080540.1, read as the reverse complement.
CTGGGAACAGGCTCAATCTGTTCATCTGCCTCACTGATATCTGACTCTGAAGGCAGCTGAGAACTGGCATCTGGCCCTGGTCCCCTCTCTGCCTCGGACACAGAGCCCTCATCAGACTCCAGGACTGGCCCATGTTCCTCCCCAACCTCCTCACTGTCCCAATCTGCTGCCACCTCCACTGGCAGGCCACAACAAGGTGGTGGGCAAGATAACAGCATGGGTTAAGAAGAATGCATGAAGGTTGCATTGGAGTATGGGAGGTGTGGAAGAGTGGGTTGCGTTGGGAAGAGTGTCTGAGGGTGCACAGGAGCACACAAGAGGTGTCACGCTGGTCAGGGAAGCAGAGCCAGAAGGGTATACAGGAGTTCCTTCCTCTCTGTTTTTCCCTCCCACCCTTCCTTTGTTCCTTTATTCTTTCTTTCTCTCTCCCTTCCCTTCTCTTTCCAGTAGGCAGGTGAGTGAGTGCTGCTAGGTGAGTGGGGGAAGGAGTGAAGGACTGAGACTGGCTGGGAAGCTCTGCAGAATATTGAAGATGACAAGCACATGAACACAACAGCGCCCAGCAATACAGCAGCAGCCAGTAGCACAGAAGCGGCCACAACGTTCCCACATTTTATTCCCTTGGGAATAAAATGGGTCCTAGATTTTGGACAAATTCTATTTGAAGTACCTTGGTTAAAAATTGTTGCCGTTTCACACAGTTAAAGGGCATGACAATGAGAGTTTTAGTAGAATATGTATTTGTCCTTTTGCCACATCAGTGTTGTCTATATTTTTTTACATACCCATGTATTATATTCACTATAGTAGACTCATTTTCTTGCAAGCAAATTTGCCCAGTATAAAGCATGTTTGCAAGTTGTATTTATTAATATAACCATGCTTGTGTGCGTTTTATGTTACTATGTGCAATTTCCCACTTCTCTTTTTACTGGAGAATGGCATTACCACAGTTGAAGGAATAAGGTCTTTGAAAAATGATGTTTCTGTTTGCACAAATTGGATCTGAAGAGCTGAACAAGTAGCTGCTCAAGAGATACTTAAGGCTCTTCCTGTTCCACATCTTCTTAGTCATTGAGACGGTGAATATTGGAAACACTTCATGAACCGGGATAGATGGGAAAGTAAATGCAGATGGAAGGAGGGACAATGAGTCATATATCACAAGGCAGAACTAATTGACAGGCCTACAGTTCAGATCCATAGTTTTACTATAATAATTTATTATATTAAAAAATTGATATCCATTTGCAAACCTAATGATTTCTTTTTCCTTTTTAGTAATTAGGATATCTGGACAGGCAGGATGCTGAGAAAAACTTCTCCCTTTGTCCATTTTTTATATCAGAGAAGACCAGAAGTGGGAAAGAAGGAAGGGGGGGAGGGAGGGGAGAAATTCATGGCTGATAGTTCTCAGTTTTCAGATCACTCACGGATTAAATTTACTGGAATGCATTAATCAAATAATTTTTGACTGTGCGATGCTGAAGAGATGTATTGCTGTAATTTTCCAACTTCTATTTGCTTTGTTAGGAGCAAAAAGAACATTGATGAAGCTAGTGGGGGTTGAGGACCAGGTGAAGGATGAGGTATTTGCTTCAGAAGAAAGTTCAGCGATCAAGGTTTTCTGCTTCTGCTAATGTGTGTTTCACTTAAATCATGAACCATTGATTAGTGTTGTTTTTGTAACCGATTGTGAAGACAACAATAACAACAAAAATAACACAAACTATTTTTCTCTTGACATACATTCATATGACTGGATTCCTGCCTGGGGATATAGCTGCCAACTTATACCATTTTCATACAAAATGCAGAAAGAAAAGAAAAACAAATGTGAGAAAGCAACATGCTTCTACCATTTCAGAATTTCTAGACAGGCCCAGCATGTGAATTTTCTTTAAATGTTTCAGATATAGGTCAGCTTCTGTAAAATATGTTATTATCTTTAATTCTCTTCCCCAAAATATTAGGGAATATGAACCTCCTATTGAAAAGTTACAACCCTTTTGTTTGTGATAAATACACCTAGTTCACATTTATGTATTCTAAACCTGAAACATAAGATTAAATATCAGATAATTTAGTTAACAAAATGAAGCAAAGATTCGTCTAAGAATAATTATTTGCAGACTTGGAATAGTATAATGATAGATATCCTAAAATGGAAAAAAAAGATAAATTTTCTGGGCTAAGAAGAACTGTAAAGGTAATAATTAACATTTTCCAAAGCTTAATTTCTTATTTCAAATTATTCCAATGATTATCGAACAGAAGAGACTAAATGAGTAGCAGACACAATTAACCAACTTTAGATGACTTTTTAAGAGAAAGCCAAGAATCAAGGTTAAGATTTTACAAGACTTGAAAGTACATGATTGGCAGGCTGTTATTGTTATTGGCTGCTGGTAATTCAACAGGCTATTGTTTCACTTATTGTTCATTGGATTGCACAATAGATGGTGTCACTTTATGGATAGATTGCTTGCAAAAATACTTTTGGTTTAATATCAACAGGAAAAAATCCCCTAAAACTGGTCAGACTTCATTCCTTTTTAAGAAACCATCATTCCTTCACATACATCCAATAAAAAGAAGAAAGCATTATTATTATGTATTGCTTTCCAGTATCTTCAATGGGGAGCAAAATCAGATTTGAAGCATGATAGTAGCTAAACAATTTTTAGAGGTCAAATGTGCCATACATTTAGAGATATGTATGAATAGAATAGAATAGAATAGAATAGATTTTTTTTTAAAGAGAGAGAGAGACAGACAGACAGATGGAGGGGGTGTGGGGATGCAGAGGGAAAGGGAGAGGAAGTTATAGTAGTCATTACATGATTATTACAACTTTTCTCAATACTTTCTCAGCTTTGAAATTAGTATGCTGCATCTGTCAAAGTCTAATCTTTCTTATCAAACACATTCTTGGTGTTTAGGTGATCCGCTCTTTTAGAAGAAACATAATAAATGCCACAGATGTCTTTAATCATCCTGGCTGTATAGATGAATGTATTAAAACTTACCTTTTGTATTTGGATAGAAGTACAGTCTGAATACAATAATTCACCAAAGGCAGCTACTTGAAAAAGATTCAGGACCAGCTAAAGCTGTGTTGACCTCAGAGAAAACTCAAAGGTTTTGTTTACAATCAATTAAACTGTAACTAAGCATGTAATCCGGTAGTAGAAGTATGTCCAACTGAAATCAATCTCCAGGAATTTGGAAGGAAGTGTTTCGTTTTGAAGCCTTTTGGCCGCCCATTTTTTGGGGGGAAAAAGTAATAATAATAGCTATTCACAAAGCTTCTTATGGTTGCTATAGTGGAACCCTAGAATCATCACATTGCCTCCTATTTAACTACTAACCATTTAAGCATAGAGACCCTCCAGATAAAATAATTTTAATGTTATAACTTCGCTAGAGCAGGAAATCGTCAACTGCACCCCATTAGTTACAATCAGATAAATGTACAATTAATGAAATAAGTTTCTAGGTACAAATTTTTCCCAGGGACTTATATTTGTATTTTAATGCTGAGGATTATAAAAGACAAGAGCAGGGGTGAAATGCTCCCGCTTCAGACCAGATTGGGCAATCCAATAATGATGGGGGTGGGTAGTTCGGAGAACTGGTAGCAAAAATCCCTGCCCCCAACCCACCCATACCCACTCAATCACCCAGTCCCCACTTGGCAGCTTGCTGCTTATTTCGGGCTCGCCTTGCTTCAGCTGCTGCAATCAATTGCATCAGCTAACAACTCAATCTGCCTGCCTGCAATCCATCTCATCGGTGAGCAACTCAATCTGCCTGCCTTGTCCCTTGAATTGGGTAAGTAAGGGGGGGTTGGGGGGAGGAGCTTTAAAAAATAGTTAATTGGGTTTTTTTAAGGAGTTTTATTTTATTTTTTTTAGACACAGCAATTTAAAGTTAAGAAAATTTTAAATTTAGCTGCTTTTATCTAAAAATATAAATATAAATAGAAATAAAATAAAATAAAATATTTGTGCAGCTTTCTGAGATTTGGTATGTTTCTGTAGTGTTTCACTCTAACTACACAAACACATAAAACCTCACAAAGCTGTATGTGGCATTTTGTGTGTGTGTGAGAGAGTCAGTTGTATTGTGTTGTGTTGTGTGTGTGTAAAGTGTGAAAGTTGGGTTTTGAGCTTTTTGTGGCTGTGTGAGGTTCTTGCTTGTTGCAGGGGGCATTTTGGGTGAAGTGCAGCTGCTTTTACCTTGTACGTGAGTTAGTTGTGTTGTGTGTGTGTGTGTAAAATGTGAAAGTTGGTTTTTGGTACCTCTTATTGTTTTGTGTACTTTGTTTATTATTTTTATTATTTATTGTTATTGGCCACGCCCACCCAGTCACCTGACTGCCAAGCCATGCCCACCAATTAAGCCATGCCCACAGAACCGGTAGGGAGAATTTTTAGATTTCACCCCGGACAAGAGATATCATAAGCATCATGATCTCATTTATTCAGTGAGGTAATGATGCAAAGGACATCATTGTCGCTTCAACCAAAGCTGGGATTCAAGCAGTGAAACAGTAGGACAATCTGGAGCCTCCTGGAGTCTTGAGTGCTCCATCATTGGAGATTTACAAGCAAAAGTTGGAGAGCCATTTATCTGGAATGGTACAAAGATTTCTGCACTGGGCAGGGAAGTATGCTAGAACAGCGGTCACCAACTGTTTTGCCTTGTCCGCTTTCCCCGCAGCCGGGCCCGTCTTATCTGCTTCCGAACGCTGAGGAATGTCCTAGCATGCCTCCCGGCCCCAGCCCTGGCTCCATTCCCAGACAGGCCGAGGAAGAAGAAGCACCTCCAGCCCCCAGCCCTGGCTCCATGCCCAGGCAAACGGAGCAACTAGACCCCTACCCCTCCCCCACAGCATGTGAGCCTGAGGAAGGTCAATTACCAACAGCTGCAGACTGGAGTGACCCTCGCTTCAGGAGAATTGATAAGCGGCGTCAACAGAAGGAAGGGAGGGGCAGGCCTGGATAAGTGCTGAGTCATGGAGCCACACCCCATGGCCTATATAAAGGATCTGTTTTCTGGCATTCTCTGAGTCAGGCAAAGTCTAACATATCTTGCTGAAGTCACTTTCTGGTCTCCTGCCTGCCTTGAGAACTTTGCTAGGACTTTGGCAGAGCTGCAGAGGCACGCCTGATTCGGATTTCAGCACAGGAGTGGGACACAACATCAACTGGTGGTCTGCAAAAACATTTTGGTGGTCCACAGAAAAATTATTTGCACTTTTTATATTGCACTAAATCAGGGGTCCTCAAACTATGGCCCCTGGGACAGATACGTACAATGAACGTTTGTGTTGCTGCAGAGAGTCTCCCCCATTGGGGTCTTTTTGTGTGGGTTGGAGTGGGATAGATATTCTGACTAGGGGTCTGCTTCGGCCTCCTGGTGCGGAGCTTTGGGCAAAGGCTGGAGGGAAGTGCCACTGGTGGCAAAGAACCAGAGGGCCTTTTTCCAGTGGGACTGCATCATGGCCTGAAACTGGCTGACCATCTCAGCCCGCTGAGCCTCCAGGCACCGGCACCTGGCCTTGCACTCCTGCAGATCTTCTTTCTGCTTGGAAAGCCTATGCTTGTAGTCCTCAGTGAGGTGCTTCTGCTGAGCCTCCTTCTCGGCCAGATCCAATTTGAATTGAGCTGTTTTGCCAACTCTTTCTCATGGTGGCTGCTTAGCTCCAACAACTGCTTCCTGAAGGGGGCCTAAGGAGCCCAGGGGGGGAGGCGAGGAGTGGCTGAGAGGAGAGGGGAGAGTAAAGGCTGGCGAGGTGCCCCTTGACATGACATTGAATTGGCCACGCCCACCCAGTCACATGACCACCTACCCACACCCACCCAGCCAGTCATTAGGCAGATCATATTAGTGGTCCACGGGATTTAAAATTATGAATTTAGTGGTCCCTGAGGTCTGAAAGGTTGGGGGCCCCTGTGCTAGAAGATTACTATGAATCTATGATAATGGTACCAAGAGTGTTTTTTTTTAAAAAAAAACCTCTTTTTTCTGGCACAGATTATTGTAGACAAAAAAACATGCAATAAAAGGAAGCCTAATTTCAAGTGCCAGGGAAATCAGGAGATCCAGGCAGTTCAAATGGACATAAAGATTTATGGCAAGGTTAAGTTCTCTGCAATAATCTGATCTACTAACTGCCAAAGCAAATTGGCCACAGGAATAAGAATCATGGGAATTCAAAATGGGCTGGACTTAGATCTCCCAGCATGAAGGGACTCATGACTTATGACACATTTGACCCTTCCTTCAAACTCAATCTGATCATCTAAAATGTGATGATGATGATGATCATCATCATCATCATCATCATCCTAAAAGTTTTATCCAAAAACTTTCTACTATTGACCTCACCCCATTCCTAAGAGGACCATAAGGGGCGTGCATGAGCGCACAAACATGCCTACCGTTCCTGTCCTATTGTTTTTCTTTTCTTCTTTCTATATATATGCTTATACCTCCTTATATTTACTCATATATGTTTATATACTATATAATCTTTTGTATGATTCCTACATATATTGTTATGACAAAATAAAATAAATAAAATAAATAAATAAATCTCCTACAACTAATTCACTAATAGTAATCTATGACTAATTGTAGATCTTTGTTTACTGGTGTTATGAATAGATGTTCTGGGATTACATACATATCTGCTATTATTTCAAACATGAAAAGTATGAAATATTAATGTTCTCTGTAATGAAGAGTTGTGAAAAAAATTACATGGACTGCTCCTTAATCATATTACCATCATTTATCCTTCATTATGCCTTCTCAGTAGATAAAATGTGAGTAGTTCTAAAGCTGAGCAACTTGTATTATGGGATTCTGTTCCTTGGTTTCTACTTCAGCTCTATTTCTTGAAAAGCTGATACACTTGGTGGCATGTCAGCTACCCCAGTACCTGGAGGAAACCGTCTATCTAGACCCGTTCCAGTCCGGTTTTCGGCCCGGTTACAGCACTGAGACAGCTTTGGTCGCGTTGGTGGATGATCTCTGGAGGGCCAGGGATAGGGGTTGTTCCTCTGCCTTGGTCCTATTAGACCTCTCAGCGGCTTTTGATACCATCGACCATGGTATCCTGCTGCACCGGTTGGAGGGATTGGGAGTGGGAGGCACCGTTTATCGGTGGTTCTCCTCCTATCTCTCCGATCGGTCGCAGACGGTGTTGACGGGGGGGCAGAGGTCGGCCCCGGGACGCCTCACTTGTGGGGTGCCTCAGGGGTCGATTCTCTCGCCCCTCTTGTTCAACATCTATATGAAGCCGCTGGGTGAGATCATCAGTGGTTTCGGTGTGAGGTACCAGCTGTACGCTGACGACACTCAGCTGTACTTTTCCACACCGGACCACCCCAACGAAGCTATCGAGGTGTTGTCCCGGTGTCTGGAAGCCGTACGGGTCTGGATGGGGAGAAACAGGCTCAAGCTCAATCCCTCCAAGACGGAGTGGCTGTGGATGCCGGCATCCCGGTACAGTCAGCTGCAGCCGCGGCTGACTGTTGGGGGCGAGTCATTGGCCCCAATGGAGAGGGTGCGCAACTTGGGCGTCCTCCTGGATGGACGGCTGTCTTTCAAAGACCATTTGACGGCCATCTCCAGGAGAGCTTTTTACCAGGTTCGCCTGGTTCACCAGTTGCGCCCCTTTCTAGACCGGGATGCCCTATGCACAGTCACTCATGCTCTCGTGACATCTCGTCTGGATTACTGAAATGCTCTCTACATGGGGCTCCCCTTGAGGAGCACCCGGAGACTCCAGGTAGTTCAGAATGCGGCTGCGCGGGTGATAGAGGGAGTCATACGTAGCTCCCACGTAACACCTCTCCTGCGCAGACTGCACTGGCTGCCTGTGGCCTTCCGGGTGCGCTTCAAGGTTTTGGTAATGATCTTCAAAGCGCTCCATGGCATAGGGCCGGGCTACTTACGGGACCGTCTGCTGCCACCGAATGCCTCTCACCGACCCGTGCGCTCTCACAGAGGGACTCCTCAGGGTGCCGTCGGCCAGGCAGTGCCGACTGGCGACACCCAGGGGAAGGGCCTTTTCTGTGGGGGCTCCCACCCTCTGGAACGAGCTTCCCCCAGGACTTCGCCAACTTCCTGACCTTCGAACCTTCCGCCGCGAGCTTAAGACACATCTATTTATCTGCGCAGGACTGGACTAGAATTTTAAATTTTTAAATGTTTAAATTTTAAATCTGGTTTTAAATGGGGTTTTATTATTTATATCTCTATTTTAAATATTCGGCCTATGTAATAAGTTTTTTAAATTAATGTTTTACTCTGTATATATTTATGTTTTTTATATGGCTGTAAACCGCCCTGAGTCCCTAGGGAGATAGGGCGGTATAAAAGTATGAATAATAATAATAATAATAATAATAATAATAATAATAATAATAATAATAATAATAATAATAATAATAATAATAATAATAATAATACACCTTTCAGCATTATTTGAAAACCTTGGCATCTCTATAAGCAGTGCCATGAAAAACTATTCTTCTAGAGTCATGGTCATATTCAAGATTAGTCAGGTGGAAGTTCTGAGTTACTTTCATTGCTTTTATGTAAATGTTAAAAAGATATTCTATTCTTATTTGTAAAATGAAATGTCTGAATAAAGCATTAATAAAAATAAGAAAATTGAAGTCTCCACTGGAAAAACAATCCTGTTACTACTGATAGCTAAATACTCACTGCTCTGCAGTTAATAAATGTTCTCAGTATGACTTTAATTGCATTTCAACAGTAGGAACAAATTCATTCCAGACACAACTTAGACATTTTAATGATTTTTAAATATTACAGACATTTAGAGAGTTGTTAGCTTTAGTCATCAGCATTCCCAGTTCATTTAAGGAGGAGCGGGGAAAATTCCAAGTGTTTTTTTAAGAATTCAATATCCTCACTTAGGATCTAATTGAAGAGGGAGTGGGAATAATTCTAAATTAATTATTCCTTTAGATTATCGGTAGTTTCATCCGTTCATACAATCATGGTATTTGAACACACTGTTTATGCATTTCAGATACAAATTTCTGTTTCATGGAGGAATCTAAATTAGGGATCCTTATTTATTTGTTTTTATTTTATTTATTAATTCATTCATTTATTTACAAGTTATCAAACGTAAGATAAAATAAACATATAAGTATAAAATCCTTGGTGCTCTCTAAGCTATGGTTGTTTTCTTGCAGATGTTTCACTACCAAAACTAGGTAATATAATCAGTCTAGCAGGGGTGAAATCCAGCAGGTTCTGACAGGGGCTGGAGAACCAGTAGCAGATATTTTGAGTAGTTCCGAGAACCGGCAAATGCCACCTCTGGATGGCCCCAGAGTGAGGTGGGAATGGAGATTTTGCAATATCCTTCCCTCAGGAGTAGGGTGGGAATGGAGATTTTGCAGTATCCTTCCCTTGCCATACCACCAAGCGACGCCCACCAAGCCACGCCACGCCCACAGAACTGATAGTAAAAAAAATTGGATTTCACCACTGAGTGCTAGTCTAGTCTAATGCTAGCACTGATGATGTTACCTAGTTCAGGTAATGAAATATCTGCAAGAAAACAACCATTAGCTCCAAGTGTCCCTCATTTTAATCCTGAGCCACAAATATTCTCCTTTACTGGAATCTAAATTAATCAACAGCTGTCCATCCTCTGCTTAAAACATCCAGTAAAGGTGAAATCGTCACTTGCTTATGTAATGGCTCCCCCCACAAACTTTTTCCTGATGGAGCAAGTTTTCCTAATGTTCGGGTGGAGGGATTTTCCTTTTTTGCAACTCATGACAATTATTATGTGTCCTACATTCTGGGACAATGGGCTTTTTGATTCCTACATTCTTTCTGGTGTTTGAAAAGTGCTATCACTTCCCGGTTCCTCATTGTTTCCTTTCAAGATTGAACAAATACAATTCCTCGGTCTCTTCACACAAGACTGTTTAACTGTTTAACAAGTAAAGTGAATGGAGATACTGGCAGTAAAATCACAAGTTGTGGTCACATGATGCCTTCCTTAATAACTGCTTTGCTTAACAACTATGGCAGTAATGAGGTCCATTGCAGTCACATTTGAGCAATGCTATGCTATTATCAACCACAGTCTTTGCCATCTACAGACAGGCAGGAATGCATAGTGCCACCTCAAGGCAAGACAAAGTTGTGTTACTGAAGAATGTATAACTTGGACCTTTGAAACAGTGGTGGGTTTCTACCGGTTCGCCCCGGTTCATGTGAACCGGTAGTGGTGGCGGCGGGAGGTTCTGCCCACCCAGCCGGATGTCATCACGGATGCTCTGCGCATGCGCAGAAACGCTACGCACTTGCTCACAGTTCTGAACTGGTAACGAAGGTAAGCGGAACCCACTATTGAATAGTATCCTCAGAATTTTGTTACCTTATCCTTAATTGTATAATCTTTACTTTTTTAGACTGCTTTCCACCTCTTCCCAACCTTCACCCTCTCTGCCCTATTCCTAATAAATATCTTAATGGGTTTTAATAATGGCTGTTACTGTGGCAACCTGCTATAGCAACTAAGCAAAAGCCAAGGTTTTAAATTCAGAGGGAAAAAAACAATCTTTGCTTATGTGATTTCAGGGTTACTTGAGTAGTTTAGTATTTTTCTGTGCTTTTCCTTGACATCAATTTAATGCAATGGAGAAGGAGAAGGAGAAGGAGAAGGAGAAGGAGAAGGAGAAGGAGAAGGAGAAGGAGAAGGAGAAGGAGAAGGAGAAGGAATATCATTTTGGCAACCTATGATCTCTAAAGATTGTTCTGAAAATCTGTTGCACTAGGGAAGATCATATATGTTGCATGGAGTTCCTTGACAGAATTTGGCTAAAATAAAATATATTATAGTAGAGCTATTAACATTGAGGTGAACTCATTTGTTTTTAAAGACAAAATCTCAATCCACAGAAAACCATACTATCAGGGAATGACAATATGTCATTAATGATAAATAGCTATTAATGATGTTGTAATTCAACAACATCTGGAGATCCATAACTGTGTATCTATAGTTCAGACAAATCTTACCTTTAAAGTTCTTTTCCTAAAGCTATTTATAGACATCTTCTTCAGCCTTGGATCATCCATATGTCGTTAAATTTCCATTTAGCTTGTTTGGTGTATGGCAAGATAGCTATTTCTCTGAGGCATCTAATTCCATTCAAAAATTCAAACTGACTTTCTAGTTCGAAAACCAATTCAATTTAGAGATGCAATCATATTCTTCTAACGGAATACGTACCAAATACGTATTAGATACCTATATTATGTATTATTTCATTTGTAGCAGAGGTGGGTAGTCTGCAATCTTGGTCTCTAAACCCAGGATTTTTATCACCATTGTGCTGTTCATTTAGCATTTTATTTAAATTTCAACACTGACTCTATTCATAAGTCTGAGGCAACTCTACCCAATGCATTTTGTCCTCTCCACTGAATAAAGACACCTGTTCACTTCTCCCTGACTGAGGCATTGCGATGTCTGGATGCTAGAAATGTCGATCAAAGTATGGTAATGAAGGGTATGTCTTCCCTGTTTATTTTACAAAAGGCTGCAGGAACTGAGGGGAGATTTGGGAAGTGTATGTAGAAGGAAGGGTCAAAGAAAAATTTGGAGTCCACCTGTAAGAAAACAGGTGTAGTGCCAGGGAAGACAAGCATTTCAAAAGTGACTCTGCTTCCCAAGTTCCACAGATTCATGTTACTTCAGATGTACGCTTAAAAATGGTATAGAAAAAATAATCATATCAGGAAGGGGGCAAAACAATAGATCCTTTAAAGACATCTTTGAGTAGATGGCATTTGCTTCAATTTTGAAGGAAGTCCTTTTCTATTTTATTATCTTAAAATTAATTTTTTACAAAATGATAAAAGACAAAATTTCTTCAGTTTTGAAGAACGTTCTTTTCTGTTTTACTATCATAAAATTAATTTTAAATAACTTGACAAAAGATAAAGTAAAACGTTGTCCATATTGTTGTAAACTGTGACTTGTTGAGTGAAATGTTCTTTCAGAGAAAAATACTTTAAGTAATGATGGTCACACGTTTGTCTCTACTAGTCTAGAAACAACAAGAAAAATGTCCCCAGGAAAGGGTTCCTAAACTTGATCCCAATTTGTCACAATTTACCAAATTTGTTTTTATTGGCTCTACATATGTAGCACTGTAAAGATGATTATTAGGGCTACCAGATCTGTCTTGCAAAAATACAAGTAACAGCACAGACGTATACAACATATTACCGCTTATGGCTGTGCATAGGCTATCCAGATTTTTGCAGTACTAATCTGATACAGGTAGTCATTGATTTATGACCATAACTGGGACTGGAATTTTGGTTGTAAAGCAATGTGGTTGTTAATTAAGCCATCGTGTGGCTTATCCAATTTTACAACCTTTTTATTGTGGTTGCTGACAAATCACCTGGTCATTACGCAAATCACACAGTGCTTAAGCAAATGTGACCTCCCCAATTGACTTTGTTTGTTGGAAGCTGTTGGGAAGATTGAAAAAGGTGATCACATGACCACAAGACCTGCAACCATAAGAGCCAGTTGCCAAGTGTCTGAATTGTGAATTCATGATTAGAATAGAATAGAATAGAATTTTATTGGCCAAGTGTGATTGGACACACAAGGAATTTGTCTTGGTGCATATGCTCTCAGTGTACATAAAAGAAAAGATACGTTCATCAAGGTACAACATTTACAACACATTTGATGGTCAATATATCAATATAAATCATAAGGATTGCCAGCAACAAGTTATAGTCATACAGTCATAAGTGGAAAGAGATTGGTGATGGGAACTATGAGACGATTAATAGTAGTGCAGATTCAGTAAATAGTCTGACAGTGTTGATGGAATTATTTGTTTAGCAGAGTGATGGCCTTCGGGAAAAAACTGTTCTTGTGTCTAGTTGTTCTGGTGTGCAGTGCTCTATAGCGTCGTTTTGAGGGTAGGAGTTGAAACAGTTTATGTCCAGGATGCAAGTGATCTGCAAATATTTTCACGGCCCTCTTCTTGATTCGTGCAGTATACAGGTCCTCAATGGAAGGCAGGTTGGTAGCAATTATTTTTTCTGCAGTTCTAATTATCCTCTGAAGTCTGTGTCTTTCTTGTTGGGTTGCAGAACCGAACCAGACATGATCATGGGGATTTATTTGTTTGTCTGTTTGTTTGTCAAACATGTACAAGATAGCAGGTATGAATATGAACATGGACATGACCGAAGGAAATGAATACAAATAAATGAGAACAGTAGGACAGGGAGGGTAGGCACACTGGTGCGCTTATGCATGCCCCCTTTACAGGCCTCTTAGGAATGGGGTGAGGTCCACAGTAAACAGTTTAAGATTGAAGCTGTGAGGGTTTGAGGATGTAACAACGGAGTCGAGTAGAGCATTCCAGGCGTTGACCACTCTGTTGCTGAAGTCGTATTTTCTGCAATCAAGTTTGGAGAGGTTTACCTTGAGTTTGGAATCGTACTTTCTGCAATAAAAAAAAAGCTGTATTTTCTGCAATTGAGTTTGGAGCAGTTTACTTTAAGAATGGTGAGACAGTTGTAACTGAGAGGACCAGGTTGTAAGTCACTTTTTCCGAGGCCATTCTAACTTCTAACCATTGTTAAACAAACAGTTGTAAGTCAAGAACTATCGGTATGTCTATAGATTAATCTTTGAGATTGCTTATCCTCAGAAATGTCTGTGGTTTGTAACATAAATTAAAAGATCAAAGACAGTAAATAACTTGACAGTCAGTACCTGATGTCTTTTGAGGCTTATGTTGTATTTCAAATTCAGAAATTTTAAAATATATAAAAATTATCACTCACACAGAAAACTATCTATTACTGTAATATATATGGAATGATGTTGTTTGTGTACAAAATTCATATTCATTATTTAAAGAAAGCTTTGCCACTAGGGAGCGCCAGCCTACTAATTATTTGGAAAGCCATTTTTCCTGCCAAAGACAAAAAAGGTGGGGGGGAAGTTAAGCAGTTTCTAATGTACCTTTAGATTCAGGATGGCACAGGCAAGTATCTCAATTATCTCGCAATTAGATTACCATATTATTGATTTTACTATAAATACTTAGTGAAATATTTGATTAAATAATAAATAATTTAGCAGAATGGGGTTTTACATTAATTTTAATTGTATTGATTGAATGATTGCATTTTCATTGTGTTAATTAAGTTTTGCATGACATTTAATGGAAAAACCAGTATGACGTATCTTTCTCAATCCTGAGCCAGTCAGCTGCAAGCAGTGTGCAAAGCAAAGCATTTTCCCTGTTCTCTATTTCTCCAATATTGACTCAAGTTCACTCGTTTATAGGTAGTCCTCGATTTACAACAGTTCATCTGGTAACTGTTCAAAGTTACAACAGCACTGAAAAAAGTGACTCAGGACCATTTTTCACACTTACGACCGGTGCAGCATCCCCATGGCCACATGATCAGTGTCCTGGGGGTCATGTGACCTTCTGACAAGCAGAGTCAATGGGGACACTAGATTCACTTAACAACCACGTTGCTAACTTAACAACTGCAATGACTCATTTAACAACTGTGGCAAGAAAGGTTGTAAAATGGGACAAAAATCACTTCACAAATCACTTAGCAACATCAATGATGGGCTCAACTTTGCTCGTAAGTCGAGGACTACCTGTATGCTGGATAAACCCAATACAGTTTCTTTCCCAAGGACCACATTCCTGGTGCAGCCGAGTTTCCACTCTACCTACTACTACTAGGTAGAGTAGTAGTACTACTACTACTACTAATAATAATAATAATAATAATAATAACAACAACACAACAACAGTAACAGAGTTGGGAGGGACCTTGGAGATCATCTGCATTTTTAATTGTTATTTTAGTCTGTATTTATATGTTTTTACTTGCCTGTGAACCGCCCTGAGTCCCTAGGGAGATAGGGCAGTATATAAATATGAAAAATAAAATAAAATAAAAATAAATAAATAAATCTAGTCCAATCCTCTGCTTATGCAGGAGACCTATACTAGGGATTCGAACCGCTGAACTGCCAACCATTCTGATCGACAAGCTCAGTGTCTTAGCCACTGAGCCACCTTTGTTGGGACTTTTGTAGAAGTTATTACTGTTTTATTATGATAAAAACATTAATATTTGGTCTTATTTTGGGAAGTTAAGCATCCACTGCAAGGCGATCAAAGCGGCCATTTCTAGCTGCTCTTTAGAAGGCCAGATCCTGAAGATGAAACTCAAATACTCTGGCCACCTAATGAGAAGGAAGGACTCACTGGAGAAGAGCCTAATGCTGGGAAAGATTGAGGGCAAAAGAAGAAAGGGACAACAGAGAATGAGGTGGCTGGATGGAGTCACTGAAGCAGTAGGCGTGAGCTTAAATGGACTCCAGAAGATGGTAGAGAACAGGAAGGCCTGGAGGAAAGTTGTCCATGGGGTTGCGATGGGTCAGAAATGACTTCGCAACTAACAATGACAGCAAAGCATCCACAGTGCACGGTCATTTTCTCCCCAAAAGTTGAATGAGGTAAGATAGATTCGCCTGACAGAGAATCACAAGCTAAAGAGTCCTCATGCTGAAAGGGGTTCCAAGTCCTCGCCCAGTTACTTTATTACTTGACTATGAGGACTTACTAAAACAGTTCTTGAAATTAATCAGGGGCAGATGCTAGACATGGAAATCTATCATGTGCCAGCACAGCAGCCCAGAAAAACAGCCTCTTGAGAAGAATGTAAAAATCAGGAGTGTCCAATCTTAGCAACTTTAATATCTGTGACTTCAAATCCCAGAAATCCCTAGCCACTGTGGCTGGGGAATTCTGGTAGCTGAACTCCACAGGTCCTAGATTTTTTAAGTTTGGATATCCCTGGTATAAATGTATCCCTGTGGTTTCCGACACTCCAAGAAACCTCACTTCTGTAGCGCCAACATTTAAAGGATAATTACTCCAGTGGGAGAAAATTAGAAACCCGTGCAGTCCCTGGCTTTGTTGCTGGGTCTCTTTGCCTTTCCTGAACTGTAGAACATTTGGTACCCACTATAGAAGTGGGAGAAAAGGACTTGGAAAATTACAGGCAATTTGAGCTCCTTCTAGCCTTCTCTCTCTCTGAAAAAGGAGAGGCTTCCCATTTGCCATTTACAAAATCTCTTTTGACTTTATGGCACATTAAAAATGCAGTAAAGTTGACTGTAAAATTTGTCCAGACAGAAAGGTCTGGACACCCCTGCATGGCACCAAAGACACAAAGGATGGTCTTAACGCCTTGCTGCCATCTCTTTGATGGATTTCTGGAGCTCAGGTCTGACAGAGCTAAGAAACAAAAGCTGTAACAAATTATGGGAATGATTTGATGCATCTTTTTATGATTGCAAGACATGAAATAGGCCTGTTTATTTGTATATTTTCTGGACAGAAAGGAAGGAAGAGGGGAGGAAATCAGCTCTTGTGGTGCCTTCATTTGGAGATGGGCAATTGGAAATAAAGCAGGTGTTATCTGTGCCTGGCATGGAAATGAGCTGGAGATAATATCATCAATGACTACATTTCTGTGCCAGGCTGCCCTTAAAGACACAAGAACGGAACCAGAGAACAAAACAACATCAAAAATGTTTGTCTGAGAAAACATTGGTGGGGATTTTTTTTTTAAAAAAAGCTTGTAATAACTTTGTAGATCTTTTCATTTATAGTCCAGTCAATATGCAGTTGGTTGGACATTATGGCCTGTTATTTTGAACAAATCCAGGGATTATGCTAACATATCAAGCTAAAATATGTTAACATGGCTGGTTTTGGCCTGGTATAATGTGTTACTTTGCCCATAAGGTTCCAACCAATGTTTTAGGGATTATTGTGATTATCAATTTGGGCATCATGGACTAAAAAAACTGTGGCGAATCATTGAATGCAGCAAGTTCAATGCAGCAAGTTAATAGAAGAGGCCTGCACCTTAGATTGAGGAAAAAATACCAGAATGAGATAGCTCAATTTCCCCGATTCAATGGCCTCTAAATGGTTGACTATTACTCCCATAGTCCCAAAACACTGCAAATAGTATCTTGGAATACTATATTTGAAGTCCATCATATTTGGAGGATCTAGATAAGGAAAGAATGAGCTAGATAAATAAAGAATTTAGCCTAGCATTTTAATCACATTGTGAATGGGTGCTCTCTGATAAGGTGGGAGATGGCCTAGCTAGAACTTGAGATGCAGGATCCAGCATGTGAAAATGCCATAGCATGAGAACAAGTCATAACCACCTTCTTAAGCATGCAAATACTCTAAGGGAAATAAAAATAGTGCTTAACAACAAAATGGAAGACATTTTAGAGCAGTATCATTCCAAAACATGAGAAATGTCAGGGGGGGAAAGCTGTTCCCAGAGCAAAAGTTATTTCAAATGTGCAGGGACATTTTTGACTCTGTAGCAACTGTGCTTACTGTATATGTTATTTCTCTTCTTGAAAGAATTCAGAAGGTGATCATAACTAAATTCCCATTCAGGTGTGAATGACCAGGAGTGTCTGCAAGTGGGATGGGGTGGGGGCAAAATGCCAAGATGGCAGACATGACCTCATGATAGTAGCTTCTTCCATTGTATGTACATGTAGAGTTGAAGCATATACAAAGAGTTGGCCTTTGATCACGCAGTTGTGCCCCCCAATGAGGCTTTTTGACTAGCCTTTCCCAATGAATGGTATTAATTGAATAGACATTAATTCCTTGGCTGGCATTTTGCTCTCTTATAAACTTTTTTTTTTAAATTAATGTATGTTTGCATCATCCTTCCAAAGATAGAGTCTGTATAGTATCGAATTGCTGGACCAAGTACTGGACTGAGGCCAGGAAGATTCACCCTCTGCCACAAAAACTCAATGGGTGACTTCAGCTAATTGCTTTCTTTCAGTCCAACTTACCTCACAGTGAGAAAAAAATATGGAGTAGGGAGTCCTGGACACCATGCCTCAATCTCCTGATACCTATGAAAAATGGGATATAAACTGAAGTGATAATTTTTTTTAAAAAGCCCCACACCCCAATCTGTTCAGGTTTTAGATATATTAAACAGAAAATCCCAATTTGCTAAGAAACAGCCTTATCTCACTGGAAAAAGTAATGGTTCTTTGAATAGAATGTTTTCACTTTGTTTTATTTGGCTTTGGCTTAATTTAACATGCCTGCTTAGTCATTTGTAAGTTGCAGTTTGTATTTTAATGGTCTATATGAACCCAGCCAATTGTTGTTTATAGGACAAACCCTTCAAGGGTCTGTTTCTCATGCCAAAAAAAATTGACTGCCCAGTCAGTTTCATCCACACTTTTGAAGTTCAGATATTCAACAGCCTTCTAAACTTTTCCTTCAAGAAAGGGAAAGGATTAGTGTGTCTAAGGTGTTTCAAGCAACAATGGGGGTGTGTAAAGAGTCTCCCTCGCTTTGATAACCTGAACAGGCCTTTCAGAGCTGCATAAAAGAAACAGTGTGCCATTAACAGGATCAGGAAGCATCAAGCTACGACAGCATCTGGAGCACTGGAGGCAACATAGCCCCATGTAATTACGTTAATTGCATATAATTGCTTTCAGAGACCCACACATGCTGCTTTGAAGGTAGGCATTATCGAAGGGGGGTTAGGAAGTAACTTCATCAAGCACATAAACCTCCTTATAATACGATAGCCTTACTTAATGGGTCCAGGAAATGTTAGGAGCTGTTGATGCTGCATTTTCTAACCATCAAGAGTTTGGGGTTTTGTTTTGTTTTTACTGCAGATATACAGAAGCTTAATAAATCCCTAAAAAATAAAATTGGAGGGGCCAGAACTTGATTGGGGCTTTGAAGGAGTTTGGATGTCCCAAAGGTGCTTTTTCAGGAGGCAATTGGACTTCCTTGTTTTTCTTTTTTGAAGTGGTTTCGCTTCTCATCCAAGAAGCTTCTTCAGCTCTGACAGGATAGTGGGGAATGGAAGGATTTATATTCCTTGCAGATTGCTGGTCATTTGCATCCTTTTAGAGAGTCGTTGAGGCCACTTGGAGGTTTATCTGTGTCCTCAAAGTAGTGCTCCTGGTTCCTGTAGTCTGCAATTTTTCTCTGGAAATCCATTCCTGCTTCCACACATCATTCAGAGGGTGTTCATCCCTTTGAAGGAGTTTGGAGTTTCTGTAAGACATAATCCATACTTTAAGGTAGGACTAGAACTCACAGTTTCCCAGTTCTTTTCCTAAGTGCCTTAACCACTGCACCAGACTGGCTCTTATATGTACTGCATATGTAAAGATAAAGTCCCATCATTTTGGGATAATGATATAGAGCAGTAATAGCAAACCTATGACCTGCACAAAGATGACATCCACAATGTTTTGGATGACATGCCAGCATTCACCAACACCCAACAAAAACTATTCTCAAAAACACACCTGATTTTCACACAATTTTAGAGCCCAGCAGGTTCTCCATCACTGGCGCAGAGGCTTGCCATTCCAGCCATTGAGATTTTCTGAGCCTCCCCCACATCTGAGTCTTGACTGGGTCAGACCCTCTTAGCTTTTGAATTGAGTGAGATATAGCGTCATCTGCAGAGGGAGTCTAGGGGGAGTAAAGGATGAAAGCAGCAACATGTCATTGCAATGCACAATAGTACATTACATTACTGTACAATAGTAAAAAAGAGGCGATGCTGTGCAATATTGCTTTCATCATTTTGATGAAAGTGGACACCTCTGGTGTTATTACCAGCTGCGTATATTTGTCAACACAAAAACTTCCATGGTTGTTTTTTTTCTGCCTTCAGAAATGAGGATGGGGCTGTAACAGGGGTGAAATCTAGCAGGTTCTGACAGGTTCTGGAGAACCGGTAGTGGAAATTTTGAGCAGTTTGGAGAACTGGCAAATACCACCTCTGGCTGGCCCCAGAGTGGGGTGGGAATGGAGATTTTACAATATCCTTCCCCCAGGAGTGGAATGGGAATGGGGATTTTGCAGTATCCTTCCCCTGGAGTGGGTGGGAATGGAGATTTTGCAGTATTCTTCCCCTGCCATGCCCACCAAGCCACGCCCACCAAGCCACGCCCACAGAACCGGTAGTAAAAAAATTTGAATTCCACCAATGGGCTGTAATCATACCATTCTCAGTGTAAAACACGTTTTGTAGTTATCAGAAAGGACAAACACATATTTAAGTGCCAAATTATAAAATATCTCTAATATGTAGCTCCACGTCTTATTTTTGTTTACTTCAATAGGGAAAGCTGAAGACCTCTCTACTTTGAAGAGAAAGAAGGTTAATTCTTCTTCCAGTCTTTATTAAAATCCTCATTCTCTTTCTACGCACGCACTAACACGTAACCAGAGCCTTTTTCTAAAAAATCTGCTGGTGCCAATGGAGTTCTTTAAATGAAAATACAAATCCTGTGTGGAAGATTAGTTTTTCAAAGAGGCTGTGAGGAAAAATCAGTATTTTTCTCTATATTTTGTATAGGGCAGTCGATCTAGATTGCACCTTGGCACATTCGCACTAAAGTAAATAAAATATGTCAGTTATTTTGCACATCAGTAATTGGCTGTAATACTTAAAAAAAGGATATGGTTTTGATAAGTATAGGAATTTGGAAGGGTTGAATATAGGAAATGCTCCTGTGGAGTAATTTAATCCGTTTCCATAACATCAGCGTTTCCCTGGTAACACCACATTCCCAACTGAAGTTCTTTGGGACACCAAATATTTCTTAGGCATTTTTTTTCATTAATACATTCCCTTCTAAAAAGATGCCATGCTACTCTTGTACTAAAGAATCCTTTTAAATTCCAATTAAGGGCTGATTCTGGAAGTAAGGCTTAGACCTTGAGGGATAACACTGTTCGTGCTTAGCCTTAAGGCACAGAATGATAAAGTCATGAAGACTCTAATTAGGCCATGTTTGATAAAAAACTTAGCTGCCTGTCCAACTACATGTGAGTTCATAGTGGAATAAGGCATAGCTCGGTCCCACAGCAGACATTATGAATGCAAGAAATCCAAAGCAGACAGAGTTTGAAAAGATGCAACTCTCAAATCCTATTTTTGCATCCTATCAGACAAATAACGTTAATTATTTCATCTATATCAGTTGCGTCATGCTACTGATGCAAGTGACAATTTGTGTCACTGGTACAATGATATTATTCCCCCAGATAATTCGTTGGTCTTTATTTTGAATTTAATTCTTCATAATTGCCTCGTGTAAAATTTGATCCAACAAAATAACATTTTCATAATTAAAAAGCAAAATGTATTTAAGGTTTATTATAACTTTAGGGTTGCATTAGTAAGCAATCTTTGGCATTTTTGCTCAAGCCACAGTCTTGCTTCAGTTTCCAAAACTGTGAAGTGCAGAGTATACAGTGTGCTATAAGCATCTGTTTTCATGGCATATTTTTGCAATATGTATGTGCAAAAATTCAAAAACGTTTTGGAAAAAAATAAACTGCAGCATAGTATTTCAGCTTTTCTCATTATTTTTGTCTCAAGCAATGCCCAGTTTCTGGATATCAGATGACCATAATTCTGGAAGGAAATCACCAGTATCTAGACTCAGCTTGGAGTTCAGGGGATTCCAACACCCTGAATTATTAAATACTGCTAATTATTGCTTAGAACTCATGAGATTAGGATCCTCCTAGTGCATTCAGAGGACACCATAATAAAATACTCTGGTGTAGATGGTACATGGAACAACGTTATGGTTCCATATAAAGCCTCAACTTTATACATCTAGCTTGGTGCTTGTTGTTCTACGTCACAGACCCAGAATTGGTAAAATGAGATTTAGAAATTATAGACTGTTAAAATAAAGGCCTGGCCATGATCCAATCTCTCCTGCCACCACTTTTCACTGTGTTTTTTAAAATTCCACTTCAGAGGCTTATAGAAGGAAAGCTTCAGTTGCTGAACTGGAGGAACAGTACAACTCAGACCATATTGTAACAGTTACAGAGTCGGAAGGGACCTTGGAGGTCCTCTAGTTCAACCCATCCTCATGCAGGAGTCCTGTGCTAGGGATTCAAACCACCGAAATGCCAACCTTTCTGATCAACAGGCTCAGTGTCTTAGCCACTGAGCCACCTAGTCAGATCAATATTGGAATATTAGCAGAAGAAGGTGGAAGAAATTCAGGCTACCAAGCAGAATGAATTGGAAGTCCTGTCTATATGCTGTCTATATGCTCCATTAAAAGGCCTGAAACCTTTAATTTTCTTCCTCTATCATTGCTAAGGGTTCTTGTTCCTTATTAAAATCCCCCACATAGAAAAACTCTCAGGCTATTATGGCTGACGGTCCTTTCAAGGCTGCCTTGATTATTTACCAGTCACATCACTAAGTCTCAGAATGAGAAAATAATTGTTGGCATTTCTTGCTTCTCTCCTGTGACATTTTGCTTAGTTACGATGGCAAAATAATATATAGCCTTTTATATGATCAGTTTTATAGTGAGAAGCAAGACATGGAAAATGATAATGCTTCAGTACATGGGACATAAAAAAGTATTCTAATTTCATATATACTGTATATATATGAAATTATGTGTGTGTGTATGTATATATATGTATATATATATATATATATATGTATATATGTGTATGTATGTACGTATGTACACATAAGAGTACACATAGGAAAATGTTCCAAGCTGGTAGTTCAAGTAAAATCAGAAACCTGACATTAGCTGATCTTAAGAAACCATAAATGCAGGGGTGAAATCCAGGTTCTGACAGGTTCTGGAGAACCGGTAGCGGAAATTTTGAGTAGTTCGGGGAACCGGCAAATACCACCTCTGGCTGGCTCCATAGTGGGGTGGGAATGGAGATTTTGCAATATCCTCTCACCAGGAGTGAGGAGGGAATGGGGATTTTGCAGTATCCTTCCCCTGGAGTGTGGTGGGAATGGAGATTTTGCAGTATCCTTCCCTGACACGCCCACCAAGCCACACCACGCCCACCAAGCCACGCCCACAGAACCGGTAGTAAAAAATAATTGAATTCCACCACTGCTTGAGATCACTCCCTCTTTAGTTGGGCATTAGCTTGGAATGTTCAGAGATTAATTAAATCAATTAATTGTGACTTAGTTGCATGGGGTCCAAAGCATGTCATGCTAACGTACCTTTTTCCGTAACTACTATACATGAATAAAGAGCACAAGTGATATCATATGAGAGATTACTCATATTTTAATTTTAAAAATCTCTCCCTCTCCTTCTCACTCCCTCTCCCTTCCCCCCCCCCCGCTCTCTCACACACACACCCTCGCCCTCCCTCCCTCCCAGGGTGGGATTCAGCCAGTTCTGACTGGTTTGAATGAACCAGTAGTTGCAGCCAGCAGCTGGGCCAACCTACCCACCCCGGTGCTATATAATCGCCATGTTTTTGATGCAGTGTGCATGTGAGCGAAGCTATCCAATCCTATACAATCGCATTTTCGATTCTGGGTGAACCGGTTATTAAATTATGTGAAGCCCACCTCTGTCTCCCTCACCCGCCTCTCTTTCTAACAAATCTTGCCAGTTTCTTTCCCTGTTGCTTTTAATAAAGCATGGGTAGAAATAATAAGGAATGGAAACAAGCTTTGCAAAGGATAAAATTCAAGTGATTCCTTTGCTTCATTTTTGTTGTTGTGAGATCACCAGCTAGGCAATGTCATGTCACTAGGTTAGGAAAGAAGCAAGACCACGAACAAGGTTCAGAATAGCGGTACATTGAACCTCAGGTTGTTCTTTGAATTTTTATTTTTTGAGGTCTTACCTGACCACAACAAGGATTGGAATAATTTATCTGTTGAGAATTAACCTGTTAGTGAAAGATAAAATTTCCATCTAGTTAAGATCATTCCTGGTGACCTTAGGGACATGATGAGGTTTTCTGGTCAATAGTAAGAAATTTCCAGGATCAATTTCCAGGATCTTTTTAAAAATCTCTAATTAACCAGATTCAACCCTTTCTGCAGTGGTAAAATCCTTTTTTTTTTACTACTGGTTCTATGGGCGTGGCTTGGTGGGCGTGATGTGGCTTGGTGGGTGTGGCTTGGTGGGCGTGGCAGGGGAAGGACACTGCAAAAACTCTATTCCCTCCCCACTCCAGGGGAAGGATACTGCAAAATCACCATTCCCACCCCACTCTAGGACCAGCCGGAGGTGGTATTTGCCGGTTCTCTGAACTGCTCAAAATTTCCGCTAACGGTTCTCCAGAACCTGTCAGAACCTGCTGGATTTCACCCCTGCATTTATGGCTTCTTAAGATCAGCTAATGTCAGGTTTCAGATTTTACTTGAACTACCAGCTTGGAACATTTTCCTATGTGCACTCTTAGCAACAATATCTTGTTTGCCGTAGTCTAGATTTATTTGTGCCGCTGTACATTTAAAACTAAAGAAAATGCCTTGTCTTTCCAGCATGGAGCAATCTGTGATTCTAGTATACTTTGATCCAGCACTGAAATGTACAGAACCAAAATAATCACACAGCTATGTCTGATTTCCTGGTCAGCTGAGCAAGTCATGATTGCTAGTAAATCTAGGGCAGAAAGACGAAATTAAGGACCAATTTTTAGCTCCGCTATGGTAAGAAGATTGGAATCTTTCACACAACAGAGTGTTTGTGTTTGTGAAATAAAGTTATATAATTATTGCCAAAAATCTCAATTGCTTTCTTATGGGTGAATCATCACTGATTCTGCTGGGTGTAAACTGACATTTAGTTCATTTGTTTGTTGGTCAATAGATGACCTAAAATTCACTTTGTGTAGTGAGCTATCTTAGTGGAGAATAGATTTTGACCTCTTCAAATTGAAGTAGTACAAGCATCACACTAATTGATTTGCAAAAGATAAGAATATTAACAGCTGTAATACAAAACACTGCACTATAGGTTGCTCCTGTATGTAAAGCTAGAGAAACCGTTATGCCCTTAAAGCATTCCTCCTATACCTGTATGATTGTTTAAATTGTTCATTCGGTTGACAGAACTTGAGTTTTCCTGAAGCCTGTAGATCCTCCTCTCTTACATCTGTGTGTTTAACAGAATATAACAGAATAATAGAGTTGGAAGGGACTTTGGAGGTCTTCTAGTCCAACCTTTTGCTCAAGCAGGAAACTCTATACCCGTGATGGTGAACCTATGGTACAGCATCCTCTCTATGGGCACGTGAGCCATCACTCCAGTTCAGCTCCACTGTGCATGCGTGCACATCTCCTGCCGGCCAGCTGGTCTTCAGGTCTCTGTCACGCACGTGGGGGGCTGTGCACAGGCACGGGGGTGGAGCACATGCGAGGGGGTCATGCACATGCATGTAGGGTGGGGCGCGTGCAGGAACCGACAATACATATGCGGGGGCATGTGCAGGGGGCGGGGTGCATGCTCAGGAGGCAGGGGCCACACTGGCATATGTAAGGTGGTGCATGTGCAGGGCTGCACACACATGCACATGGGGTGGGGCGCATGTGGGGATATTTTGGGTACTTTGTGGGTACGCTTTGGGCACTCAGTCCGGAAAAGGTTAGCCATCACTGCCCTATACCTATACTATTTCAGACAAATGATTGTCCAGTGTGTGATTGTGTGATTCCTTCTGCATGAAGATTGCTACCCCCAAAGCAGAAGAAAGTGGATTCCATAGTGGATTTTGGTCCCATTCTTTGTGTGCCTATTTTTCATCCTGTAAAATGGTACACAACTTTTCTGACTTTTGGCAAGTCCTAACAAAGAATGAGGCTGTTTTACTGGAGATACTTCTATCCCTGTTTTGCTCTTTTTATATTGCAAAATAGAAGCAGAGATTAATGGGATTAAAGATCAAAGTTTTTAAAAGTAAACAGAAGGTTTATAAAGTAAACTTGTTCAATCAGGGTTAAAATATATATGTTGTGGTTTCTAGTAGCTATTAATCGGATTTCTTTTTGACTGAATGACGAGGTTTCAAGGACCCATTCATAAGTTTTTCCTTTATTTCTTAGAGAAAATGATAAATTGGATTAAAAAATGGATTTTTTAATAGTAAGATACATTTGTTACTATTTCTGGTAGCTCTGAATAGACTTTTGCTGATTAGGAGTAAATGATGAATTCTTACAATTTGATTACTGATAAGATATAAGATATTGGGAAGTTTTTTTAAGTCAAATACTAGAGAAATTATTAAGGTACTGACATTGTTTATACTTGTCTGCAGGGAGGGAGGAGATACCTTTTATATATCTGCTTTTTCTTTTTTCTATTTATTTGCACTTTTTTATTTTGTATTAACTGATAACCCGTCATTGCCTGGGTATTTATTTATCCCAATCCTGTATTAGAAGGGAAGAGCAACTACACCCTTAGCCCTGATTTTGGCGAGAATTAAATTAGTTAAAAATATTTTCCCTGTGTCATCAGAAGCCATTTTAAGGCACAACAGGCTGTATCTTATCAGAACACACACACACCGAGGGGTGTCTTGCCCCCACAGTATTTGTTTCCAGAGAGTAAATCATTTGTGTACCAAGTTTGGTTGAAATTGCTTGCGGCATTCCAGAGTTATGCTGGAACACACACACACAGCCATATATATAGATATAGATATAGATATAGATAGATAGATAGATAGATAGATAGATAGATAGATAGATAGATAGATAGATATATTTATAGATTTAATCATATATATATATATATATATATATATATATATATATATAAATATATATATATATATTTATATATATATATATATATATATGTAGATCTTTGGTTGTTCGGGTTTTCTCCCGCGTAAAATTGGAAGTGTCTTGGCGACGTTTCGACGAAGTCTCATTCGTCATCTTCAGGCTTCAGCTTCGTGCTTCTGGGAGCAATGTGTGACTGCAGCTGTTTCTTCCTTTTTGTGGTATATATATATATATACCACACCCCCTACCAACACTGGCAGGGCAAGGTACTGTATATAAACAGGGAATAAAAATTCCACACTCTCTAGCACTGATGACGTTACCTAGTTGCGTAATGAAACATCTGCAAGCAAGCGACAAAGTTCTGGGAGCACCAGGGACTCCAACCTACAAAATAGGTTATATGTCCATCTTAATCAGTCTTGGAAGCCTTCTCAGCTTCTTTATCAAACAGCCAGAGTTCAGTGGCAGAGGCCTTGCTCTATGTTCTTTCCTGGATTAAGTCACAGCAGCAGATAGAATGAAAGGGAAAATATGTTATCTGTTCTAGGAGACTGTAGTATAGTGTACTCAGAATGGTGTTTTGACTTTGGATAAGGCAGCTTCCTGTCTGACATCTGAATTTGCCTTTTCTATTTATTCCAGATATAAATAGCAGAACACCGGTGCTGAGAATTAAGAGCTTAAATATTATTTCAAGTCTCCACTGAGCTGGGCATGGATGAAGTGTGACAATGATCAATTTCTGCCCTAATCCCCTGGGCTAGAAAACCAGATTTTAATTAATTTAGTCACAGCTGAATATTGTTTCAGGGAGCATATTGCTATGCAGCAACTATCAACTTTCCCATGATAAGGGAAGAGGAAGTAGCGGCGCCATTTTATTCCATTGCCATCACCTCTTGTCACCCCAGCTAATTTGCATTCAGATTGCTTGAATCAATGCCATAATGAAATTGTCACGTTTTGTAACTTATAGAGGAGACAATTTTTTTTTTTTTTGGAAGCATAGTCTAAAATGATAAATTCAGGAAGGCAACCAAGAGAGTGAGACCCATGCCTTTGACAAAAGCAAATAATGGAAACAATTCAATTACATTTTTCACAATGACCTATAAAGTTCAGCAGGCATCTATGTGCGTTTCAGAAGGTGGGAAATGTACGTGTAAGACAGCATTCTCAAATTGGTTGGAGGGAGGTTTTTTCTCTCTCTCTCTCTCTCTCTTGCTTCCAAACGTTGTTGTTTTTTAAATGGTTTGCAGAGTTTTCTACATGGTTTAATTTCAGTCTTTCAGTTCCACCAGTAAAGTTAGGAGAATTCTATGGTGCCTGTCATTAATTTCTGAACGTATATAGGCATACAAGGTTTTGTGTATATGTAGAGATGATTCATCCATGACATTTGTACTGTACTGCCCCATGACATCTATGAACAAAAAGAATATGGATTATGAAATACTTCTATAATTATTACATTTCTTAAGGAGGAGGACAGCAAGATTGACACTAAAACATGAACATCATGATGTGTGTCTATAAACGAACACAAAAGTCCTGTGTATTCTGAGAATAAGGAAGAAATTCAGGATGAAGTGTCATCAACTCCATTCATGGTCTTGGACCATGGAGAATTTTTTTAATTCTCTTTGTAACTTTAGTGTTTTTGGTGATAAAGCATCTCTAATGCCTTGACAAAAAGCAACAGAGTAATGCAGTCAATACATAAATAATGAATCAATACTTTAAAAAATCCTTCTGGCTCGTTTTCCTCACCCAGCACCTTTTAAATATGTTGAGTCTATAACTCAGAATTTCCATCCTTTGCAATATCTATATCTATATCTATATCTATCTATCTATCTATCTATCTATCTATCTATCTATCTATCTATCTATCTATCTATCTATCTATCTAATGGATGTCTGGTTGAGAAAGTTTGTCTTATTGACAATCTATTATCATATGTTTTATAATAAGGGCTAATTACAAATAACATTGTCAGAACACAGACTTTATTTTTGACAATCATGTTTCATAAATCTGTCCTTAGATATTGCAGGGAGCATGTTTCAGGTTTATATATGCTCCAAATTACTATTTTCAATATTTAATATTTATTTAAAGCAAACTTTGTTGCTATTAGAAAATGGGCTTCATTGTCTGCTAATACTTTATATTTTCTAACATCTTCAATGTATTGCAGTAGGAGACTTCTTTTTTTATGGATTACTGTGGAGTCATGTACTCTTCATGTAACAACAGATAATGCAAATTGTCTTCTTCATTATAATATCCCAAATCCAGCGAGGCAGGTCATGGTTATTTACAAGGAAGGCTATTTCATAAATTCATTACAACTATCTTTGTCGCAAATCTGCAAATTTTTCAATGTGGTGTACTAAATAATAATGAAAAATGAAATAAATAATGAAAAAGGTGTCGGAGAAAGATTGCAAGCAAAGTCTGCCAATAATATCAAGGCTGCTCCCTTAATAGTTATATCCATTGGCCATTGTTTCTTGATTCAAAGGAGCCACAATTACAGAGACGGGCCAACATTATGGGGAGTCCTTGCTGAACGACCATTCAGAATTACAGCTCTGCTGAACAAACGAATTTATGACCCTGAGCCTGAAATTATGACCTTTGCAACTTTTCCGTGGTCATTTGATAAAAATTCAGGTGTTTGGTAGTTTTCCCACACTTACGACTGCCGGGGTGCTGAACTTCCACCACCTGGCTATCTCTTCCCCCCCACCCACCATTTCAGCCATCCAGCCAATCCACCTATGTCCTATACCTTGGGAGTCCTCAGCTGGTTAAAGGGTCCTCCAGTGCTCACAAAACTCCCCACTTGTTTTTGTAGCTTTTCCGCAGTTGATGCGATACAGAGCCACCTCGTGCCATTCTCCAAACAAGCGTCATTCCCACAATTGTTCCCAAGCCTCCTTCTGCAAAATGTTTGTGAAAAAGAAGCCCTCTTTTGTGGACTTTTGGAAGCCTCATTCTCCAAATTGTACAGTTGGAAGAATCCTAGGCCAGAGAGTGGCGGGATTGTGGCTGTTGAGTGACTCGCTTTATGGCCACCTTGCTTGAGATTCTGATCCCAATTGTGGTTGCTGGATGAGGACTACCTGCATGAGAATTTTTGCCTGCACAATTGCAACAGCCAAGGAAAGCACTAGATATTTGTCCAATATGCATTCACCATGGGGATCTGTCAGATGATTGAGGAGATGCATCTGTTGAATATTTACTATGTGTCTAACCTTCCTCAGATGAAAATTGACCTGAAAAAGCAGGGTAACAGTGGCTGCCTGCGTGGAGCCGTATGAGATTGAGCAAAAACATCACAATTTATGTGTCACAAAATCTAGGAATAGAACAGATATTATTTTTTTGAAGCGTAACTGGAACCTGAAAATATTTTTTACGTCCTTATATTAAATTGATATAAAATTGAATGGGGCTCAGTTGGATAACCCTCTGTTTCAAGGGCTGCCTAGAACACATAAGAAGCCATTGAAAGAGGTCTTGGCAAGATCTCTTCAAGGGAAGAGGCTATTGTAAGTGTAGCTCAGAAGATCTAAATTAGTTTCTGCTTGAAGAACTGGAAATAATGCTGATAGAGCCGAGCCGAGCCGAGCCGAGCTAATCCGAGCCGAGCCGAGCCGAGCCAAGCCAAGCCAAGCCAAGTCAGGCCAAGCCAAGCCAAGCCAGGCCAGGCCAAGCCAAGCCAAGCCGAGCCGAGCCAAGCCAAGCCAAGCCAAGCCAAAGCCAAGCCAAACCAAACCAAACCAAGCCAAACCAATATAGCCAGTTGTCTCTTAAAAGGAAGAGGCTTTCTTGCTCTGAGCAGTGCTGTGTGTGCTGAAATATTCAGCACAGCAAAGGAACTCCAGGAAGCTTTTATAGTTTTAATTACCTTGCAGGCACATCACCGGTCCTTTGATCACAGCCATCCCCTCGATGCCATCTGAGTGAAACTGATAACCTAATGTACTTTCAGTCAAAAGCCTTACCTGTTTTCATTTGTTTACTTATGGTCTTCCAACTACCTATTCCATTGAAGCAAAGGCCATAAAAACTTAAAATAAAAAAAATAAAACATTTTATTTTAGAATCACGTTGTACCAACCCATTAACCAAATAATCAAACCAAAAATATGGTTACCAGGGCTTTATTTGACATTTCACTGAATACAAAGAAACATTTGGTCTTTTTTTTTTTTTACATTACATACATATTTTTGTAATAAAAATTCACATTTGCTATACAGAACTGTAGGCGGTTTGTTTATATTCTTTATGCAATATTTATTAAAATACCTACATTTGAAAAAGAAAAAAAAAGTGCAGCCTAGTAAACCTTTGGTACACATTGCAATTTTAGCCAAGTTAACATATTCACAATTTCCATCCAAATAAAATTACTGTAAGTCACTGTAATACATTAGCGGAAAGAGGGAGTTGTTAGAGATAATTTTCCATTTTTCTGAAGAAGCAGGGAAGACATCAAAACTCACAACTGGTATCTAGAGCAATGTAAGAATGACTCTTGGCCTGCAAAACAATCCATCACTTTTGTGATTTTTCTAATCTTAGAAGAGAAATACAACTTTACTCCAGCTCCAGTTAACTGGGATTAAATCCCACTGAAAGCATCACAAGACATTCAACTTCTATGTTCCAATCATTTTAATGGAACATATCTCCTGATAACATGTGTTCATTACAGAGACCAAGTCTTGATGGAACTTACTTACAAAGGGCTTGTACCCAGAATGGGAAATATTCTGGTTTAAGCAATGGGGAAAGTGATGGCAGATTGAGAGAAAGGTACATTAAGCCACACCACAAATATAGTACTGCAGCTCCTTTCAAAGACGTGACTGGCAACCTTTAAGAAGCCCAAGGCTGTGTTTGACATTTCTTGAGTGGATAATTATTGCAGTGGGCAGACCTAAAATACTGAATTGGTAAGCATATTTTCTTATATTTTCCTGGAGCTTCTTTAACCATAAAAATCTAACTCAAGATATATTTTGTCAGGCCAATACAAGAGATACTTGTGACAATTGGGAAGAAGATGACTACTTACTTATCTAACGTGCTAACTTATTTAGATTGCAGGTAGTCCTCAGCTAACGAGCACAATTGGGCCCAACATTACTGGTGCTAAGCAAGATAGTTGTTAAGTGTTTTTTGCCCCATTTTACCACCTATCTTGCCATTGTTGTTAAACAAATCCTTGCAGTGGTTAAATTAATAAACCTGGCTGTTGAGTAAATCTGGCTTCCCCACTGACTTTGGGGGAAATCACATGGGACGACTGCAACCGTCAAAAACATGAGCCAAGGGTCTGAATTTTGATCATGTGACCATGGGGATGTGGCAATGGTTATATGTGCAAAAAACGATCATAAGTCATTTTTTCAGTGCTGTTGTAACTTCGAACAGTCATCAAAGGAATTCTTGTAAGTTGAGGACTACCTGTACACCACTGGATGACCAGTGAACAGCAGCAAAGAAGAAACTTCTTATGAATCTTTCGTGTCCTGTCTGGGGGTTTAGCACAGGGGTCTGCAAACTTGGCTCTTTTAAGACTTGTGGACTTCAACTCCCAGAGTTCCTCAGCCAGCTTTGCTGGCTGAGGATAGGTGTGATCCAATGGAATCTTATTTTAGCCCCACAGGGTACAATCTGTGACTTAGTTCCAGGTAACAAAGTAAAGGATTGCAACCTTAATCTGTCAGTAAAATACTGAATTTGCTGAAAAGGCATCAGTAAAATACTGAATTTGCTGAAAAGGCATCAGTAAAATACTGAATTTGCTGAAAAGGCATCAGTAAAATACTGAATTTGCTGAAAAGGCATCAGTAAAATACTGAATTTGCTGAAAAGGCATCAGTAAAATACTGAATTGGTAAGCATATTTTCTTATATTTTCCTGGAGCTTTTTAACCATAAAAATCTAACTCAAGATATATTTTGTCAGGCCAATATAAGAGATACTTGTGACAATTGGGAAGAAGATGACTACTTACTTATCTAACGTGCTAACTTATTTAGATTGCAGGTAGTCCTCAGCTAACGAGCACAATTGGGCCCAACATTACTGGTGCTAAGCAAGATAGTTGTTAAGTGTTTTTTGCCCCATTTTACCACCTATCTTGCCATTGTTGTTAAACAAATCCTTGCAGTGGTTAAATTAATAAACCTGGCTGTTGAGTAAATCTGGCTTCCCCACTGACTTTGGGGGAAATCACATGGGACGACTGCAACCGTCAAAAACATGAGCCAAGGGTCTGAATTTTGATCATGTGACCATGGGGATGTGGCAATGGTTATATGTGCAAAAAACGATCATAAGTCATTTTTTCAGTGCTGTTGTAACTTCGAACAGTCATCAAAGGAATTCTTGTAAGTTGAGGACTACCTGTACACCACTGGATGACCAGTGAACAGCAGCAAAGAAGAAACTTCTTATGAATCTTTCGTGTCCTGTCTGGGGGTTTAGCACAGGGGTCTGCAAACTTGGCTCTTTTAAGACTTGTGGACTTCAACTCCCAGAGTTCCTCAGCCAGCTTTGCTGGCTGAGGGACTCTGGGAATTGAAGTCCACAAATTTTAAAAGAGCCAAGAGCCAAGTTTGCAGACCCCTGGTTTAGCATATTGAAGCCAGATTTGCTAGTTTATGCAATGCACAGGGCACCTCACTGCATACTGCATAACATGTTCATCTGCTGCTCCAAAACTCTGGAACAGAATTCTTTGTACGTGAATTTGGTTTTAGGGTGTGATCCAATGGAATCTTATTTTAGCCCCACAGGGTACAATCTGTGACTTAGTTCCAGGTAACAAAGTAAAGGATTGCAACCTTAATCTGTCAGTAAAATACTGGAATTTGCTGAAAAGGCATCAGTAAATACTGAATGCAGGAGAAATCAGATTTATGTAGTCCTTCAGTTGTTAATAGCTAACGGTATGGAAAATGAGAGGGGTGGCATATTAATTTAATAAATAAATAATAAAATGAATAAAATAAAAGTGTTCCTAAATCAACTTACCCCATTCTGAATGTGTTTTCAGTCACCCAAGACAGAAGCTATGAACAAATTTCTATTCCTATTTGTGAAGAGTGGCTGATCAGTATGAAAACCAATGTATTAAAAGCTGTATATAGCAATTCATGAATATGTTAATTTTCATTGGTTTAGTGCAATCAGTTCTGAACATTCAAGAAAATCTCTCAAACCACAAAACAAAGAATGTTTTGTTTTGGGTTTTCTTTTTTTAAAAAAAAACTTTCACAATTGATAACCCATTTTTTCCTTATAAATATAAAATTCAGATTGGGAGAGTAATAAGGCTAAGATTTACTGGTGGTTCTATTAATAGACTTGAGTTTTAAACATTACAGAATTTACCCATTTTCCTTCTGGGGCCTGAACTCAGTCTTCATGCTGGAACACAAGACAGATGAATTTCAAACTGCATGACAAACATGTAATTTAATTTCCCAATAAACTTATAAATCAATTCTTTCCCCATTTTCAGATGTGAGATTCACGGTTATTATTCAGTATTTATTTTCTTTCAAAACACCAGATGTCATTTTAATGTTTTTGATTTTTAAAAATGCATACTAAGGACAACAATCCTTTTTTTTTTTAATAGGAGCTCAATATAGGAGATCTTGGTCCATATACATTAATCCTCGACCATACATGAAGCTTCAAGATTTCACAAAATCTTAAACAGATGCAGCTTTTAAGAAACACAACCAGCTTTTTCATTTAGAATTAAGTTGCTAATTCTCATAAATCGTATAATGCACACAACCCACACCCCTGCACACATACACACAAATGTACACAGGGAAACTTACAGGAACACTGGCACAGTTTCAGAATTATGGAGAGGGGAATCACCAAGTTTCAACAAATATGTCATTAATACATTTTACACTGCATACAGCATTTTTCTTAAAAGAACCTTGTGATTAAGTAAACAGATACGGTTCAAAACAGTGTAAACATAGAGGCTACTGAAGAATTATACCACACAGATTGTATAATACACTATTAACTTTTGCTTCACTGTAAAGAAAGAAACATCTAAGAAAATTTTATCATTACAATTACACAAAGCACACTTTTTAGATGGCTGTGCTTGTGTCTCCAGGTGCTGTTTTTGAAATTAAACACCCTATGAAGAACAAGTCACCTTCAGAAACATTCGGTCTAAAGCTTCCCAACCTGAAAGCTTCTTTTTATTTATTTTTATTTTTTTGCTTTTTTACATTCCAGTAAGGGAGACGGTGCTTTGAACTAGTTAAAATCACACTGGATTGAAATAAACGTAGAAACAAAAACACAAAGGCAAACATAGAAAAATATTCATCCTGAACTATGGAATAACAAAGTTGGAAGGCCATCAAACTCAATCATTCTGATCAGTGCAGGACTGAAAATGAAAGTGAAGAAGGTCCCAACCACTTCTCTAAGCAGCTTGTTCCACTGTGAGCATCTTTGCCCCTTAATTTTAAATTCTGTGTTATGCCCTCTAGGGTGACAGCAGGGGTAAAATGCTCCGAAGTCTGCTACTGGTTCACTTCGCTATGGGTTGCTGCACATGCGCATGTGCATTGTGTGCCAAATGCGTGATTTGTGAGCACCAAATGTGTGCTTCGTGCATAGGCGCACCGCAGGTGCTACCATGCAGCACTGAACAAGGAGGTTTAAGAAGCCTTTTCTAAAGGTAAGTAGAACATCAAGTGGGGGGGGAACAGTTGTGCCGCGTGATTTAGATTCGCTAGAAAGCAAGATTTCCTGCTTTCTAGCGAATATAAATTGTGCAGCACAGCTGATCATCAGAAATACCAGTTCATTTGAACCCGTAGCATTTTTTTTACTACTAGTTTGCCCGAACTGGTAGCTTTTTTACTACAGGTTCAGGCGAATCGGTCTGAACTAGTAGCATTTCACCCCTGGGTGACAGAGAACAGTTTTTGGCCTTATGTGATAGCCTCAAAAACTGAAGAATGCGATCATATCTCTCTTTAAGCTTCTCTTCTCAAGGCTACCCATTCTAAGTTCTTTCACCTCACAGGAATAAGATTGTAGAGCTGTTGTCATCCTAATTGTCCTTCTTTGAAGTTGTTCTGCTTTCCCCTTCCTAAGGTGCAGAATGCAGATCTCGTTGCAGTACTTAAGGTGCAGTCTAATTAATAAAGTCAATGGTTACTCATGCCATTGATAAGCTATATTACTCTGAGTAAATAATTTTTAATGTGCCGCAAGGGAGGAAGGTTTAATCCATGAATCAAGTGTGCCCATTTTCTGTTAATTTCATTTACATTTTAATAAAAATCACCTTTAGCTTTTATTTTAGGCCTAATTTATTTATTAGGCTTTTTTTATTTTAGGCCTAATTTAGGTCTAATTTGCAAGATGGAGTCCCCCTCCCTTGGAAAAACTGTGCATAAAATTTTTCCATTTGGATGAGTGTGCATTGTATGAGTATCCTGCTGTGGAAAGACTCAGATGCCAATCACTTGAATTGGAACTGCCGAATTTTAAAACTTTTATTGCAAAAGTTCCTCATTCAAATTGTGTAGCCTTGCTTTATTCCACTGTGTTCATTACATGTTTTGTCTCTCACTGATTACTTCCACCAAAGGACAAAATGGGTCTTAACTCTTTTTAATGAAGGCCAATATATCCATCTGTCGTCATTTCCATGCTATTTTAGATCTCTCTAATAGGAAAGTAATTTTTAGTTAAATATATATTAATTAATGTTCCTTTTTTTTCTGCCTATAGTCCAGTAACATCAATAAAACAAGGAA
Source organism: Ahaetulla prasina (assembly GCF_028640845.1). Classification (NCBI taxonomy): domain Eukaryota; kingdom Metazoa; phylum Chordata; class Lepidosauria; order Squamata; family Colubridae; genus Ahaetulla; species Ahaetulla prasina. The sequence continues at coordinate 277,002,907 of NC_080540.1, read as the reverse complement.
GTATATTTGGTTATATCTGCAGGAGCTGTTCTTTGTTTTTAGAGCTTGAATCAAAACTACAAGGGATGCTAATCTGACATCTGAATTATTCCAGTAAATCTAAGATTACTGTGCTACAGCTATGTACACACACGCACACACACATACAAATACATTCTTCTTTTATGACTATTCAACATTAACTCCTTGCAGTGACCTTGACTGTAGGCTGTATACTGGAGTTCTAAGTATCCATCTGTGAAAGAATGTTTGAAGGTACTAGAGTCATGTCAACTGCCATATTGACAATTTGAGCAGCCCTTCCCCAAATCTACCTCATTTTCAGAAGAAAACAGTGGAGAAGGAAGGTTGTGTAAATTTTGACACTGGCATCTAATATTTCATAAGGTTAGGTAGACAGAATACCAGGCAACAGCATGTGATTGTTTTAGTCGTTACTGAGACTCTTCAGAGGAAGGTGGCTAAATGTCATTCTGGGGTTTCAAAGTCTCTACTAGGAATTGGACTCATAGACTTTTGCCCTTTAGATGACTATATATGGCATTAGCTTTAATGTCAGAAGGGAATAATATTGTAAGATTCCTCAAATTAGCGTCCTTCAGTTGTGAACTTCCATCGTCCCTTGTCATGGATCCTCTAAAGATAACCCAAACGAATGACATGCCCTCACCAATGGCATTCAAACATTATTCTTCAGAGGAAAGCTGTAAATGTGAATTCAAAGGAGCTGCTTGTGATTTGCTTTCAATTGCATATACACATTTGCAAAAATTGTTCTGCTAGATTGGGTCAAAGATCCAGGTTGTCTAATGCCTCTTTTCAAACAAACTAGTCAGATATTCCTGGAGAAATTAAAGCAATGTTTTGAAGATCCTTTCCCCCTCAATCTTATTTGCTCCTTAAAATAAAATATATTATTTAATTCTAATAAGGACTTTTAAGAGGAAATTGACAAATCAGGGAAAAAAATCCCTCTGAATTAGGCATTGCAAACTTCTTACATTACCGATTTCAAGCAATAATTAATGTCAAAATTAAGGTCCTTGATTCATCGGTTCTGTCTAAGTACCTAAGATACGTTGGGTATAGAGACTGAATGATATATTTTAGCCACACAGATGATTACAAGTATTTATTGGGTTGAGTATTTCCTACATTCATAAATATTTTATCTCACTAATGGTAGCTATTCATACAGATGAAAACGGACTTCATAGAATTCTTAACCTATGTTAAGATTTAAATCAAAACAAAGAGGAAGGAAAGGGAAATATCCATTCCCTCGGCAAAAGGGGTTAACAGGACACAGAACAATTACTATTAGCAAGTAAATCACAGTTGTCATCATCAGCAACTTTACCACCATAATTCATGCTGGGTGGGAATCATAGCCCCAGATTAAGGAAAGTTGCAGTAAATAGAATGAGGAATTGCATGAGGAGAAACAAGGGGGGAAAAAAGAAAAAAATCAAAAGCTGAAATGACTTGGAAACGTTCAGATTATAATATTGTGGAGAGTGGGAAGTTATAACAGGGAAAGGAATGTGGATCTGGAATTAGACGGTAGGGCTTGATATTGGTGATTTGACACAGCAGTTGCCACAAAGAAGAGGGAGTCAACCTATTCCCCAAAGCACCTGAAGGCAGGACAAGAACCAATGGATGGAAACTAATCAAAGAGAATAACCTAGAACTAAGGAGAAATTTCCTGACAGTTAGAACAATTAAACGGCGGAATGACTTGCCTGAAGAAGCTGTGAATGCTCCAACACTAGAAGTTTTTAAGAAGAGATTGGACAACCATTTGTCTGAAATGGTATAGGGTCTACTGCTTGAGCAGGGGGTTGGGCTAGAAGACCTCCAAGATCCCTTCCAATTCTGTTATTCTGTTCTGTTAAGACTTCAGCTTCCAGAATTCCCCAGCCAACATGGGCGGTTGAAGGCCACACAGCTGAAAGTTGCTGACTTAAGAAATATTGCTCTATAACATGGTGGAATCTTCTCCAGTCATAGCAACTGAGTTTGTGCTCAGGAACTATTATTTGTATAAAAGGTAAAGGGGCTGCAGGTTATTCACTCCTAATTAACACATTTCACTATTTCATCTCTTAGTATTTGGATATTCTCTTATGCGGCAAGTGAGTGGGAGAATTTTTCTATTGTAATGTACTACAGGTTGTTTTTGAGATTTTACTGTTCTTTCACTTAGACAATGAAAAATTAGCTTCCTATTATCAATGTTCACTGAACTATTCTGCTTATACTCTTCAAGAGGTATACTTTTCTATTTTTTGCTTCAAACAAACTGGGGAAGTATTTTTCTCTGGATGTTGAAAAGAAATGTATGCTGCTTTTATGTGTCCATATGTGGAGGTATAAATACTGGGGGTGGGGGGGAAATAGTGGAGTAGATTTGTACCTAGTCAGGCTGAGAGATGATCCAGTGAAATCAATGTGACATATCAGTTCATGATTTCAATGAATCTCTAAGCATGGCTAAATATAGATCCAAACTTATATTATTCTCTATATCCTGGCAGTCTTCCAAATACAAGAGAATATATGAAGCTTAGGGTAGAACTGTTGGGTCCTTGGTGCTGTATGATGTTGTCTGTTTGCTTGCAAACATTTCATTTACCAAACCAGGTAACATCACCAATGTGAGTGAATGTGGGATTTGTTCCTTGTTTATATACAGAGCCTACTCTGCCAGTGTTAATGGAGGTGGGGGGTGTCTCCTTGGTAATTCGTCATTAGGATATTGGTTTCTGTTTGCTTATTTGTTTGATGATAATCCCTGTTTATCTAGATATTGGTTGCTGGAGAAGTGTCTGGTCTTTGTGTTTTTTTTTCTGTAGCTTTTTTATTATCTTTTTTGAATGCTGTGTAAATATGATTTATCTCTATGTGACTATTGGTGGTCACTGGCCCATAAATAATAATGATTTAATTTAATAAATCAACAAAATATATTTAAATATAATTCAAAAGATTAAATATGCAGTAAAAGATAAAAATAGGCCACTCTCTAATACTGGTAATATCATTCTATAGTCTCACTTTAATGCTACTATCCAATGTTTTCTATTCATTTTTACCCAATAATCAATGGCAGACTGTCCACTGGTTGCAAGAAGACAAAGTTAGATTAACAGTGTAATGTTCCTTTTTAAAAAAAAAATGAACAAAAATATTCAAAGTGTTCTGAATTTTCAGAAAATGTGCACATAGTAGACAATGGACTACTTGTAGTAGACAATAAAACAACTTGTTAAGTTCGGATTAGTCTTTAATATTGATGGCCTATCCTTTCCACTTGAGCAGAATCAAGCTGATGCCACCAATTAATTCAACATTAATTAATGGAGTACACTGGCGGATGCTACACCTTGATATGATAATACACAGTTCTCATCCATTAGCAAAATTCCTAACAGCAATGGGAATTTATTGCATAAAGGACAGTAAATGGCTGCCAGTTATGAATTAAGCTTAGCAATGATCATACGTATGGCCAAAAGCACATTGGTTGCTGGCAGAATATTTATTAATGGCTTTCTGAATTGTGATAACTTAAATAATGAATCCTGACTGGGTTTCAAGAAATACAGTTGCATCAATGTCAGGAAATTATTACACCTTGTAAAAATGTCCCCTTTTTGCCTATTCTGTTTTGCAATTCCTCGACACTTTCAAAAGAAAATGATAATGTTCAGCATGTGCTTGCAAAATCTGTGGTTACAAGATTACAACCTAACCTAACACAACTGGAAAAAAAGTTCAACTGTGGCGCATGTTGGAGACATTACGGTACTATCAGGTTGTATCAGCTTCACCTTCACCCAAGCCGTAGTTGAGTTTTATGATTGTGCTGATAAACTCGCCGAGTTCTACAAAGTCTGCGGTGACAATGTTGATACCACTTTCACCTGGTGTCTGAGCCTGGACCCACTGCATCATGGCAGGGAGAGCTCTGGAAAGAAAACACGTAATCATTATTATCAAGCATAGCAAATTCCTGGACTCTATAAGAAAAAAAATCAAAAACATCAGCTGCTATCCATTTATACCTCTTCTATTCTCATCTTTTAATTCTGCTAAATTGGATATGTCTAGTCTAGTGAAAAGAAAGACTAGGGGTAACATGATAGCAGTGTTCCAATATTTGAGGGGCTGCCACAAAGAAGTGGAACGGCTTGCCTTCAAATGTTGTGGATGCTCCACCACTGGAGGTTTTAAGAAGAGACTAGATAGTCACTTGTTCGGAAGGGTGTAGGGTCTCCTGCTTGAGTAGGGGGTTGGACTAGCAAAGCTGGCTGAGGAATTCTGGGAGTTGAAGTCCACAAGTCTTAAAGTTGACAAGGTTGGAGACCCCTGGACTAGAAGACCTCTAACTTTCCAACTCTGTTATTCTGGTATAAAGCTAACATCAACTTTCATTAATATTTAAGTGGAATGAAATTAATTTTCAGCATAAATACAGTTACTTTCAAACATACCTATACTGGACAAAATTGAATACAAAACACATTCACAAAAATGAATCTTTATACAGTTGCAGAGTTATTAAAAATAACTGCAATTTTATGTTGACATAACTTAAGATAAGAAATATGAGGAAATGAGTTTTGTTTATTCTTAAAGGCAAAGAAAACAAGAATGAATGAAGTATGTCTTGGCTAGTTGTCCATTAGTCATGAATTAAATGAATCATTCTTTGGTTTGGATTACTTAGCAAGCTGCAGAAAATCTAAAACGGAGCCAAAAAGTTGCAATCTTTGGTTGTGCTGGAGGATGATGGAGACAAAACCACACTGGAATTTCCAAATATACTTTTCAGAGAACTCTAGAGCATGGCACAAATATGCAAACCACTACATTTCCTTCTCACACCCAATAAGCCTTTTATTTACTACTTTATATACAAATTTCTCAAAATTGGTCCCAAATAAAATAATAATGATAATAGAATTGAGTCAAGAGATAGAGTAGAAAAGTTAAAGCAGAAAATTCACCTTTCAGTGCATAAAAGTGAATTACATTGCATGCCTAATATCTTCTTCATTTAATATTGCCCGCAAGAGAAAGTTCACAGGAAAGAATATAATGTCATAAAACATCAGGCTGAAAGCAAGAGTCCATATATTCTGGTCTCGCCTTAGCCACCTGGTGACCTTGAGCCAATCAGTCTTTCTCAGTCCAACCCACCTCTCAGGGTGGTTGTTGTGGGGAAGATAGAAGGAGGAAGGTATGTGTTGGATATGTTCCCAGTCTTTAGTTACATTATTTGTAAAAATAATAAAGGCAGGATGCAAACAAACAATATCTTTCTTGAATAACAGATTGTAAAGAAATATTCCTTTTAATGATCTCAGTGATCTAGATATAGTATTTTTCAGGGGTGAAATGCTCCCTGTTCTAACCGGATCTAGCAATCCAGTAGCACCTGTGGTTGGTGGTTGGGCAATCCGGTAGCAATGGCGGAGTGAAGCTCCGCCCACTTGCCCGGGTATCGTTACTTCCTGGTTTTTTACCTTCTGAGCATGCACTTCCGAACTGGTAAGCAAGGTAAGTAGATTTCACCCCTGGTATTTTCCCTCTGGGGGAAAGTGCTTTTTTGGTGGCAAAAGAACAGTTGTTTATTGTTCCTTATAATTTCCAGTCTCTGCATGCCTCAATCCTCATAATGGCCCTCATTAAGTATTTCAGTCAGGAAAACAGAGACCACGCTGTGTAGCAACTACCCACATAGTTGAATGCTCTCAGAAACTTAGAACAGCTATATTCTAAACCCTAAAATTCACAAATATCTTCTGGTTTCCAGATATAAATTAAACAAAGAGGGTATGAGATGTCATTGATATGCTTGACTAATCATGTTTTTCTGAACAAAGAGACCAGACCAAAAAGGTTAGATACTTAGTATTTACAGGTTGTCCTCGACTTACAACAGTACATTTAGTTACCTGTCAAAGTTACAATGGCACTAAAAAAAGGGACTTATGACCCGTTTTTCACATTTACGACCATTGCAACATCCCCATGGTCACGTGATCAAAATTTCAGAAGCTTGTCAACTGACCCATATTTATGATGGTTGCAGAGTCCCAAAATCATGTGAGCCAGGGGTGAAATCCAGCAGGTTCTGACAGGTTCTGGAGAACCGGTAGCGGAAATTTTGAGCAGTTCAGAGAACCGGCAAATACCACCTGTGGATGGCCCCAGAGTGGGCGAGGGAATGGGAATTTTTCAGTATCCTTCCCCTGGAGTGAGGTGGGAATGAAGATTTTGCAGTATCCTTCCCCTGCCAAACCCACCAAGCCACACCCACAGAACCGGTAATAAAAAAATTTGGATTTCATCGCCGATGCGACTTTTCAACAAGCAATGGAGGATTCAGATTCACTTAACGATCCATGTTACTAACTTAATAATGGCAGGGGTTCACTTAACATGGGGCAAAATTCACTTAACAACTGTTTCATTTACTAACAGAAACGTTGAGCTCAATTGTGGTCGTAAATTGAGTTGACTAACTGTATTACTCCAAAAGTAGAAAGAGTTGTGATAAAGAAAAGAATGGGGATAAAATCCAAGAGGTTGGACTTGATTTCGAATTGCTCTTAATAGTCTTGACTGGATCATAGGGAGGTAAGAGAACATATGAACATTTGAAAACAGTTAAGAGCGGAAAGAGTTTCTATATCAGATTATGGTATAAATCCTAATTTCTAATTGCTAGTCAGCTTCTCTGTGTGCTTAATCCTATAGTGGGCTTCCAGTTTTAGTTATAATTAAAACATTTATTCCCTCTCAAAAAATTAAACTGTACCATCTGATTGAATGTGCTTCCAAATTTTATCCAGCAATTGTAAAATGTTGAATTATAGATAAACCCTTCTGGACCATAAATCTCCTAGTTGCAGGATGCTAATCTGGGGAAAGTGGATTTGCCAACAAGCCCATCCATTTGTTTGCTTCCAATTATGTATGTTGTTCCTTTAAAAAAAAAAAGATTCTTCATGCTGCCAATGCAAAAACAGGATTTTGTGACCAAGAAGCTACAGCTCCCTGACCGCAACTGATAGATCAGGCTAGCAATAGGGCCTAGTGGAAGAAGATGGAAGAAAATCTGCAAAAGGGCAAGTGCGGCATTACAAGTGAAGTCCTGCCCTTTTTATGCAGACAGCACACATATGTATAAAAGGGGTGGGCTTGTTATTATGACCCAACTCTTGAGGTGGTGTAGGATTTTTTTTTTAATCTCCTCCACCCTCTGCAGACACTTCTGCAGACTACGGAAAAGTGAAAAGAGAAGGAAAGCCATTCTAACTGCTCTAATATAAGGAAAAGCTCCTCAGGTTTTTTGCTTCATTAAACAGTTTTCATTCCAGTTGGAACTGGTGAGAACTCATCCCGTTCCACCCATACCATTTCTGTCCTGTCCCATTTATGACCAAAAGGTCCCAAAGTCTAGGGTAAATTATTATTCAACTTGAAAAAACTAGTGCCTAAAACAGCCTATCCCTTCCCTTCCCTTCCCTCTTCATCCCTTTTCTTCATGTCTGATATCTTTAAATTGGAAGCTAGCAGTAAGGGACTGCCTACCGTATTTCCCCAAAAATAAGACCTCCCCAGATAATAAGCCCAATTGGGCTTTTGAGTGCATGCGCTAAAATAAGCCCCTTCCCCCCAAAGAATAAGCCCTCCCCAAAAATAACCCTTCCCAAAAATATTTAAATGCATGCGCAGCCGGTCCTCACCATTTCCTCTGGTTAGGGTTAGGGAGACAGAACTGGAAATCAGGTAAGAGGGCAAGAGGAGCCCCATCTTGCTCCACGCACCCCAAAATAATAAGACCTCCCCGAAAATAAAGCCAAATTATTTTGGGGTTAAAAAAAATATAAGACGGGATTTTATTTTCAGGGAAACACGATATATTTTAATGACTATATTCTGGAACATCTCTAGTTTGAGAAATGGAGTGAGGTCCATTCCCTCAATGTAAGGCATGTGGACTTTCTGGCAACAGAAATGATTCATCACAGCTTTTTTACTTCCCCATCGACTATATGAACCCATTTCCTTGACTTGGTGGTCTCCCATCCTAAAAACATCTAAACCTTGCTTCAATTTTTGAGATTTGGTGGCTCATTTAAGTGTTGCCATGTAGTTAAACAAAAGACTGAGATAAAAATGGTTTTTTGGGTAAGTATTTATTGGATTTATATCATGTCTTTTCTTCCCAAGTTTAAGTCAGCTTATATGGGGAGCTCAGTTTGATTTGGTTTATCCCCCATAATAATAGCACAGGGAATAGACTGGGCCAGGCACTCTTTCTTTGACCAAAGTCATCACATAAGTTTCCTAGGTCATTTGGCAGGGACTAGAAAGCCTGTGTTTTCTGTTGTAGCATCTGCCCTCTGAACACCATGGCCCCTGAGATCTACATGACCCTGAACTGTCCTCTGCAATACCATCCCCCTGAGATCCATCCAGGGCTGATTTTGCTTTCTCAGAAAGCCTTAAAAACACACTTGTTTTCCTGGGGTGGGGAGGTTAATGGGCCCCCTGAGATGGAGATTATGTGTAATCATTGTTTTCCTTGACTGAATGTGTGTGTGTACCGAGTTTTAATTTTCTGTTAGCTACCCAGAGTTGCTGTTGTGAGATGAGTAGTCCTATAATGTACCTTGATGAAGGTATCTTTTCTTTTATGTACACTGAGAGCATATGCACCAAGACAAATTCCTTGTGTATCCAATCACACTTGGCCAATAAAAAATTCTATTCTATTCTGTTCTATTCTATTCTATAATCCAGGGTTTCTGAACCCCAGCACCTGAAAAACCTGTGAACTTCCAACTTCCAGAATTTCACAGAACAGAACAGAGTTGGGAGGGACCCAATGATGGGTTTCAAATTTTTTTACTGCCGGTTCTGTGGGTGTGGCTTGGTGGGCGTGGCATGCTTGGTGGGCGTGGCAGGGGAAGGATACTGTAAAATCTCCATTCCCAACCCACTCCAGGGGAAAGTTACTGCAAAATCCCCATTTCTTCCCCATAAGCTGGGACTTGGGAGGCAGAGAATAGATGGGGGCGGGGCCAGTTAGAATTTTTACTACCGGTTTTCCAAACTACTCAAAATTTCTGCTACTGGTTCTCCAGAATTGGTCAGAACCTGCTGAAACCCACCTCTGGAGGGACCTCAGCTGAAAGAAATTGATAGAACTAAATAAATTATTATACCTCGCTGCCTCTCTGGATTTTATATTAACTTTCTGTGTACAGCTAAATAAACATCTAGCAAAATTAAGAAACATGTGATCTTCCTCCTTCCTCAAAAAATAGGGAAATATTTGCATTGCGTGGCTTTTAATGATAACACAGGACAAGATTTATAAAAAGTATGTGTTTTAAATTTCCTTTTCTACTTATAAGTCACTGAGTCTTTATTATAACATCTTTCCTTTCAAGATTCAAGCCGTAAGATGGAATTTAACCAAAAGTTCACTGTTGTCTTCCGTAAAATGTTATGCCCTATTTTTTCACTATGTCATCAGCGCAGAAATATATGGAACGTGAATTTTGGTCCCTTTTTACGTCTGTTTGCATTCGTTTTGCCACTATCTCTCTTTCTCTGTCAATTTTTTTTAAAATGGAACATTTTTGGCTTTTAAAGTAACTTGTTTTATAGAAATTAATTTCTCTTCCTTTATTTCTATAGCAAAACTCCCCACATGCTTTTATTTCAGTCCTCCAGAGAGAGATGTGGCAATTATATTCACTGTCAGATCATTTCTGACTTTTCTTTTAAAAAGCTTGTAGGAAGCTGCCTTGTACTGTTCAGACAACTGCTACATCTTGCTCAATACAAGCCACGACTGCCAGGAGATCTTTAGAAATTTCAAAGCATTTATCTAAAGCAGAAATTAATCCAAGGAACTTCGGCAAAGGTTCTCTACCACTGTACCACTGTAATTGACAGATCGATTTATTCCATGTCTATAGCATTTACACGCCTTCATTCACTGATTTACAGGTGTGCCTGTGGAGATTGCTTGCTGAGTGTCCCTCCTCCAGGTGAAGTGCTGTGAAAAGAGATTCAGAGGCAAGTATTTTCGGTAGGAGATCCCATCCTGCACAATGCCTTTCAACCAGATCTAAGTTCTACACCCTCGGTCCGAGTACAGGTAGTTCTCAATTAACACGGCAACTAGGACTGGAATTAGCACCCCTCAGCAAGACAATCGTAAAGCACGACATCGCATAATTCCGCAGTTTAGCAAAGGCCATTCCGGCAGTGCTGGTTGCCTTCATCCCGCAAGGACCTGACATGACCTGACTTCCTGCCAGCTTCCCCACAGACTTTGCTTTCACACTGGAAATTGCGATCAGGTGACCACAGGGACAAGATAACAACTGGAATTCTAAAGACAGACGGTAGCTACTATTTGTTCAGCGCCATCAGAAGCCTGAAAGTGATTGCCGAACAAGTGATTATTAACCTGAATTCAGGAACCTTTTAAAAATACGCATTTGGAGCCTGGGAGTAAGAATGGGAGATGTGCTTGAATTCAGATGACTGACTGCTGAATTTTTCTCACAGCGTGATTGAAGGTTCTTTAATAACTGAGTGGGAGAATCTATCTTTAAGGACAACAGTTGTTTCCCAGAAACATTGATGGCGGAGGCATTTTCACTTCTTTTACAATGTACAGATGTATAGTATTTACAGGAATAAATAGCGAAAAACCCAAACTGTTTAGCGGTGTTTCCAAACTTTCCAATTTCTAATTTTTTCTACTTTTCCCCTCAGGCTATTTACTAGGCACTACTTGTTCCATTGCTTAATCACCCAGTTCCCCCTTTCTCCTTCCCCTTCAGTGTTTCACTAGGAGAGAAGGCTAGGAAGGGAATTGGCTGGGCTAGTCTGAAGTCTGCTTAAAGCTTTTCACACTAGGATTTTGGATTTTCTCAGCTATGCCTTTATATTGACATTCCAGGGATCTGGATCTTCTTCCTGGTCTTCCAGGCTGGGGCTCCTCTCAGGCATTGTTCTGCAGGCAGCTGCCTCCCTCCGTCCCCATCTGTCTTTGGTTTTGGGTGAAGCACATCCTGTGGCTGAATCTTCACTTCTCTTCTTATAGAGAAGTCTCCAATGAATTAGTCCAGTGGTCAGATGTCTCTCTCCAGACCCAGTTTCCCATGCAGTCTCTTCAAAAGCTCTCGATCTCTTTTGAGACCTCAAGCAACATAGATGTAGGAAATGACTAGGCTGAGCCTAAGGAAGGGGTCAAATCACTGGTGAAATTCAAATATTTTTACTACCGGTTCTGTGGGCATAGCTTGGTGGGTGTGGTGTGGTGTGGCTTGGTGGGCATGGCAGGGGAAGGATACTGCAAAATCTCCATTCCCACCCCACTCTGAGGCCAGCCAGAGGTGGTATTTGCTGGTTCTCCATACTACTCAAAATTTCCACTACCAGTTCTCCAGAACCTGCTGGATTTCACCCCTGGGTCAAATGCATCATCAGTCTCACTTCATGCCCACAAGAGATACAAGTCCAGTCCAATTTGTATTCCGTTGACTCTTATCTTCTGCCACTTTGCTTTGACCAAATGGACCATTAGTCCATTCGACCATTCAGATTCTTGTAGAGAGCATTAGCATACAATAAACCTATATTCATTTACACTGCCTTCCTTGAACTTCTGCTTTCCTGCACTTGATTGAAACATGGTAATGTTTTATTCCCCAATACACTGTTAGACCTACCAGCACTTAAACCTCTAAATAGAAATTCTCCTTGGTTTCATTTGTTGAGAAAGGTATAATTTTATTAGAAGTAATGTGTATTTCAGTAATGCATAGCCAAAACTGACAATTGTGTGCCAAAATCTCTAAGTTTAACTTTTCCCTCCCTTAATTGCCTCCCATCACCAACTTCCACCCCCTCAATGACCAACCAGGTTCAAGCAAGATGTCTTTAGAATGGACACTTCAAACTTAGGCTGGTATGATGCAGCTGTCTGTTTCTCCCAACTGTGTGACCTTGAAGCAGCATCTTGAGGAGATACAGAAATTACTTTCGCTTTCCCCCAAGCTTTCTCCTTACCATCCAACCTCCCCAGAGTTTATGGCAGACTGCTACCACATGACAGCAAAGCACACAAACGAGCATAAGGTGGTGGCATCTGTCCTTCTCTCTCATTCTCCCCACCCACTCCACTCTCTCCCACAATCTTGCCTCCAGAGGCTCCCCCTCCTTAGGCTCAAGATCTCCAAACCTATATAGTAGGTTGGCCAATAAGAATATTGCCTCCATCTGCTCCACAAGAGCCATGGCTAGCAGCCAGGGCAGCTCATTTGCCACCAAGACAGTACAGGTTGCACCTTAACACCATACCTGACGTTCCCCTCCCCATTTTTTTTCTCACCTTCTGCTAACATACACCAGTACAACAGCCAATAAAATGCATACACCATAAGATATCACAAGTTATTATGAGTTCTTACGTTATGGTTATGTAAAAATTAAGTTGATTGTATTAATTAATACTGGCTTTGCAATCTTTTTGCTCATTTTGCTCATTTGAATTATTGTAAAATCAATCTATGTGGTTACTGGGAGTCGAAAATGACTTGATGGTACACAATCTTCAATCAATTTTTTTTTGCACACTTCCTCAAGTTGCACCACCTAACTGACACAAAAACGTTTGTCATAAAATTAAAACATTCAGAAGTTCAGAAAGTTCAGGTCTTCTTTGAAAAAAAATCTGTGTAGGAGGAAAAATCATTGAATTGCATCCTTTTTTAAAATTACATTTTCTCAGAGAAATATATTTTGTCTTTTGAGCACCTTGGTGTTCTTGGTTTGCTTGGTTACATTCTCATTTAATGGGACTGATAATTTTCCCTCAGTGTCCTCCACAACCAAGCTCCAATGAGCTAGAATACAAATGAGCTAGAATACAAATCAGTATAATGCCTAACATTCAAGCCAACAAGCTCTGCTGCTTGGTGATGATGGGAACTGGAGCTTAGCGCCCTGTTGAGGAGAGCTATTCTGCATTTTTGGTATTGGCTTTCTGCCTCTCCTGGAAGATGTGATGATGAATAGCTGAAGGTGCTTGCTTTTGACATTGCCGTGATTAATATTCTGTCACTCTATCAGACAAGGATGACTCAAACACAAAACCTGCTGTTGCTTCAGCGATATTCAATATCCCTTCAATGAAAGGAATGTTCCACATTTGCTTTGCTTTGAGTTCTTTTTTAAAAATGTTAATGAGGTTAGTATTCCCATTACTCTAATCCCAAGAACTGAATGGCACTAGATTCTCTTGAGTCTTTGAACTTTTTTTGCTCAGTTACTGTTTCAAAAAGGTTCCCCAGGGACGCTGAGACATAGCGTATTGTCAGTATTTTGAAAGGTTGCAGCATAACACTTGGCCTTTAACAGTGCTAACACAGTTTTGATCCTTGACATTTTCTTATCTATGTCTAACTCACACACAGAACTCCTGTCTGATTTAAATAACCCATCTTACTATTTAGTTGGTTAGTGGGCTGGGGATCCAACTTTCTACAAAAGCAAGAAAGCTTTCCAGCTGTGGCATCTCTAAGAGCTGAGCCAATAATCCCAATAATTCTGGGCTTCAGTGCACCTTAACTAGCTTTCTTCTCCCAGAAGAACTTAAGCATGGGGGGGAGGAATTTTCACATTCACATCTGGACTTGGTTCCATCTCTAATCCTCCATAGGTAACCTTAGATGATTGTGAATTGGTAATGTGCAAAGATGCATGGAGATGGTATTAAAAAAAAAACCAACTTCCTGATAGCTGAGGAAGAGAAATATTCCACAACTTATCAAATTGGTCAATGATAGGTGGTAGACAAACTGCTTCCTACACCAACAATTTGGAAAAGAACTCTTTAATTCCTTTTTTTAAAAATGAAATCATAGTAACAGTGCTTTTCTAAACAAAGGGAAAATTATAAAGGTAAAGGTAACATTTCACTCTCAAAGGTGCTTTTTCAAGAGGCAACTGGACTTTCTGGTTTTTCTGTGAAGACGTTTTGCTTCTTATCCAAGAAGCTTCTTCAGCTCTGTATACCCAAGAGCTGAAGAAGCTTCTTGGATAAGAAGCAAAACATCTTTGGGACAATCACCTTTGGGACAACCCTGACGTGGATGACTAAGAATTTCCATAGACATTTCACTTTCAAATTTAATGTTAAACAGTATGAGAATTTAATTCTAGTCAATCCAAATGTAATACAAGAATGAGTGTTCTGTTTGTTTCTTTTTTCAAATCATTAAAAAAACCCACTTTAATTACCTTGGAATTCACTGTTTGCAGAACTGGGGAAAACAGTGAATTTATTTCTTCCAAATAAACAGGTTTTGCCAGCCACCTGCATTATTTCTCTGTTAAGTAAAAAAAAAAAAAGCAGATGGAGACTGGAATGGATAAAAGATAAATATTCTGAAAAGGAAACCCGTTTGAGGGAGTCTAAGTTGTAGATCTTGCAATCTGTGTTATACAATGGTACAGAAGAAGAAGAAATGTTAGTTTCTGCATAAGCCCAAAATGTATCAATGGTTGAATGAAATATGAAAACTGCCTAGTCACCAAGAGATGTTGTACTTCCTTGACATTTGGCAGTAAAGGTCTTCCTTATGTGCCATCAGGCAGCCTCAAAGGACATCAAGTAAGGGTGAGCTTACTGAAATATTTTCCTCTCTTTGAGATTCATAACCTTCTTAACTGACAAGAAAAATCCTCTATTCCCCTTTCAAGGACAGGGAAGTGAAGCACAAAAGAACACCAAATACAAGTTAGGCAGAAGCAATCTTGTAGATGACTCTCACTCTGTCAAGGACCTAGGAGTACAGATCTCAAATGATCTAAACCCCAGAGCCCACTCTAACAGCATTGCTAAAACAGCCTTAAGAGTTGTTAAACTTGTTTTGTGAAGCTTCTTCTCTGGTAACATCGAATTGTTAACTGGGCATACAAAACCTTTGCCAGACCAATTCTTGAATACAGCTCATCTGCCTAGAATCCCCACTGTATGTCCGATAGGACATTAATATGATTGAGCGGGTTCAGAGATATTTCATGAGAAGAGTCCTCCACTCCTCTGCTCACAATAGAATCCCTTATGCCACTAGGCTTGAAATTTTGGGCTTGGACAATCTGGAACTGCTCTGCCTGCAGTTTGATCTAAGCATAGTATACAAAATTGTCTGCTACAGCATCTTACCTGTCAACAATTTCTTCAGCTTCAGCCACAATAATACATGGGCAAACAATTGATAAAAACTCAAGGTAAACCGCTCTAAACTCGATTGCAGAAAATATAACTCAGCAACAGAATGGCCAACGCCCTGGAATGCTCTACCTGACTCCATTCTTATATCCTCAAACCCCCACAGCTTCAACATTAAACTGTCTACCATGGACCTCACTCCATTCCTAAGAGGTCCATAAAGAGAGGCGTGCATAAGCGCACCAGCGTGCCTATCGTCCCTGTCGTACTGTCCCCATTTATCTGTATTTACTTCCTTTTTTTATGCTTATGTTCATACTGTGCCAACTCAGAAAGCTCAAACTGCCCAAG
Source organism: Ahaetulla prasina (assembly GCF_028640845.1). Taxonomy (NCBI): domain Eukaryota; kingdom Metazoa; phylum Chordata; class Lepidosauria; order Squamata; family Colubridae; genus Ahaetulla; species Ahaetulla prasina. The sequence continues at coordinate 276,987,273 of NC_080540.1, read as the reverse complement.
GAGCTACTGATCCAGTTCTACAGAGGAATTATTGAGTCTGTCATTTGTACCTCTATAACTGTCTGGTTTGGTTCTGCAACCCAACAAGAAAGACACAGACTTCAGAGGATAATTAGAACTGCAGAAAAAATAATTGCTACCAATTATGCCTTCCATTGAGGACCTGTATACTGTATGAATCAAGAAGAGGGCCATGAAAATATTTACAGATCCCTCACATCCTGGACATAAACTGTTTCAACTCCTACCATCAAAACGACGCTATAGAGCATTGCACACCAGAACAACTAGACACAAGAACAGTTTTTTCCCGAATGCCATCACTCTGCTAAACAAATAATTCCCTCAACACTGACACACTATTTACTAAATATGCACTACTATTAATCTTCTCATAGTTTTCATCACCAATCTCTTTCCACTTATGACTGTATGACTGTAACTTTTTGTTGCTATCATTAAGGGTTAAATTGCAACCTATGACCATCATTTGTGTTGTAAATGTTGTACCTTTGATGAAGGTTTTTTGTTTCTTTTTCTTTTATGTACACTGAGAGCATATGCACCAAAACAAATTCCTTGTGTGTCCAATCACACTTGGCCAATAAATTCTATTCTATTCTAATAAATAAATTCTATTATACTTGCTACCTTGTACATGTTTGACAAATAATAAACAAACAAACAAACAAACAAACAAATGTACTTGAAGGAAGATTCTGAATTTGCATGCCAAGTGTGAAAAAAACCTACAGCTCTTATCAGTGCCAGGACCGCCAAGTAATCACTCTTATCAGTGAGAAGTTCACGGTATGGTGGGTCTTAGCGCTTGCTCTACTTGGCTTGTTTGAATGAATCAGTCTCTGCTCCAGTAGAATTGCCATAAGTCTCTTTGCTGGCTGTTTATATTTAACATCATACGAGGTGAAGATAAGGACTAACTGGGATCATTTGCTGCTAGAGCTCATCAGGACTGGAATATGATTTGGAAATGCCTTTTGGATCTTATCAAGGAGGCAACATGACAGCCATTTTTGAAAACAGGTGCAGTTGCTTTAAGGAGCTAAGTTATTAAAGTTATTGCAACTGTTAAAGTTGCTTTTTTTCTTTCAGACTTGAGCAGAAGCTTGGAAAATGGTGGGCTGCTTTAATAAACAGCAGGGAAAGCAGGTTGTATTTAATTTAGACATGAGACTTGTTTTATTTTTCAAATTATTTTTGAACTCTGCATAGCCTTACTAGTTCTCTGCATGAGACACAGTACTGAGAGTCAAGGATTCTGTTTCTTGTACTTATTTGGACCAAGAAAGGTATTATTTTTTTATTTATTTTATTTATTTATCAAGTACATATTAGATAATATATATAAGAATAAGCATGAATTGAATACATAAAATGAACACAATTAAAGGGAACATTAGGACAGGGACAGTAGGCACGCTGGTGCACTTATGCACGCCCCTTACAGACCTTTTAGGGATGGGGTGAGGTCAACAGTAGACAGTCTAAGGTTAATGTTTTGGGGATTTGGGGAAGAAACCACAGAGTCAGTAGTGCAGTCCAGGCATTGACCACTCTGTTGCTAAAGTCACATTTTCTGCAATCGAGTTTGATGCAGTTTACCTTAAGTTTGTATCTATTGTATGCTCGTGTATTGTTGGGGCTGAAGCTGAAGTAGTCATTGACAGGTAGGACATTGTAGCAGATGATTTTATGAGCTATGCTTAAGTCATACCGAAGGCGGCATAGTTCTAAATTTTCTAACCCAAAATTTCAAGTCTGGTGGCATAAGATATTCTGTTGCGAGCAGAGGAGTAGAGGACTCTTCTTGTGAAATATTTCTGGACACGTTCAATTGTATTAATGTCCTATTTGCAGTGCGGGTTCCAGACAGATGAGCTGTATTCTAGAATTGGTCTAGCAAATGTTTTGTATGCTCTGGTTAGTAGTGTAATATTACCAGAGAAGAAGCTATGCAAAATTAGGTTTACAACCCTTAATGCCTTTTTGGTGATGTTGTTACAGTGGGCTTTGGCACTTAGATTATTTGATATGAGTACTCCAAGGTCCTTGACAGAGTGACAGTCATCTACAAGGTCATGTCCACTCAGTTTGTATTTTGTGTTCTGGTTCCTTTGCCCATGAGTAAGACAGAGCATTTGTTGGTTGAGATTTGGAGTTGCCAATTTTTTGACCATTCCAACACAAAGTCAAGGTCTTTTTGAAGGGTAGCAGCATTATTGGTGGTGTTAAATAGTTTTACATCATTGGCGAAGAGAACACAGTTACTTATAATATGATCAAAAAGATCATTTATGTATAGTATGAAGAATATTGGTCCTAGAATGCTGCCTTGGGGGACACTGCTATTAACAGGTGCAGGATTTGATAGGGTGCTCCCTATTTTGACCATTTGTCTGTTTGACAGGAATGCGGTTATCCAATTATGGAGGGGTCCGGAGATGCCATAGGAGTTTAGTCTTAGAAGTAGTTTGTCATGTACCACTGAATCAAAGGCTTTACAGAAGTCTATGTAAATTGCATCTATTCCTTTGCCCTGATCAAGATTTGTAGTCCATATGTTTTTGCAGTGTAGAAGTTGTAAATTACAGGATAATTTTTTCTGAAACCAGATTGTTTATTAGAGAGTAGGTTGTTTGTTTCTAGGTGGAGGATAATTGATTCCATGACTTTGCAGGTGATGCAACATAAAGAGATTGGTTTGTAATTTTCAACTAGGCTGGGGCCTCCCTTTTTGAAGATAGAGATGACTATGGCTAGTGACCATAGGTTGGGTAGGGAGCTGGTCCTGAAAGATTTTTCAAAGATTATGCTTAGGGGTTCTGCTATAGCAGTGAAAAGCTATTATAGATGGAAATCATCTTATTGGTATGATGAGGATGGTCATTACTCTGTTGCTTTGTATGTACAGTGAGAGCTTTCACATTGGAGACAAATTCCTTGTGTGTCTAATCACACTTGACCAAATAAAGTATTCAATTCAATCAGACCCTTGGAAGAAGGCTGGGGTTGTAATGGCATATTGATTTGGTATCATCTGATCTATGTTGGGTTTTCTAGAGTTGCCTATGGAGACAACTATGGTTACATTAGCAGTATTAAAAGCTTGACTTGCAATCCTAAGAAATTATAGTTGTAGAACATATGCTGTGAGAATTTTCATTATCTCAGGGTATTCCTTAGGCTCCGCATGAAATATGGCCACCAATTCCATTTCTATCACTTCCTTTGTCTTTGTTCTCTTTTTAACATTTTCTTCCCTCTCTCCAAAACTGTTCTGGTAGGGAGGGAGGGAGGGGGGAAGGAAGGAAGAAGGAAGGAAGGAAAGAAGGAAGGAAGGAAGGAAGGAAGGAAGGAAGGAAGGAAGGAAGGAAGGAAGGAAGGATGGATTACTGAATTTGAACAGATGACTTGGAAAAGACTTTTAAATTGGATGGTGATTGCAAATTTCTCAGTTTCAGGCTGGACAAAATGGCATAATACAAAATATCAGTCAATTAATCAGTGCTGTCCAGGAAAAAATTTTTGCATTTTCCCCCCACTGGTTCATTTCTTTTTTTTTAATTTGTTGAATTAAATTATTTCAAAGACAAAGAGAATTTTGGACCCTAATGTTCTAGATTGTCACTGTGCTAGTTCAGTGGCAAGCTGACTGAGAAACATGTGTGTCTGTTTTATCCTTCATTGGCCAACTCCCTTTCCTCCGCTTCCATTAAATAAAAAAAAAGTTGTATAAGATTCTATAAGGCAAGATCTTCCATTAGGTTCTTGAATCTAAATTCCCATCATTAAATCCTATCATAGTTCCACAACAAAGCATAGGCTAGACTCAAATAATTTTAAATTAAGATCTTAATCAAGGTCATGGCTGGAAGTAATTTAGCTCTCAACTACCTTTCTGTATATACCATTTGTTTTACATATGCTTTACTTACACAAAACCATAACACAAGCAGAGCACTTTCTCTACTCGAGAACTAGTAACACATTGAAATATCCCTGGGTGGTTGGAAGCATTCCATTTGACAGAATATTTAATGAATAACTGAACCTAGGAGATAAAGTAATAGGGTTAACCATGCAGCAGTGAAATGGAATGCTGCTGTGGAAATTCAGGAAACCAAAATTCAATAGCTCAGGGACCAATGCAACGTGTGTCACTGAGCAATGGAAAGATTCATAAAGGAGCAATAGAGGAGAAATGGGGAATCACATTTTGCATAATTACATTAGCCTCAGATGGAGATTTTATTCCATCACCACTGCAATAACCGATTCTTAACTATACTGGAACCTGTCGCAGCTTCCCTCTCCCTCTCCCTCTCCCTCCTTCCCTCTCCCTCTCTCTCGCGTCTATATGGGGATTATGGTTACTGATGTCCAGTGTACTTCTATGAAGAAAAACTAACCCGCTTCTTCTGGTTATATAGCTACATATGGACAATCCATTGTTTCAACCATATTAATAGGGCAGGCAGAAAATAATTCAACCAAATTCTTATAAACAGTGTAAGATCATGCATGCCTTTAGTTTCACTGGCCTGGCTGAATTTCAGGAAGACCTACAGTACAGGTCTGTACTGCCTTGCAGTATATTTTTTAAATCTACGTCGCAATTCAGATTTTACTGTGAGTCATGATTTCTCTTGATTACGTTCGGTGTCCTATGTCACTGCACTTTCATGAAAATTGCCTTTAGAGCAAGGGTCTCCAACCTTGGCAACTTTAAGCCTGGAGGACTTCAACTCCCAGAATTCTGGGAGCTGGCTGGGGCATTCTGGGAGTTGAAGTCCTCCAGGCTTCAAGTTGCCAAGGTTGGAGACCACTGTGTTAGAGAGACCCTCCAATCATAGCATTCATCATTTAATATGTTCTCATTCTAAGGGTTTTTTAAAAAAAAAATTAAAATATGAGTAATCTCTCATATGATATCACATGTGCTCTTTATTCATGTACAGTAGTCATGGAAAAGTAGTCACGGAAAAGTAGTCACGGAAAAGTCACTGCGAGCTTAAGACACATCTATTTATCTGCGCAGGACTGAATTAGAATTTTAAATTTTAAATTGGTTTTAACAGGGTTTTATTATTTTTATTGTAATTTTTAATATTCGGCCTAGTTCAATAAGTTTTTTAATTGGTGTTTTATCTTGTATTTATGTTCGTGTTTTTTATCAGGCTGTAAACCGCCCTGAGTCCCTCGGGAGATAGGGCGGTATAAAAATGTGATTAAATAAATAAATAAATAAATAAATAAATAAATAAATAAATAAATAAATAAATAAATTAGCATGACATGCTTTGGATGCCATGCAACTAAGTCACAATTGATTTAATTAATCTCTGAACATTCCAAGCTAATGCCCAACCAAAGAGGGGGTGGGTCTCAAGCAGTGATGGAATTCAATTATTTTTACTACCGGTTCTGTGGGCATGGCTTGGTGGGCGTGGCGGGGGAAGGATACTGGAAAATCCCCATTCTCACCACACTCCAGGGGAAGGATACTGCAAAATCCCCATTCCCTCCCCACTCCTGGTGAGAGGATATTGCAAAATCTCCATTCTCACCCTACTCTGGAGCCAGCCAGAAATGGTGTTTGCCAGTTCCCTGAACTACTCAAAATTTCTGCTACCGGTTCTCCAGAACCTGTCAGAACCTGCTAAATAGCACCCCTCGTCTCAAGCTTGATGAGACCATCCTCTGATTTCAATTGCTTCTTGCAACCAAGAAGCAGGCTGCTGGGTTGGGGAAAGGCAGGGAAAGAGCTGTTTTGCTACGATCTTTTAGCTCTCCCCTCTCAAGGCAGTCTGCTGGATTGGGGAAAGACACGGAAAGAGCTCTTTTTCCACAATCCCTGAGCTCTCCCCTCGAAAGGCAGGCTGCTGGTTTGGGGAAAGGCAGGGAAAGAGATCTTTTGCCAAAATCCCTGAGCTCTTCTCTATTCCCACGATCCCTGAGCTCTCCCCTTGCAGCCTTTAAAGATAAAGAAGGTATCTTTTCTTTATTAGCCAAGATGGCGCTGACGAAGGCTGCCTCGGTGAAATGCTCTCTAATTGTTTCTTTATTTCTAATTGTTCTCTGTGACTCACTACGGATTTCCTACTCACGAGACCATCTGCTAAAAATTAAGGAACATTTCTTTAAGGAGCAGCTTTCTTTGATCTCACCCCCGCCTGTCTTTACAAACACGGAGGAGATTCTAACACAGGAGGAGGCAATTCCCACGGAGCCATGGACTACTAAAAAAACCAAACAATGGAAGAGAAAGAAGAGAGGTAAACGATCTGGGATCTTAATCAGGCTAAGAAATCGCATTAAAACTCCTCTGCCTTCAATTTTCCTAACAAATATACGCTCACTTGCAAATAAGATGGATGAAATACTCCTCTTAAACAAATACTATTCTGATTTTTGCAATTCAGCAGTCCTATGCTTCTCTGAAACCTGGTTAAATGAATCAATTGAAAATAGCAGCCTGAACATTCCAGGGTTTCAGATTGAACGATCAGACAGGATTCCAGAAACATCTGGTAAAAAGAAAGGAGGAGGCTTATGCCTATATATTAATAGAAACTGGTGTCAAGTTTTTAAAATAATTTACAAATTCTGTGACAACAATTTAGAGACTTTAATTATCAACTGCAAACCTTACTATTTGCCTCATGAATTTTCCTCATTTCTTCTAATTGCTGTTTATGTCCCACCACAAGCCTGTGTAAACAAGGCATTACGAACTCTAGCTGACCAAATCATGGAGGCTGAAGCCAAACACCCTGATTCACTGGCCATTGTTTTGGGAGATCTAAACAAGGCAAACTTAAGGAAAGAGCTACCAAAATACTTTCAGCATGTCAATTGTCCCACCAGAGGCAAGAATACTCTAGACCATTGCTACACAACACTAAAAGATGCTTATCGGTCTTTACCACGTGCAGCTGTAGGACACTCTGATCATTGCATGATTCACCTTGTACCTGCTTACAGGCAAAGACTTAAAGCCACAAAACCAATAATTAAATCAGTGAAGACCTGGACGGAGGAATCAAAATTAAAGCTACAGGCATGTTTTGACTGCACTGATTGGAATATTTTTAAAGATACCTCTGCAGACCTGGATGAACTCACAGATACTGTAACATCATATGTCAGCTTCTGTGAAGATCTATGTGTACCTACAAGGAACTTGCGAATATACAGTAACAACAAACCTTGGTTTACACCTAAACTTAAGCAGCTACGACATTCCAAAGAGGAAGCCTACAGAAAAGGTGATAAAATGCTGTACAATCAGGCCAGAAATGCACTAACAAGGAGATCAGAGCAGCAAAAGAAGCTACTCTGAAAAGCTAAAGAATCAGTTTTCAGCAAATGAACCAGCAAACAAGTGGAAAACTCTTGAAAATATCTCAGGCTATGGCACACATCCTACGCAGGCTGAAGGTAATCAACAACTGGCAGATGGCCAGAATGACTTTTACTGCAGGTTTGAAAGGAAACTACAGCCACCTATCTCCACAACCCCATCTCAGACACACCAACAACAGCCAAGCCTCCTACAACTGACCCCATTTCATTGGGTTCACAACCCTAGTGATCACAGAAAAGGAAGTGCAGGACCTATTTCACAGACAAAAGCCAGGAAAAGCTCCAGGCCCAGACAAGATAACTCCTTCTTGCTTAAAAGTCTGTGCTGACCAATTGGCCCCCATCTTCACCCATATTTTCAATAAATCACTAGAGATGTGTTATGTTCCTTCTTGCTTCAAACGCTCTACCATCATCCCAGTGCCAAAGAAGCCCACCATCAAGGAACTGAATGACTACAGACCAGTTGCTTTAACATCTGTAGTCATGAAAACCTTTGAAAGGCTAGTGCTTTCCTACCTGAAAACCATCACGGATCCGCTGTTAGACCCCTTGCAATTTGCATACCGAGCAAATAGATCAACAGATGATGCTGTTAATATGGCTCTGCACTACATCCTACAACATCTTGAGTCTCCAAAGACCTATGCAAGGGTCCTTTTTGTAGACTTTAGTTCAGCATTCAATACCATCATTCCAGACATTCTTCTAACTAAGCTAAACCAGCTACAGGTACCGGAACAGACTTGTAAGTGGATCACAAGCTTCCTAACAAACAGGAAGCAGCAGGTGAAGCTAAGCAAGATCACATCAAATACCTGTACAATTAGCACAGGGCCCCCCCAAGGCTGTGTGCTCTCCCCACTTCTCTCTGTATACCAATGACTGCATCTCCAATGATCCATCTGTTAAGCTACTGAAGTTCGCAGATGACACAACAGTGATTGGTCTCATTCGAGACAATGACGAATCCGCATATAGATGAGAGGTCGAACGACTAGCCTTGTGGTGCAACCAAAACAATCTGGAACTGAACACACTCAAAACCGTAGAAATGGTGGTAGACTTTAGGAGAAACCTTCCATACTTCCACCTCTCACAATACTAGACAACACAGTATCAACAGTAGAAACCTTTAAATTTCTAGGTTCTATCATATCGCAAGATCTCAAATGGACAGCTAACATCAAAACATCATTAAAAAAGGACAACAAAGAATGTTCTTTCTGCGCCAACTCAGTAAGCTCAAACTGCCCAAGGAGCTGCTGATCCAGTTCTACAGAGGAATTATTGAGTCTGTCATTTGCACCTCTATAACTGTCTGGTTCGGTTCTGCAACCCAACAAGAAAACACAGACTTCAGAGGATAATTAGAACTGCAGAAAAAATAATTGCTACCAACTTGCCTTCCATTGAGGACCTGTATACTGCACGAATCAAGAAGAGGGCCGTGAAAATATTTACAGACCCCTCGCATCCTGGACATAAACTGTTTCAACTCCTACCCTCAAAACGACGCTATAGAGCACTGCACACCAGAACAACTAGACACAAGAACAGATTTTTCCGAAGGCCATCACTCTGCTAAACAAATAATTCCCTCAACACTGTCAAACTATTTACTGAATCTGCACTACTATTAATCGTTTCATAGTTCCCATCACCAATCTCTTTCCACTTATGACTGTATGACTATAACTTGTTGCTGGCAATCCTTATGATTTATATTGATATATTGACCATCAATTGTGTTGTAAATGTTGTACCTTGATGTACGTATCTTTTCTTTTATGTACACTGAGAGCATATGCACCAAGACAAATTCCTTGTGTGTCCAATCACACTTGGCCAATAAAATTCTATTCTATTCTATTCTATCTATATCAGACACTTCAGGTGTTTCCTTTGCCACACAATGCAAAATGTTCTCTCAGTATCCAGCGTTGATTAGTGATTAGTCAACTAGTGAAAATAAGTACAACTCCCACCATTACCTCCACAGGAAATCCCATGCATGTAGTCCTCAAATTATGACCACAATTGAGCACAACATTTGTGTTGTTAAGAGAGAGATTTTTAAGTGACTTTTGCCCCCTTTTATTATATTTCTTGCCACAGTTGTTAAGTGAATCTGGCTTCCCCATTGACTGCTTATCAAAAGCTTGCAAAAGCCGATCACATGACTTTGGCACACTGCAAGTGTCATAAATATGGATCAGTTGCTAGGCATTGGAATTTTGATCACATGCTCATAGGGATGCCACAAGGGTCATAACTGAAAAATGATCATAAGTCACTTTTACCAGTGCTGTTGTAACTTTGAACTGTCAGTAAATGAACTCTTGTAAATTGAGGACGATCCATATCAAGGGTCCACTTTGAACTCACATTGGAGGTTTCCAGTTTATGTTGTTTTGGATAGTTAAAGCTTTACAGTTTACACTATACATTACTGTAATTGTTTTACAGGGATGGAAGGCAAGGCCTCTGTCTTGGATTAAGCTCCAAGGCTTGTAAACAAAAGAATTGACCTGGCAGATCTCCAAGGCTCTAAATTGCTCTTCCCAATCAGTTTTGCTTCACTCCTTAAAGCCACTTTATCAAGCAGCAATATATTCTACATGACAGTTGCTTAGCTACCAGAACTCTTGTTTCAACAACTCTACCATTTTTAAATATCACCATGGGTCAAAGTCTACTGAATGATCCTTTGATCATTTTAAATCCATCCATTGGTATACATCTTCATTACTCTACCAGGTCAATCAAAGAGATTGGAGAAGAGCATGTTACAATAACGGCGCTATAGATTTCAGTCCAAGCATCAAGATATCTGTCTGTCTGTATTGGCAAGATTATCACTGTCATTGACTTGTCCAATACAATAAAGACAATAACATACAGATAGCCCTCAATTTACAACAGTTTGCTTAGTGACCGCTCAAAGTTATAATGACACAGGGGGGAAAAAGCCAACACAGTCCTAGGCTGCATAAATGGAGGGATAGAATCAAGATCATGTGAAGTGTTAATACCACTTTATAATGCCTTGGTAAAGCCACACTTTGAATACAGCAGTCAATTTTGGTTGCCACGATGTAAAAAAGACGTGCAGACTCTAGAAAGAGTGCAGAGAAGAGCAACAAGATAATTAGGGGACTAAAGGCTAAAACATATGAAGAACGGTTGCAGAAACTGGGTATGTCTAGTTTAATAAAAAGAAGGACTAGGGGTGACATGATAGCAATGTTCCAATATCTCAGGGACTGCCACAAAGAAGAGGGAGTCAAATTATTCTCCAAAGCACCTGAGGGCAGGAGAAGAAGCAATGGATGGAAACGAATCAAGAAGAGAAGCAACTTAGAACTAAGGAGAAATTTCCTGAAAATTAGAACAATTAATCAGTGGCACAACTTGCCTCCAGGTTGTAAATGCTCCAACACTGGAAGTTTTTAAGAAGATGTTGGATAACCATTTGTCTGAAGTGGTGAAGGGTTTCCTGCCTAAGGAGGGGGTTGGACTAGAAGACCTCCAAGGTCCCTTTGAACTCTGTTATTCTAAATTCTAAACTTATGACCATTGTTCCCACTTATGACTGTTGCAGCAGCCTCATAGTCATTTAATCAAAATTCAGACAATTGGCAAGTGATTCATATTTATGATGGTTGTTACAGTGACCCAGAATCTTGTGATTACCTTTTGCATCCTTCTGACAATTCAAAGTCAATGGGGAAGCCAGGTTCACTTGACAAACGTGTTACTAACTTAACAGCTGCAGTGATTCACTTAACAACTGTGGCAAGAAAAATCATAAAATGGGGTTAAACTCACTTAAGAACTTTCTCACTTTGCAACAGAATTTTTGAGCTCAACTGTAGGTTGTAAGTTGAAGACTACTCAACCACAAAACTAACAGCTCTTAAAGAAACAACAAAAACCAAACAGAACAATAAGGAAGTTATTGGATTTCATGCTGTTGCTTGAAATAAAACTGTGTAAAATTTCTTTCCATGGGGAAAAAAAATTAAACAGCGCTTTGGTTTCATTTGAATGGGCTTAGCCTCTGGAAACTTCAATGAGCCCTTATATTATTTGTTTTTCATTAGAAGAAAAAAATGAGACCAGAACAGCCAGCTCTGGAGATATCATATCAGCAACTCTGTATGTGAGACACGAATGCAGTGAAGCAAAGTTGGAAGATTATTTTAGTAACATGCCTGCTTACATTACGGCTGACATAACAATGGGAGGGATTATGATGGCCTGTGTATATTTGTGGTTGATATTCTATCTGTAGTAGCATGTGCATGTGTGTGTTTAATGGAAAGTCTGCATGGATAAGATACTTATGACAAATTGATGCACAGTATGCTAGCTTTTTGGCTTTATACAAATTGGCATTAATTGGCTTGCCCATCCTTTGCTATTATTAAAGCTGTACCCAAAGCTAAAATGCCCTAAATATATGTGAGTAGTTTCTTGACTATGATATAATTTTAGCCAAGCAACTTATGAAATATCTTTAGCCAATTTCTGGCCTTGACAAGAAGCCTTGTTCAAACTTGAAGTCTACAGATTCTTAAGCGGGCAATGAGTTTTAGCAGCACCTGGCTACCTATCACAGTATTCTTTTGAATTCCATTCTTCTGCTTACCAGTCTCATGGAAATGTAGATTTTTCAAGGCTTCCTTGTATAGTAATGTACAGTGCCACAGGTTCTCCATTTCTGTGATAAACACTGTATATAATCCAGCAAGACAGTGATGAGATTCACATAGTAAGCTAAGCCAAAATATTCTTTTTGTACATAGTTGTATGCTCTTACACCATTCATTACAGTTTGTAGAATCATAGAATCGTAGGGCTGGAAGGGACCTTGGAGATCATCTTGTCCAACCCTTTGCCCAAGGCAGGAGTCCTTATACCAGCCTCGACAAATGGATGTCCAATCTTTTCTTGGAAACCTCCAGCAATGGAACATCCACAACTCCAGGAGGCAAGCTGTTCCACTGACTAATGTTCTTAATATCAGGAAATTCCTCCTTATTTCCAATTTGAATCTCTCTCTGATCAACTTCCACCTGCTTCAGGTTCTTCATATAATAAATCAATGCCCTTTTTCCTGTGACAGGCCTTCAACCATTGAAAGACTGCTATGAATTCAGCCAACTGCATTTTATGCAACAAATTATGGAATTTAATTAATTAATTAATTAATTGCTTAAAAATAATTAAGCAATAGCACTTAGATTTATATACCACTATATATAGTGCTTTATAGCCCTCTCTAAGCGGTTTATAGAGTCACCATATGGCCCTCAACAATCTGGGTCCTCATTTTACCAACCCTAGAAGGATGGAAGGCTGAGTCGACCTTGAGTCGGTCAGGCAAGCCATGGTTTACTGCATTGTAACTGAAACAGCATTGCCAAAAAGGCTTTAAGAATTGTTAACCTTATTTTGTGAAGCTTCTTCTCCAGTAACATTGAATTGTTAACTAGAGCATACAAAACCTTTGCCAGACCAATTCTTGAATACAGCTTGTCTGCCTGGAATCCACACTGTATATCAGACATTATCATGATTGAGTGGGTACAGAGATATTTCATGAGATGAGTACTCCACTCCTCTACCCACAGTAGAATCCCTTATGCCACCAGGCTTGAAATTTTGGGCTTGGACAATCTGGAATTGCACCGCCTGCAGCCTGATCTAAGCATCTAAACACAAGATTGTCTGCTACAACGTCTTACCTATCAACGACTTCTTCAGCTTCAATTTCAATAATACATGGGCAAACAATCAATATAAACTCAAGGTAAACCACTCCGAACTCGATTGCAGAAAATACGATTTCAGCAAGAGTGGTCAACACCTGGAATGCTCTACCTGACTCTGTTGTTACATCGTCAAACCCTCACAGCTTCAGCCTTAAACTGTCTACCATGGACCTCACCCCATTCCTAAGAGATCCATAAAGGGGACGTGCATAAGCGCACCAGCCTACCATCCCTGTCTTACTATCCCCATTAATCTGTATTTACTACCTTTATTCATGTTTATGTTCGTACTTATACTTACTACCTTGTATATGTTTGACAAACAAACAAACAAACAAACAAACAAATAAATAAATAAATTGTTTCAATACAGTTATTTCTAATGCTTTAGATTAAGATTTTTATATAGGCAATTCTCAAGTATTCCATCTTTAGGTAAGATCATCGACAATGATCCTTGTCTTAGGACTCCAGTTTCACTTGAATGAAGTTGACTAACCAATTTAAAGTATAGGGATCATAGGAGGCCTCTGAAACATTTGCACTGGCTAACTTACTTAGCAGACACAACTCAGAATGTTAGTGTTGTTTTGGCCTGACTATGTAAGATAATGTGTCTCCCATGGTGAACTTCTTTGATGATGCAGATCAGTAGGAGAGGTATTTAGAAGTCGGATGCTTGGCTATTTGGTGTATAGGAAAGTGTCTTCTCCTGGGTTGCTTTGAAGCCATGAAATGCTTTGGCCAGAAAACCAACCTTGGCTACCATTCTCCAATAATTACAAAAATGGCAAAAGAAAAAAAAAGAACCTTTGTTGCTTTCCCAAGCTTTGAACTGTTAAATGATTTGAAATACTTCTTCTTGTGCCATATCCTTCATTGGATGTTGACGATCATGTTGGCGATCCTATTTTTATCAACAGCTACACAAAAAAGCACTGCTGAGTTTTGTCCAAACCAGTCCCTTAGATTTTGAAGCCATGATGTTCTTCTTCTGCCCGGACCTTGTTTGCCTTCAAACTTTCCTTGGAGGATTAAGTGAATTATGCCATATTTTTCCATTTGAAGTATACTTTAGTTTAATTCTGATTTACCTTGCATTGATTTTACTATTATGTTTTATGTTATGCATTCATTTTTATAGGTCACCTTGATGGTTTCATAAGCTGAAAGGCAGAGTACAAATTAATGAAATTTAATTCATTTCAAACAATTAGCAGAAGCTTTTCTTAGGCCTTCGTTTATTTCAAATAATTAGTAGATGCCTTGCTTATTATTTTTTTGCTCTACTCCATAAATAATATATTACTCCTTGAACTAATTCTGAGATTTTATATAACACTATACAATTCATAATTAGCTCAAGAATTGAAAATCTACATGTTTCAGATCCTCCCAACCAATCATTGTAGAAATGAGCTTTTTTGCCTGAAATATTTATGTTTTTGCTAATATTTCATAAGATATTGGACAAGAACACTGAGGTCTTATGAAATTCTATATGTGAGATTTCGCCTGTTTTTAAAAAACGGTATTCTTATTTTTAAATCCTGGATTACCTTAAAGTACTGCATTACCAAATCATTTAAAACCAGTGGTGAAATCCAAATTTTTTTACTACTGGTTCTGTGGGCATGGTTTGGTGGGGGTAGTGTGGCTTGGTGGGCATGGCTTGGTGGGGGTGGCTTGGTGGGCGTGGCAGGGGAAGGATATTGCAAAATCTCCATTCCCACCCCGCTCTGGAGCCAGCCAGAGGTAGTATTTGCCGGTTCTCTGAACTACTCAAAATTTCCGCTACCGGTTCTCAAGAACCTGTCAGAACTTGCTGGATTTCACCCTGGTTAAGACTGTGATTTCTCCATATTGTTATGGAAATTAAGAAAGGGAAGGAAAAATTCAGGTATCTGTCTCAAACGTGCCAGTCATTTTTTGTCAATTGTGAAGTATTCAATACAGGTAGTCCTCAACTTATAACCATCCATTTAGTAACCATTCAAAGTTGCATAAATGATGTGGCATGCCTCGAAGAAGAATCTCTGGGGGTTTTTTAATAGGTTTTTTAATAAGGGGCTTTTAAAGGGGGGGAGGGGATTGTCGGGTAGGGGGAGTGACCCGTTGGGGAGGGTATGTCCAGTCCCAACGCGGGCTCACGACACTATTTCACTTGGTCCGAAGACGGGGCGGGAGGGGATTGTACAGAGCGGAGAACATTATTCCATCTGTACGGTGAGTGGGAGGGGCAGATATGGCGGAGGCAGGGGGCCGTATCGCTCTTTGGGAGCACGTGTTCGATGTTTAAAAGCGATCACGTGCTCCGCCCCCAGTCCTCACTGCTCTCGGATGGTCAAGACCCTCAGAGCTTGGGTCTTAGGCTGATGCTTTGCAATGCCCGGTCCGTGGTTAACAAGGCTCCCTGATTTGTGATCTTATTCAGAGGGAGTCCATGGACCTTATGGGCATTACGGAGACCTGGTTGGGCACAGAAGGGGTGTACCCTGGTCGAACTGTGCCCTCCGGGTTTCCGTGCATTCCATCAGCCGAGGACCCAAGGTAGGGGTGGGGGTGGCGGTTGTGATTAAAGAAAGTCTGGAGCCGAGGAGTCCACTGTTCCTCAGATAGCTGGCTGTGAATCCTCCTTGTGAAGTGGGGCCACCGGAATCAGATGGGGCTGTTGATCACGTACCTGGCTCCTTGCTGCGTGACTACAGCCCTACCTGAACTGCTAGAGGTGCGCTGGCGTGGCGGTGGAGATCCCCAGACTACTGGTCTTGGGGATTTCAACCTGCCATCTGCCGGCTTGTCGCCGACGGTGGTTCAGGAGTTCCAGGCCTCCATGACGGCCTTGGACCTGATTCAAGTAACTGATGGCCCTACACACATTGGGGGAGGCGCTAGACTTGATTTTTATCTCTGGTCAGTGGGTAAATGATCTGGATTTAGGAGATTTAGTGAAAGAACCGGTGTCATGGTCAGATCATTTTCTTCTTCGCCTAGACTTTCAGACCGCCGCTCACCACCGCAGGGAGACGGAGCCAATGCGTTGGTTCCGTCCCAGGCGCCTGATGGACCCGGAGAGGTTCCTGACGGAGCTTGGGCCGCTTCCTGAGGATCTTACCCACGGCACGACTGAAGAACTGGTTGCGGCCTGGGAACGGGCTGCGGCTGGGGCTTTGGACCGTGTCGGCGCTGCGGCCTCTGACCCGGCGTAGATCTCAATTGGCTCCCTGGTTTTCCGAGGAGCTGAGAGAGATGAAACGCCGGAGAAGACGCCTAGAGAGTGTTTGGAGGTCTAGCTGTTCCGAGGCTGATCGGACACTAGTGAGGTCCTTTACTAGGACCTACCTAGTGGCAATGAGGGAGGCGAAGCGTCTCTACGTTTCCACCCTCATTGCATCGGCAGATAACCGCCCGGCCGCCCTGTTTCGGGTGACCCGTTCCCTCCTTCATCAAGAGGGACGGGATGACCCCTTGCAGGGACGAGCTGAGGAGTTTAACGGTTATCTATACGATAAAATCGTTCAGCTTCGGGATAGTTTGGACCAAGATTGCGATGATACAGCCGGGACGACAGAGACGCCTTGTTGAGGTTATTTGGGATGAGTTTGATTCTGTGGCTCCGAGGACATGGACAGGTTGCTGGGAGGTTACATGCAACTACATGTTTACTGGACCCGTGCCTTCCTGGTTAGTGCTGGCTGCTCAGGAAGTGACACGAGGCTGGCTCCAGGGGATTATAAATGCTTCTTTGATGGAAGGGGTTTTCCCCGCCGCCTTGAAGGAGGCGGTGGTGAGACCTCTCCTCAAGAAGCCTTCCCTGGACCCAGCTATTTTGAGTAATTATCGTCAGTTCCAACCTTCGCTTTGTGGCGAAGGTTGTTGAGAGTGTGGTTGCATGGCAGCTCCCCGCACCTGGAGGAAACTGTCTATCTGGACCTGCTCCAGTCCGGCTTCCGACCGGTTATAGCACGGAGACGGCTTTGGTCGCGTTGGTGGATGACCTCTGGAGGGCCAGGGACAGGTTGCTCCTCTGCCTTGGTCCTATTAGATCTCTCAGCGGCTTTCGATACCATCGACCATGGTATCCTGCTGCGCCGGTTGGAGGGATTGGGAGTGGGGGCACCGCTTATCGGTGGTTCTCCTCCTATCTCTCTGACCGGTCGCAGACGGTGTTGACAGGGGGCAGAGGTCGCCCCGAGGCGCCTCACTTGTGGGGTGCCTCAGGGTCGATTCTCTCGCCCACCCTGTTCAACATCTATATGAAGCCGCTGGGTGAGGTCATCAGTGGTTTCGGGTGAGTTATCATCTGTACGCTGATGATACTCAGCTGTTTTTCCACCCCGGACCACCCCAACGAAGCGGTCAAGTGCTGTCCCGTGCCTGGAAGCTGTACGGGTCTGGATGGGGAGAAACAGACTCAAGCTCAATCCTTCCAAGACGGAGTGGCTGTGGATGCCGGCATCCCGGTACAGTCAGCTGCACCCGCAGCTGACTGTTGGGGGCGAGTTAGTGGCCCCAAAGGAGGCGGTTCGCAACTTGGGTGTCCTCCTGGACGGACGGCTGTCTTTTGATGAACACCTGGCGGCCGTCGCCAGGAGGGCCTTTTACCAGGTTCGCCTGGTTCGCCAGTTCGTCCTTCCTTGATCGGGATGCCTTATGCACGGTCACTCACGCTCTGGTTACGTCTAGGCTGGATTATTGCAATGCTCTCTACATGGGGCTGCCCTTGAGGTGCACCCGGAGGCTGCAGTTAGTCCAGAATGCGGCTCTTGTGAGTAGTAACGGAGCCGCTCGTGGCTCCCACGTGACATCGCTGCTCCGTAGCTTGCACTGGCTCCCTGGTTTTCCGAGGAGCTGAGAGAGATGAAACGCCGGAGAAGACGCCTAGAGAGTGTTTGGAGGTCTAGCTGTTCCGAGGCTGATCGGACACTAGTGAGGTCCTTTACTAGGACCTACCTAGTGGCAATGAGGGAGGCGAAGCGTCTCTACGTTTCCACCCTCATTGCATCGGCAGATAACCGCCCGGCCGCCCTGTTTCGGGTGACCCGTTCCCTCCTTCATCAAGAGGGACGGGATGACCCCTTGCAGGGACGAGCTGAGGAGTTTAACGGTTATCTATACGATAAAATCGTTCAGCTTCGGGATAGTTTGGACCAAGATTGCGATGATACAGCCGGGACGACAGAGACGCGTCTTGTTGAGGTTATTTGGGATGAGTTTGATTCTGTGGCTCCCGAGGACATGGACAGGTTGCTGGGGAGGTTACATGCAACTACATGTTTACTGGACCCGTGCCCTTCCTGGTTAGTGCTGGCTGCTCAGGAAGTGACACGAGGCTGGCTCCAGGGGATTATAAATGCTTCTTTGATGGAAGGGGTTTTCCCCGCCGCCTTGAAGGAGGCGGTGGTGAGACCTCTCCTCAAGAAGCCTTCCCTGGACCCAGCTATTTTGAGTAATTATCGTCCAGTCTCCAACCTTCGCTTTGTGGCGAAGGTTGTTGAGAGTGTGGTTGCATGGCAGCTCCCCCGGCACCTGGAGGAAACTGTCTATCTGGACCCGTTCAGTCCGGCTTCCGACCGGTTATAGCACGGAGACGGCTTTGGTCGCGTTGGTGGATGACCTCTGGAGGGCCAGGGACAGGTTGCTCCTCTGCCTTGGTCCTATTAGATCTCTCAGCGGCTTTCGATACCATCGACCATGGTATCCTGCTGCGCCGGTTGGAGGGATTGGGAGTGGGGGCACCGTTTATCGGTGGTTCTCCTCCTATCTCTCTGACGATGCATGAGCAGTGACAGGGGGCAGAGGTCGTCCTCGAGGCGCCTCACTTGTGGGGTGCCTCAGGGTCGATTCTCTCGCCCACCCTGTTCAACATCTATATGAAGCCGCTGGGTGAGGTCATCAGTGGTTTCGGGTGAGTTATCATCTGTACGCTGATGATACTCAGCTGTACTTTTCCACCCGGACCACCCCAACGAAGCGGTCAAGTGCTGTCCCGGTGCCTGGAAGCTGTACGGGTCTGGATGGGGAGAAACAGACTCAAGCTCAATCCCTCCAAGGCGGAGTGGCTGTGGATGCCGGCATCCCGGTACAGTCAGCTGCATCCGCAGCTGACTGTTGAAGCAGTTAGTGGCCCCAAAGGAGGCGGTTCGCAACTTGGGTGTCCTCCTGGACGGTCGGCTGTCTTTTGATGAACACCTGGCGGCCGTCGCCTGGAGGGCCTTTTACCAGGTTCGCCTGGTTCGCCAGTTCGTCCCTTCCTTGATCGGGATGCCTTATGCACGGTCACTCACGCTCTGGTTACGTCTAGGCTGGATTATTGCAATGCTCTCTACATGGGGCTGCCCTTGAGGTGCACCCGGAGGCTGCAGTTAGTCCAGAATGCGGCTCTTGTGAGTAGTAACGGGAGCCGCTCGTGGCTCCCACGTGACACCGCTGCTCCGTAGCTTGCACTGGCTTCCTGTGGTCTTCGGTGCGCTTCAAGATTTTGGTAACTATCTTTAAAGCGCTCCATGGCTTAGGACCCGGGTACTTACGAGACCGCCTGCTGTTACCTTTTGCCTCCCACCGACCCGTACGCTCGCACAGAGAGGGTCTCCTCAGGGTGCCGTCCGCCAAACAGTGTCGGCTGGCGGCCCCCAGGAGTAGGGCCTTCTCTGTGGGGGCAGTGGCGCTCTGGAATGAACTTCCCCCCGGTCTGCGTCAAGTGCCCGATCTTCGGACCTTCCGTCGTGAGCTCAAAACATATTTATTCATTAAAGCGGGACTGGCATAATTAGTGATGTATTTTAATTGGGGTTTTAATATTTTTTAACTTTTTAATTTAAATTTTAATAATCGGCCTTTAAAATTTGCTCTTTTTAATTGTTGTTTTAAACTGTATATATCTTTGTTTTTACTTTGGCTGTACACCGCCCTGAGTCCTTCGGGAGAAGGGCGGTATAAAAATTTAATAAAATAAAATAATAAAATGTATGACCAGTTCGCACATTTATGACTGTTGCAGCATCCCTATGTCACATGATCAAAATTCAGGCACATGGCATGTATTTATGATAGTTGCACTGACCCAGGGAGACATGTGATCACTTTTTTTGGCCTTCCCAGTTGCTTTCTGACAAGTAAAATCAATGGGGGAGGCTAAATTCACTTAACAACCACATGATTCACTTAACAACTGCAGCAATTCGCTTAACAACCATGGCAAAAAAGATCATAAGTGTGACTCACTTAACAATTGCCTTGCTTAGGGACAGAAAAGTTGACCTCAGTTGTCAGTCATAAGTCGAGGACTACTGCGTTAAGCCAAGTTACCTTTGGGGATTTGGGATTTCGTGCACGACAACTGACATTTGATATCACTCTTCTGTCGAATTAGGAGATCCTTAAGCTTGATACCAATAACAGAACTCCCAATTACTGGTCCAGAGGAGATACAGTGTATTGGCCATTGAGCTATATTATAGAAGAGTATGCTGAAAATTCACTTCCTTTTATGTTGATTACCGTCAGGTTCCTGCAGTGGTGGTTTTCAATTTTTTTACTAGCAGTTATGTGGGCGTGGCTTGGTGGGCGTGGCAGTGGAAGGATACTGTAAAACCTCCATTCACTCTCCAATCCAGGAGAAAGTTACTGCAAAATCCCCATTTCCTCCCAATCAGCCGGGACTTGGGAGGCAGAGAATAGATGGGGACAGGGCCAGTCAGAATTTTTACTAGCGGTTCTCCGAACTACTCAAAATTTCTGCTACCGGTTCTCCAGAACTGGTCAGAACCTGCTGAAACCCACCTCTGGGTTCCTACATTGTACTTTTGCTATGGTACTCAAAGGGGTGAAGGTGTGGGAAGAGCACATCCATTTTTCTTCCAGTGAGAAAAGATGAACTAATTCCATCTGCATTAGAGAAACAGAGTTCTGGCAGGTGGGACTGTGCTTGTGCGTCAACACGGCAGCAGCATCGCACGAGGCTTTGTTACGGGCTTACGCTGCCTGACTATGGAGAAGGCTATCTGTAAAGGTCTTAAGGCTTGCTGCCTACATTTCTGCCCTCCCAGAAGAACAGCTGCTTACCTAATTCAAATTAATGCAATATTAATGCATTGATGGACAATGAAAACGACTCCAGACAAATACAGTCCCTATTAGAACAATTGCCCACTTAAAGAAATGGGTCTATTTTTAACATGTCTGAAGTAATTAATGATTTCCTGCATTAAGGCCGCCCTCCTGTGCCCATTTACCTGCAAGTATCTCCAGTTATTGTATTTATTTATTTACTTGACTATATGGCTATTCCTAATAAGTGTGTGTGTGTGTGTGTGTACATAAAAACATATCAACAATGCAAAAATAAAAACAGTAACTTGTCTCTATCCAAAAAAGCACAATAATTGAATACACGTAAGTAATGGAGTATGAGAGATACGATGCAATACGATGCAATCTTAATGCAATTGTTAAATCTGCGTAGATTTGCACATACAGTAACAGTAACAGGGTTGGAAGGGACCTTGGAGGTCATCTAGTCCAACCCCCTGCTCACGCAGGAGACCTATACTAGGGATTCGAACCACCAAACTGCCGACCTTTCTGATCGACAAACTCAGTGTCTTAGCCACTGAGCCACCTAATAAGAGTGGGGAGGACATACCACTTACATGCGGTATATTACATTTTACAAAACTTGTAAGTATGGTAGCAACTGTCACATCAGAAAAGATGTGTTTTTCAATAAGCTGAAGCACCGAACAAAAACAGCAAGGAAAGAAAGAGAGGCAGTTTGGTCTAGTGGTAAAGGTGCTGGCCTCGAAACCAGGAGACTGGGAATCCTAGACCCATTTTAGGCATGAAATCCAGCCAGTCTCACTCTCTCAGCCCAACTCATCTCGCAGGGCTGTTGTTGTGGGGAAAATAGGAGGACCATTATGTGTGTTCGCTGCCTTGAGTTACTTATAAATAATAACGGTGGAATAAAAATTTTATAAATAAATAGCATGCATTAAAAAATATGCTCTAAAATAGGGACTTTCTTCCTCCAGCCTAATATTTTATTTATTTTTTTGTATCTGAAGGCTTAATAGGAAGAAGCTAGAAAATAGCAACCAGAATTACATCCAAACCAGTCTAAAATTGCACTGAATCTTGTCCTGCAGAAACATCCAATTCTAAATTTCATTCAAAAGAAGGTTTCTAGGAAAGTCCTCTATTAATCAGATGGAGATTTCATATTTCAATATTGCCTGGGGGGAGGGGGAAGCAGACTTTTTTCCCCTAGTTCATATGTTTCAGAAACAATTTTAATGTATGAGATGTACTAAATATACAGGCAAGAGAGCCTGTTAGGTGTAGTGATTATTTAAGGCATTTGGCTGGAAACCAGGAGACCTAGTCCTGTCTTAGGCACAAAGCCAGCTGGGTGACCTTCAGCTAGTCATCTTCTCTCAGCAGTTAGGAAGGAAGCAATGGCAAAAATTGAAAAACTTGCCAAGAAAGCTGCAGGGACTTGTCCAGGCAATCTCTGAGAACTGAGGACACAGTTGAAC
The DNA here is from genome assembly GCF_028640845.1 of Ahaetulla prasina. Taxonomy (NCBI): domain Eukaryota; kingdom Metazoa; phylum Chordata; class Lepidosauria; order Squamata; family Colubridae; genus Ahaetulla; species Ahaetulla prasina. Next base: position 276,964,571 of record NC_080540.1, on the reverse strand, counting down.
AGAAGGAATTTAAAAAAAGATACACAGGCAATCTGCCTTCCTTCACTTGCATGACGAAAACTTCAGTAGATTTTCTCTCAGTGAGGAATCAGGCAAGACTGCCACAACCTTCCAAAAAACAGATCCATTGAAGCCTATGTGACCTTAAGTACAGTGGCTGTGCTTTAAGAATGAGAATGTCTTAGTTCACCTATGACTATAATCAGTGGTGGGATTCAAATAATTTAACAACTGGTTCTCTGCCCTAATGACCTAGGTGGGCGTGGCTTGGTGGTCATGTGACTGTGTGGGCATGGCCAACTCAACATCACTCACGTCAATGAGGCGCTCCACCTTAGCTTTTACAATGTAATAAGAGTTAACCGGAGAGGCAGTTTCTATAAGCAGGGCAATAAAGATTAGGCTAGAAACAACACCAGAATGTTTCCTTTCTGCCTTCCTTACAGGATTAGCCCTGTAAAGTCGAAAGAACAAAATAAAATTTCTTCCAACAACTGGTTCTCCAAACTGCTTAGAAAGTTAACAACCGGTTCTCCCAAATAGGTGCGAACTGGCTGAATCCCACCACTGAATATAATGCTAAATATAATTCTCAGCCATATATAATTAATGATTGTGAACTCTTATATGAACTCTTATATTATGTAAGAATCTGACCCAGTGGTAGGATTCAGCTGGTTCGCGCCGGTTTGTGAGAACCAGTAGTTAAATTGCTGGCTGGCCCCAGCCCTCCTCTCCCCACCCCTTCCAGGAGTCCCTACATGCCCCATTTTGGCTCCCAGGTAAGTGTAAGGAGGCCTATTAGGCCCAAAATACGGTGGGCAGCATCTGCCCATGGACCATTTTTGCTCCCAGGTGAGTGCCGGAGGCTGAGTGCTGCCTACCCCACCTCCTGGCCATGCCCACCATGGCCACACCCACCCAGCCAGTCATTAGGGCAGAGAACCGGTTGTTAAATTATTTGAATCCCATCTCTGATCTGACCATTATGGCTTAATTATGAATAAACAAATGAATAAACAAATCCTGGTTTAGTATTATGTGCTAAGTCAGCAATAGTTATGAAGTTCACAGTTCCTCATACAGCTTTGCTGTCACGCACCATTCCTTTTAATGAACTGGTCTAAATTCCATAAAAACCTAGTGTCATTTCAAAAAAAATAATAAATGTAAAAAGCTAGAGTACAGATGGTAATAAGGACAATATTATTAATTAATTTGGTAAACACACATGTACTAAGAAGGCAGACACTTGATATAACAATTATACAACTGAACAGATCAAAGGTTCTCTGGTGATTCATGGATAACCATTGTTCACATCTTCCATATGCCGAATGACTGAGGAAAGGCATCCTATCTTGAGTCACAAAATGGCTGAGCCAGCCTATATTAAAACAGGGGTCCCCAATCTCCAGGCCATGAACCATTACCGAGCCGCGCCCTCTTCACAAGTGGGACACACAAGTGGTACGCCGGTGCACATGCGCTCACAACTCAGCTTGCGTAAGTTGAGGTGTGTGTGCATACACATGTGCCTACACACTCATGCAAGTTGAGCTGCCATTGCATGTCAGCCCACCAGTCTGCCATGCGTGCAGCCTGGTTCCCCTCTCCCGTCAGCCAGCTAAGCTGTATTAAAATGAGCATAAGTACCATTGTTCTCAAGGAATTTTGAAAGCCATATTTCTCTCTTATGGACTAGCATACTAACAGAAATCTTAATATCTTCACTATTCTAAAGTTTGCAAAGTTTACTCCATTTTTCCTCATGTACAAAGAATCTGTGGCTGAGAAAATATGACCTCTGCTTCAATGGTTGGTTTCAAAAAATTTTACTACTGGTTCTGTGGACGTGGCTTGGTCGGCGTGGCAGGGAAAGGATTCTGTAAAATAACCATTCCCACCCCACTCCAGGGGAAGGATACTGTAAAATCTCCATTCCCTCCCAATTAGCTGGGACTTGGGAGGCAGAGAATAGATGGGGACAGGGCCAGTCAGAATTTTTACTACCAGTTCTCCAAACTACTCAAAATTTCCGCTACCGGTTCTCCAGAACTGGTCAGAACCTGCTGAAACCCACCTCTGTTCTGCTTCTATCACAATTGGCTCTCCTAATACTCCTCTGTAAAGTGGAATCTTCCTAAGAGTCTGGGAAACAAATTTTCTACCCAGTTTCTTCCAATCCAACACTAATCATAACTTTGGGCCCCCTCTTCATATTTACGTTTTACTCAGTTTACTAAAACCTGATATTGTCTAACTATTACAGATGACAGAAAATTTAAATGAAAAAGGTCATACTTAATATTCTGGCAGGTTGCAATGGCAAACATATATAATATTCATACACATTCAGTGTGGTCTGGGAATGCGCAAACATGGATGTTGTTAGTTATGCAATATCCAATTCAGAACAGAAGAGAATAACAGAGTTGGAAGGGGATCTTGGAGGTCTTCTAGTCCAACCGCCTCCTCAGGCAGGAAACCCTATATCATTTCGGATAATGGTTGCCCAATCTCTTCCTTTCTCTTATTTACACTGAAGGATTATGGAACTTGGCTAAAGATAGAGCATTCTTCTTTCATCTTTCCTTTCCAAAATTGTTATTTTTCTGGCAAGGAAAAAGAAGGGAGAGCCAACTATTTAGTGGCACCATTAAAGGCATCCTTAGAACAAATTGAGAGAATAGGAAAGAACGGGGAAATTAAGAATTCTCCATACATTTCCAGATGACATGTGCAAAGTCTCTTTGCAAAGTTTCCTTTGGAATCTGAGTTGAGCCATTTATTAGCTGGTTCAACTTTTCCCCATAGCATCATAGTCATGTGAGGCCAACTTTCGGTTGCTGGCAGTTTGCATAGGACATGGTCCAGTGGTGGGATTAATTTTTTTTTACTACTGGTTCTGTGGGCATGGCTTGGTAGGCATGTCAGGGGAAGGATACTGTAAAATCCCCATTTCCTCCCCACTCCAGGGGAAGGATACTGCAAAATCCCCATTCCCTCCTCACTCCAGGGGAAGGATACTGCAAAATCTCCATTTCCTACTGATCAGCTGGGACTCAGGAGGCAGAGAATAGATGGAGGCAGGGCCAGTCAGAGATGGTATTTACCGGTTCTCTGAACTACACAAAATTTCCGCTACCAGTTCGCCAGACCTGGTCAGAACCTATTGAAACCCACCTCTGGCATGATCACAATACTTCCTTTGAGATATAACATGGAACTGATAGGAACTTGGCAAAGTGTTCCTTCTTCTACCCATTGTTAAAGGATTCAGAGTTGGAAGGCACTTAAGTATTGTTCTTTTGTTAAGATGAGTGCAGGATTTCTGTGTGAATATTTTTAACATTTTTGCAATTATTAATAATAGTTGCTATGCCTAATAGTTGCTAATAGAAGCTTACAGAAGTAAAGAGACAAATTGCCATCAATCTGACAATATCTCAGTATTTGGGCAGGTACTTACCTTTCTGTGATTGTTTCTCTAAGACCACTGGTGACGCCCTTGACCACCGTGCTAGCCTTTGGAGTCAGGACCACCTGAGATATAAAAAAAGAGCCCTTCTTCCTTCGCTCAGTGATTGATGCCTGGAGAAACTGGATCAATTTTTCTGGATCAGTTGTGTTTGCCCATGGAGCTGGCATCATCTGTCCTGGCCATAGAAATGGGACCTCTAAAGCCACTGGACTGTGATAAAACACCAAAACTTGATAATCCTTCTCCCACAGGTATTGGAGAGAGACTTCGTGGGCAAAGCTGGCTGGGCACATTTTACTCCCAAATGTGTCTTTGAGCATTTGAACCAGTTTTTCATGGTGGCATTTCTGCATTCCGTAGAAATGGTTGAAGTCCAACAAGACCACCTCTTTATGATGGTCAGTGAGAAAGGCACTGATCTCCTCCAGGCCCTCATTGACTTTGGCACTGAATAAACCATGAGCGAAGTACAGTTCATTATCAGGGTCTCTGGGCTTTGTGGAGATCCGAAGGTCGAAATACCGTATCCCTGCTCCAAGTTGGCTTGTAAAATTCATTGTCTGTGTTGCAAGCCATTTCCTCATCAGCTTTTTAGCCACAGTTCCAAACACAGAGACAAAATTCTGGACAGTTTCTGGCTGCTCAGGTCCCACTGGAGAGGCCTCATCAATATAGAAGCTAAATGAATCATGAGACCCTAAAGATAATACAAAAGAATAATTTGAAACAAAATCAGCAAGATTTGAACACCCATAAGTGATATCATGTACTCATCAAGATCACCTAACTATTCCATGAAAATGTGCTGAAATTCAAGTAATAGTACAATTTACTTAACTGTTTCATATTCAGGTAGATTGGTGGGAAAGTCTGTAATTCATACAGTTAATAAAAGGAATAAAACCGCATTTGTGGTTAAAAAGAAGATAAATATGAATATTTTAAAAGACAGTTGCAATATACGTCACAATATTTTCTTTGATTATATCAGGATGAATGGATGTGTAATATAGATATAAGATGCTAGTAGTATCTCTCTCTCTCTCTCTCTCTCTCTCTCTCTCTCTCTCTCTCTCTTTCTCTCTCTCTCTCTTTCTCCCTCCTTCCCTCTTTTTCGCTCTCCAGGGTTGTTGTGAAAATAAGATTGGAATAGGTAATACTTCTATACCATCTTGAACTTTTAGACATGCATGCAATGAAATAAGGAATAAACAAACCAAAGAGGTAAATTACTTGGCACCGTATGAAAAATTTGCAGAACAAAGAATGATATTAATAGAGAAGATTGACTAGATGGAAAAAAATGTCTGAACTGATTTCTTAGCTACTACTTCATGTTCTCAAATCATAACTGCAGAAACTCTCCTGGGTTATGGCAAAGACTATGACTCAGCACTGACAATTGTTTGATTTTCATCCATAAATCCTAGGTGAGATTGACTAGCTCTTGTTTGATCCATTAGTTATACAGGAAGTATATGGGACTGATATCCCTCAGTGTGAATGAAGGAAACAAATGATACACCAAAGTGCATAACCTCAGCACTTGTTTAAAAGGGATTAATTATAAACTTCTGAGGCAACAAGTAGTTATTCATTACAACATCTGAGAAACAGATGGCTTTGCTGAGATCCTAGATTAGTGAACAGGTGAACAGAAGGAATATACTGCTGCTACCTCAGTCTCACAGAACGAGATCTATGAATAGTGTATAACGTTGGTACTATCCTGCAATTTATTATCCATTCTTTTACTCTGTTGTCCATGTTGAAGTAAGTGCCTGATGAATCTATCAAATCTGGACCAGGCACAACATCTTAAGAGTACACAATGACTATAAAGTTGGGCATTAACCACCAAGTATGCTGGAAATGTTTAGAATTAGAGCTCAACACATTTAAATGTTAGCAGCTTGGTGAAGGCAACCTTACAACTATCATATACGAAAATATACACCCACAGTGCATTAGCAGTAGATATACTACCACACCATCTGAATATGGAAAAATAAAATATCTCAATAACTTGGCAAAATTGAGGGACACGGTGGCTCAATGGCTAAGATGCTGAGCTAGTCGATCGAAAGGTCAGCAGTTCAGCAATTCGAATCCCTAGTGCCACATAACGGGGTGAGCTCCTGTTACCTGTCCCAGCTTCTGCCAACCGAGCAGTTCGAAAGCACCTAAAAAATGCAAGTTGAAAAAATAGGGACCACCTTTGGTGGGAAGGTAACAGCATTCCGTGCGCCTCTGGCATTTAGTCATGCCGGCCACATGACCATGGAGATGTCTTCGGACAGCGCTGGCTCTTCAGCTTTGAAACGGAGATGAGCACCGCCCCCTAGAGTCAGGTATGACTAGCACATATGTGCAAGGGGAACCTTTACCTATGCCAAAGAATGAAGGAAATGTAGAATTATATACCTACTCTGAATAGGGTAAAAAGCATTCTCTCGCTCCTATTGAAAGTTCAGCCCCACTTCTCTTTCCTGGGGACATTAACATGATCTCCTCCTGTTCCTTTTTTTTCTTTTCCTCCTCTTTGGTAACACAAAAGAGTATCTGTTTGCTAGTACATCACAAACTGAAGGAAATACAAACATGAGCAGTTTGGGGGGACTTAAATAACAGGGAGGGCATACTCTCTTTTAACTGCAGCATTTTCCTTGTGGGGGAGGGAGCAGAGAGGGGAAGCAAGGGGAATCACTGGAACATCATTTCAAGCCTTGCCCTGAGCCTGGCTCTTGTTCCACAATGGTCCTAAGCTCTTGGTAATTAGTCTTGATTGCAGCCAAGGTTTATCAGAGATCTCTGAGACAAAATCTAGAATAGGATATCAGACTACCAAAGATCTAACTCCAGGGGAAAATAATTGCAGATCACTGGCAGCAAATGAAATTTTGGTTCTCATTTCTTCCAAGCCAAAAAAAAAAACCAAAAACCTCAAGACAGATATTTTCATTATGCCAGATTCTGTTTCAATTTTAATATCTCTCATCACTGTGCTCATGGCTCTATGCTTCATTTACTTCTATGCTGGAGAAGCTTCCATCCTTACTACCAATATAAGTTCCTCAAGAGCTAGGATAAGATTAATAGTATTTCTACCAGTAAAAAAGATTTTATTTTTTCCTCCTAAGGATTTCATTAAGAGTAGAGATGTGAATCCCATAACTCATTCTAGGTTGGGGGGACATTATCTAAATTAGGTAACCACTAAGCAGATAAGAAGCAAGACAAGCAGCATTCCTAAGCAGTGGGGGGGGGACGATCAGGGACAATGGGACCCCTTTCCATCTGGGTTTAGCTTCCTATAGTTTCTTGGGGAAAAGCATTTTCCTTCCTTCTGCTTAGATGTCCAGGTGGCAAGAGTCAGCATTCCAGCATATGCCCAGCCCACACTTGTGGAGTGCATTATTAGGTGCTTTTCTGAAGCCCAGGCTGCTATTCCTTTCTCTTTCTATGTATACTTCATGCCCCATCACACTAAAGGCTAAGCATGGAGGGATCATTCTTTACACAGTGCCCAGGTGGATGTGAAAGATGCTACATGGCTACTCTCATCTGTTTAGATCTTGGAGAACAAATAAAAGATTAGACCAAAGGTTAGACCAGGGGTGTCCAAACTTGGTCCCTTTAAGACTTTGGACTTCAACTCCCAGAGTCCTCAGCCAGCAAAGCTGGCTGAGGAACTCTGGGAGTTGAAGTCCAAAAGTCTTAAAGGGACCAAGTTTGGACACCCCTGGGTTAGACCAAACCAGAGAAACATCCATGCTATGTCACCAAACTTGAATTCCCAGCATCCTTCATCACTGGGCTTACTGACTAAGGTTTTTTTTTATTTATTTTTATTTATTTGTCAAGCATATATAAGATAACAGATAAAAGTATAAACATAATTTGAATACATGAAAAGGATACGTGTAAAAAGGGATATTAGGACAGAGACGGTAGGCACGCTGGTGTGCTTATGCACGCCCCTTACAGACCTCTTAGGAATGGGGTGAGGTCAATAGTAGACAGTCTAAGGTTAAAGTTTTGGGGGTTTGGGGAAGAAACCACAGAATCAGGTAGTGCATTCCAGGCACTGACCACTCTGTTACTGAAGTCATATTTTCTGCAATCGAGTTTGGAGCGGTCTACTTTGAGTTTGTACCTATTGTTTGCTGGTGTATTGTTGTGGTTGAAGCTAAAGTAGTCATTGACAGGTAGGACATTGTGGTAGATAATTTTATGTACTATGCTTAGGTCAGACCAAAGATGGCGAAGTTCTAAGTTGTCTAAGCCCAAAATTTCAAGTCTGGTGGCGCAAGGGATTCTATTGCAAGCAGAGTAGTGGAGGACTCTTCTCGTGAAATATCTCTGGACTCTCTCAATTGTACTAACGTCCGATATGCAGTGCGGGTTCCAGACAGGTTGCTAGGAGTTGCCTTCTCTCTCCATGAAAGCAACCTTCCTTGGTATAAAGGTCTAAAAGAGATTTTTGGCTCTGCGCATGCGCAAGATGGCGCTGCACTGAAGACTGAGCTCTGGCGTTTAAACGGCCTCCATGGATGGCGATGCCTGGGCCGCTCGCCTAGCTGCCTGCCTTTCCCGGTCTGGAGTATCATCTTTCGGGCAGCCGTGGGAGAGGTCTTTGGACCTTTTAGCACCCGCGGCTGCTGAGAACGGGACCGGGAAGGCGAGCGGTGGATTGCGGCGGCCAAGTTTCTCAGGCCTGGAGGTGAGGCGATGAGTCAGCTTTTCCTGGCTGGTCGTTTCGGCCGTTTTTCGGCCGTTTTTCCCGGCCTGGTCTTCGGTTTGCTCCTTTATCTTCCCTGCTTCGTTTTGGTCGATCTGGATTGCGGGGATGTTTCATCTGTTCCATCTGCCACGATGTCTTCACTTGTTCCATCTGTCACGATGTCTTGGCTTTTCCGGCTTTTTTCCTGCTGCCATATTCGAACTTGGCGTCCTTCACATCCTCCGGCCTCTCGGAGAGGTTTCAGCCCTTTGGATGGGCCTGGCCACTTGGAGGGAGAGGTTTGGAGAGATCTGGCTCTCGAAATGGTTGGATGTACTAGGGGGGTGATAGAGATGGAGGTGACCCCCTGGACGGTATTTGCTGGCTATTTTTGGAGGCGGATGTTGGAGGACTGCGGGGAGGCAACGGAGGCATTACCGATTTGTCCCCATCTAGTCATCCCGCGACTGTTGTAGTACCATCTTCGTCCCTTCCCGGCCTGTTGGGATCTTTATGGCCGTTGTTGGTCCTGTTTGGACTAATTTGGGAGTACGTAGGAGACCTGTTTGGGGACAGAGGAGGACATAGTTCGCGACCGAAGCACCCCACCCCCTGTTCCATGATGTTTGGACGAGGATTGGACAGATTACCATCTAGACTGTCCTCTTGTTTTCCATTCTATACCCGTCCTTATTCTGGATTATCATCATATTTTAACATCTTATCCATTCGGAGATGGAGCCTTTTTATCGCCGATTTTTATCTCTTCAGCTTTTTATCTTCAGTCGTTATGCGCTATTCGTCTTGTGAACTCTTGCGCCTGCGAGGTGCCCCCGCCTCGCAGGAATGGCCCGCTTCATTACCAAGGGCCGGCCTCAATGACGGGTCTTGGGACCCACAGAGGTGGCATGCGAAGAGAAAGAGCCTTTGGGGTTTTTTAGATAGGGCATTTTTAAGGGGTGGGAGGGTTAGGGCAGGTGCTGGGGGTAGCCCATCGGGAGGGAAACCAGTTCCTGCGCGTGCTCGCAGCGGTTATTTAACGGGTTCGGAGGTTATGGGGGGGATGCGTTCCTTTTTATGAGGGTGGTTCTATTTACACGGTAAGTGGGAGGGGCAGATATGGTGGAAGGGGGGGATCGTATCGGTTTAGGGGGGCGCGTGCTCGATGCTTGCAGGCGATCGCGCGCCCTGATCCCTCTGACTTCTCCCGTTTCCCGGATGGTCAAGACCCTCAGAGCCTGGGCCTTCGGCTTATGTTATGCAACGCACGGTCCGTGGTCAATAAGGCCTCCCTAATACATGATCTTATTCAGGGGGGTGCCACGGATCTTATAGGCGTTACGGAAACCTGGTTGGGCACTGAAGGGGACGTGCCCCTTGTTGAAATGTGCCCACTGGGCTTCCGTGCATTCCATCAGCCGAGGGCTCAGGGTAGGGGTGGGGGGATTGTTATTAGAGAGAGTCTAGTCATTGAACCTTTGTAATGGTCAGACCACTCTCTCCTTCGTCTGGACTTTCGGACCGCCACTCAACACCGCAGGGAGACGGGACCAATACGTTGGTTCCGTCCCAGGCGACCGATGGACCCAGAGAGGTTCCTGATGGAGCTTGGGCCGTTCCCTGGCAACCTGGCCCACGACTTGGCTGAGGAGCTTGTTGTGGCCTGGGAACAGGCCGCGGTGGGCGCTTTGGATCGAGTCGTGCCTTTGTGGCCTCTGACCCGGCGTAGGTCTCAACCAGCTCCTTGGTTTTCCGAGGAGCTGAGGGAGATGAAGCACCGGAGAAGACGCCTAGAGAGCGCGTGGAGGTCTAGCCGTTCCGAGGCTGACCGAACACTAGTTAGGTCTTTCACTCAGACCTATCTGGTGGCATTGAGGGAGGCCAAGCGGGCCTATGTCTCTACCCTCATTGCATCAGCAGAGAACCGCCCAGCCTCCCTGTTTAGGGTGACTCGCTCCCTCCTTCATCAGGAGGGTGGCAATGATCCCTTACAGGGTTGTGCTGAGGATTTCAGCAGGTATCTGTTCGACAAAATCGCTCAGCTTCGGGACGGTTTGGACCAAAATTGGGTAGTTCCGGGCGAGGAGACGGAGGCTAGTCTTGTTGAGACCATCTGGGAGGAGTTTGATCCTGTGGCTCCCGAGGACATGGACAGGTTGCTGGGGCGGCTGAATGCCACCACATGTTTATTGGACCCATGTCCCTCCTGGCTGGTGCTGGCCACCCGGGAGGTTACACGAGGCTGGTTCCAGGGGATTGTCAACGCTTCTTTGAGGGAGGGTGTTGTTCCCACCGCCTTGAAAGAGGCGGTGGTGAGGCCTCTCCTCAAGAAACCTTCCCTGGACCCAGCTGTTTTGGGCAACTACCGTCCAGTCTCCAACCTTCGCTTCGTGGCGAAGGTTGTTGAGAGTGTGGTGGCACATCAGTTACCCCAGTACCTGGATGAATCTGTCTATCTAGACCCGTTCCAGTCCGGCTTCCGACCCGGGTATAGCACGGAGACAGCTTTGGTCGCATTGGTGGATGACCTCTGGAGGGCCCGGGATAGGGGTTATTCCTCTGCCCTGGTTCTCCTAGATCTCTCAGCGGCTTTTGATACCATCGACCATGGTATCCTGCTGCGACGGTTGGAGGGACTGGGAGTGGGAGGCACCATGTTTCGGTGGTTCTCATCCTATCTCTCTGACCGATCGCAGACGGTGTTGGCAGGGGGGCAGAGATCGACCTTGAGGCGCCTCCTTTGTGGGGTGCCACAGGGGTCGGTTCTCTCGCCTCTCCTGTTCAACATCTACATAAAGCCGCTGGGTGAGGTCATCAGTGGTTTTGGGGTGAGTTACCAACTGTACGCGGATGACACCCAGCTGTACATTTCCACCCCTGACCACCCCAATGAAGCTGTCGAAGTGCTGTCTCGGTGTTTGGAAGCCGTACGGGTCTGGATGGGGAGAAACAGGCTCAAGCTCAACCCCTCCAAGACTGAGTGGCTGTGGATGCCGGCATCCCGGTACAGTCAGCTGCAACCGCGGCTGACTGTTGGGGGTGAGTCATTGGCCCCGATGGAGAGGGTGCGCAATCTGGGTGTTCTCCTGGATGGACGGTTGTCTTTTGAAGAACACTTAGCGACCGTCTCCAGGAGAGCTTTTTACCAGGTTCGCCTGGTCCGCCAGTTGCGCCCCTTTCTAGACCGGGATGCCTTATGCACGGTCACTCATGCCCTCGTCACTTCGCGCCTGGACTACTGCAATGCTCTCTACATGGGGCTCCCCTTGAGGTGCACCCGGAGACTACAGTTGGTTCAGAATGCGGCCGCGCGGGTGATAGAGGGAGCCACTCGTGGCTCCCATATAACACCGATCCTGCGCAGGCTGCACTGGCTACCTGTGGTTTTCCGAGTGCACTTCAAGGTGTTGGTTACCACCTTTAAAGCGCTCCATGGCATAGGACCGGGATATCTTCGGGACCGCCTTCTGTTACCACATGCCTCCCACCGGCTGGTATGCTCCCATAGAGAGGGTCTTCTCAGGGTGCTGTCAGCCAAACAGTGTAGGCTGGCGACCCCCAGGGGGAGAGCCTTCTCTGTGGGCGCACCTACCCTCTGGAATGAGCTTCCCCCAGGACTTCGACAACTTCCTGACCTCCAGACCTTTCGCCGCAAGCTGAAGACATATCTATTCTTTCGAGCAGGACTGGTTTAAATAGGGTTTTTAAATATGGATTTTATTGGGGTTTATTTTTTATATTTTGTATGGTATTTTAAATTTAGGCTATTTTGAATAAGTTTTTTAAAATGTGTTTTATTGTAATATATTGTATTATTTTATTTGCCTGTTCACCGCCCTGAGTCCTTCGGGAGAAGGGCGGTATACAAATTAAATTATTATTATTATCATCATCATCATCATCATTATTATTATTATTATTATTATTATTATTATTATTATTATTATTATTATTATTATTATTATTATTATTAGAGCCGAGGGAGACCACTGTACCTCAGATTGCCGGGTGTGAATCCCTCTTTGTGAGATGGGGTCATAGGTGTCAGATGGGCTTGTTTGTCGCGTACCTGGCTCCTTGCTGCGTGACAGCTGCCCTGCCCGAGCTCCTGGAGGTGCTTGCTGGGGTGGTAATAGAGACCCCCAGACTTTTAGTCATGGGGGACTTTAACTTGCCATCTTCTGGTTCGTCATCAACAGCAGCTCGGGAGTTCATGGCTTCCATGACGGCCTTGGACCTGACCCAAGTAGTGGATGGCCCCACTCACATCAGGGGAGGCACACTGGACCTGATTTTTATCTCTGGTCAGTGGTTGAAGGATCTGGACTTGAGGGATGTAGTCACAGAACCTTTGTCATGGTCAGATCACTCTCTCCTTCGCCTGGACTTTCTGACTGCCACTCAACACCGCAGGGAGACGGAACCAATACGTTGGTTCCGTCCCAGGCGCCTGATGGACCCGGAGAGGTTCCGGACGGAGCTTGGGCCATTTCCTGAGGGTCTGGCTCACGGCACGGCTGAGGAACTAGTCGCGGCCTGGGAATGGGCTGCGGCTGGGGCTTTAGACCGTGTCGTGCCTCTGCGGCCTCTGACCCGGCGTAGATCCCAACCGGTTCCTTGGTTCTCCGAGGAGCTGAGGGGGATGAAACGCCGGAGAAGATGCCTAGAGAGTTCCTTGAGGTCTAGCCGTTCAGAGGCTGATTGGACACTAGTTAGGTCCTATAGTAGGACCTACCTAATGGCACTGAGGGAAGCAAGACGTTGCTACGCCTCCTCCCTCATTGCGTCGGCAGATAACCGCCCAGCTGCCCTGTTTCGGGTGACTCATTCCCTCCTTCACCAGGGGGAGCGGGATGACCCGTTGCAGGGACATGCTGAGGAGTTTAACGGTTATCTATACGATAAAATCGTTCAGCTTTGGGACGGTCTGGACCAAAATTGCGGCGATTCAGATGGGGCATCTGAGGGCGGTCTTGTGGACATTGTTTGGGATGAGTTTGACCCTGTGGCTCCCGAGGACATGGACAGGTTGCTGGGTAGGTTGAATGCCACCACGTGTTTACTGGACCCGTGCCCCTCCTGGTTGGTACTGGCCATTCAGGAGGTGACACGAGGCTGGCTCCAGGCAATTACGAGTGCTTCTTTGTTGGAGGGAGTCTTTCCGGCCGCCTTGAAAGAGGCGGTGGTGAGGCCCCTCCTCAAGAAGCCTTCCCTGGACCCGGCTGTTTTAGGTAATTATAGTCCAGTCTCCAACCTTCGCTTCGCGGCAAAGGTTGTAGAGAGTATGGTGGCATGTCAGTTTCCCCGGCACCTGGATGAAACTGTCTATCTAGACCCGTTCCAGTCCGGTTTCCGGCCCGGATACAGCACTGAGACGGCTTTGGTCGCGTTGGTGGATGATCTCTGGAGGGCCAGGGATAGGGGTTGTTCCTCTGCCCTGGTCCTATTAGACCTCTCAGCGGCTTTTGATACCATCGACCATGGTATCCTGCTGCGCCGGTTGGAGGGATTGGGAGTGGGAGGCACCGTTTATCGGTGGTTCTCCTCCTATCTCTCCAGTCGGTCGCAGACGGTGTTGACAGGGGGGCAGAGGTCGGCCCCGAGGCGCCTCACTTGTGGGGTGCCGCAGGGGTCGATTCTCTCGCCCCTTCTGTTCAACATCTATATGAAGCCGTTGGGTGAGATCATCAGTGGCTTCGGTGTGAGGTACCAGCTGTATGCTGATGACACTCAGCTGTACTTTTCCACACCGGGCCACCCCAACGAAGCTATCGAAGTGCTGTCCCGGTGTTTGGAAGCCGTACGGGTCTGGATGGGGAGAAACAGGCTCAAGCTCAATCCCTCCAAGACAGAGTGGCTGTGGATGCCGGCATCCCGGTACAGTCAGCTGAGTCCGCAGCTGACTGTTGGGGGCAAGTCATTGGCCCCGATGGAGAGGGTGCGCAACTTGGGCATCCTCCTGGATGAACGGCTGTCTTTTGAAGATCATTTGACAGCCGTCTCCAGGAGAGCTTTTTACCAGGTTCGCTTGGTTCACCAGTTGCGCCCCTTTCTAGACCGGGATGCCCTATGCACGGTCACTCACGCCCTCGTGACGTCTTGTCTGGATTACTGCAATGCTCTCTACATGGGGCTCCCCTTGAGGGGCACCCGGAGGCTTCAGTTAGTTCAGAATGCGGCTGCGCGGGTGATAGAGGGAGCCCCTCGTGGCTCCCATGTGACACCTCTCCTGCGCAGTCTGCACTGGCTACCTGTGGCCTTCCGGGTGCGCTTCAAGGTTTTAGTAACTATTTTTAAAGCGCTCCATGGCATAGGGCCGGGCTACTTACGGGACCGCCTGCTGCTACCAAATACCTCTCACCGACCCGTGCGCTCTCACAGAGAGGGACTCCTTAGGGTGCCGTCGGCCAGGCAGTGCCGTTTGGCGACACCCAGGGGAAGGGCCTTCTCTGCGGGGGCTCCCACCCTCTGGAACGAACTCCCCCCAGGACTTCGTCAACTTCCGGACCTCCGAACCTTCTGCCACGAGCTTAAAACACATCTATTCATCTGCGCAGGACTGGACTAGATTTTAAATTTATATTGGTTTTAATGGGTTTTATTATTTATATTGTTCTTTTTAACAAATTTGGCTATGTAGAATAAGTTTTTTAATTGTTATTTTATTTTGTATTTATATGTACCTTTTTATCTGCCTGTGAACCGCCCTGAGTCCCTAGGGAGATAGGGCGGTATATAAATGTGATAAATAAAAAAATAAAAACCTTTCCTCTGGTGAGGGGATTTAGCAGCAAATGCGGCTCTTGGACTGAAGAAAAGGTTGAATGACATTCTCTTAGAACCGAGCAAGGCCCTATCTGGGATTCTGAACACACGCACAACACTCATGCATACAAATATTGCTTTCCACATCAAAAGCATATTGTCTGATCCATGCTAGTCTGAAAACCACTTGAAATAATTTATGTTACACAATTACTTTCAACAAGTAACAACAAAAGAAAATAGAACAGAGAATGGGCTCTCTCTTTCCAACCATTTTTCCCTTCATTTTATCAAGTTATATGCAACCCATTGGTTATATTATTTCTATTTGACTCCAAAAGAGAAAGCATTCCAAATATTGAATATTGACAATATTTACAAGCAATAGCAATTCTAAGAGACTTTGGGCTGGAACAGCGAACCAAACTGTAAATGCGAAAGACAATAGAAAAGAATTAAAACCCTATAATCATAGGTGACCAAATCAAGCAGAGGCTGAAAGTATACTGGAATAATTGTGCTTTAATGTTGTGAAGGACAATCCATGGAATGGAAGCCACCATTGAGCAGTCTAGTTGCCTCATCTACTTTTGTTAGATGACTGGACAAGCAGATTCATTTCTGGCAATTCCTAAGCAACTTGGCTTTAGGTAGGATTTCTCTAAATCAGTGTCTTTCAAACTTGACAAGTTTAAGATGTGTGGACTTCAGTTCCCAGAATTCCCCAGCTTCAAAAACACTGCTCTGAATTAATGCTCTGTTGATTCTTCCAAGCATAAACTAAGGGAAAAGGATAAAAGGAAGACACAACCTTGGACTGTAATCGTGTTTCTATGAACAGTAATGACCTTATTCTACAAATCCAAGTATTTCAGTCTCTCTTGAAGAACAGTGATAAATATGGAATCCTGTCATGTAGAACTCCTTGATCAAATTGATCCAGAAGATTTCACCTTCATGTCTGACATGTAGGACCAAATGTATCTTTGCAATAAATCCAGTAACAAAACAGGAAAGGCTGTTGTAAATGGGGACCAAACCCATTTACTGCAATTTATTTTTATTTCTTTCAGTTGCTTTGTCCTCTTTTAAGTGATTCATAAGGATATATACAAGACAAGACTTTTTATGGTGCAAATGGCATTTAAATTGAATCAGCTATCAGTCAAATGGAAGCATTTATTTCAATGTGTCTATTTGCTCAGCATAAAATGTTTTGCACTGCATCATCAAAACAAAAATAAATCAATGGTTAAAAGCTCATTATTTCTCCCAAATCACATATAAGAAAGAGCAGTGATCTACAGCTAAGCAGTTAATCTGTTTGGAGCTGCCAGTGTTGAACTGTGGGGGTTTTAAAAACTCATTTTTCAAGTAAAGAATAGAAGATTTTGAAAAAAATAGCTTTGATGGAAGTCATCCTTTCAGGAAACATTAATTTGAAACTTCCAGGTAGCGATAAATTTATAACCCAAAATTTATCACAAAAGTAGACTACTTCCCAAACTCCTTAAACATAATTTCAAGTTTTGTGAGCTGGGGGAAAAAATCAAGTACTTTACTGATTCTATAACCCCTTTAACCGATTCTCCTATGTGTTGGAAAGAAAATTAAACCAGAATTTCATTTCACTTTGGCAAAATTTGTTGATCCATTGCTCTCACTGGAATCCTGGATGTCTCCAATAGTTAAGAGTGGCTATTCCAACTTATTTTCCAGCAATCATATTATTTATATCTTGCATCTAAAATTGCCCAAAGTGTTCTATGGTATGGTGCAGAATGTCACAGTAAACATGCTGGCTAGGCTCAATTATGCTAAATCTGGATTAGCAAATCATATTGTTATTTTCCTTTGGATAAAACCATGGCTAGATTCCCACAACAGGCTGAAACTCAGAGTAGCCAGCCCTGTTTAGCCAAGATTGACACAAGTTTCTCATTTACTCCTTTCCTAGAATTGGTATGTAAGTATAAACTATACATAAGGTTAGAAAAGAATATCCAAATCCAGACCTCCAAAGAGATTTGTAGCCTTTCCGTGGAACTTGTTTCATTAGACTTTGAAAATGTTACAGGTTCCCAGTACAAGAAATTATATGTAGTTCAAGTTTGAACCGGTGGGTTCTTGGTGCTCTCTGGACCTGATTGTTTTCTTGCAGATGTTTCAATAAAATGTTACCTAGCCTGGTAATGAAATGTTTACAAGAAACAATCAAGCTCAGACAGCATCAAGAGCCCAGCTGTAAATGTTATTAAGGAATGGATTTAGGAATGGATTTCTAAAACATTAGGAGTCTGGCCCTTCAAAACAACTTTTCCATGACCATTAATTAACATTATAATACTGAAGCCTCATAGACTTTTATATCCACCTCAGTTCAGTGCTTTGCCTTCTGGTACTGTTATTATATAGATATCAAAATGTTCCTGATTCATGTATTTGTTCAACCATGACCATCTCCATTGCCCCTTTTATAGGAATTGTTATACTTTACCTGTAGTACCCATTCTACAAGTTAATTCAAGGAGAAAGACTGAAATAGTTTAATGAAAATAGTTTAATGAAAAGAAAGACTAGGGGAGACATGATAGCAGTGTTCCAATATCTCAGGGGTTGCCACAAAGAAGAGGGAGTCAAACTATTCTCCAAAGCACCTGAGGGTAGAACAAGAAGCAATGGGTGGAAACTAATCAAGGAGAGAAGCAACTTAGAACTAAGGAGAAATTTCTTGACAGTTAGAACAATTAATCAGTGGAACAACTTGCCTGCAGAAGTTGTGAATGCTCCAACACTGGAAATTTTTAAGAAAATGTTGGATAACCATCTGTCTGAGATGGTGTAGGGTTTCCTGCCTGGGCAGGGGGTTGGACTAGAAGGCCTCCAAGGTCCCTTCCAACTCTGTTGTTGTTATTTTTTATTAAATGGATGCATTGTGTCTTCTATTGCATCAAGATTTGAGCACTTCTAGCTTCTGGAATTCTGCTTCATACTTTGATTGCTGATGGAAGTTTATATGAAACATGGCTAAATATATTAGTTCTTGATATAAAAATGTGACTATGTATGCATATACATTTGAGTATATAGATCCCAATGAAAGTTCCATCCCCCCTCCCCCCCAACCAGTCAGAACTGAAGAAGCTTGTCAAGGAAACCCCAATATGACAGTCAGGGTTTTTGGAACCCTGACAAAGCTTCTTGGATGAGAAGCAAAACATCTTCCTCAAGGAAAAAACATAGTCCAGTTGCCTTTTGAAAAAGCACCTTTGAGACTACACCCAAGATTTGGGGATAGACAAGTTGTGCACAAAAGTGAAAAAAATATACTACTTTAGATAATCCATAATTCATATACTCTCAAACCCAAGACCAGAGATGACACTGCAAAATCCAATCAAGTCCAATCCTTCATTTGCTTACACCTAATGGACAGAATTCTTGTCCATTCTTGTCCTTCCTGCTAGATATACCTTGAAAGAGTCTAAGATATGAACCTTTACTCCCTGCCCCCATTCTGCTTGGGACTGCACAATCTCTTAATCCAGACCTCTCTTTGGTTTGAAGCTCCATGTTTGGGGAAAAAGCTCGATGTCATTTACTAGACCAATTCTCAAATACAGCTCATCTGTCTGGAACCCACACTACATATCAGACATTAATATAATTGAGAGAGTCCAGAGATATTTCACGAGAAGAGTCCTCCACTCCTCCACTCGCAACAGAATACCTTATTTTATTTATTTTATTTTTATTTATTTATTTTGTCACAACAGTATATATAAGCATAAGCATGAAAGTAACTATATAATATATAAGTATATATATATATAAGCATAAGCATGCAATAACTATATTAATTGGATATAATGAAAGAAAACAATAGGACAGGAACGGTAGGCATGTTTGTGCTCTTATGCACGCCCCTTACGGACCTCTTAGGAATGGGGTGAGGTCAATAGTAGACAGTTTTTGGTTAAAGCTTTGGGGATTTTGGGAAGAGACCACAGATAGGTAGTGTATTCCAAGAATTAACAACTCTGTTACAGAAGTTATATTTTCTGCAATCAAGATTGAAATGGTTAACATTAAGTTTAAATCTATTGTTTGCTCTTGTATTATGATTGAAGCTGAAGTAGTCTTTAACAGGAAGGACATTGCAATAGATGATTCTATGAGTTAAACACAGGTCCTGTCGAAGCCACCAGGCTTGAAATTTTGGGTTTAAACAACTTAGAACTATGGCGCCTTCAGTCTGACCTAAGCGTATTACATAAAATTATACACTACAATGTCAGTTTCAACCACAACAATACTCAAGCACACAATAGATACAAACTTAAGGTAAACCGTACCAAACTCGATTGCAGGAAATACGACTTCAGCTACAGAGTGGTCAATGCCTGGAATGCACTACCTGACTCTGTGGTTTCTTCCCCAAACCCCCAAAACTTTAACCTTAGACTGTCTACTGTTGACCTCTCCCCATTCCTAAGAGGTCTGTAAGGGGCATGCATAAGTGCACCTGCGTGTCTACCATCCCTATCCTAATGTCCTCTTTTATTTGTATCCATTTCATGTATTAATAACCATGTCTATATCTATGTCTGTTATCTAATACATGCTTGACTAAATAAATAAATAAATAAATAAATAAATAAATAAATAAATAAATAAATAAATAAATAAATAAAATGTTGCAAAAAGACCTTCCCCCCTCTGCTCCTTCAGGTGCACCTTTCCTCATATTAACTGCCATAACCCTTGAAACATGAACCTTATTCTTAGAAGAACAAATTACTTTGGCAATAGTTTGACCCACTAATTTAAACAACCAACCCAAAGTGTTTTTTAAAAAAACTACTGCTGAAAGTTTGAACTTTGGTTTGAGGCTGTTTGTTGGAGGGAATCCTGCCTGAACAAAATTATAGGCTCTTGGCTCACATTCTAACTTGCCAAAGATTGACCACACCTTTTAAAACTTTTTAACACCCACCCTGAAGACACTATTGGGCCGAAAGACATTAACAGAACTTGAGCGACCTGCAACTTGCTGTCCACGGCTGTTTTTTTTTTTCCTTTTTGCAATAATATTGAGCCTTTTGTTGACAAAGTACCTCTTTGACCAAAAAGGGGAAAAAATTCTTTATCGTTCTACCAGTCTTGAACAGCATTTCATTAAGTTAATAAATGTAACGTTTTCTAATTAAAAAGCAAGAAATGTATAAGGTATCACTTGCTTTTCTGTAAATATAATTATATTGAATAGATTTTGGCAGTGGTGATAGAAGAAAAATCTTCGGAGAGCAGTGCTCATGGTTACACAACTTAATTTTTAGAAAATGGTCTTCATGATAATTACTGGAGCTCATCCCCAAAGGAGGCCTTCTGGTTCTCTGGCTTCTTTCTTTTTCCTTTTCCTATTTTCTTCAGTACAATCTGTACTGTTGTTCCAAGGCAGATTTGGATGTGTATTTTTAGACTGTCTGTAGAATTTAAACTGTCTGCAGAATTTGTATGTCACTTTCCTCTGGTTTTTATGTGATAGGTTGTGTTAAAATTGGAAAACATTCCATAGCCAGTATGGATATTCTAAATTGAGAAAAACCTGAACCCCTCTTCTGAGATCTTTTGTCAAAAGCATGCCAACAGATCCACAAGTATGAAAAGAGGTTGGCATTTGTTTTGTTATAACAGTGTCTCAAGACGTTATTGCCAGATTTGGTCTTTCTTCTGACATTCCTGGGCCAGGGAGCAAAACTGCCTTGTAAATGTGGAAGGAGGGGAGGCTTTATGGAGATTAAAGAATATGTACTTGATGGAAATATGTAGAAACCATTACCTAGGTCAGGGGTGTCAAACTCAAAGCCTGCAGGCTGGAACTGGCCCATGGTGTGCTTAAATCTGGCCTGCGGGGCCAACCTGAAAATATCAAAGGACCGGCCCAAAACAGGCCATGGTGGGCCACGTGCAGCCCCTGTGCATCCCATTTTCGTCCTCCCCGGCCTCCAGCAGCACTCTGCTGACCAAAAACCAGGCCACACAGAGGCTCCACATGGCCCCCACATGGCCCATTTTCACACACACACACACACACACACACGTTCAGGCCAAAAACAGGGCAGAGGGGCTGTGGGTGGCCCCCCAGCACCCTGTTTTGGCTGGCAGGGTGCTGCAGGAGGCATCCATCCCATCTCCCCACACGCCTGCCAGCCTGTGGAGGAGAACTACAATGCTGATCCAGCTCTCGAAGAAATCCAGTTTGATACCCCTGACCTAGGTGAAGGTAGATAGCAATGAGCTGTAAGGAGGAGGAGGAGGAGATTACAGCAGTCAAGATTTATTTCAGTCCCACTAGGTAGACCAGACCAGGAAATCAATTCCTCAGAAAGACTAAAACTACATTTTTTGAGAATGGCTATAATAACAGAATTTGATTGTGTTGTAACGTCTCCCTCTTAGAGTTCAGTGAGTTATGGAAGTATCTGGCTAAACTGCTTTCAAACATAATCTTGTTTTGTTTCAGGCCTTTTGCCTAGGTAACAATTTCTCTAAGTCTCTGTCAAGGGTATGGGCATTCATATTCAGAAATGGGTTATATGAGGTACTCAATCTTATGCACATTTTTCTTGGATTCATCTCAATCTTCCCCAAGAAAATAGGCATCACATGTTTTGTAGTGCTGATTGGTAATGTTTTGTTCCAATATGAACCTGGGACAATAGGATCTAGGGATGCTTTTTACTAAAGATTGGACTGTTGTTTGTCAGAAATGGTGTAGGGTCTCCTGCTTGAGTGGGGAGTTGGACTAGATGACCTCCAAGATCCCTTCCGACTCTGTTAATCTGTTGGAATCTTTAAATTCTAAGCAGGGTTTTTTTTTCAATTATGGAAATAAATCAGGACTTGAAACAAACAATAAGAAATAAAGACTGTCCAGCATGATCATTTGTAGAGCACCACGTTAGCCAAAGCTGCCAGATATCTTCCATAACCTCACTCTTCCTGTTATAAATGACAAAGCAAAGGTATCACATGGCTGAGAATGGGTTTGAGTCGAGAGATTACTAATCCTAATCATTTACATTCCAGAGTTTACTTTCCTGAAATTTAGCCTAAATGGACAAATGGACAATGAAAACCTTGCTTCAATAAATTGGAAAGTTATCCTTGATGCCCACACACCATTCAATATATTGAAGCAATTAAAACGGTGATAACAAAGATCAGTAGCTTCACCACCACCCCATTCCCAATTGCCAAAGACTCCACCAAATGCTGCACTAATCTATGCCCCACCACCTAATGTAAAAACAAACTTCCTCCTCCTCCTCTTCCTCCACCTCTTCCGCCTCCCCCTCCTTCTCCCTTTCCTTCTCCTCCTCCTCTTCTTCTTCTTCCTCCTCCTCTTCTTCTTCCTCCTCCTCCTCCTCCTCTTCTTCTTCCTCCTCCTCTTCCTCCTCCTCTTCTCCTTCTCCTTCTCCTTCTTCTTTTATCTTTGAAAAATATAAATGCCTGATAGACCCCATCTATAGCTACAATAGATCAACTGTTCAATGGTGTCCTATAGGACGCCTTTACATTCATGCACAGGCATTTATAATACCCACCATTACTAGAGAGACAAGATGCATTAATGTCCTGCTCTGAGATTTATATTCCAACCCAAAGCCTACCAGACAAGATAAATGCTGAAGAAGAATGACAATTGCCCAGGGTATCTCACAGCAAAATGTATCCCTCCAAAATCATGAAGACAAGGACCCACTAGGGATACAAGGACGCTAATAAATGTTGATAATAGCTTCAGCATTTTGAGCTAGAATGGAGAATTTTCATTCAAACACTATATTCTGTCAGGGCTGAAATATTAGAGATGGTTTGCTATAGGAGGAAGAATACTCTTTTTTTCCCCTACTATTCAATCTCTAATCAAACTCTATCATATTCCTTAAATATTTCCCCTTTCTTTCCCTCTTCTTAGAACTCTTTCTGAGAGTTGATGAGGGTGTAAACTTTCAGCAGTTCCAAAAAGGTTCCACGCCCAGTTGCACTATTCAAGTGACCCTGAGGGCACAGGTAAACCTCCAAGTGATCTCAATGATTCTCAGAAAGCATGCTAATGACCAGATGCCTGCAAGGAATATAAATCCTTCCATTCCCCACCATTCACTCAGAACTGAAGAAGCTTATCGGATGAGAAGTGAAAGGTCTTCAAAGAACAAATAAAGAAAGTCCAATTGCCTCTTGAAAAAGCACCTTTGGATCAACCATGACCTGGATGACTGAGAATCTTCATAGATGATACTAAATTATTAGAGGAATTATTGAGTCTGTCATCTGCACCTCTATAACTGTCTGGTTTGGTTCTGCAACCCAACAAGACAGACACAGACTTCAGAGGACAATTAGAACTGCAAAAAAAAAAAAACAATTGCTACCAACCTGCCTTCCATTGAGGACCTGAATACTGCATGAGTCAAAAAGAGAGCTGTGAAAATATTTACAGATGCCTCGCATCCTGGACATAAACTGTTTCAACTCCTACCCTCAAAACGACGCTATAGAGCACTGCACACCAGAACAACTAGACACAAGGACAGTTTTTTCCCGAACGCCATCACTCTGCTAAACAAATAATTCCCTCAACACTGTCAAACTATTTACTAAATTGGCACTACTATTAATCTTCTCATCGTTCCTATCACCCAATTCCTCCCATTTATGACTGCATGACTGTAATTTTGTTGCTTGTATCCTTATGATTTATATTGTTACAATTTATATTGTTTCCTGATTGCTTATTTGTACCCTATGACTATCATTAAGTGTTGTACCTTACGATTCTTCATGAACATATCTTTTCTTTTATGTACACTGAGAGCATATTTACCAAGACAAATTTCTTGGTGTCCAATCGCACTTGGTCAATAAAAAATTCTGTTCTATTCTATTCTAAACTTGTTCAAGTACAGATAAAATACCATCCTACTACCAGTAAAGTTTTGCTGCACCACTAGGAAAAACTAGTTCCTTTCTTCATCTGTTCATCTCTTCACAGTGCCTGGCAAGACTCTATCTGTTGAGGAATTACATACTAAAAATTAATTTGATGGTTTTGGTTGTTTACCTTTGTATGTTCAAACTATCCACTCTGGTACATTAGTAGTTTCTCCGCTCTTCCATGTACATATGATGATGAAAATCATACATTCCTGTCACAACAAGTGCATCAGAGTTTTTCTCAGCAGTTATTCTAAAGTAGTGTGAATTAGGGGTAATTCAAGCATGCCAGTAACACAATGTACAAAATGGCTCCTTGCCAAGAGAAGAAGAAAAAGACTTTGTACAGAGTTTAATTTCTTATCGCTGTACTGGGATTCTTCCCACCCCACCCTCTCTTATCAGATCTCATTTTACAGTTGAAAGATAATGAGAAAACAAGAATTGCTTTGGTTTTTTGTTGTTGTTTATATCCTTTTATGTTCATTTGGAATGAAAGCTTTTGAAGCTTCAAAGAAGGAAAGTTGAATATTTATTTTTCAATATTTCCAACTAAATACACATGCTTTGTCCTAAGATGGATAGAATATTGCACACCCATTGTATCTGTTGGAGTAAACCAATTCCATAGAACAGCTGTGTCTAGATGTGAGGAGTGGTGCAGTGGAGCTATCGCCTCACAATCAGGAGGCTGTGAGTTCAATCCTAGGTAGCAGCAGATATTTGTCTCTCTGAGCACAATGAGTATATATCAGCTGCGAACTCTGCATTGGTGACAGGAAAGGCATCCAGCCAGTAAACATTCAGCTCCATTCAATTGCCCCAACTCCATCCGGATGCAAGGGATTACGGGGTTATTAAAAGACCAAAAAAAACCTGTGTTTAGATCTGAGGCTCTCAAGTTGCCACAATAAGCCCACTGAAGAACTTCTATGCAAAAAAATTCACACAAGCAATTGTTTATGCCCCTGAATCCTATATACACATTTTAAAAAATGAAAAAAAGCAAGCATTGAAGCTTTTCCCAGACTCTAGGCTGTAGATATTATGGCAACTTTGTGTTTGAATGTTCTTTCTGTGTGAGTGTACATATGGTATCTGCACACAGATTGTTTTCCTGAACACAGATGAAAAACAAGCAAAATACCATATTTTTTGGAGTACAAGACACACCTTAGTTTTTGGGGAGGAAAATAAGAAAAAAGCTGATTGGCAGGTGGATTGTCCTCCCAAAATACCCCCAATCAACTGTTCCCAGAGGTGAATTTTAGCAACAGGTTCCTTGGTTGTGAGCTCTGTGCCTTGCTTTTTTTGGCTTTTTTTTCCTGCCTCTGAAATTCTGCCTCTGAAAGCCTCCTAAACAGAGCTTCAGAAAAAAAGCCTTTGAAGCTCTGTTTGGGAGCTTCTTTTCTGAAGCTCTATTTGGGGTCTTTTTTTCTGAAGCTCCGTTTGGAGCTTTTTTTCTAAGCTCCGTTTCTGATGCTTTTTTCAGCCTCTGAAACCTCCATTTGAGAAGCTGGGCGGGGCTACATTCAGAGTATAAGATGCACCCAGATTTTCACCCTGTTTTTTGGGGGGGAAAGGTGCATCTTATACTCTGAAAAATACGGTACTTGGGTGAACCCTTTATCCTAATATCTCGACTTTCTACATTCCTAGAAATTTACTTTCTACTCAGAAGATGAGAGGGGGTGGACAATATCCCCCATTCTGTAAACCAGGGCTGTCAAACTCCCGGCCCATGGGCCAGATATATCACATGCTGGCCATGCCCTCGCCCAGTTTAGTGAAGGGGGAGAAAGTCCCAATACATCATGTGATGCCGCAGTGACAATGTGAGTTTGACACCCCTGCTCTAAACAGACAAAATTCAGGAACTTTGGAAACATTTGATTGCACTAATTCTATAAAAGCAAAGAGCGAGAAGTTTTATTCCCCTGTATTCAATGTAATCATCATTGAAGACCTGCAGAAGTCAAATAGATCATCATGCTTCCTTGCAAAAGGAATTCAGAGGTAAGGATGACAAAAATAATTACTATTTTCTCTGAAAGTATATTCATTGTCTGGAGTAGCGTCATTCACTTGGCAGGCAGAATTTCATTTGCTGATAAATAATCATAATTTTGTTATGCTGTGACTGACTTTCATAGTCACTAAGATTACTGTGCTATAATTATCTAACTGCAGTGTTTTATCCAACTCAGTTTGCATATGCTCTTTACATTTATTAGGAAAGATGGATGAATATTTGCATAATGCAGTCTGCTTTTGCGCTATGTGAAATATGTTTATATGCCATAAATCATTTATCTCCAGGTTCCCAATAATGAGTCCTATGTCCAGGATGCTCTCTCAGGGATTTTTCAGTATTTGAAGACAATGTTAATCATGAATATACCATTAAAATTGGCTTGCAAATTGTCAAACAAAAGAAGGAAACAAGCACTAAGTAAAGGAACCAAAAGGTTAGAAATTCTAAAGATTTCTAAAAATTAAAGTCTCTTCTATTTGCATCACTAGATCAATGCTTGACCATTGTAGCTTTCTGTTATTCTAAAACAGGGGTATCAAACTCAATTTCATTGAGGGCTGTGTTGTGCCTGACCTCAGAGGACCTGGGTGGGCATTGCCAGCTCCATGTTACTCATGTCAGGGGCGCCTGTGGTGGCCCGAGCATTCTGCCAGAGAAAATGGGCTTCCGGTCCTTCACTGTTTTCAGGTCAGTCCCGTGGGCCAGATTTAAGGACCCCGGGGGCCAGATGTGGCCCACGGGCCTTGAGTTTGACACCCCTGTTCTAAAAGATGTCTTCCTAACTCAGAAGACAAATGTATTAACAGTTTGGAAAAACCCTACAGCTTGCAAAAGCAAAACATGAAAGAAAAAACAAAGAGGTAATAATATCATCTCAGGTTGGGCTAGTAATAATGTAAGTTCAGAAGCCATGGAATACCATTGAGAGAAAATGGTGGGAAAGAGAAATGGATTGTGAACAGCTTCAGTCCATATTGTAACATTTGCAGGGTCTACGTGTCTTAGTATGAGCATGTATATCCTCTGCCACATGTCTAACCTCTTTTTCTAGGGGGGAAAAAAGAGAAAAGGCCAAGATTCTGCACTATAAGAACAAAATGTTCACTCTTCCTGTATCGTACAGTACAGCTCTAACTTCTATCCATCTCAGAACTGTGGCTGTACTCAACACAATATTTAAATTGCTTTGCTGTTTACCATAAAAATGACCATCAGAACATTGACTGTACACGCTGCTAGTCTGAACACTGCACCAAGAACATGACACATGAATTGATGTGTCAGCTAGAAGATGTTGTTAACTTAGCAATATCTGCCTACTGAATCAAAAGTACTAGCAGATTTGACTGGATAACATGGTGTCTGTCCTTCTGTCTGAAAGTGGAGCAAAAGACACAAGGGTTCTTGCAGAATGTGGCCTGTTAGTATAAAATAGAACATGTCAGGTGTTCAAATTCACTGTTTTGAAAGCAAAGAGAGTTGTTGTTACAGAATCAAAAAGCCAGGAAAATGTGCTGTTTTCATGATCTACCCAAGTCTGGATACTTCATACACAAGGATGTACAACTGGTAGAAAAATATACACCACAATTGTTATTCACAGTAGGCTTTACTGCACAGTAGTTAGTCCCATTCTCAAGAATTTTTGATTTGGCATAAAAATGTACAGTGTATTAGTCATCCTTTGACTAATTGCAAGAGCATTTCAAGGATATCTCTTCCTTATAACTACCAGCCTTAAGTGTTGATAGAGATACCCATTATTATCATCAGGATATGTGCCCTAGTAATCCCAACCCCATATCCACACCAGACATTATTTATTTCAGAACTTGAAGCTCCTCCTCTGCAACTCTGGCTCATTCATCTATCCCAGGAGTCAGCAACCCGCGGCTCTGGAGCCGCATGTGGCTCTTTCATCCCTCTGCTGCGGCTCCCTGTCACCAGTCAGCTCTACAATTGATACGGCTTTCGGTTAGGACAGGTAGAGAAAAAAGGATGCCATGCTAGGAGGAGACTCTATGGTGGGGAAACTGGACTTCTGATCGGCTCCAGAATTGAATGGGGGTGGGGGCTTCCGGTTAGGACCTTTGTGGCTCTTTGAGTGTTTAAGGTTGCCGACCCCTGATCTATCCAATCTGGATTTCTAAGGAAGCTCTACTATTATCCCCTCATTCCAAAGTGAAGCAGAATTTAACCTTTCACAGAAGTCCAATACAT
Source organism: Ahaetulla prasina (assembly GCF_028640845.1). Lineage (NCBI taxonomy): Eukaryota > Metazoa > Chordata > Lepidosauria > Squamata > Colubridae > Ahaetulla > Ahaetulla prasina. The sequence continues at coordinate 276,936,341 of NC_080540.1, read as the reverse complement.
GTATTGGAATTTTCACAGGTCTTCCAAAAATGAGATTCCAACTAAAAGTCAACAGAGAAACTCACAGCCAAAATAAGGCAGAAACCATTCCAGAAAAACATGATGAAATGTACGGGAAGTGGATGTTATACACCCTTCCCCTCTAAAGTAGATTCACTCAGATTCCCTTCTTCTGCGGGATCTGAATCTTTGAACTGTGAGTATGCAGCCCGGATGAGTTAGGATGAATGGGGGGGGGGGGTCGGTGGGGGTGGGATAATCAGATTTGCCTTGCAGATGAAGAATGGAAGCAAGAACTGCTTGTAAATTACTTGATAGCTGAGCTTGGCCAGACAGAATAGAGGAAAATAATTCTGTAATCAAATCACTCGCCTAGCCATGTAAAATGCTGAGATGCTAAGCCTAAGCCAGGGGTGTCCAACCTTGGCAACTTTAAGACTTGTGGATTTCAACTCCCAGAATTCCTCAGTCAGCTGTGCCTGGCCTAGGCAAAGAAACAGCCAGTTTCCCCACTAACTGTTTGAAAATAGATAAAGCAATGTCCCAGGGCCGGCATTTTTTTTAAATCATCTTTTCTTGATGCCCTTTGCCCAGCAAGAGCTTTCAACCTGCCATGATTTGTAGTCTATTCCTCCTGAAGGTCTCAAAAGTGCCAGGACATCAGCCCTGAGCATAAATTTGCCCTTTATGATCCTGGTGATTGCCTAGTGGCAGTTGCCATTTCCCTCCTGTTGTTTTTCATGATTGCAGGACAAATCCTTCAGAGGTTCTTTTGCTTTTCCAGTCTCAGTACATTTAGCACTTTGTTCTTAATTCTTTCCACATTTCAACTGCGTTCACACTTAGCACTAAACCATGGTCTGCTGACCCAACAGCTAAAAGAAAAAGACCAGAAGAATCGGCCTTAATTCTACTGACCAACCAACCCTACAAACTCAGAAGATCTACAATAAAATAGTAACTGAAAGCATTAATAATACCCTCTCAAAGTTTAGCCCAGTATACCTGCATCTCTTAAGGAAAAGAAAAGATATCTATATATTCTAGGTATGGAAAGTAGTTGATCTGACACAGGGGTGTCAACTTGCGGCCCACAAGCCGGATGCATCATGCACTGCAGTGGTGAGTTTCAAATTTTTTTACTACCAGTTCTGTGGATGTGGCTTGGTGGGCATGGCATGGCATGGCTTGGTGGGTATGGCTTGGGTGTGGCAGGGGAAGGATAGTGCAAAATCTCCATTCCCACCCCACTTCAGGGGAAGGTTACTGCAAAGTCCCCATTTCCTCCCGAACAGCTGGGATCAGAATTTTTACTACCGGTTCTCCAAACTATTCAAAATTTCCATTACTAGTTCTCCAGAACTGGTCAGAACCTGCTGAAACCCACCTCTGATGCACTGGCCATGCCCACCTCGGTTTTAGCGAAGGGGGAAAAGTTGCGATATGACACCATGACGACACGAATTTGACATCCCTGATCTGACATATTCAGGGTGGCTTCCTCTACTGAGGGAAAAATCTTATCATATACGCTGTTCTGCCTTCTCCAAAGCAAAAGAGTTCGCAAGGAAACACCAGGAAGGCTGGGTTTTGTAGTCCTATTGCAGCATCTGACATCTGAAGGATTGCCTAATCATATTTCACGATGGGGCTGCTGGCCCTGAATGAAGATTTTTGCAAAAGGCCAGGGATGGCTGTCTCCGCTTGAGACTAAGGTCTTAAACCATCCTGTTTTTACCTTGCAAAAATTCTCCCTGTAACTGTTTTTGTAACTGGCACATAGATTTAGGGGGAAAGAAGACTGAGTAACATTTTGCAATCCCAGGGGAGGATACAATTTCAAATGGTAAAATCATGGATCTCCATGCAGGCTTAAGATTAGAAGAGAATGGAGCAAATTTGTGAATAGTACAGTTGCATTGCAGGCCAGACGTTTCATTTTCAATTGCATTCAAAACAATTCCCAATATTTCGCCGACGTGACTCTCTTCCCTTCTCCCTTCCGTACAATACACAAATTCTGAAATGTGCAATTTCATGAGAATTCTATGACAGCTACTTCTACCCACTTCTCTCCCAGACCTGTAAGTCTCAGGGCTTGCTTAGAAATACTATTAAAACAATTTATATCCACAGTAGAGTTGCACCTGAAATCCTTTCTACCCTTCCATGAGAGTAAATCCTTCAGAATTCCAGAGGGTTGACTTCTGCATGGACACACAAACAGGGATGCATTATACTGTATTTTTCAGAGTATAAGACACACCTTTTTCCCCCAAAAAAGAGGGTGAAAATGTTATTCTCCGAATGTAGTCCCTCTTAAACAGAGGTTTCAGAAGCTGAAAAAAGCATCAGAAATGGAGCTTAGGAAAAAAAACTCCAAGCAGAGCTTCAGAAAAGAAACCACAAACAGAGCTTCAGAAAAAAAGCCCCCAAGCAGAGCTTCAGAAAAGAAGATCCCAAACAGAGCTTCAGAGGCTTTTTTTCTGAAGTTCTGTTTTGGAGGCTTTCAGAGGCAGAAAAAAGTTTTTTCTGAAACAGAGTTTCAGAGGCAGGAAAAAAATGCCAAAAAAAGCAAGGCTCAGAGCTCACAACTAAGGAACCTGTTGCTAAAATTCACCTCTGGGAACAGATGACTGGGGGTATTCCGGGAGGCCAATCCACCTGCCAATCAGCTTTTTTCTTATTTTCCTCCCCAAAAACTAAGGTGCGTCTTATACTCCGGTGTGTCTTATACTCTGAAAAATATGGTAAATCCCACCTGAATACAGCTCACCTCTCTGCTTCTGCTGCTAAAAATGTCTTCCTATTGCAAAGTTCAAAGAAAGCCCATTAAAACTCATGCCTTTGGCAAGCTGGGGGGAAGGGTGTTGCATAACACAGCATATATTTTTTTGTCTGTGTGACAGGATCTATTTTCAAACACTTCAATGTATTTATATCCATTCCCAAAATTTGCCTCATTAAAGTGGCTTAGCAATTGTACTAAAATTTATGCTTCTTGGCCTCGAGCCCCAAATTAGAGTAAGCAGCTCGTTTTAAAAGACTGCGGGCACAAAATCAACTACCTTGGACAGAATGAGTTCCAGTGTGGTTGCCTTTCTCTTTTCCAGGAGAAACTGTAGGTTCATTTCACACAGCTGCCTCGTTCGCCCTCCTCACCCTAATCGAGTTTGCATTGCTCTGTGATGCCAGCATGTGAAGCATACTTCCTTGTACTGACCCAGGCTCCCTCCAGGCACCCATTACTGCAAAAGAAACAAAACTGGAGACAACTTCAGTTTGTCCAACTCTACCTTGCCGTTTTAAGCTTTCATAGCTAGCCAGGGGAAAAGGGGCAAGCCAGCCAGGGAAGAGAAAACATCTTTGTGGCAGGGAAGGAGGGGAAGGTAAGCCAAGGTACCATCGTAAAAAAGAGAATTACAGAATTGGGATGACATCAATGGAAAGTTCCTTGTGCATCAACAAAACAAATGCTGCAATATGGTCTCCTTTGCTCTCCTGGAGCAGAAGACAAGCTGATTGAACAATTATGGCTGTGTGAAGTGTGTTTATCTTGTACTGTGCTAGGAAGAGTTGGAAGTCAATGCCCACTTTTCTTTCTTTTTCTCTTTCCCCTTGTATCTCACACACCCCTTTTCCCCACTACCTTTCCCTCTCTTAATTTCCTATTTTTCTTTTCTTCTTTGTATTTTATATAATTTTTTTTAAAAAAAGATGATAAACATGAAATATTTGGCAACCAGAATTTATCGAGAGTCAAGCCAATGCAATGGTTGAGAGCAGTGGTGAAATCAAAAATTTTTTTACTACCGGTTCTGTGGGTGTGACTTGGTGGGCCTGGTGTGGTTTGGTGGGTGTAGCTTGGTGGGCATGGCAGGGGAAGAATACTGCAAAATCCCCCTTCCCTCCCCACTCCTGGGGTAAGGATATTGCAAAATCCCCATTCCCTCCTCACTCCTGGGGAAAAGTTATTGCAAAATCTCCATTCCCACCCCACTCTAGGGGAAGGATATTGCAAAATCCCCATTCCCTGCCACTCCTAGGGGAAGGATATTGCAAAATATCCATTCTCACCCCACTCTGGAGCCAGCCAGAGGTGGTATTTGCCAGTTCTCCAAACTACTCAAAATTTCCACTACCGGTTCTCCAGAACCTGCTGGATTTCATCCCTGGTTGAGAGTTCTCAAACTTTTGCAGTATCACAACCTTCTAAAATAAGAAATCTCCTCTTGTGAATAAGACTAATGGTTGTGCAGGTAGTCCTCAATTTGCAACAGTTTATTTAGTGTCCCCTTGACGTTACAAAGGCACTAAAAAAGTATCTTAGGGCCATTTTTCACACTTCCAACCGTTGCGGCATCCCCCGATCATGTGATCAAAATGCATACACTTGGCAACTGGATCATATTTACGACAGTTGCATTGCCCCAGGGTCATATGATCCTCTTTTGTGACCTTGTGACAAGCAAAGTCAATGGGGAAGCAAGATTCGCTTTACAACCATGTTACTAAACTTTAACAACTTCCGTGATTCACTTAACAACTGCATTAACAATTATTGTAAAATGGGGTAAAACTCATTTAACAACTGTCTTGCTTCACAACAGGAATTTGGGGCTCAATTCTGGACATATGTTGGGGGGTACCTATATTGGGTAATTCTTCAAGAAATACATAAACTACAAATGAAGGCAAATATACGTGTTCCAGGATAATGTTGCAGGATCCCATCTGGATCAGTCACCAGGACCAGAGATTTAGTCTTCCAAGCTTTTGGACTCATGCTGGAGTTCATGCTCGGGGAACTTTTCGCTACCAAAATGTGTACTTTAGTTGAGTGTGGCTTTTTATTTGTTGACTGGGTTGTTGCTGACTGGCTATTAAGTCATTAGCTGTATTTTCCTTGTGCTGCCAAGTTCCTAAGTACCACTCATGCTGACTGAAAAGGAGGCGGTTTCCCAGCCTTCAATCCTTTCCCTGGCTATCTTTGAACCTGCTCAGCCAACAATCTTAGTAGCTGCAAAATTGAATATAGGTCCTTTTACATTGCAATTGCAGGTGATAAACTTCTGGTCCTGGTGACCGACCTAGTTTGGATCCTGCAATACATATACCGTTTATTGTGTATAATCCCAATTTGAATACAATAAACCTAACTTAAATTTTGCCAGGCATTCAAAAAAAAAATAGGCATGAGAAATCAATGATCCTCACTCATTATTTGCCATGAATCTTTTCTCTAGTTCACATCCACCTGAATTATCATGCTACCTCAAGTAATCATGCTACCTCAAGTAATCAGTAAAATAAATTCTTGCCTATCTAAGCTCATGATCCACAAAATCATCCTCTATGAATGAATAAAACTGTTCTCCTTTAAATATACACTGTTATTTTTCCCCAGACTAAATCCATTGTAGTTCTGCTAAGAAAAGAGTAACAACTTCCCTGGGCTTGAGGAAATTCCAATTTTAAGAGATAGAGTATTGACGTAAGCCATCTCTAAGTTCAGTCTTTTAAACCTTTCAGATCACCCCAAATCACACAATCCATTCCAGAAGTGGTATTCAGCAGGTTCTGACCAGTTCTGGAGAACTGGTAGTGGAAATTTTGAGTAGTTCGTAGAATTGGTAAATACCACCTCGACTGGCCCTGCCCCCATCTATTCTCTGTCTCCCGAGTCCCAGTTGATCGGGAGGAAATGGGGATTTTGCAGTAACTTTTCCCTGGAGTGGGTTGGGAATGGAGATGGTATAGTATCCTTCCCCTATCACACTTACCAAGCCACGCCTACCAAGCCACATCCACAGAACCGGTAGTACAAAATTTGAAATCCCACCACTGATCCATTCCCTATTCCAAGGGCTACAAAAATGTTGTAGGCAGATTGTATGTTGTCATGGGCTCTTCTTTCTGTCCTAAGAACTTTAGAATTACTTTAAGAATATTTAAGTTTGTTTGCTCTCCAAATCTACTGATTCATTAATTCTCAGACACACCATTTGATGACATCCATTCCATATTCCAAGATTACCCAAGAGCATCGGCATTCTAATGCAAAGTCAATGAAGTTTGACTTACGAGCAGACTGTGAAATAAACAAATTAGTTTGCGGTTTATGAATTACTCAGCGTCTTTTCTTTTTGAATCACTGCACGGTATGAAGAATTTTCCTTGCCTGGAACTTCACTGAATCAGCACAAAATACAGGGAAAGGATGTGTGAAGAGAACCATCTCGCTAAAGTGTCACAAGGCTTAGGATGTGGCACCTCTCTACAAAAAAACAAAAATAATTAAGTTCGCAGAAATGCGTAGCGGAATCAAAATGAGTCTAATTGCTCCACTTATTGGCTTCCCGTTTAAAAACAAAAAACAAATTAGCATACCAGTTATAAGCCAATACAGATTTCTAGCAGTCACTTGCAGTGTGTTCTTCCCTAAGGTTGAGAAATAAAAAAGGACAGACAACTAAAATTATGGGGCTGGATGAGGGTCAGGAAAGAAACATTTAACTAATTAAAATGGGGAAACAAAACTCATTTTCCCTGCCTGCTGTGCTCTGAATAAATTAAAAGTCAAAACTGCTACTGGATGTGCAATCAAAATAGAAGTAAAGTACTTTTACTTTGGAATAAATGTCTTCTGTTTGCAATAGGAACAAGAACTACTTGTTTTGACCATTATATGCATGAAGATTTTTAAGCTTTTTACCCTTAGACCAGAATTTCACAGCTTGTTAATAACGATGTCTGATTGAAGAATCCACCCAAATGTTCTTATAATGAGAACTTCTCGTATATTTTTCTTTGATGTAAATCCCTCTGTGCATTATATGCATAAAATATGAAAGATGGTATCTGCACTAAGCCAGAATTCCCAATTAAATTCCTATTAAAACCATTTTAGGTTTGATGGTGCAATTTATTCTTCAGTGCAATGTCTCTAGGTGATATGATGAAAATGCAACAATTAGCACCTTCTTGTCCTCACTGGTGCATCATCACTGTCAAAATGGGACGAGATCAGTGGTGAAATCCAATTTTTTTTACTACTGGTTCTGTGGGTATGGCTTGATGGGTTTGGTGTGACTTGGTGGGCGTGGCAGGGGAAGGATACTGCAAAATCTCTATTCCCACCAGTGGTGGGTTTCAAAAAATTTTACTACCGGTTCTGTGGGTGTGGCTTGGTGGGCATGGCAGGGGAAGGATACTGCAAAATCCCCATTTCCTCCCGATCAGCTGGGACTTGGGAGGCAGAGAATAGATACGGGCTTACTACCAGTTCTCCGAACTACTAAAAATTTCTGCTACTGGTTCTCCAGAACTGGTCAGAACCTGCTGAAACCTACCTCTGATTCCCACCCCACTCCAGGGGAAGGATGCTGCAAAAGCCCCATTCCCTCCTCACTCCTGGGGGAAGGATATTGCAAAATCTCCATTCCCACCCCACTCTGGGGCCAACCAGAGGTGGCATTTGCCAGTTCTCCGAACTAATCAAAATTTCCGCTACCGGTTCTCCAAACTACTCAAAATTTCCATCAACTGTTCTCCAGAACCTGTCAGAACCTGCTGAATTTCACCCCTGGACTGGAACCTAGGATCCATGAACAACGTAGTTTTCATGAAACAACACTTTCATTTCCTATGAGTACATGGGAAGAATGGATTTCCAGAGATTCTTTACCTACTGCCTCTCTCTGGACCCCAATGTTGAAAAGGAAGAAAAAGAAAAGTGGCAGAAACAAATCACAGAATTCTGGGACTTCACAGACCCTCACAAAAATTCTTCAAAGAAGGCAGCTTATCTTCCATGATAAAAGGGGGCTTTTTATAACGGATACATGACTATTTGTATTACTTTTTACTCTGTTCGAGAGCATATTTCTGCTGAGATTATAGAAAAGGAACAAACACAATCAAATCTAGTGGGGTTTTTTTTTTTCCAATGCAATAAACTTCAGTAATTAGCACAGGAAACATAATGTAAAAATAGCTGCTCCACAAAGATGTTAAAAGTTCTTTCTGTTCAAAGAAAAGGGACAACTTCCTTTGGCATTGGAAACATAACACTTAGGAGCATTTAAAATATTGTGGTTTGGAAATGCCCCAGTACATTGGTCACGCAGCATTTTTCGTATTTCTTCCAGTGTGTTTCCACCTGCTCCCAATACCCATGGGACAAACCTTTAAATTAACATATGCACAGACAGCCAGATTGGAATGGAAATTGAAAACAGCACAGGACAATTTAGTCTTTAATTGCCAAAAAAAGAAAGAAAAATACTAATGGGTATATGAAAAGGCATTGGTTGGGAGAAATTTTCAGGATTACTCGGCACCAAGAACTACAAGAAAGGCTCAAGATATTCCTGGAACAAGAACTTTAAACCTATAAATTATTATTGTACATTCCCATGAAGTATTTTACAACCATCATCATCACCAAGAATAATGTATATGTCCTCCGTTTCTAGAAACAAAAAAAAAAGAATCATATTAAAGTAACAAACGGTTTCAGACAGATGATAAAAATAAGGATAAATGTCTCTATTGCGGGATCATTTTAAACAAGTTAGCTTGCTCCCAATGGGACCCTCAGCTGCTCTCTATGGGTTTTTGGAAGTCATGTGAAAAGGACTTCTGTGGATTATCAACCGCTTCTCACCCTTTGGGTTTTAAAGGATCCACTGCAATATTTACCCGTTCTCCCTCCCTTTCTTTCTTTCTTTCAAACAGGAGACAATTTATTATAAGTTTTGGATATCATTCATTATAGTGAAAGGAGGATAAAGAAACATCCCTAATGGTGGACATCTTTAGAGAACTTTCCTATTTGAGTTAATACACAGACTCAAGTGACCTGCCTACGTTCACTTGAAAACTGGTACCATCAAAGGTAAGATGCGAGGGCTTCACTCCATAAGGTCCCACACCACCACCCCGATCACAGGAAATGTTCACCACATGATGAATTAAATAGATGAATTTAACTTTAGCTTCAAATCAAGGTGTGCAAGTATCAGAAATATTAAGTTCCAGGTATAAAGCAAGGATGAGCCACACTCAAAACTACAAAGGCATAAGAAGTCTCCCAGTCTCGTAACCAAACTGTAAATTTTAATCTGAAAAGAAGATTGGGGTTATTAAATGCACCACTGGAGATCAATGTTATTGGCCAAATTTTATTTCAATTAAATATAAATTAAATTAAATGTATTGTTGTTGTTCCACCCGTAGTTTTTAAGAGCACCGCCCCTTGCTTGCCCCACAAAGACCTTGGAGGTAGAATGCTGAATGCTGCAAGATAAAAATTAAGCAAGATTATAACAGAATGCTAAATTTAATCGCAATGAAGACTCTGTTTGGCTTGCATTTGTGGGGGGGGGGGACCTTGCATCACTTAAAAAAGAAAAAAGGTTGAGCACAGAATCCCAGGCTGTGCACATTGTAGTTGTATACATATTATATAAAAGTGCAATACTTTGGATTCAATTTGGAGAAGTGCTTGGAACATAAGGGAGGATGAGAGCAGCCCTTGTAGGCAGCTCAACAGATAGTAGAAAGAAAGAAAGCAGACAATAAAAAATGTTATATAAATGGGGAAGAAGAGTACTTTAGTAGTAATGCAGAAAACTCTTGTTATTTCAAAGAGTTTAGTGACATGTTTTGATTTTTCCTTCAGATTAAGAAAAGCCCATAGATTTATGGGCTCATTCTGAGTTAGCCTGCTTGGATTTTTTTATTCCTGTGTAAAGAAGAAAAGGGGAGTATCTCCATATAACTTCAAAACTTTTCTCACTGTGAAATTCTCAGACTTTCAATTTCCATCTCAGAGTCATGAGACTGCTAGTCAGGTTTTGCAGCCTCCTGATCATATCAGGGGCATGAAGTCATAATGCCGGGTTTTGATAAAAACCTTGTGGTTGTTGTCGTTTGTTGGGAGCTTCTGTATGGCACCTAGCTCTGAGTATTGTAGAAACTGGCTACCCTTGAAGCATCTCTGCTGTTATTATTAAGGAGCTCTTAAAAGCTTATAAGAGATCTGGGTATCATCTTACTTTTTGTTTTATACTTTAATCTGTTTGTCTGATGTAACAATAAAGCTTAAAATCCTCTTCTTTAATGGGCAAACCATTGTCTCTGGATCTAAAAGATCCAGTTGCCTGGGCAACTGATCACCACCCTGATATTTGGCAAAACAAGTAGCTCCCAGGACCAGTAAGTGCCATTCTATCCTTTAAAAAAATAATTGATCTGCCCATTGAGGTTCTGCTACATCAAGGATTCAAACTAGCAGCCAGATGCGTCACGCGCAGGCCACACTCACCCCAGCTCAGCCAATGGGAAAAATGTTGTGAAACATCACATGATGGCAACATGGTGCAGGGAGATTGACAACCATGAGCTACATTATCTGGCCAATCTAATATTAACCTATTTATTGAAAAATCAATGACTGCTAAGTAAAGGCAAATACCACCTCTGGCTGGCCCCAGAGTGGGGTGGGTATGGAGATTTTGCAGTATCCTTCCCCTGCCACGCCCACCAAGCCACACCACGCCCACCAAGCCACACCCACAGAACCGGTAGTAAAAAAAATCGAATTTTTTTCAATGGCACAGAGCCTGGTGCTGAGAGATCATCTTACCCGTCCTATATCATCCAGTAGAGTTGGCACACTCCAAATCACTTCAATTAAGTAGGGTCAGCTGACTAACCCAGAAAGGAGACCATGTCTGTTATAGTGCCTGCCAAAGATTTGTGGTGCCTCCAACCTGCCCTTATTTAAGCAAGCTCTTAGAACTTGGTTCTTTCCCAGGCTGCCTAAAGCAGAACTATGGGACTGACTGGTTTACTGGAAAGAATGTTACGTTTTCCAGATATATGTTTTTTTTCACTTTGAGACAGTTTTATATTGTTTGTGTTATACTGTCGTGAAGTTATAGTGTGCACTGCCTAGGATTCTGATGGAGTAGGGTGGCTTATAAAACATAAATAGCCAGCATGAGGGTTTAATTGAAAGCTACTTTGTATATGGATTCTTTCTTTAGACTATCACTTTCTTCGTCTTCAGTTGGCTCTTCTTCTATATCCTTCTGAGCTAGTCCCCATAGTAAGTCTTTGCATAGTCTTTGTATCAACCAAAGATAATCCAAAACCTCTATAAATAACCTTGAGGAACTCTACACACCCCTGTCAAATTTTATCAAAATACGTTCTCAACATATAACACTGTTTTAGTTTCCTGAAAACACCCTGGAACTAGGATGGTGTAGGTAAATTAAAATAATTTCACATGCATTTTAGAAAAGCAGACCACAAAATGGCCAGCTCGATTAACTTGCCTCAATACATGACTCCAGCAATAAACCGAGACCTATGCTGATGCAATCTTTGAGTGTTTGTTACCATTTCACTCTACTCTATGACTCTCTTATGAAGCTGTGAAGATTATTCAGAGTGCCAGATAATAGAAACCGAGAAATCCTTGCACACATAAAATGTCAAGTTCCCACTGAAATGCATAATGTATTTTAAATAAGCAAAGAATTGAGGAGAATACTAGGGATGATACATCAAGGTAGGCATCCTGATGAAAGAAACCAGGTATGGCATTAGTGATTGAGAAGATGGGTCTTTTTCATTCCCCACAAAAACTGAAATTACCATATGGAACTGCCAAAAGCAGAGGGATGAGGTAAAATCACCCGATAAAAGAATGACTCCCTACTGTACGATAGTATATTTAATACAAGAATCTTCGAAACCAGGTTTAAAAAACAAAAAGAAAGCCTTCAGCAATGGACAAATTATCTCATTAATTGCTATTTAAGTGAGAGCAGCACCCCATCCAACCTCTGTTTTCTACATTAAAGCACAATGCATTTGTGTTGTCACTCTCAGTTAAACAATGGTCTCTAACTAAAAAGAAAATTACACATGAAGAACTCTTGCTTTGGAAGGATTTTGAAGGGGGGGGGAACAACTTCCAGTCCCTGAAGAACAGTTTCTTTCAAGATTGTCTCCCTGCCCCCACTTCCTCCTTCCCCCAGAATTTCATTCACTAACAAAATTGTCAGCTGCAACACAGGGCCTGGATTTTTCAGAATTGCCTTGCCTCAGATCAGACAATGGAAAGAACTGAAGCTCAGTAACCAGTACATGTGCATGCTTTACATGCAGAAGAGGCCGGACTCAATCTGATGTCCTCTCTTGAAATTGTCTGTCATTGGGAACTCACGGACTTGACTAGATATGACTAGGGAGGTGGAATAGGGGGGGGAAATAGTTACGGTTCTCTCAGCCTCCCCAATCTCTCTCTCTATCTCTCTCTATCTCTTTCTTTCTCTCTCCCTCCCTGTGTCTCCCCCCTTCTCCCTCTCTCTCTGTAGTATCTGTTTTTTTCTGTTCCTGACTGCTGACCTTGTGACCACAATAAAGCTTTGATTTAATAGCAAAGGCAGAAAATGTCAGTTTCTTAGTAGCTCAGGCAAAAAGGGTATCAATTCTGCTCCAGATTACCCTATGTGAACACGAGAATGGACTGTCTCCTTTCCTATACAGTTCTGGTGGAATTAAATTTTTTTTACCAGTTCTGTGGGTGTGGCTTGGTGGGTGTGGCAGGGGAAGAATACTGTAAAATCTCCATTCCCTCCCCACTCCAGGGGAAGTTACTGCAAAATCCCCATTTCCTCCCGATCAACTGGGACTTGGGAGGCAGAGAATAGATGGGGGCGGGGTCAGTCAGAATTTTTACTACCTGTTCTCCGAACTACTCAAAATTTCCACTGCCAGTTCTCTAGAACTGGTCAGAACCTGCTGAATACCACCTCTAACACATTTTTGCCATATTGTTTTGAACAAAAATATTCAAAATACTTTCAAGAAGGATGAAACAACTTCATGGGTGCCTATTCCCCCGCCAGAAGGGGAAAAATTAGTATCTAAATGAACTGAATACACTTTCATTAAGTTTTTATTAAGGGGGCTTTAAGAATTCCGGATGTTATCTTGATGTTAAAACCATAGTGGGTATAATACACATCTCCCATATTATTTCTTTCTAGCTTCATCCATTTTGTAGCCTGAATGGTTATTATGGTTTGTTGCACAATCAGCCAGATGTTTAGACTGGTTTTTAGCATTTTTAATTATTATTATTATTACTTCAAATCAAAGTTATGGGTGTTTTTTTAACAAAATGGGCAAATCTGTTCTTACGCTGATGTTACTCTTTTGTCTGTCAGTTGTTTAATAGTTGCAGCTGCTTCAAATGCTAGCATTGGTTTATGCAGGATAAACGTTGTTCCATATATATATATATTGATGTTAGAGACCCAATTGTGGTCATTCATTTTAGTTTTCTTCCAGCAACAACTTGAATGTGTAACTAATTCAAGAGCTGCTTCGGCTGCAGTTCTTAAGAAATGGACATCCTTCATCCTTGCCAGTCTGCAAAACAATTTTAGTTTTGTTATTTATTGATTCTGATTTTTTTTGTCAGCCATTTCAGATTATAGTTGTCCAGCAGAAAGAAAGAATAACAGAATAACAGATTGGAAGGGACCTTGGAAGGTCTTTTATTCCAACCCCCTGCTGAAGCAGAAACCCTATACCATTACAGACAAATGGTTGCCCAATCTCTTCTTAAAAACCTCCATTAATGGAGCACCCACAACTTCTGGAGGCAAATTGTTCCATTGATTAATTGTTCTCACTATCAGGAAATTTCTCCTTAGTTCTAGGTTGGTTGTCTCCTTGATTAGTTTCATCCATTGCTTCTTCTCCTGCCTTCAGGTGCTTTGGAGCAGAAGTCTCCAACCTTGGCAACTTTAAGACCTGTGGACTTCAACTACCAGAATTCCTCAGCCAGCAAAACTGGCTGAAAAATTCTAGAAGTTGAAATCCACAAGTTTTAAAGTTGCCAAGGTTGGAGACCCCTATTTTGGAGAACAGATTGACCTCTTTTTCTTTATGGCAGTCCTTAAATATTGGAACACTGCTATTATGTCACCCATAATCCTTCTTTTCATTAAACTAGACATACCTAAATCCTGCAACCTTTCTTCATATGTTTTAGCTTCCCGTCCCCTAATCATCTTTGTTGCTCTTCTCTGCACTCTTTCTAGAATTTTTGCAGGTGGACAAAATCTCCCATAGTTGAATTTTATTCTTTTTATTTAGCTTCATGAAGAAATTTTTAATTGATTGTCTTAAACATGGAATAAAAATAAAATACTTTTTTTTTCCCACAGAGATATATTTTGTGCTAATTCCCCCCCCCCAATTCATTACTTTGGCAAACACTTTTCTTTTACGTAAGCAATCTGTTATACTTTTTTTTTCTAATTTATGCAATTTGCTATAATGTGCACCTTTTATTCATTAGCAGATCTGTTGGAATAAAAACAAAACCCAAAAGAGCTCTCAGATTTGTTTTTTACATGGATGTCAGTTTGGAGCATTTTTATTTTTAAAACAGAAATTTTTCGTTTCTCACAAGAGAAATCACTTGAGAAAATCAGGTGTTCAACTCTTCAAAATAAATTCCTTCTGCACTTTTGATATATCTTTGAGGGAGCATCAAAACCTTTGCTATAATTGAACAACCCCTCAATGGATAGCCATGCACCAGAGAATAATATTTTCTGCTTAATAATGGACTAATAGAATGCACACTAATTTACCAATTCTATTATTGCAGTGGTCTTTACTAAAGGATACTGAAGTAGAATCTGTTATTATGATGATAGTAAATAATTATAATAATTAAGCTTGACTCTCATAATTTGTGATTATAATGGTTGGGTTTAGAAGACACTAAGCTCATTCTCATATAAGTGTTTTGTTTTTAACTACTTTGTGTATTATGGGATCATATATGGATCGCATCAAAGCTTGTTTTCCTATTTTGACTGTTAAACATGACAGTGCTTTATTAAAAGCATAACACCTTTAAAGAAAGATTTATTTAAAAGCATGTCCACCCTTCAGCATGTTGAAAACAATCCCTTTTTTCTTCCCATAACTGATTTTTCTTCCTGTCGGTTTCAGCAATAATATTGATCGAGAAATGTCAAAAACAAAACATCGCCAAGTATAATTCTAATGTCATTTTATTTGTGCGCTAAATTGGTGGGCAATTTACTAATTGTCTTAACTTTTGGCATAAAAATATTACAGGTAGACATCGACTTACCGTTTGAAGTTACAACAGCAATGAAAAAAGTGACGCGACCATTTTTCACACTTATGACTGCTGCAGCATTCCCCAGGGTCACATGATCAAAATTCAGATGCTTGATAACTGACTCATATTTATGACGGTTGCAGCGTCCCAGGGTCCTGAGATCACCATTTGGGACCTTCTGACATGCAAAGTCAATGGAAAAGCTTGGTTCACTTAACAACTATGGCAAGAAAGGTTGTAAAATGGGGCAAAACTCACTTAACAACTGTCTTGCTTAGCAACAGAAATTTGGGGCTCAATTGTGGTCATAAGTCAAAGACTACCTGTACTTCAGGCAATAAAGTAACTCTTCGCATGCTAGCTTATGTCTTCCATCAATCCATCTTCCGGTGAGTACCACTCATTAATTTGTTTTACTGCACTTGCCCTTAAAGGATACATTGCTGCATTCGCATTTTAAATTGTAGTATCATTAAATGCTTCAAATCTCTTGTTCGTTTTTTAAGAAATGAGCACTGAGTTTATACATTGCCCAAGGCACACACAAAAAATCAGCCCTTGATTTTCATCAAGATGCCAAGAACAGTTAATGGCAAACCAGTAATTCTCAATCATGATGTCCCATTTCTTATTCTAGCTCTACGTTGTTTCAGAAAATCATATTACATGACTTATTCCATTGCCAGAATAGTTCCACTTCCTCTCTATCTCATTTTTTAAGAGCAGATTTTGTAATCCAATCAACCTCTTCAAAGCCTCTGCCTCCTTAGCAACAGCAGTCTGTGTCATACATCGCGGCTAATCTACAGAGGAACTGGCTCAAAACTGTCAGATATTTGGGACATCTTAGGCTGAAATAGACATAGTGGAAAGTATTTTATTCTTTCCTAAGTGCCCAACGTTAGGAGGGGGGGGAGCTTAGGTTAGATAAAACAGTCTTATAAAACCAAATGGAGAATTTGAAAAAATATATAGCAGGGTAGCAATCTTGAAAATATTTAAAAGATGAGTTTCCTGAAGTTAAGTCAATGTGAGTCCAGGTCTTGCATGGATGGGAAGCAGTAATTATTTGCCAACTCATGCGCCAACCTTTGTCTTCAGCAAATTGCATGAAACCATTCAGTGTGTACATTTTATTACTTAACAACTTATGTGAAAATTTAGGACACTTTGAGCTTTCTTTGCAGCAGTCAAGGAAAGACGCTGGACATACTTTTAAAAACTTGATCTCCAGCACATTATGAAAGCTTTTAAAAAAATCCATATTTGCTTCTATGAGAAAGTTAGGATTCTAAAGGAATTATGCCAGGGGTGAAATCTAAAAATTCCCCTACCAGTTCGGTGGGCATGGCTTAATTTGTGGGCGTGGCTTGTGGTCAGGTGGGCGTGGCCAATAACAATAAATAATAAAAATAATAAACAAAGTACACCAAATAATAAGAGGTACCAAAACCAACTTTCACACTTTACACACACACAACACAACACAACTGACTCACACACAATGTAAAAGCAGCTGTACTTCACCCAAAATAGCACCTGCAACAAGGAGGAACCTCACACAGCCACAAAAAGCTCAAAAATCAACTTTCACACTTTACACACACACAGCACAACACAACTGACTCACACACACACACACACACAAAATGCCACATACAGCTTTGTGAGATTTTGTGTGTTTGTGTAGTTAGAATGAAACACTACAAAAACATACCAAATCTCAAAAAGCTGCACAAATATTTTATTTTATTATTTTATTTTATTTATATTTCTTAGTTAAAAGCAGCTAAATTTAAAACTTCCTTAACTTTAAATTGCTGTCTAAAAAAAACTCCTTAAAAATACCCAGTTAACTATTTTTTAAACCTTCTCTCCCCCAGTTACTTACCCAATTGAAGGCAGGCATATTGAGTTGCTCACCGATGAGATGGATTGCAGGCAGGCAGCTTCAGTTGCTAACTGATGCAATTGATTGCAACAGCCGAAGCAAGGCTTAGCGAGCCCTAAAGAAGCAGCAAGTAGGCAAGTGGGGACCAGGCGATTGCGTGGGCATGGGCAGGGGCTGTTGTAAGAGGTTTTGTTAAAAAAATGATTTTAAAAGCCTGTGACGATCAGGCAACTCAGCTGGGATCATCAGAGGAAAAAAAGTTTTAAAGGGTTCTGACGATCCCAGCTGAGTTGCCTGATCGCCAGAACCTTTTAAAAACATTTTTTCAACAACCTCTTTGCCGCAGGGCTTGTAGGAAAAATGTTTTTAAAAGCCTGTGATGATCAGGCAACTCAGCTGGGATCCCCAGAAGAAAAAATATTTTTAAAGGGTTCAGACGATCTCAGCCGAGCCGCGCAATCATCAGAGGCTTTTTTTTTTAACTTTTAAAAGCATTTTTTCAGCCGAAGAAAAAATGCTTTTAAAAGTTAAAAAAAACCCTCTGATGATCACGTGGCTCAGCTGAAGCGGGGGGGCAGGGATTTTTGCTACCGGTTCTCCAAACCACCTGCCGCCATCGCTACTGGATCAGACGATCTGGTCCAAACCGGGAGCATTTCACCCCTGAATTATGCACTATTTAATGAATTGAAAGACTGATTAATCTTCAAATCTTAGATCCTTTCTGGCAGCGAATAATGCCACATTTTTATTGTTCATTCCTAGGTTACAGGATTTGTGTATTTAGAAAAATGTGCAAAAAATAGTTTGTCTATCAGAAATATATATTAAATTTGGGGGAAATGGCATAGAAAGAAGTGACCATTTCAGATGGGAAAAATCCTTTACTTTACAGCAAACCTTTCAGTAATGGTGACATTTTATTATTTTACCCCAGCGAGAGAGAGAAAAGGAAGGAAAAAAACATGTTTCTTTTTGGAACTGTTTTTGTTTTCTCTCCCAGTTCAACCCCCCCCCCCAAAAAAAATAAATCCTAATTTCTAATTATTCTAGCACTCCAGTATTAAATGTATTTCCCTGTGTTTTAAGCTTTTCTGAATTGGGGATGGTGTTGCAACATTTGAAGGAGTATGAGATCAGATGGATATTTATTTAGCCTTGAATTTCTCGAGCACCTCTATGGAAAAATTAGGCATGCATACATATAAAATGACAGGGATGCGGTGGCTTAGTGGGTAAGACTCTGCTTGTCGATTGAAAGGTCGGCAGTTTAGTGGTTCGAATCCCTAGTGCTGCCGTGTAACGGGGTGAGCTCCCGTTACTTGTCCCAGCTTCTGCCAACCTAGCAGTCTGAAAGCACGTAAAAAATGCAAGTAGAAAAATAGGGGCCGCCTTTGGTGGGAAGGTAACAACGTTCCATGCGCCTTTGGCATTTAGTCATGCTGGCCACATGACCACAGAGACGTCTTTGGACAGCACTGGCTCTTCGGCTTTGAAACGGAAATGAGCACCGTTGGGAACGACTAGCACATATGTGTGAGGGGAACCTTTACCTTTACATATAAAATGAACTTATCTGATTTTTTTTAAATGGCAGAGCAGAATAGAATGGCCATACCACTTACATCTTGTTCATAAAAAATAATATGGATTTACCGCACCATCAAGGAATTCCAATAATTTAAAATGGTTATAAAATATTTGTAACTTATTGTGATGATGCTAGTGTAACATTGGAAGATGGATTATATGCTTGTTATCAAAGACTAGAGCTTGGAAATATTGAACTTGTTGGAAACTTCAATGTATCAGACTGAAAACCCACAAGAAAATATACCGGAATGAGGAAGATGGACTGACTATATTTAGAATAATTATTGGATGAAGAAACATCAAATATTTTATGAACAAACATTTCCTTCTTCTTTGTTTTTCTTTATGGAGAAGGGGAGTTGAGGTTCTAGGGTAGGGATGGGAATTTATGGTTAATTAGGGTATTCTAGCGTATGATTGTTAGATCGTATACCTTGTATTCTGCTCTGGGAAGTGGGGGGGGGACGGGGTTGATGGTGGGTGGGGGGAGGGGGGATGTAATGGGGAAAAATTTTATTGTAAAACTTTTTCAATAAAAAAAATTAAAAAACAGGGGGGAAAAGGAATTCCAATAAGGTTGCCAGCTATCAACTGGGAAGAAAGACTATAAATAAAGTTTATACAGCTGCCCAGCAGAGGTGTTGGCAGCCTGCATTTTTAATGTGAAAAGAATCATTATCACTCCAAGGTTAAGTTGCCAAGGTTAAACTGACTAAAATCAAGCTGCCTTTGCAGTTGATATCTGCTTGCTTGGAAACAGAAAGATATTGTGAACAAGACAACAGCTTTTAAGAGACTGTGACACTTTCTTTGACACTAGTGTGCCAGGGACAACAAAACCCAAGATCTAAGCAAAGAGCATCTTGAGGGCAAAAATTCAGTTGACCTTTGAATGGCATGCTGAGCACTGCCTTGAAGAATGGTGACAAAGTTGTATTTTCTTTAGTTTAATTTTAATTTTCATTTATTTAGAATCAAACCGAATTAACTAAATGCAGCAAACAGTAATATTTTCTTTGCTCAGTGAATCACCCAATACCCAATTTTAGAACCTGCAAAGTCTTGA
The DNA here is from genome assembly GCF_028640845.1 of Ahaetulla prasina. Taxonomy (NCBI): domain Eukaryota; kingdom Metazoa; phylum Chordata; class Lepidosauria; order Squamata; family Colubridae; genus Ahaetulla; species Ahaetulla prasina. The sequence goes on along the minus strand of NC_080540.1, from coordinate 276,916,598 downwards.
GACAATAGATTGAAGCCAATAAGGTAAAGGTTCCCCTCGCGCATATGTGCTAGTCGTTCCTGACTCTAGGGGGCGGTGCTCATCTCCGTTTCAAAGCTGAAGAGCCAGCGCTGTCTGAAGACATTTCTGTGGTCATGTGGCCGGCATGACTAAATGCCAAAGGCGTATGGAACACTGTTATCTTGCCACCAAAGGTGGTCCCTATTTTTCTACTTGCATTTTTTAGGTGCTTTCAAACTGCTAGGTTGGCAGAAGCTGGGACAAGTAACTGGAGCTCACACCAGAGGTGGGTTTCAGCAGGTTCTGACCAGTTCTAGAGAACCGGTAGCGGAAATTTTGAGTAATTCAGAGAACTGGTAAATACCACCTTTGACTGGCCCCACCCCCGTCTATTCTCTGCCTCCCGAGTCCCAGCTGATTGGGAAGAAATGGGGATTTTGCAGTATCCTTCCCCTGCCACACCCACCAAGCCATGCCCACAGAACCAATAGTAAAAAAATTTGAAACCTACCACTGGCTCACACCGTTATGCGGCACTAGGGATTCGAACTGCTGAACTGCCAACCTTTCGACTGACAAGCTTAGCATCTTAGCCACTGAGCTACCACGTCCCAATTCAGGTTACCATACAGCAGCAATATATTTTATCAGATAACAGCAGGGCTGAAGTAACTATTGACTGCCTCCATTAAATATAGGAACAGCAACTCCTGGTGGAAAATCCACTTGGAATTGGGCTGTAAGAGTAATATCGGTGGATTTATTTCCTAATAGTTGCACGCAGCCCCAATCCAACTCACTGATTACAAGCTACACTGATTACAAGCCAAAAAGATTTATTGCACTGTTGATATCCTATGATTCTATCATTTGTCAGAGTGTTTCTATGGTTTGTTCTCAATTGATTCCTTCTTATGAGGCAATTTGTTGGGGGAAGGAAAGTGGTTGGAGAAAAAAAATACTGGAAAAATGTCTTGACAAATCTATTTTTTTCTGGATGGTCAGCATAGAAATTATAACTAAAACTCATCCAACACTGATAGCCAAATTTGTTGAGATTCAGTATTAAGTAGCCTTGACTATCCCTTCTTCTTTTATCAGATGCCAGCATACCATATGTCTTTTTTTTAAATGGAGAAACAATCTCATATTACTTGGTCAGAATAAAGGCCAGTGAACAAAGCTGTGATCCTTAAGGATCCAAATTGGTTCCAAGGGCTTTCTTCCATTCACTGGAAATTCTCAGAAAGCTTCTGGATCCAAATTGAAGCAATTCCTAGCCAAGAAAAATGTCACCAGTACGTTTCCAAAGCTCTGGACAATCCTAGCCTCAGTCTAGCCAACTCTTGTTTACTGTGGCCAATTTTCTCCCTTCCTGCACCTGCCTTGATTAATGTAATTCTAGTGAATTGTTGCTACACCTCCAAGCTACAAAGGACCACAACAGCTCACTTTTCTGGAATATCAGGGTTCATTTTGGGGAAAGCAGAAAATATATACAGAAGTTCTACCTAAGGGTGTTTTTTCACCTAGATTTTCACCTCACTGTTCTTCTTTTATAGCTGAATATAAGAAGAGACAAATCGGTTCAGACCAAGCTCTATTTAATTTGACATTTTATTCATCAGAGGGAGACCAAATGTTTTGGAAAGGTTATGATAAAAAAAGATCCAGCAGTACCTTCATATATTTCAAATTCTTGATATTATTTTCATTTTTAATAATGACTTTTTATGGAGTCCTCTCTGAGCTTGAATGCTTTTCTGCAAACATTTCATTAACTGACTTCAGGACTTATTCAACCAAGTTGGTTAATGAAACATTTGCAAGAAGACAACCAAGCTCAGAGAGCACCAAGGATTCTATCTTTCAGCCTTGTTCTACAAATAGTCTCTTCTATTAATGATTTTTTAATAATGATTGTATATGTGTTTTTTGTTTTCTGTGGTTTTTGTACACTGCCTGATTACATTAATAAAATACATGGTTCCTAGCAACTGACATTTAGAGCAGGATAGTGGAGATAATATACAAAGAACAAGGAAGCAGAGATCATGAAATACATTTTTCTTCTATGGATTTGCACAGGACCTTTTAAAGTTGCCCAAATTCATGGCCATTGTTAGCATAGCAAATGGAAATTTGCCTTTTTTTTTTTTGTTTGATGAAATGAAATTCCAGGGAAGTAAGAAGCAATGTATCTCAGATATATGTGAGAAAAAGAGGGTGACAACAACCCCTCTCTAATAGTTCACAGAGTATGTTGCAGCTGCGTATAGTTGAGTTTTTAGTCTGGCAAGGTTCTGTCTATAGGTGTGAAACAATAAAGAATGCAGCTTGGAGGAACTGCCACATGCCATTCTGCATTTTGGGACTGACAGCTGTATTGTCAAATCTGTGCATTTTCTAGCCTATGAAAATGCATATATTTTATTCATCCCAGATCTCTTGCAGCATGACTGTGGGCTCTAATATTATAAGCAAAAAAGAAAATATTTGCCTCAATCTTTATATTAACTCCAGTTACTTCCTGACCACATTTAAAAAAAGATTTCTAGTATTAGTGGCAGGCCTGAAGGCCCAACGCAAAAGATGGCTTCCAATTAGCTGAGGAAAAAAATAGCATGACCTTACATAAAAAGTTATTTTTTAAAAAAACCTGAGAAGTATATTTCTCTGAGGAAATCAGATATCCTGAATACATTGTAAGATAGATAGTATTTCTTTGAGCCAAGTTTTCTAGGAAAGGAAAACTACTTTCTTTATTTGTTGAATTTCTCAGCTGCCCAACTCTAAAACAATTCTGGGCATTTAAAATAACACTCATTCTCTGAGGGAAAACAGAACTTCCAAATGTTTCACTCTTCACTCAAAGGAGGTCTATCCAGCCATTGAATCCAATCTTCGCAAATACAAGTTTTTAAAGTTTGATTAAAGATAAACAAGCAACTCATGCAAATTTCTGGTGCTTGCTATTGTATAGACCAGTGCTGCGACAGAAAAGAATCATTATATCACATTTAGGCTACATGGTATAAAGCCCGTCGGTCTCTGAGGATTGATCCTGAAATGCAATGAAAGCAAAGTTCTTATGAAGCTTGATAGACTAAGGCAGTGTTGGTGAACCTTTTCGGCACAGAGTGCCGAAGAGCAGCCGCCCGCTGTGCATGCGCCTGCTGGGAAGATGATCTTCTGGTTTCTCGCACACGCACTGACCACCTGGTCTTCTGGTTTTTGGCACACATGCGCATGCAAAGACCAGCTGCCTGGGGCGCATGCATGCAAAGACCAGCTGCCTGGGGCGCATGCGTGCACCAGAAACTGGAAGATCATTTTCCCGGTGCACACATGCTGCTCTTCCGGTTTCCGCTGCTCCTGCATGAGTGAAGACCAGTTCCAGCATCTGACATCTGGAGAGATGGCTCTATGTGCCACTTCCAGCATGCATGCCGTAGGTTCTCCATCACAGGATTAAGGTATGGTACCTGTGAAACATGATAGGAGGAGGGTGGAAGGTACCAGAAAAAATGTTGATGCCTATAAACAAAGATTAGACCAATTACGATCTTACAAGCAAGATTGTACACTTATTTAATGCAGCCTGTACTGTTACATAGTCTTTTTGTCATTTTCAGGATTAAGATAAAGTGGCCAGGACCAATGCCAAGCCCAATGTTTTAAAAGTATTCTTGTTTAACTTAACAGAAGACGTCGTTTTTGATTTTATTTTTCCAAAAGGGATAATAGTTTGCATGAAACGTCCTTTCTCGTAGCTGTGAGGATGGAGAGTGCCTTGCCTTCCATTATGTCATTGTCTCGCCAGTGATCTGTAGCTTTCATGGCTTCCCTCACCTCAGTTGAATTATGATTCCATGATAAGACATCATGAAAATATTATTCCCTCAGGACAGCCAGGAGAACTGCAGACTGATGGAAAGACATGCAGGGAAGGAAAAAACAGCAGTCGTACAAGAAAAATTTAGAAGTATCACTGAAAGAAATGTGAAAGAAATGCTAAAGCATACTAAGAAAGAAGTGTAAAAAAAAAGCAGAGATCCCTTTCCAAACTTTCTGGAAATTGAAAAACAGATTTAAGCATATTGTTTACTGCAGTCAGAAATACAGTCCTGTCCAATCAGATTAGAATCAGCTGAGCCATACACTATGTATGCTGTTATAAAATGAATTCTCCATTACCCATAATAATCCTTGGAACATAGTCTGGAAAAGGGGAAATATTGGCCCATAGTGTATATTTTTACTAGATTCATATCATGGGTACCATTTTATTTTCTGATAGGTTATCCTAGGTTGACAGAGATAGATAAAAGTTTGTTTCGACTATAATAATAAATTGTGCATTCTCATTAGGCACAAAAATCACGGAAATGCATGCATCCCATTTCCTTTTTGCTGTGCGAAGGAGGCTGAAAGTTTGGAAGTTAGTTTTTTTTTCAGGTTTCAGCTAACCCCAGTTTAGACAAACTGCATTGATACCATTAGCTACAGTTTACCCAGGCAAACCATGTTTGTGGAACTGACTTTGTTTCAAAAAGCCACTGTTAAGAATAATCAGAATAAAGTTATTTTCAAATATTCCTAACCATCATTAAGAATAATATGTTGCAAGATGCCTAGAGGTGCCTCTAGGTGAGATGGGTGACAAACAAGCAAACAAATAAAATCAAAATGTTAAGAGAATGGTTAAATGCTAAACTGTGGTTTGTTGGATAACCTCTTGGAAAATAGATAAACCTAAGCGTCATTAAAGTAACAGTAAAACATTTATTACAATCACTTTCAAAGCAAGCAATATTGACTTGGCCAACGTCGCATAAACATCATATCTGCTTAGGAATTTCAGCCCAGAAATTCTTAATCCAACATTGGTTCATTTTAACTATAGCAACTACAGAAAAGACAATGGAAGAATCTATGTTTAGGATGAGCTTTAAAAAAACAAAACCCAGAATCCTAGAGGAAAATCTATGTGCAAATCAGTTTTGAAATTTTCAGTTATTGAAAATGAACATTTTTTTCCTCCGTGTCCATACTAAAATAGGAAGCAATATTTAAGCAGTGAAATGATATAATTTCTACATGCCTCACTGGCCCCTGAATAGCTAAGCAGATGTTCTTGAAACTTCCCTGGAAAAAAAATTATCTTGGCCAAATATGAGCTTATAAAATAATCAGCCTAAGAAGTAATATACAACTAAAGAAGTAATGCACAACAGAAATTTGAAGATGTCAAAAGAGTTAGAATTAAAATGTAATTAAAAAGAAAGATAGAAAAAAAGCAAGAACACTCCCAGTGCAATTTATAAGAAGAAAAAAGGAACCCATTGTAAATTAACTCCATAAAAAAATGAAACAATAAATAAAAGAAGTCAAAATATAGAACATGTACAGCAGGGATGTCAAATTTGATTTCATGGAGGGCCACATCAGGGTTGTTTTTGACTTCAGAGGGCTGGGGTGGGCATCACTCATGTCGAAGGCATAGGTCAGAGGTCTTCAACCTTGGCAGCTTGAAGACTTGTGGACTTCAACTCCCAGAATTCTCCAGCCAGCAGAGGTTGAAGACCTCTGGCAAAGGTAGTGGCCTGAGCATTCTGCCAGTGAAAATGGGCTCCCAAGCTCCATTTTCATGCCATATGCAACCCTCTGCCAGCAAAAACTGAGCTCAAGAGGGCCATAGAGGACCCTCCTGAATTCCATTTTTGCTGGCAAAGGCACCTCAGGCCAGTCCTTCACTGTTTTCACGGTGGCCCCATGGGCCAGATCTAAGCACCCCATGGGCCAAATCCAGCCCCCGGCCTTGAGTTTGACACCCCTGATTTACAATATTTACATGACAATCCTACTGAATGCTGTACTTACTCCTAGATAAGCAGATGATCTCTTTATGGATGGATTCAAACAAAGTGGAATGAATGTAAAGAAGATCATTCAGAGCTCTGCACACCAAATCTTATCAAGAGGTTTTGAGAACGGGGTGTATCTGGCTTTGAGATAACACACAACTGGGGAAAATTTTTCAAGTACTGTATCTTTTTATTTTATTTTATTTCTTTTTGTCACAACAGTATACACAAACAATTGTCATAGATAAAACAACATACCTTGAAGAAAATATATATATATATAAGTAAAAAAAATATGCATCAACTATATTAATTTGATATAATGAAGGGAACAATAAGACAGGAACAGTAGGCACTTTTGTGCTCTTATGCACGCCCCTTATAGTCCTCTTAGGAATGGGGTGAGGTCAATAATAGACAGTTTTTGGTTGAAGATTTTGGGATTTTGAGTAGAGACTATGGAGTCAGGTAATGAGTTCCAAGCATTAACAACTCTGTTACAGAAGTCATATTTTCTGCAATCAAGTTTGAAGCGTTTGATGTTTAGCTTGAATCTATTTTTTGCTCTTGTAATATTGCGATTGAAGCTGAAGTAGTCTTTTATAGGAAGGATATTGCAATAGATGATTTTGTGTGTTAAACACAGGTCATGTCGAAGTCGACGGAGTTGTAAATTCTCTAATCCCAGGATTTCAAGTCTGTTGGTATAAGGTATTTTGTTGTTTTCGGAGGAGTGAAGAACTCTTCTAGTAAAATATTTCTGGACTCGTTCTATTGTATTTATGTCAGAGATGTGGTATGGGTTCCAAACAGATGAGCTGTATTCAAGAATAGGTCTGGCAAATGTTTTGTATGCTCTAGTTAGTAGTGTAGAGTTTTTAGAAAAGAAGCTGCGTAAAATTAGGTTTACAACTCTTAGGGCCTTTTTTGCTATGTAGTTGCAGTGGGCTTTGGCATTAAGGTCATTTGATATGAGAACTCCAAGATCTTTGACAGGGTGGGGGTCTTCAGTTAGGTAATGTCCATCAAGTTTGTACTTGATGGACATTACTGAAGAATATATATCTGAAGAAGTATCGCACAGAAGAATGTGACCTGTTCTCCATTATTCCAGAAAATAGGATATGAAATAATGGAATTAAATTATATGAAGGCAGATATCAATGGATATTTTTTTTAAAAAAAGCATAACATTAAGAACAGTTCAGTATCCAGATAGGCATTCCAAGTGCAGGTAGTCCTCGATTTATGACCACAATTGGAAGCAGAATTTCTGGTGCTAAGCAAATGGTTGTTAATTGAATCACGTGAATCATGATAGTTGTTAAGTGAATCTTGTATGCATCATTAAGCGAATCCAGATTCATCCAGTGACTTTGCTTGTTGGAAGCCAGCTGGATAGGTTGCAAATGGTGATCATGTAGGATGCTTCAACCATCATAAATATATAGGAGCCATGATGGCACAATGATTAGAATGCAGTATTGCAAGCTAATTCTGCTGACTGCCTGGGGTTTGATACACATTGGCTCAAGGCTGACTCCATCCTTCCAAGATGGGTAAAATAAGGACTCGGATTGTTGGGAATGGGCTTCGACTCAATCCCTCCAAGACTGAGTGGCTGTGGATGCCGGCATCCCGGTACAGTCAGCTGGTTCCATCGCTGGCTGTTGGTGCAGAGTCATTGGCCCCTATGGAGAGGGTTCGCAACTTGGGTGTTCTCCTGGATGCTTGGCTGTCGTTAGAAGATCACATGACGGCCGTCGCCAGGGGAGCCTTTTGTCAGGTACGCCTGATCCGCCAGTTGCGCCCCTTCATAGACCGGGATGCCTTGTGCATGGTCACTCACGCCCTCGTCACTTCCCGCCTGGACTACTGTAACGCTCTCTACATGAGGCTACCCTTAAAGGGCACTTGGAGGCTTCAACTGGTCCAGAATGCGGCTGCGCAGGTGATAGAGCCACAAGTGGCTCCCATATAACACCTCTCCTGCGCAGGCTGCACTGGTTGCCGGTGGTCTTCCAGGTGCAATTCAAGGTGTTGGTAACCACCTTTAAAGCGCTCCATGGCTTAGGACCGGGGTATTTACGGGACCACCTGCTGCCACCGGTAGCCTCCCATCAAACTGTGCGCTCCCACAGGGAGGGTCTCCTCAGGGTGCCATCAGCCAAACAATGTCGGCTGACGACCCCCAGGGGGAGAGCCTTCTCTGCGGGGGCAACTACCCTCTGGAATGAGCTTCCTCCAGGGTTACGATCACTCCCTGACCTCCGGACCTTCCGACGCGAGCTCAAGACTCTCTTGTTTCATCGCGCAGGGCTAGCCTAATGTGTTGTGTTTTAACTGGGGTTTTATTATTTGATTTTAATAACTCAATTTTAATTGTTAGCCAAAATTTAATCAGATTTTTACAGTGCTTTTAATTTATCTATATATATTGTATGAATTCTGTTTTACATTGGCTGTGAACCGCCCTGAATCCTTCGGGAGAAGGGCGGTATAGAAATTTAATAAATGAAAATGAAATGAAATGAAATATGTTGACTCTGTAAACCACTTAGAGAGAGCTGTAAAGCACTGTGAAGTGGTATATAAATCTAAGTGCTATTGCTATTGCCAAGTATCTGAATTTTGGTCACGTGATCATGCTGCAAAGATTGTAAATGCGAAGGGCAGATAGTAAGTCACTTTTTAATACTATTGTAACTTCAAATGATCACTGAACAGTGGCAAATGGAGAGCTACCTTTATTCAAATGTAGGCTGGAGAGCCCATTAGTCAGAATGGTTCAGACTGACTAAATAGAATGGATTATGAGAGCCGTGCGGGGCAGTGGTTAGAATGCATGTACTGCAGGCTAGTTCTGCTGACTGCTGGCTGCCTGCAATTTGGCAGATCGCATCTCACCAGGCTCAAGGTTGACTCAGCCTTCCATCCAGGGGTGGTATTCAGTTACCTTCGCTACCGGTTTGCAAATGTGAACGTGCACATGTGCAGAGCCTTCAAAAACAGGATGTGCTGACATCCAGGCGGTTGGGCGGAGCCTCCTGCAGCTGCCACTATTAGTTCACCCAAACCGGATTGAATCAGCTGAATACCACCACCACTTCCATCCTTCCAAGGTGGTAAAATGACAAGCCAGGTTGTTGGGGGCAATAGGCTGACTCTGTCAACCACTTAGAGAGGGCTATAAGCACTGTGAAGCAGTATATAAGTCTAAGTGTTATTGCTTTTAGACTCAATGGCTTAAATTATAGTTGCAGTCAGGAACTATGATTGTGTACCTAAGGCTTTGTGAAGTTGTAGATCTTGATTTGGAGAAGAAAGGAAAAGATAGTACATGATATTATCCTGTTGAAATCTCACTTTACCCTTATATTCAATTCTTTCAATAGTATGTGCTTTCTGTCTTTTCCTTAACATATAAGCCAACCACCTCCCTGATTTATTGGCATTACAAAAAGTATTATGTTTAGCATATTGTATATTGGTTGCCACCTGATCTGCCATTAACATATTAAATTGACTCTGTAATATCTTTATCACCTCATTCATTTTTAAATCATGTGGATTATATACCAGTAATAGTTGTTTCCTCTGAATTTCCTCTTCTAAATCCCTACGCTGTTTTTGTAATTTTCTCCTCTGTCTACTATTAATATATATCAAATTACCTCTCATAAAGGCCTTGCTAGCGTCCCACACTATTTCTATCGAAGTTCCCATATTCAAATTATAATCAAAAAATTCTTTCATTTGTTTTTACATTGATTTACATTATCCTCATATCTAAACAAATTTTCATTCATTCTCCATGATCTTCTTCCACCTTCATATTGCAACTCCATCCATACCGGACTATGATCAGTTAAACACCTTGGAAATATCTTTGTTTTCTTAACCCTAGAAAGAAAGTCATTGGTAATTAATATAAAATCAATACGTGAAAAAGATTGGTGCCTGTCCGAAAAATAAGTATAGTCTCTATCATCAAAATTCTGCCTTCTCCATATATCTTTCAACTCAAAATCTTCCATCAAATCAAAAAAAGATTTAGGCAGTTTTGCATGCATAGGAATTTTCTTAGAAAGAGTTCTTTTATCTTTTCTAATATCCATTACACCATTCCAATCCCCTAATATAATAAATGTTTTTATAGTCCCAAAGAGTCAAAGAGGGCCGGTTTAGCTCACGCTGGTAAAGCCTGTTATTAAGAACACAGTAGCCTGCAATTACTGCAGGTTCGAGCCCGGCCCAAGGTTGACTCAGCCTTCCATCCTTTATAAGGTAGGTAAAATGAGGACCCAGATTGTTGGGGGGGCAATAAGTTGACTTTGTAAAAATATACAAATAGAATGAGACTATTGCCTTATACACTGTAAGCCGCCCTGAGTCTTCGTAGAAGGGCGGGGTATAAATGTAAACAAAAAAAAAAATTTTTTTTTCATGTAACAGTTTATAAAAATTTTCTTGTTGTTGATTAGGTGCATATATGCCAATCACAAGTGTCTTTTTTCCTTCTAAAATCAATTCAATAGCAATATATCTTCCTTAAATGTCCATTTCAATTAATCCAATTGAAATGTCCATTTCAATTAATTTAGCTGATATATTTTTCTTCAAATAAATAACTATACCATTTTTCTTATTCGGAGCAGAAGAAACAAGCTTTCTTGGAATATTATACAAATTTATATGCCAGAGATACAATATTGAATATGGATATTGATAAATATTTGAAAGAATATAAGGTTAAAGGTTTAACTAATGAACAAAGGGAAGAGTTGAATCGGCCTATAACTTCTGAGGAAATTATTTTGGTAATAAAACAATTAAAAATAGGGAAATCCCCGGGCACAGATGGACTTACAGCAATATATTATAAAAAGTTACAGGATGAGATAGTTGGTCCACTTATGGAGTTATTTAATCAGATACTGATGGGAGGAGGAGTGCCACCATCATGGAGGACTACTTTTATTTCATTGATACCAAAAGAGGATCAGGATTGTACTAAGCCTGGGAATTATAGACCGATTTCACTCTTGAATAATGATTATAAGATTTTTGCAAAAATAATGGCAAATAGGTTAATGGAAATTGTACAACAAAAGATTCATACTGACCAGTCTGGTTTTATAAAAGGGAGACAAATGAGGAATAATGTTAGGCAGATAGTGAATTTATTGGAATATTTGGAAAAGAAAAACCAGATTCCGACAGCATTTATATTTTTGGATGCAGAGAAAGTTTTTGATCGTTTGCATTGGGAATTTTTATTTAAATTAACAGACAAAATGCAATTTGGAAATGGTTTTATAAGAATACTTAGGGCAATTTATGGAGAGCAAACAGCTCAGATAATAATTAATGGTAGTTTGACAGATAGTTTTAAAATTGCAAAAGGAACAAGGCAGGGGTGTCCTTTATTACCTTTATTGTTTATTTTGTCTTTGGAACCTTTATTGGATAAGATAAGAGAGTTAAGGGAGATAGAGGGTATTAGAATTAGAAGACATGAATATAAAGTCAGAGCATTTGCAGATGATTTGGTTGTTATGTTGACTCAGCCTATAAATTCAAGTGTATATTTGTTGGAAGTAATTAATCAATATGGAAGGGTCTCAGGGTTTAAAGTGAATCACAATAAAACAAAAGTGTTAACCAAAAATATGATTAAGAATCAGAAAGAAAAACTAGAGGAAATAACAGGATTTAAAATTGTAAAAAAGGTTAAATATTTAGGAGTCTTTCTTACTTCATCAAATGTAAAATTGTATAAGAATAATTATGATGTGTTATGGAAAAAAATTCAGAAGGAAATGAATACTTGGAAAAAATTACAATTATCTTTGTTGGGGAGAATAGCAGCTATAAAAATGAATGTTTTGCCTAAATTCTTGTTCTTGTTTCAGATGATAATTAAGAAAGACAAAAATTTGGAAGAATGGCAGATTGGAATTAATAAATTTATATGGGAAGGGAAAAAAGCGAGAGTCAAAATGAAAATAATGCAAGATACACGGGAAAGAGGAGGATTAAAAATGCCTAATTTAAAACTGTATTATGAAGCAGTTGTTCTTTCGGTAATAAGTGATTGGTTTAATTTGACGGAGGAAAGGATTTTGAATATAGAAGGTTATGATTTATTATATGGTTGGCATGCATATTTATTGTATGATAAGAAAGTAGATAAAGCTTTTAAGAATCATGTGTTGAGAATTTCTCTTCTGCGTGTCTGGAAAAAATATTATTATAAGTTAAATTATAAAATTCCTATATGGGCAAGTCCTCGGCATGCAGTAGAGAATATAAATATAGAACAGGAACAAGAAATGATTACTTATAAAGATCTTTTATATAATGAGAGGGGAAATCTACAACTAAAATCTTTGGATACATTAAAAGAAGAAGGGAGGAATTATACTTGGTTTCAATATGGACAGTTAAAGGCTAGATGGAAAGAAGATCAGAAAATTGGTATTATTCAAAATGAAGCAAATTTGGTTAAACAAATTAGAAATCAAACCCAGGGCATATAAAGAGATTGTATACTGTGTTGATAGAAATAGATTCTGAAAGAGATTTAATAAAGGATTGTATGATAAAATGGGCACAGAATATTCAAGAACCAATAATGTTGGAAACATGGCAAAAAATTTGGGTTAGAAATGTTAAATTTACATAAGCACAGAATTTAAGGAAAATTTTATAAGATGTTTTATAGATGGCATTTAGATCCTAAGAAATTATCATGTATGTATCCAGATATGCAAGCGAAATGTTGGAGATGTAATTGTGATGATGCTACATATTTTCATGTATGGTGGACTTGTAAGAAAATTAAGTCTTTCTGGATAAGAATTTGGTGGATTATGCAGAATGTTCTGAAGAAGAAGATAAAGTTCCTACCGCAATTTTTCCTTTTGGGAATAACAACGGACTGTACAGTGATTGAGACTAAGTTGATTTTGAACTTAATAACAGCAGCAAGACTGTTGATTGGACAATATTGGAAGAAAAAAGAATTACCCACAATAGAAGAATGGATATTGAAAGTTTCCAATTTGGCTGAGATGGCTAAAATCTCAGCCTTCTTGAAAGACAGTACTCAAGAAAAATATTTAAATGAATGGAAGAACTGGATTGATTATATTCAAAATAGATATCAGATTAAGAAATTTCAGATTGCCTTTGAATGAAGGATGTTGTTTTGATTTTAATGGAAGAAGTCAGGTTATGTGAGAGAGAAGGATTATAATTGTGTTAGATTTTAAAAATTTAATGTATGACTGTTTGTTTATTGAACTATACCTTGTGTTTGCTCCGGGAAGTCGGGGGGGGGGGGGTTGGAGGGAGGGGGGAAGGAGGGGGAGGGGGGAGGGGAGGGGAAAAATTTAATTGTTGTTGTAAAACCTTTTCAATAAAAAAAAGAAAAGAAAAGATAGTACATGATAAACTTCTCCTAAAACTAAAATCCTACGGCATCTCAGGACCTCTCCACAATTGGATAACAGCTTTCCTGTCAAACAGACAGCAAGTGGTCAAAATTGGCAATGCTATAATCAAATCCTGTTCCTGTCAAAAGTGGCGTTCCCCAAAGCAGCGTTCTTGGACCAACACTCTTCATATTATACATTAATGATCTCTGTGACCAAATTACAAGTAATTATGTTCTCTTTGCTGATGATGTCAAACTATTTAACACCACCAACAATACAGCTACCCTTCAAAAAGACCTTGATTTTGTATCTGAATGGTCTAAAAATTGGCATCTCTACCAGCAAATGTTCAGTCTTACATATTGGAAAAAAGAACCTAAACACTAAGTACAAGCTTGATGAACATTTGCTAGACCAATTCTTGAATACACTCGACTGTCTGGAACCCACACCACATTTCTGATATCAATACAACTGAACGTGTCCAGAAATATTTTACAAGAAGAGTTCTCCACTCCTCTGAATACAACAAAATACCTTATGCCACCAGACTTGAAATCCTGGGTTTAGAAAATTTAGAACTACACCATCTTCGACATGACCTGAATTTAACTCATAGAATCATCTATTACAATGTCCTTCCTGTGAAGACTACTTCAGCTTCAATTGCAACAATACACAAGCACACAGTAGATTTAAGCTTAATGTTAACCACTCCAATCTTGATTGCAGAAAATATGACTTCAGTAACAGAGTTGTTAATGCTTGGAATAGACTACCTGACTCTGTGGTCTCTTCCCAAAATCCGTAAAGCTTCAACCAAAAACTGTCTACTATTGACCTCACCCTATTCCTAAGAGGTCTGTAAGGGGCATGCATAAGAGCACAACTGTGCCTACCATTCTTGTCCTATTGTTTCCTTTCATTGTATCCAATTAATATAGTTATTACATGCTCATACCTATATATATGCTTATATATTACATAGTTATTTCATGCTTATGCTTAGATATACTGTGTGACAAAATAAATAAATAAATAAATAAATAAATATTGCCACAAGGATGTAATAGTAAGGTGGGTTGCTAAAGTAATATGAGAACCAAATATACAGGCCTTAGGCCTTAGGCCCTAGAGACATCTTTGGTCAAGCAAAAGAAAGGCCTTGTCAGCTGTAACAGAGAAGTTGCTTTCCCAATAAACCGTATACTCATGTCCCACCCATAAATGTGCTAAGCTAGGATAACCACATCCTGCTGTTTTGCAGAAAATGTACTTTGCGATCATGGTAAACATGTTTGTGTAACCCCCTGATCTGGTATCGGTTCCCCAATATACTATTCCTGGAATTGTAACCATATATGGAATGTAACTTGCTGAGACAATGTATTTGCAGCCTGCACGTAGCAATACGGTATATAAAGCCTTGCTGGAAATCCCCTGACTTGTTCAGACCAACAGCTTTGTTCTGTACTTGAACCTGCACATATATAATAAACCCTTCCTTCCCAGAGGAGCTGGCTTGTGTCTCGTCATTCTACAACAGCTTCAATGGCACCCCAAATGGGACACTAAGCGAGACGACATCTCGTTGAGGGCGGCTTGACCCCTCGGACCCTCCCAGGGGCCACTCCTGAACATTCTCCAGGCGCCACGGGGGTAAGTCCTCCGAGAGACGGGTGTGACACCTCGGCGGGGTCGACGGTGCTGATAGCCAGTCCAAGAACTCTTGCAGGAAGGAACGGCGGTCTGAACCGAATCCTGGCCAGGACGTGTGTGTGAAGACTCCGCAGGCGAGTATATGTAAACTGTTTGTGTACCTATCTCATTTGAAGATAGAAGAGGGGGCCCGATCACTCCCCTGGACTCGGGACGGCTGTCCTAAAGAAGTCCTGTTAGGCTGTGTGGGAGGTTAAGCCATTGCAGTTCCCGTTTAGTGACCGTTGGAACGTCCGGCGCTACGGGTCGTTGGCAGTGTTGTTAGGATGTGTGGAGGTAGTAGCACGCCAAACACCCCCTTGGGCAAATCAGAACATTAGGG
Source organism: Ahaetulla prasina (assembly GCF_028640845.1). Taxonomy (NCBI): domain Eukaryota; kingdom Metazoa; phylum Chordata; class Lepidosauria; order Squamata; family Colubridae; genus Ahaetulla; species Ahaetulla prasina. The sequence goes on along the minus strand of NC_080540.1, from coordinate 276,901,248 downwards.
TGGACCATCTATGACAAACTCCAGGCACTAGAAAAGACCCCCGTCGATGTTAGTCCCTTTGCTAGAAACCCGTTTGTAGCCTTGGCCGAGGAAATAGCTAAAACCCTAACTGTTAAGAATTGTTTTGTATGTGGAGGTACTAACATGGGGGAACAATGGCCCTGGGAAGCAACAGAGGCAGCCCCCACATTATACAATAATATGTCAGCCGCAGGGAATATCTCAGCTAGACGCAACAGTCAGGACATCATTTGGACATTGACAACAAACCTGGTAGGACACAATTGTTTCACTCGTAATGGGACCACTGAAGTGGGAAACCTGATATGTCTTGGTTCCTGGGATGTAACCTATACTATTTGGCAGTCACCAGGAAATAACTCACAACCTGACCAGTTCAATAGAACCTTTTTGTCATACCTCAATGAATCCGATCCTACTCGTATGTGGATAGCCCCAGAGAATATGTACTGGATCTGTGGAAGGCTAGCATATGAACAGTTGCCTAACAATTGGTCAGGCTCATGTGTCCTAGGATGGATTAAACCATCGTTTTTCCTTCTGCCCATTCAATCTAGACAGGTGCTAGGTGTACCAGTGTATGAACACTTAGGGAAAAGAGAAAAGAGGGCCTCCTATACGTATGACACAGCCCATCCCGATTCAGCCTTTTCGAACTTCCCATGTAAAAATCTAGCAGAATATGAGGCAAAAGACACTGACAGTGTGCAAGTATGGACCAATGAAAGGATTGTATGTACCTATGGCAGAGCAACATGGGCCGAAGATGGGTCATGGGGTTATCGTACCCCAATTTATTTGCTCAACCGCCTCATCAGATTGCAAGCAGTCCTGGATATGGCGGGGGTGAGAATCAGTACCGCCCTCAATGTGCTATCGGATACCACTGATAGGCTGAGAACGGCTGTGTACCAAAACAGACTTGCCCTAGACTACATTCTAGCTAAGGAGGGAGGGGTGTGTGGTAAATTCAACCTTTCCAATTGTTGTCTGCAAATCGATGAGACAGGTAAAGTGATAAAACAATTAACCACTGAAATACGGCAGCTTACGCATAATCCAGACTAGGTATGGAACAAAGGATTCAACCTCAAAGAAATCTTTGGTACTTGGTTTCCCAAATTACCTGGCTTGCAGGCAATCATGACCCTCATAGGCCTCATTGCTGCTGGCTGTGTACTTCTACCCTGTGTATTACCTATCTTTGTGCGCGCTATATCTAATAGCTTGTCTTTGTTAGCTGAAAGAAAAGCCACAGCCCAGGTTATGGCTATGTGGCAACTGGAACATATGGCCTCTGAGGAATCCGATGCTGGTTATGTTACTCTTCTGCCTCGAGATGAGTAACAAAGGGGGGAATAAGGTGGGTTGCTAAAGTAATATGAGAACCAAATATACAGGCCTTAGGCCTTAGGCCCTAGAGACATCTTTGGTCAAGCAAAAGAAAGGCCTTGTCAGCTGTAACAGAGAAGTTGCTTTCCCAATAAACCGTATACTCATGTCCCACCCATAAATGTGCTAAGCTAGGATAACCACATCCTGCTGTTTTGCAGAAAATGTACTTTGCGATCATGGTAAACATGTTTGTGTAACCCCCTGATCTGGTATCGGTTCCCCAATATACTATTCCTGGAATTGTAACCATATATGGAATGTAACTTGCTGAGACAATGTATTTGCAGCCTGCACGTAGCAATAAGGTATATAAAGCCTTGCTGGAAATCCCCTAACTTGTTCAGACCAACAGCTTTGTTCTGTACTTGAACCTGCGCATATATAATAAACCCTTCCTTCCCAGAGGAGCTGGCTTGTGTCTCTTCATTCTACAACAGCTTCGCTGGCACCCCAGATGGGACACTAAGCGAGACGACATCTCGTTGAGGGCGGCTTGACCCCTCGGACCCTCCCAGGGGCCACTCCTGAACATTCTCCAGGCGCCACAGGGGTAAGGCCTCCGGGAGACGGGTGTGACACCTCGGCGGGGTCAACGGTGCTGATAGCCAGTCCAAGAACTCCTGCAGGAAGGAACAGCAGTCTGAACCGAATCCTGGCCAGGACGTGTGTGTGAAGACGCCGCAGGCGAGTATATGTAAACTGTTTGTGTACCTATCTCATTTGAAGATAGAAGAGGGGGCCCAATCACCCTCCTGGACTCGGGACGGCTGTCCTAACGAAGTCCGGTTAAGCTGTGTGGGAGGTTAAGCCATCGCAGTTCCCGTTTAGTGACCGTTGGAACGTCCGGCGCTACGGGTCGTTGGCAGTGTTGTTAGGATGTGTGGAGGTAGTAGCACGCCAAACACCCCCTTGGGCAAATCAGAACATTAGGGTGGACCATCTATGACAAACTCCAGGCACTAGAAAAGACCCCCGTCGATGTTAGTCCCTTTGCTAGAAACCCGTTTGTAGCCTTGGCCGAGGAAATAGCTAAAACCCTAACTGTTAAGAATTGTTTTGTATGTGGAGGTACTAACATGGGGGAACAATGGCCCTGGGAAGCAACAGAGGCAGCCCCCACATTATACAATAATATGTCAGCCGCAGGGAATATCTCAGCTAGACGCAACAGTCAGGACATCATTTGGACATTGACAACAAACCTGGTAGGACACAATTGTTTCACTCGTAATGGGACCACTGAAGTGGGAAACCTGATATGTCTTGGTTCCTGGGATGTAACCTATACTATTTGGCAGTCACCAGGAAATAACTCACAACCTGACCAGTTCAATAGAACCTTTTTGTCATACCTCAATGAATCCGATCCTACTCGTATGTGGATAGCCCCAGAGAATATGTACTGGATCTGTGGAAGGCTAGCATATGAACAGTTGCCTAACAATTGGTCAGGCTCATGTGTCCTAGGATGGATTAAACCATCGTTTTTCCTTCTGCCCATTCAATCTAGACAGGTGCTAGGTGTACCAGTGTATGAACACTTAGGGAAAAGAGAAAAGAGGGCCTCCTATCGTATGACACAGCCCATCCCGATTCAGCCTTTTCGAACTTCCCATGTAAAAATCTAGCAGAATATGAGGCAAAAGACACTGACAGTGTGCAAGTATGGACCAATGAAAGGATTGTATGTACCTATGGCAGAGCAACATGGGCCGAAGATGGGTCATGGGGTTATCGTACCCCAATTTATTTGCTCAACCGCCTCATCAGATTGCAAGCAGTCCTGGATATGGCGGGGGTGAGAATCAGTACAGCCCTCAATGTGCTATCAAATACCACTGATAGGCTAAGAACGGCAGTGTACCAAAATAGACTGGCCTTAGACTACATTCTAGCTAAAGAAGGAGGCGTATGTGGGAAATTCAACCTTTCCAATTGTTGCCTACAAATAGACGAAACAGGTAAAGTCATTAAACAATTAACTACTGAGCTACGACAGCTTACGTATAACCCAGACCAGGTATGGAACAAGGGATTCAACCTCAAAGAAGTCTTTGGTAATTGGTTTCCTAAATTACCTGGCTTGCAAGCAATCGTGGCCCTTATAGGCCTCATTGCTGCAGGCTGCGTCCTTCTACCCTGCGTGTTACCTATCTTTGTGCGTACTATATCCAATAGCTTGTCTTTGTTAGCTGAAAGGAAGGCCACAGCCCAGGTTATGGCTATGTGGCAAATGGGGAGTCTGGCCTCTGAAGAATCAGATTCAGGATATGTTACTCTTCTGCCTTGAGATGAGTAACAAAGGGGGGAATAAGGTGGGTTGTTAAAGTAACCTGAGAACCAAATATACAGGCCTTAGGCCTTAGGCCCTAGAGACATCTTTGGTCAAGCAAAAGAAAGGCCTTGTCAGCTGTAACAGAGAAGTTGCTTTCCCAATAAACCGTATACTCATGTCCCACCCATAAATGTGCTAAGCTAGGATAACCACATCCTGCTGTTTTGCAGAAAATGTACTTTGCGATCATGGTAAACATGTTTGTGTAACCCCCTGATCTGGTATCGGTTCCCCAATATACTATTCCTGGAATTGTAACCATATATGGAATGTAACTTGCTGAGACAATGTATTTGCAGCCTGCACGTAGCAATACGGTATATAAAGCCTTGCTGGAAATCCCCTGACTTGTTCAGACCAACAGCTTTGTTCTGTACTTGAACCTGCGCATATATAATAAACCCTTCCTTCCCAGAGGAGCTGGCTTGTGTCTCGTCATTCTACAACAATAGGAACAAACTTTAGGCAGAAAAAAGCTTGGAATTGTTTCAGAATAAATAATTCCTTTTTGTTTAACATTCCTAGCAATATAAGTTTCAAATAACATTCCCACCCATGACCCAGACACACATGGGAAGTTGGTCTGAATATTCAAAAGTCCATCTGAAACTTGATTTGGGAATTACAACAGAAATCAACATAAGGAAGATGTTCCAAGAAGTTATTAATCTTGCATAAATAATACTAGCAATGTGTACTAAATGCCAAATGTGAATCATGTTCCTGAAGTTTTTTTCATATAAAATCTGGACTACTGTTTTGGAGATGAAAAGTGAATTCATGGAATAGTTTCATTTATTTATTGGCATGGTGAGATGTATTTAAATAATCAGTTTCCCCTGATGTGTATCAGTTTCCCCTGATGTGCGTTCTATACTATTCTGTCCTTTGCAATAATACTCCAAAATGTAACTACGTGCTCGTTTTTCTTTGGCAAATAAATATCTAATGTATGAACAGGATTGTTAAAAACGTGGTACGTTCTAGAATGAGTAATCAGTTCATCACATTAATTTAAAGTTTATTTTTCCTGATTAACCCATTTTTGAGTATGCATATACTAGCTTAAAATATGTAGTTGTTCCTATTGAAAAGAAGGCACTATGTCTTAATCAAAGTTTTATCCTCTATTTTAATTCTTGCACCCACATTATTCTCTTACAGGTGAGAATAATCCACATAGATCAGAACGCAACCATTTATAAATCTCAAAAGATCTAAATGTTAGTGATGGGTGGGGCTTTGACACATAACACTGGAACTATAGTTAAAAAACAGGCAAGGACCAACCTGCTGTGACTCCAGCCCCCGAACCTGGCCCCATGCCTGAAAGTGACACTGAGAGTGAGGGGGAAGGGCCAGTAAGGTTTACCTCGGGAGCACCGATTCCTTTGGCCCGGCTCCAGGAGCCAGAACCAGGCCAGTCGGAGGACATGATGAGGCTGTCATCCCCTGATTCCTCCCTTCTCCAGGCTATGCCTTCAGACCCAGCTAATAATAATAATAATCAAGCTTGGCTTGACCCGCACTTCAGATTAGAGCGGCGGCATCATCAAAGGGATGTGCCCCATCCCACAGGATATATAAGGAGCTTTAGGACTGCTTTCACTCCACGGGAAGCAAAAGTTTAGCTGAACCGTTTCAAAGAGCTGAAAGTCTTGCTACATGAGTCATGTATTTGAACTTTGGCACGCAGCTGCGATTTTTCTGCCAGGACTGATAAGAGCCGTGAATCCACTGGCTGAAGGCCAGCTCGTTAACCCGAAGTGGGGAAGGAGACAGAACACAACCATTCTGTCTTTTTGGTATTCTCCCTTTTTATCTCTTTCTTCTATTATTTTCTTTTTCCTCACTCTCCATTGGATTCAGACATTCTGTTGTACCATATCACTGTTTAACCATGGCTTATCGAATAAGCCACATCTGGAAAAAGTGGGCACACTTTCCTGGATCAAGCGTTTCCAGTAAAATCTTGAGGGTCACTGTTGAAAAAATAGTGGGGAAAGTCAGGATAAAAATTAATTTCACTTACATTTTATTAAAATTAAGTGAAGGGAATTACTCTGCAGCTATATATTTAAAGATGTTTTCCAGCTCCCATATTAAAAATTCCAATTTAATAATGACTCTTAGTACAGAGGCATTGACAGGGGTTTACCAAAGTTAAAATGGCAGCCACAACTGTACCATTCAAACTCAACTGCTTTAGTATTTGTGCATAGTAATGGCCACCATTTTGACTTGTGAATACCTCTGCTTTTGTTATCTCTACGTGACCTGTGAGAGAGACCATGGGATCCCAGGAGGTACAACTCTGAAAACCATAACTGCCAAAATATACCTGGTTTTGTGCATTGTGCTAAGCTCAAAAGAAACAAACCGAGCTACGCCTAAGTACAAGCTGAGAAACCATGGCCTACATGAAATTAGTCTAATTAAAAATTTAACCTACTGAAATTACTGGAAATTGCTCTCATAGTTGCTCAACCTTCTACAAAGGTTTTTATTTCTTTCTGGGCAACAGGTAGCAACTGCTTCATTTATCTGCCTCTCGCCTCTGTGCTGTGTTGACTTTTTTACATCCTGCCACCTGTCTCTCTTTGTCATTTTTCTTTATCCAGCTTCTTGCAGATTGTAGAATGGAAAGCTGAGCTCTGACCTTGGGGACAACTGGTCCTTGTTTTGTGTTAACTTTCAGTGAGGATGTTATAATCACTGATCTTATTAGTTCCAGATGAAAGAAGGTTATTATTCAAAGGTCTGGGGCCAGGCTGATGTTGGGTTTATTAATTTTAATATCGAAATCTCTAGCAGATAATTAACAAGGGCCAACCAGATAATTGTTCCCACAAAAACTCCCTATTAGCAACAAAACTATTATCTTCTTGCTAAATCCTTGAAATGCGCATCAGTGGAGAGATAATTAAAGGATTGGACATCATTGAAATGAATCAATTAGCAAACAATGGAAGCAGAAGGAAAATATGTGTTGATGTCATCAATTGTCTTTGATGAGAAATGGATGCATTTTATTTTTTATTGGGCACACCAAAGTAACCTCCATGAATGTCTTTTTATAAAGGTTGAACTCAAAATCAGTATGATATTTATAATTTTATAATAATCGTACCAGCTTACCCAAGTTGCAAAAGGGACGATCAAAAGGTCAGCAGTTCAGTGGTTTGAATCCCTAGTGCTACATAATGGGGTGAGCTCCCGTTACTTGTCCCAGCTTCTGCCAATCTAGTAGTCTGAAAGCACGTAAAAAATTCAAGTAGAAAAATAGGGACCACCTTTGGTGGGAAGGTAACAGTATTCCATGTGCCTTTGGCATTTAGTCATGCTGGCCACATGACCACAGAGACGTCTTCGGACAACACTGGCTCTTCGGCTTTGAAATGGAGATGAGCACCACCCCCTAGGAGTTGGGAATGACTAGCACATATGTGCAAGGGGAACCTTTACCTTTACCTTACCTAAGTTGCAGAGCTCTGGATGTGTTAAGATTGAACTCAAAACCAGTGTGGTATTTATAATAATTTTGTGCCAGTTTACCCAAGTTGGAGAGCTCTGGCTGTGTTATATTACATCCATGTAATTTCAAGCCATAATTCCTAGAAAACAGCCTGTTAGATTAAAGGGGTACTTGTCCCCTTCAACCACATTGCTCACTCCAGTCATATTCTCTTCCCTATTCTACTTCACAGAATAATTGTGATGACTGATTAGAACTAGAGGGAAGCAACCATTTCACTAATTTTTGCTTCCCCGAAGGAAAGCAGGAATAAAAACAAGCTCATACATGGGTTTTGCACAATCTGCTACAAAATCTTACCCTGAAGTCTTATGGAAAATTGTATGTGTAATTCCTTGGCAGTCATTCTTCATCTTCTTGGTATTTCATCTCCCCGAATTCAAACCCATATCTGATGTGGAGCGAAGCCGATGCAAAATGACTTTGAAAAAAATGTGTAAACATTTCATTCCAAACAAATAACTATGGGTTTATTACTTCAGCTATAAATTGGTTTAAGTGAATTTATTCCTAAATAAGTAAGCACAATGTTTCAATCAAGAAGCTCAAAGCTTATTTGTGTGAATATAAATTCTGACTTACATATCGAACTATACAAGGCAGTAATGGGGTGGCAATGTTCTAAGGAGGCAGGCTGGACTCGACATTTTCATATTATGAAAATGGATCCTATTTCTCAAGGCTTTTAAAAGACTTTGCAATTAGATACTAAGGACAGCAGAGAGCCAGCTGGAAAAGGACCTTTTTTCTTGAATGGTAACAGCCCCAAATACACTTATCCAGAAATAGGTAGCCCTGAACCTATTTATCTCCCTTGTAATGACGGACTGTTGTTGGGTTGCTGAGCATTAGACAGAACTGCAACTAGTACTCTGAACTAATCTTGTTAAAACTTTGCATTGATACGATTCATAAGCCCAACTGTGGATGCCAGTTAGAAAAGCTTGCTATATTCCAAGTTTCTGAAACACTTTCATTTCATTTCATTTATTTATTTTGTCACAACAATATACACGTTTAACTTTAACCAACCCACATTAAACTGCAGGACTGCCAAGTGTAGCATGTTCAGTGTAGGGATGAAATCCAGTAGGTTCTGACAGGTTCTAGAGAACCGATAGCAAAAGTTTTGAGCAGTTCAGAGGAGCGGCAGTAGAAATTTTGAGTAGTTCAGGGAACTGGCAAATACTACTTCTGGCTGGCCCCAGAGTGGGGTGGGAATGGAGATTTTGCAATATCCTTCCCCTAGAGTGGGGTGGGAATGGAGATTTTGCAGTATCCTTCCCCTAGAGTGGGGTGGGAATGGAGATTTTGCAGTATCCTTCCCCTGGAGTGGGGTGGGAATGGAGATTTTGCAGTATCCTTCCCCTACCATGCCCACCAAGCCGTGCCCACCAAGCAACACCCACCAAGCAACGCCCACAGAACCAGTAGTAAAAAAAAAAAATGGCACCACTGGTTCAGCGTGATATTTTTGTCCTAGTCACCTCCATCCATTCTAAGAAGAGTAACAGATGGCAGCAGATCTTGTTATTTATTTATTTCATTTATAGCCTGCTTTTCCTCTGGGGTTCACGGACTGGGTTTTCTTTCATTCCGTCTCCACAGAAACAACCCTTTGAGGTAAATGGGGCTGAGACAGAGGAACTGATACAATTCTATGAGCTCTGTGATTCAGTCAAGACTTGAATTTTGGTCTCACTATTGTAGTCTGATACTTAAATCCCCTCTGCTGCCCTGAATGGTCAACTGGACATCCTGCAAACAATCCCCTACTCTCACCTCATATTTTTTAAATGTACAAAGTTGTAAAGAATACTAACATTCTTTTTGGTTACTGTCATGTCTAGTTTGATCAGCAATGTGGAAAGATTTGGAGAGAGCAATTTCTGAGCATTTAGAAGAGAAGTTATATTACTGGGACAAGGTTGATTTTTGTCTTGTCTTGTTTATTTATTGACATTAAGTTTACATCTTTATATTAAGGGTGTGCGTCAGAGCAGAAGAAGGAGGATTCCTAATCATATTTCCCTTCTTAATCTCATCACTCAACATGCCCCTCCCCTCAAATCACCACTCCAATATCTGAAGCTATCTTTAGAAGATTGGGGATGAACGTTGAAGTGCTTTCTTCTCAGAAGCTACCACTCCCATTCTTCAGGGTGATGCCTGCTAACAATGAGGTGTAGGAGAAGCCCAATTTTGGCTACTTAGTCAACATGTGTCACTCATACAGACAGTCCACCCCTGTAAGACAATCGACTCAGTTCTAAAGACAAGTTGTCTGCTCCCAATGTGTAAAATTTGATTCCCAGAAATTTCCAGACAGTGCTGAAAATTCTTTAGGTCAAAATTCTTTTCGTGTCCCACTCCTCCGCTGAAGGCTGGGTCAGGGAAATCCGAATCAGGCATGCCTCTGCAGCTCTGCCAAAGTCCTAGCAAAGTTTTCAAGGCAGGCAGGAGACCAGGAAGTGACTTCAGCAATCCAAGGTAGACTTTGCCTGACTCAGAGAATGCCAGAAAGCAGATCCTTTATATAGGCCATGGGGTGTGGCTCCATGACTCAGCACTTATCCAGGCCTGCCCCTCCCTTCCTTCTGTTGACGCCGCCTATCAATTCTCCTGAAGCGAGGGTCACTCCAGTCTGCAGCTGTTGGTAATTGACCTTCCTCAGGCTCACATGCTGTGGGGGAGGAGGAGGGGTCTAGTTGCTCCGTTTGCCTGGGCATGGAGCCAGGGCTGGGGGCTGGAGGCACTTCTTCTTCTTCGGCCTGTCTGGGCATGAAGCCAAGGCTGGGGCCGGGAGGCATGCTAGGACATTCCTCAGTGTTCGGAAGCAGATAAGACGGGCCCGGCTGCGGGGAAAGCGGACGAGGCACAGCAATTCTCTCATTTGGAAGTTAGAAATAAATGGTCGCTTATTTGACAGCAAAACCAGCAATTAGAGGTAGTCCTCGACTTACGACCCGAGTTGATACCAAACTTTCTGTTGCTAAGCTGTTGCTCTTAGGTGAGTTTTGCCCCATTTTACGACCTTCCTTGCCACATTTGTTAAGTGGATCACTGCAGTTGTTAAGTTAGTAACACGGTTGTTAAGTGCTTTTCCCTTGATTTTGCTTGTCAGAAGGCCTCCCATGACTCTGGGACAGGGGTCTCCAACCTTGGCAACTTTAAGACTTGTGGACTTCAACTCCCAGAGTTCTTAACAAGTCTCCACAAGTCTTAAAGTTGCTTAGGTTGGAGACCCCTGCCCTGGGACACTGCATCTCTCAAAAATATGAAACAGTTGCCAAGGGTCCAGATTTAGATCATGTGACCTTGGGAATGCTTCAATGATCGTAAATATTAAAAACAGTCATAAGTCACTTTTTTCACTGCCGTTGTAACTTCAAATGATCATTAAACGAATGGTTGTAAGACAAGGACAATCTGTACTCAAAAAACAATTTTCAGTCTTCCAGGATCTTCAAGTGCCTACTCTTGGATCAAATTGTCAAAAGTTTCAGCTCTTTCTCTTGGGGCTTGATCAAAAACGGGATTTTTTTCATGTAATATTTGTGTTCATCAGCTTCCTGTAAGTGCAGGGATACTAACATCAGACACAGACAACAACTGTTTGCACGTGTGTGTTATCAGTAGAGAATAACCATTGTCCGTGTCCTCAGCATTTCATTTCCCTCTATAATTTTGCCAACCCATTATTCAACCTGGACACCATCTCAAAATATCCCTTTGTATATTCAGCAATGCAGTTGCATTTTATAAAACAGTTGCACTAAATTTCATGATTTTACGGAGAAGGGGGGGATGGTGCAAAATAAAGAAAAAACTCACTTATGAGTTTTTTAATGATCTTATTTTTTAATGATAAATCTATTACAAATTTTGAGACATCCTAACTACCCTTTGCTAGGTGCAATCTACCTTTAGAGTGTGGATTGGATAAATATAGGCTTTGGTGCACTGCTAATCACTGCTGCTAAAAGCCATGGCCTCTTTTTTAATTCCAAGACCAAAGAACAAGCAGTATTCATAACTGCAGTGAATTATCAGGAACCAACTGTATTTTATTACCGCGAAACATCTTAAATATTGAATCAGTCAAGAGAAATCCATTAGTGCCGTAGAGATAACTTGTCCTATGTACATTATTCTTCTTGTAACAATAGATGCAGACAATGTTCAAAGCTAGAATTCAATTCTTGCTATGTAAATTTTGAGATCAACATCATTCTTGATGTAACAACAAATTTAACATCTGCCACAGGAATATATTGATTTTGGTGAAGATGAATAAGAACAAGCTATAAAAGAATTGATCCACATTTGGGGTGAATTGGTCTGGCAGATCTGGATTGCCATATTAATCTATTAATCTATTAATGCTAGGTTTATCATCAGAGTTATTATCCTGGAGCAGCATAAAATGCTGATAGCAATAGCAATAGCACTTAGACTTCTATCTATCTATCTATCTATCTATCTATCTATCTATCATTCATTCATTCATTCATTTATGAAAATTTATATTGCCATCTACTAGCTCATGGTGACTCAAGGCAGCTTACAGGAAATAAAATAGCAATAGCACTTAGACTTATATACCGCTTCACAGTGCTTTACAGCCCTCTCTAAGTGGTTTACAGAGTCATCCCATCCCCCAACAATCTGGGTCCACATTTTACCCACCTCAGAAAGATGGAAGGCTGAGTCAATCTTGAGCCTGGTGAGAATCGAACTGCCAAATTGCAGACAGCCGGCAGTCAGAAATAGCTTGCAGTACTGCATTCTAACCACTGCACCACCGCAGCTCTCACTAACCAGTACTAAGTAAAATAAAAATGGTGCATGTGCAGCCATATGCTGCACAGAGAAGACTATCTAAAAATATTTAATTTTGTTGAGTTTCCACTATGACTGGACTATAATTGTGCCCTTTGTAAATATAGTCTGATGGGTCTTGGTCTGATTTCATCTTCAAGATATAGATCAGACCAAGAAATCCATCTCATTTTAAGATTAAAGCTACTTTTATTGAGATTGACTGTAGTAATAGAATTTTCAGTCCTGGTTATGTTTCATCTCTTCCCTCTCTTATACTCAGGTGAAATAGGGAGTGGGGAGAGTGTCTGTCTGAGATGTTTACACATACCTTCATAGTTTGAGCTTAAGCGATGTTTTCCTTCTCATTGCTATGGCAACAGATCTCCCCTCTCTCCCTCAAGGCCATCCTCTTTGCTCTCTATACTCTATGAATGATCACTATATTAAATGTGTTAAAAGGAAAAAAAAGTATAACAAGAAAGCATTAGCAAGATTAGATAGCACAATGAATCACAGAGTACCCAATTTCCTCACAATGTGAGCAGACTGTACAACTCCTATCATCCCCAGTCAAGGTGGACCGCTAAACCCATGTATGTGAGACTGATGTATTGGCCATGCTAAGCAGGTATGATCAGAAATCTAAAGCAATACACATGAAAGTTCCTAAACTGGCAGAGATTTTTCTGTATCTGTGTAACTTGCACAGATACACTTAACTATAATTGTTATCTACTTCAATAAAAAAACAGAATATAAAATTTTAAAAATGAGCAAAATAAAATCAAGGCATAGCTCTCACAATAACCCCATGAAGTATGTTGTGCATAAAGAAACTAAGATGAGGAATAGGGTACATACAGGTTGCAGGCTGATTTACAAGGATCTATCAAACTGAGAGAGAATGTCAGGTTGGGGTAATATTTAAGACTCTGGGCTAGAAACCAGGAGATTGTGATTTCTAGTCCTCTTTAGGCACAACACCAGTTGATGGTCTTGGGCCAGTCCCTTTCTCTCAGCCCTAGAAAGCAGGCAAGGGTAGAAAATCTGAAAATCTTGTCAGGAAAACTACCGGGGCTTGTCTCAAAGGTGCTTTTTCAAAAGACAACTGGACTGGGTTTTTTTCCCTGAGGAAAAAGGAGATGTTTTGCTTCTCATCCAAGAAGCTAGATCATCCAAGAAGACATTTTGCTTCTCCTCCAAGATGAGAAGCAAAATGTCATCTTCTTCTTCTTCCTCAGGAAAAAAACAATCAAATTGCCTTTTGAAAAAGCACCTTTAAAACAACTATGACCTGGATGATTGAGAATCTCCACAGACATGCAGGAACTTGTCCAAGCAGTGTTCAGAAATCAATACCAACTCAAACATACACACACACACACACACACACACACACACACATACAATAATCAAACAATATGTCAGACTTTATGTGTACTCTTGTTTTGCAACAAAAAGTACAGTAAACCACTAAGCAATTTTCCAGTCTTACAGAACCTTCCCTAACTCAATACTTTCTAGATGTTATGGGACATTAAATCCAAGAATTTCCAGCATGACTAAAGACTAAGAATTTCACAAGTTAGAGGTCAACACATGCAGGGGGGGAAAACAGACGGAAAGGCTGATTTGCATACTACCAAATATTTTCTTGCACAAAAAATTATTACTTTCATTCAAAGACTTACCATTTAACTTAAAGGACAGAGTAACTAATCATCAAGATACAATAGGGGGCTAAAACTATGCTTAATATTAGACTCAGCATTATATGAAAACTGTCTCTGTCCCTTCCTCCCTCCCTCCCTCCCTCTCTGTGTATGTATGTGTGTCTGGATTCATTGAATTTCCTCAAAAGTCATTCATGAAAGCAAAACTGGAAATAAGTAACCAACTTCAGCATCATTTTAATATACTTACGGAACCGCCTGCTGTTACCACATGCCTCCCACCGACCCGTACGCTCTCACAGAGAGGGACTTCTCAGGGTGCCGTCCGCCAAGCAATGTCAGCTGGCGGCCCCCAGGGGAAGGGCCTTCTCTGTGGGGGCTCCCACACTCTGGAATGAGCTTCCCCCGGGTTTACGCCAAATACCTGACCTTCGGACATTCCGTCGCGAACTGAAGACACACCTCTTTATCCGCGCGGGGCTGGCTTAAATTGAATTTTAATGTTAAATTTTTATTAATTTTAAATGGGGTTTTTAGTTCATGGCAAATTTTAATTTTCAGGCTAATTTAAATAAGTTTTTTAAATTGCATTTTAAACTGTATATTGTATTGTTGGTTTTATCTTGCCTGTACACCGCCCTGAGTCCTTCGAGAGAAGGGCGGTATAAAAATCAAATAAATAATAATAATAATATACTTTCTTGCAGGGAATATTATCTCTAAATTTAAAGTTAAAGGTGATCAGTATATTAATTGATCAAATAAAATATATGCAGGGAAAAGTTAGAGAGATATTTAGTGAAAATAATCTCCACACCCATTCACACCCATGAACATCACAATTTAAGTAGAGGTCATCCTAAACTTACAACTGTAATTGAGCCTAGCAATTATTGGTCGTAAGTCGTAATGGAAATAAAAAGGGTAAACCATGGAAACTGGCCTGATTTTACAACTTTTGCAATGGCCATTAAGTGAATGCGGTGGTCATTCAGCAAACCCATGACCATTTTTGCCAGAAACCAGAAGTAAATGTTGATTTTCAGCAAAAATGTCATAAATTGCAAGTGACAGCAGGATGCTGCAAAAGGCCATAAGTGTTGCCAAGCGCTCAAAATGCGATCATGTGACTGTGAGAAGTGGCCATCAGAACCGGATCAGAATTCGATCATAAGTAGCTTTGGGGAGGTTCAATCATAAGTCTGGTCAGTCGCTAAACAACCGGTCATAAGTTGAGGACTGTGTACTGGTTACATACTGGAGTCAGAATGGTTGAGATCCAGACTCTACTCGATTCTCAAAAATATGGAAGTTCTCTTGATGACTTTGGGCCAATCACTCTTTCAGCTGAACCTCTTTCATTGGCTTGTTGTTGCTGACAAAAGTAGGTAAGAGTTATGCAAAGCAGTTGGAAAAACCCTGGGGGTCTACTTTAATAGTCAAACATAAACATCAATAACACAGCTTTTTAAAAGAGGCCCTCTGGGTCCTCTTCAAATAGGTTGGGACTATAATTTCCCAAGTTCATAGATAGAATAAAGTTTTAAATAATTTAACTATGCAATCATTGGGTCCAGTCTAGTTACCATGTTTAAATTCAGAAGATTTAAGATTTAAGAGGACAGATCCCTCACATCCTGGACCTAAACTGTTTCAACTCCTACCCTCAAAACGACGCTATAGAGCACTGCACACCAGAACAACTAGACACAAGACAGTTTTTCCCCGAACGCCATCACTCTGCTAAACAAATAATTCCCTCAACACTGTCAAACTATTTACTAAGTCTGCACTACTATTACTCTTCTCATCGTTCCCATCACCCATCTCCTTCCACTTATGACTTTGTAACTTTGTTGCTTGTATCCTTACGATTTAAATTGATATTGTTTCCTGATTGCTTATTTGTATCCTATGACTATCATTAATCGTTGTACCTTAGAATTCTTGATGAATGTATCTTTTCTTTTATGTACACTGAGAGCGTATGCACCAAGACAAATTCCTTGTGTGTCCAATCACACTTGGCCAATAAAAAAAATTCTATTCTATTTAAATCAACCCAAAATTGTGTCTGTTTGTCATGGTCTGGCAGACGACTCTTTCAGTATAGTTCCATAAATGTTTAGTAGGAGCAATCCACTCACATGCATAGGAACGTACTCCCAGGTAAGTACAGGTAGAGTGCACTGATACATCAAGCTCTTTTTCTCATGTCTCCTCCTGCTTTTAATAACCTCAGTTTGACACACACACACACCCAGGGACCTCTGAATGCTTGCAACTGCCATAAGAAAAAGGGAATTATCTTTTGCTACCCTCAATGAAAGAGAACCAAAAAATGTTATCGATATTGCCAAGGTCAAATCAAATTAGTGTTCAGGAATGAAATCCCCAAGGGCAGCTTCAGAACAAAGTCGCTTTTCTCAACTCCACTTTCAGATTACTTACATGGTCCAAGAGTCTCTCTGATAAGAAGTGTACTATGGTCCAACATGTTTAGAGGATGAAGTCAGAAAAAACTGAAGGAAAGAAGGAAATGCATGCAACCAGTTCTAGACAATGGCACAATCAGCATTTGAGGTGGGGGGAAGGATTTTTCAAACTAACACTTCTTCTCTTGCACAGAGAACCCCCCCCCCAAAAAAAGGCAGCAGAGTTATAAAAATGTTCACTGGTATAGCCAATGTCTTCCAGTTACGGAACTTCTCATGAGCATACATACACCTTATATTTAGGAGCTCAGAGCCTAGTAGAACCACCAAAGGAAACCACATGAGTCTTTCTCAGAGTCAAGCTATATTTTGCAGTTATCATTAAAAATTAAGAGTATTCTCGTGTATTATTTCCACCTGTTTCTTGTCCAGAGCAATCTACTCTGAAAGGACTCGCAATGGGCTCCCAATCTGATAGGAAATCTCTTGTTTTCTGAAAGTGTATCAAGCCTAGCTCCTCAGCATGGATTAAGCTGTCGATTTCTTCAGCTACATTTTTCCCAGCCATACCTAGAGGCATCAAGGAACAAAACTGAGATATTTAGCATGCAAAGCAGGTGCATTACAACTGAGCTATGACATGTCTGGAGTGTGTTCAACAGCAAGATTAAATGCCAACCACCCACAGATGGTCTCATCTTCTATTGTTAAATGCCGTTCATGCTGTACCATAAACTTACTCCTCACTGTAGTCCTGGCACCTGAAGTACTCAGTAATCAAGAAAGGTTATCTAACTATAGTGCTAAAGATGGTGTGTTTTTTTTAAAAAAACAACTTATTGTGATGGGAGAGTGCATAAAAGAGAGAGAAATAATTGTGTTTTGTTTTTAAATTTAACTAGCCAAATAAACACATCACCAATCAGCAAGCTATCCACTTTCTATGTCAGAGCAATTAACCTATTTGCATGCACTAGATTTCAATTAGCATATATTAGATTTCAATTAGCAATTAACAGAAAATTCCTTTGTACTACAGAATACAAAAGGTTTCTCTCTCACCCTCCCCCTTCAGTCAAAATGCTTTTTGCAAACAAATTGCTTTTCAAATCAGGTAATCATTAAGAGAACATATTAGAATATATCCTTCCCCCAGAAGCCATCTAATTTTACCTCTGTTTTGTCCTTTGTGTGTGTGTGTGTGTTTTGCCTTTACTAAGTACAAATACAACAAAAATGCATGGAAATATTTGAAGTATCATCTCTTTTCTTCTAGCTGGTCTATGTTGTTTTATTGATTACACTAAATAAGTAAGCATTGTTTTTAGCCTAAAGTCTACTAAATTTTAAAAACACATCCTTTTTCCAGATCATATAGAACACAAGGCTGAAACTTACTTAAGCCCCCCGCCCTCCTGAACACATATGCATTCTTTAAATACCTTTTTCATCCTCTGGTATTATTACAAATGTTGTACACTGGGCATTTGGATCTAATATGCACCCAACATGTAAAGGTTTTCATAAAAGCAGCTTAAAAGATATACCACAATGATTTATTATTTATGCAGATATAAAGCTGAAGTGGTTGGGATCCAGACCTGTATACAGTATCTAGATATTCACAGAAAAAACCTCAAGGTGATATAAACCAGTAGATTTTAGAAGACATTGATGAGCAAGAAAGAACAATGAAACAAACTCAACAACAACAAAGTCTCAGTTATTCAGATGAATAATCACATCCTTTTCTGCATGTCTGTGTGTATTAAGAAAATTTACTATTTTTGGAAGCTGACTTTTTTGTGAAGAAAAATGCTCACAGCACGATCAGGGCAATAATTGCATTCTACCCCATTCTCCAAGAACATAATAAAATTTATAATAATCTACCTCCACAACAGTCCTGTCAGATAAGATAAAAATTAGACAAACTTCCCTCAAGACCTTCAAAGGAGAAATAAGATTTTGCTATTCAGAGCTCCCTGTCCCACCATGGTTATCTCTTACAGGCTTTATGGAGGTAGGTAATTTTGAAATGACAGTGGTGCCTGGCTATTTGTTTTGACTACTAGCAGATTTTTCATGCTTTATTGTATGTCAGGAGTAGCAATTTCAAAAGCTTTTTCCAACCAGTTATATTTCAGCACCAAATTGAACTGCTTGTCCCCCTACTTGCATATACCTTTTTAACATGCACATCCATTACTCAATCACTGCAGCATCAAGCAAATGTGTGAACCCACCAACTTCATAGCAGAATGGTTAGATTCTCATCTTAAGTTCAAGTGTCAGGGGCATAGTATTAACTGTCTGCTGGTTCAAATACACAACTCCCCCAGTGTGGTAAACAGAGTAATGGGGTAGGATGTGGTGTGTGCATACTGATGTGTCCGGTTCAGGGCAAAAAACAAAACAAAAACCCAAACCTAATCTGAATTAGAGTTGCTATCCTCACAGAATAGTAGGGAAGTGAAATGATGAAACAAAAAGAAAACAATGTGTGGACAAACCAAAGTGATTTCACCACACACATCACTTTGTGGGATCCTTCCAGGGTGTTACAGAGATATTGATCCATCTATGCAGTCCTAAAAGTCCGGGAAAGACGGCTATAAATATATGGTTCCATGAGCTGTAACTTTCTTCTCTTGTTCTCTGAATACAAGCTGGATCTCGGAGAGCGGGGAATATTTCAGCACCATGGATAGCGATATGACTCCTATTTAGATCTCGTGGCCATCTGCCTAAACTGAAGCCGAGATTTGGATGTCTCGTACAGATAGACCGTCATTACAAAAGGGTCACGAAGGTATGTCATGATCCCCAGTCCGCCATCACATTCATTTATCAATCCCCATCAGATAGCAGGCGCTGCACGGAGACAGCGTCCAATGTCACCTTTCCGAGAAGGCAAAGGAGCTATTCCCGGCGCGATCAAGACTCGACCGTCTCGCAGCTTCCCACTAATGAAACCAAGCAAAACATCCAACAACAACAACAAAAACCCAATGCCCTCTCCCCGTCTTCTCCAACGACCCCGGTATCTTACCTGGGATGGCCAGGTTTGCCAGCGGCACACTGTGGATGCTTTCGGGCAAACTTGCCATCCAGTCGGCGAATTTCAACTCAGCCTTGCCTTGCGACGAAGCCATACTCGGTGCCTGCCAAGGGAACCGCTCGCTTGCTCGCTCGCTCGCCTGGCTCAGCCGGTTAAGCAGCAGCCGCGGGCAGCCCCTCCTCCTTCTGCCGGCTCCTGGAAGCCCAGCCGCTTTGCTCGTCTCCAGCCCTCGCTTTGCTAGAGAGAGTTTTTACGCGCCACGCTGCGCCACGCCCACGGGTGGATGGCGCAGGCACGTGCGGAGTCGACTTATCATATGCCAAAGCCTCTCGGCCGCCGCTGAAGAGCCTCGGCTGGAAAAGCGCCAGCCCGGGGGAGCGCAGCTTGCCGCCCCGCCGTCACCCTTTGCCATTTCCGAGCGCATCTTCCGTCTACCTAAAACTCCGCCGAAGGCTGAACGCGCGCCTAGGGCGCCACGGGGGGCCTCGAGACGAACCCTAACTCTAGATCGCCTCCTGGGGAGGGTCAGGCCAACCGAGAATCAACAGCAGGTTCTTCTCCCCTGTGATGCCACGGTGGGGGGGGGGGGGTTGGGGGGGGTGGACATACGAGAAGGGGGCTTTTTTTTTTCTCGGGGAATGAAAACGTGCGCGATCTGGAAGAAGCGACAGCCTCCTTTATCTTGCGGCCATTATTTTAGCGCCTTGGCTGGGAGGATCGTTGCGCTTAGGCGCAAAAAAGGAGCGCTGCCATCCTACTCGCAATTTTCCCCCCTTTCAAGCCTGCCCTGTCGTTCAAGTGATTTGTTGGGATTGGGTTTATGCTGACTCAAGACTCAACCACACCATTGGGGGTGCCATCTTGTCAAACCCTGCCCGGGGAAAAGTCCATTATAAGGTTGTTCAGCAGTTCAAATCTCACCAGGCTCAAGGTTGACTCAGCCTTCCATCCTTCCGAGGTGGGTAAAATGAGGACCCAGATTGTTGGGGGCAATAGGCTGACTCTGTAAACCACTTAGAGTGGGCTGTAAAGCATTGTGAAGTGGTATATAAGTCTAAGTGCTATTGCTATTGTAATGCAAACTGCCCCTTAGGCACTTGCCTGCAACAAGTGCAAAAGGTATGAAGTTGCATTGTGGCATCACGATATACATTTTGTTATTATAATTAGCTGGACATGTTCTTTCTTTCACAGAAATAACTTAGCTACCGTCCTCTAAGCTCCAGTTTTGACAACCGCCATATTTCCTATGAAGATTTGCTTTGAAGACAACTGGGAAATTGCTGGTAATACTCAAGGTGGCTGCAAATCTTATGCAGAGCACCCTTTAAAGAGCACTTGTCACTGTTCCTCTACAACTGTATGGGCTACCTAGAGCTTAATTAGATGAACTTGAAAGTTCTAGTAATGATGTTTAAATAGCATTAATGTTTAGTTTGTCCAAGAGCATATCCACAGAACATTTAGATCTGTAGAGATGCATCTTCACAGTGCCCTGCATATATATAAAAAAAAAATAGGGTCTTCTCTGTTGTGATACTCATTCTTTGGTCTTCTTCTTTTACTTCCAAGACTTCAAACTCATATTTTAAGGGATATCTAATATTACTATGAAGTTTACTAGTTGATGATAATGATTATTATTATTATTATTATTCTATTTACTATTAATATGCCAGTTCCATTTAGTGTGAGTTCTAGTCCCACCCTTAGGTATTCATTCATTCATTCATTCATTCATTCATTTATTTATTTATTTATTTATTTATTTATTTATTTATTTATTTATTTGTCACAATAGTATATGTAAGCGTAAGCATGAAATAACTATATGATATATAAGCATATATATAAGCATAAATATAAAAAAAACCTATATGAATTGGATACAATCAAAGGGAACATTAGGACAGGAACGGTAGGCACGTTTGTGCTCTTATGCACGCCCCTTACAGACCTCTTAGGAATGGGATGAGGTCAATACTAGATAGTAGATAGTTTTTGGTTAAAGTTTTGGCATGTAAGCTGGCTGGGTGACTTTGAGCCAGTCATTCTCTTTCAGTCCAACTCACCTCACAGGGTTGTTGTGGGGAAAACAGGAGGAAAAAGGGGTATTAAGTATGTTAGCTGCCTTGAATTATCAAAATAATAAAGATGGAAAAATAAATAAAATATGTTTAACAGTACCTTTTCTGACAAATATATTAATTATTTTACTTGGTTTCATTATTGTTTTTGTGGATTGTGACCTTCCCCAAATAAATACACTCACAGCAAAAATCTGTTTTATGGTCACAACTGCTGTTAATGCTGATAGGAGAAAGGGCTAGAAAAGACAAATAGCTTGCACAAAAGACTAAAAAAGGAGTGGATTCTGTTCTGAGATATGCCATACTATTGGCCTATCAACAAAGGCAGTTGTATTATGTTCCTTGAATCAATAGTTAAAATATGTGAGTTTTGCAGTTTGCAAATCAATACAATTTGCCTCACTGATTTATATAATGCTGCAATTGATCCCAGATAGCCTTTCTACTATACCAATCTTTGACCAAAGGTGAGCAAACAAGAGAAAAAGGGTGGCTCTGTTTTGCTAATACATCTAGATAGCTCAGCTTCATCTTTTCATTGCGTCACCCAAGAAACAGAACATGCAAAGAAGTAAAGCAAAGACCCTCCACCTTTGGGGGCCAGTAGGAAGATTTGGAATCTTGAATGTAAGGCATAGGCAAAGAGTGTCTGCCATCTTTATCTATGCCGAGTCATAAAAAGCCTATAGTATTCAGAGCCAAAGCAGGAAATCTGATTCAGATCTTGTATGAGCATGCCAACTGTTGTTGTTGTTGTTGTTGTTTGGTTTATTTGTTTTTGGCACCTTCAGGTCAGTCTTGACTCTTGGCAACTGTCTAGACTTGGTCTTGAAGTTTTCTTGGCAAGATTTTAAAAGTGGTTTGCCCTGGCCTCCTTCCTAGGGCTGAGTGAGAGACTGATTGAGCCAAGATAATCTAGCTTTGTGCCTCAGGCAGGATTGGAAAATTATGGCCTCCCAGATTCTAGCCCAATCTCTTAACCACTAGCCCAAACTGGCTGTACCTGTCAATTACTCCTTAAACACAAGTATAGTGGTGTCTCTATGCTGGACTGGATTATAATTTTGCACAACTTTAGAAGAAGGCAAAGGGGTCTTGTCATCTTTAGTTTCCCAGATTGCTGTTTACCTTTTTCAATTTCCTTTTGTCTTTTTTGAGGACAAGTGGGATCTCTTGTCCCAAAGAAAGCACTGGAGTCTTGTGCCATTTCATTTTCCAAAATTCTCTGGAAATTGGGATGGATTTGGGACCAGAAGTATCCTTGGCATACCGATTATGTTACAGGGTGATGCTTTGATTTGCTGCCGGCTGATCTCCCATTTTTTTCCTTTCCTTTTGTTTTCTAATTCAAAACACAATTTAAAAATGAAATCTGGAGCTGGAGTCTTACAAGTTCTGAGATAAGTGTCTGCGAACATATGGATGCCATGCTGGAAATGAAGGAACAGATGAGCAGAGGAAATGACAGGCGTTATTTGCCTGCAGAGAGGATTGGAGCCAATGACTCCATCTCCTTTTCTCTTTTTGAAGACAATGATGCAAATGAAAAATAACTGATCTTCCAAATTTTATTTCTTGCTCATCCTTCCTAGGCATTATGGGCAAATGGATGGTGCTCTGAAGAGAAAGAACCACTGTCTCAACATGCTTGCCAGCCTTTTCTGCAGCATCTCAGCTGAGTATGGAAAAAATAGACTTCTAACTTTCTTACTGACTCTGCTTAGAGGAACGTTTCTTTCATGCTATATTAGTATGGTAAAAGAAAAGAACAATGGGCCCTATGCTAAGCAACAACATGAATTTTAATGTGGAGAAAAACAAGGTTTTACACCTGAGCAGGAAAAATCAAAGGTACAAGTACATATTAGGTGAAACCTGGCTCAAAAACAGTAACTGTGAGAGGGGCCTTGGAATTACTTAAACATGAGCTAGCAGTGTGCGGCGGCAGCCAAAAAAGCAAATGCGATGCTTGGTTGTAGAAACAAAGGCGTGGAATCAAAATCATGTGAGGTATTAGTACCAATCTATAAATCCTTAGTAAGACCACACCTGGAATACTACATCCAGTTTTGGTCACCACTTTACAAAAAAGGTGCTGAGACTTTGGAAAAAGTGCAAAGAAGAGCAACTAATATGATTAAGGATCTGGAGGCAAAAACATATGATGAAAAGTTGCAGGAGCTGGGTATGGCCAGTCTAGAGAACCCGGCTTAGGACCCGGGTACTTACGGGACCGCCTGCTGTTACCTCATACCTCCCACTGACCCGTACGCTCACACAGAGAGGGTCTGCTCAGGGTGCCGTCCGCCAAACAATGTCGGCTGGCGGCCCCCAGGGGCAGGGCCTTCTCTGTTGGAGCTCCTACGCTCTAGAACGAACTTCCCCCTGGCCTACGCCAAGTGCCTGACCTTCGGACCTTTCGCCGTGAGCTGAAAACACACTTATTTATTCAAGCGGGACTGGCTTAGCAGTTTTATTAAATTTTAATTGGGTTTTTATTATTTTAGGGTTTTAAATTTTAAACTTTTAATGTCGGCCACTTTTGTAATATGTTCTGTTTTAAATGTTTTGTTTTAATTGTATATATGTTGGGTTTTTTATCTTTTGGCTGTACACCGCCCGGAGTCCTTCAGGAGAAGGGCGGTATAAAAATCTAATAAAATAAATAAATAATAAATAAATAGAGAAAAGAAGACTGGGGGGTGGACATGATAGCAGTATTCCAACCTTTGAGGGGTTGCCACAAGAAGAGGGAGTCAACTTATTTTCTAAAGCACCAGAGGGCAGGACAAGAAGCAATGGATGGAAACTAGTCAAGGAGAGAAGCAACCTGGAATTCAGGAGAAACTTCTTAATTAACCAGTGGAACAGCTTGCCTCTGAAAGTTGTGGGTGCTTCATCACTGGAGGTTTTTAAAAAGAGACTGGATAGCCACCTGTCTGAAATAATATAGAGTCTCCTGCCTGAGCAGGGGGTTGGACTAGAAGACCTCCAAGGTCCTTCCAGCTTTATTCTGATTGATAGGGAAACCTTTATGCAGTAGTTCTCCAGACAGCAAGGTGGGAAAGTGATGCTGCTGTCCTTGACTTAATACTTAATGACCAAAGTCACAATGGACTCAAAAAAGAAGTTACTTTCAACGCGTCCTTGAAGCTGCATCATTCCCATGGTTACATGATCACATTTCAGGCACTTGGCAACTAGCTCACATTTATGACATCGCATTTTGTGACTTTTGTGTTGTTTTCCAGCAAAAAAAAACAACACCCATTGTGTTGTGTCTTGCCCGCCCTCAGAGCAGCCGGGGCCTTCTTACCTGCTCCCGAACACTGAGGAATGTATGCCTCCCGGCCCCAGTCCTGGCTCCATGCCCACACATACTGCAGAAGAAGGAGCATCTCCCTGCCCCAGCCCTGACTCCATGCCCAGGCAAACGGAGCAGCTAGATCCCTCCCCCTCCTCCACAGCAGGTGAGCCTGAGGAGGGTTTACTCCCAACAACAGCTGATTGGAGTGACCCTCGCATCAGAAGATTGGAGAGGCGGAGGCAACAGAAGGAAGGGAGGGGCAGGCCTTAATGAGTGCTGAGTCATGGAGCCACACCCCATGGCCTATATAAAGGATCTACTTTCTGGCAGTCTCTGAGTCAGGCAAAAGTCGAACTTATCTTGCTGAAGTCACTTACTGGTCTCCTGCCTGCTCTGAGGACTTTGCTAGGACTTTGGGCAGAGCTGCAGAGGCAAGCCTGATTCGGATTTCCCTGACCCAGCCGTCAGCGGAGGAGTGGGACACGACACATTGCATTCAGACATACAAACATGTGATTTTATTAACAATTGCAATGACGGTTGTTAATAACTTAACAACCAAAATTCCAGGCTCAATTAAGTCAAGGACTACCTGTAACTTTTTTTTTTTACAGCCTGGAATCTTCTAGTTGGATACCAAGACTGAAACTGGGCATTGCAGCTCCAATCCATTTGAAATGGTGATCTAGCAGGTTGCACATTTCCCCCTCTCTACAATTCAGAGAGACAGAAACTTAACAAGAGCTTGTAGCAAGAAAAACCTACTGACAGTAAGCAGCATCCTGCTTCTTCGCCCTCTACAAGAACATGATTCTCATTTTTATCTCCTTTCCTTGATTAAAACTTTTATTTTCCATGTCTCTCCATAACATGCCTCTTATTAGTTTGATGATATTCTTATGGTTGTCAGCATATTCTTCCCCTCTCAGCTTAATTCTCTTTTTTCCCCTTTCTGTCTCTGACCTAATTCTATTCAATTCTATTCAGTTCTATTCTAGACTCTTAGCTGTAAATACAGTTAAGTAATTCAGGTTTTCTTATTACTTTTGCATCTTAAGCAAAGCTTAATTTTCTTTCATGCAAACACCAATCTCAAGAATATTTTCTCCTAGAAACTACACTCCTAATATCAGTACTTCTCTCTCAACACATTCTTGTTTGAGCAAAAGCATCTACAGTACTAACAGTATCATTAGTGACAACCGGATGATGACACAAGTGTAATAGCAATAGCACTTAGACTTATATACTGCTTCACAGTGCTTTACAGCCCTCTAAGCGGTTTAAAGAGTCAGCCTATTGCCCCCAACAATCTAGGTCTTCATTTTACCAACCTCGGAAGGATGTCATCACACGTGCTATCATTTCTCCAATCCCATTTCTGACACCACTGCACCACCACCTCAGGTTAAATCATCCTTGGATACAAACAAAATGTAAAGAACAAAATCTAGTTAATAAATGGTAGCCTATCAAATGTGTCAACAACACGATTCAAGGTTTCCTGTTGGTTTGTTTAGTGGTTGATTAGATATTATTTTAGAAACAATACCTAGTTTTTGGTTAACAATAAGCAAGGAATCTTCTCAAATGGGGCTGAATGCCAGTTTTGCTTCTCCCAATCTTTCAGAAAGAGGACAGGAACTGGGAAATGCATGAAATCCAGGCTCTATGTATGCTACTTTATGATACTAATAATACAAAGTCTTTCTCTTTGGATTCATATCTTTTTTTCAGGAGTTTATGACAGCATAATACTCTCCTCTAATTGTATCCACATAGCAACGTACAATAGTGACAGATGCTAAGAAATTCTGTCTGAATTCAAGTATACTACTAGGTCAGGATTTTTTACCCATAGTATGTTAGAAAAGCCATATTGGCTATTTCATGCTAGTTTATAATGAGCAATTTTACCTTTTATTAAGTCAAAAGAAAACTTGCCACAATCTGACATAGTATTATTTTTATTTATTTTATTTATTTATAATTTAATTTCTATACTGCCCTTCTCCTGAAGGACTCAGGGCGGTTTACAGCCATATTAAAACCAACACAGAGTACAAATAACAAATTTAAAAGCAAAATTAAAACCAAATATTTATAATAGGCCAAATCAAACTAAAACGGTCATAGACTGACATAAAACCCATTTAAAATTTCCATTTAAAATTTCACTTAGGCCAGTCCCGCATGATGAAATAATAAGGTCTTAAGTTCGCGATTGAAGGTCCGGAGGTCGGGGAGTTGACGCAACCCCGGAGGCAGCTCATTCCAAAGGGCCGGTGCTGCCACAGAGAAGGCTCTCCCCCTGGGGGCCGCCAACCGACATTGTTTGGTCGACGGCACCCTGAGAAGGCCAACCCTGTGGGAGCGCACAGGTCGATGGGAGGCTATCGGTGGCAGAAGGCGGTCTCATAAATAACCCGGTCCTAAGCCATGGAGTGCTTTAAAGGTGATAACCAGCACCTTGAATTGCACTCGGAAGGCTAACGGCAGCCAGTGCAGGCCGCGCAGGATAGGTGTTATATGGGAGCAGCGAGGTGCTCTCTCTATCACTCGCGCAGCCGCATTCTGGACTAGCTGGAGCCTCCTAATGCTCTTCAAGGGGAGCCCCATGTAGAGAGCATTGCAATAGTCCAGACGGGAAGTGACAAGGGCGTGAGTGACCGTGCATAAGGAGACCCGGTCTAGGAAGGGATGCAACTGGCGAATCAGGCGAACCTGATAAAATGGCAACGGCCATCAGATGTTCCTCTAAGGACAGCCGGTAATCCAGGAGAATGCCCAAGTTGCGCACCCTCCCCCTGGGGGCCAGTACTTCACCCCCAACAGTCAGCGATAGCGTAAGCTGACTGTACCGGGACGCTGGTACCCACAGCCACTTGTCTTTATGAGTTAAACAGACAGGTACCCATGATATTCCATGGCTGAACATGAATTTGAATCTCTGTTTCCCAGTTCCAGCAAGTCCAACTACATTATCCTGCTTCATCAAAGTTTAGTATTATGAAGGATGTTACTTTACATGGAATAACAGTGGAACACACTTATAACAATTTGAGTATTGATACTGATGAAACAGTTACACATCAGCAGTGCACTTCTGATTCATGCATAGACTCAGTGGGACCAGACTGTCTAAGTGGAGAAAATGAAAACGATATTCAGTGAAGGGCCAAGCTTCAAAATTCTAGGAGCTATTTTTCCTCTTATCGTATACAAAATCAGGGACACAAATTTTGTTCTCTGTTATTCACATTACATAGATAAACTCTCTCACTGCAACAGCGCAATCAGAAAGCTATAAAACCCAGCAGTATACATTACACTTCAGAGTTAATAAACAATAGCATATTGGTATATTTGCTACTGGCTATTGCAAAAAATAAGGATAGAATATAATGCACCATGCTGATGGAAACAATCTTGTGACAGAGAGCATTGAAATTGTTCAATATTGTACAACAATCCTAGAAGTCATTGTTGACTTTTCTTTGAATGTTTAGGTTTCTGCAGTATTTAAATAAATGTGGCATAACTGAATCATTTTGCAAAGGAAAGTAAAAAAGGGCTGTGGAAAAAATGTGCCCAACAAATTCAATTTCTCCTATGCAGTACAGACAAAATGCTTTTACAAAGAGATGTTGTTGCACATCATAGCTTGCCCCCCCAAAAAATCTCAACTATGTTTTGGTCACAAGATGTTGGTGAGATGAGGACTGAATTTCCCAATTGAGTTGATTTAAGGAGGAAGTACTGACGTTTTAGCTCATAGAGACCACTGGCAGAAGACTGCCTACCTATTCTCCATTGACCAGATATGGCCATTGGAAAGGAGTGACTGTCTTTCTTAGGATATGAATTCTCTTGGCTCCTATTCTGAACCAGTCACTTGCTTATTTTTATTTTATTTATTTATTTATTTTGTCACACGGTATATATATAAGCATAAGCATGAAATAACTATACAATATATAAGCATATATATGAGTATGTAATAACTATATTAATTGGATATAATGAAAGGAAACAATAGGACAGGAACGGTAGACACGCTTGTGCTCTTATGCACGCCCCTTATAGACTCCTTAGGAATGGGATGAGGTCAATAGTAGACAGTTTTTAATTGAAGCTTTGGGGATTTTGGGAAGAGACCACAGAGTCAGTTAGTGTATTCCAAGCATTAACAACTCTGCTACTGAAGTCATATTTTCTGCAATCAAGATTGGAGTGGTTGACATTAAGCTTAAATCTATTGTGTGCTCGTGTATTGTTGAAGCTGAAGTAGTCTTCAACAGGAAGGACATTGTAATAGACGATTCTATGAGTTAAACTCA
The DNA here is from genome assembly GCF_028640845.1 of Ahaetulla prasina. Taxonomy (NCBI): domain Eukaryota; kingdom Metazoa; phylum Chordata; class Lepidosauria; order Squamata; family Colubridae; genus Ahaetulla; species Ahaetulla prasina. Next base: position 276,872,232 of record NC_080540.1, on the reverse strand, counting down.
GGTCATGTCGAAGGTGGCGTAGTTCTAAATTTTCTAAACCCAGGATTTCAAGTCTGGTGTCATAAGGTATTTTGTTGTATTCAGAGGAGTGGAGAACTCTTCTTGTAAAATATTTCTGGACACGTTCAATTGTATTGATGTCAGAAATGTACGGGTTCCAGACAGTCGAGCTGTATTCAAGAATTGGTCTAGCAAATGTTTTATATGCTCTGGTTAGTAGTGTAGTGTTTTTGGAGAAGAAGCTATGCAAGATTAGGTTTACAACTCTTAAAGCCTTTTTTGCAATGTGGTTGCAGTGGGCTTTGGCACTTAGATCATTGGATATGAAAACTCCAAGGTCTTTAACAGGGTGGGGGTAATCTGTAAGGTAATGTCCATCAAGCTTGTACTTAGTGTTTAGGTTCTTTTTTCCAATATGTAAGACTGAGCATTTGCTGGTTGAGATTTGGAGTTGCCAAGTTTTAGACCATTCAGATACAAAGTCATGGTCTTTTTGAAGGGTAGCTGTATTGTTGGTGGTGTTAAATTGTTTGACATTGTCAGCAAAGAGAACACAATTACTTGTGATATGGTCACAGAGATCATTAATGTATAATATGAAGAGTGTTGGTCCAAGAATGCTGCCTTTGGGAACACCACTTTTGACAGGAACAGGATTTGATAGAGCATTGTCAATTTTAACCACTTGTTGTCTGTTTGACAGGAAAGCTGTTATCCAATTGTGGAGGGGTCCTGAGATGCCATAGGATTTTAGTTTTAGGAGAAGTTTATCATGTACTACTAAGTCAAAAGCTTTACAGAAGTCTATGTAGATTGCATCTATTGCTTTGCCCTGATCAAGATTTGTAGTCCATATGTTTTTGCAGTGAAGAAGTTATAAATTATATGATAATTTTTTTCTGAAACCAAATTGTTTATTAGAGAGTAGGTTGTTTGTTTCTAGGTGGAGGGTAATGGATTGATTGATGATCGATTCCATTACTTTGCAGGTGACACAGCATAGAGAGATTGGTCTGTAATTTTCAACTAGGCTGGGGTTTCCTTTTTTGAAGACAGGGATGACCGTGGCTAGTGACCAAAGTTTGGGAAGGGAACTGGTCGTGAAAGCTTTTTCAAAGATTATGCTTAGGGGTTCTGCTATATTAGTGGAAAGCCTTTTTAAGAAGTATGCACATAGTCCATCAGGTCCAATAGATAGGGATGGTTTCAGTTTGTGAAGAGTTTTTTCAACATTATCTTCTGTGAAATCTATATGTTAGGTCGTTGTACTCATTGTTGGTACGATTGGGGAATGTTGGGTATAAGCGATTACTGTTAACAAAGACTGAGCCAAAGAATGTGTTGAAGAGGTTTGCTTTAACTGTTTCATCATTATATTCTTTGCCATTAGAATCTTTTAGTGGTGGGATAGATCTTGAGTCTTTAAGTTTGTTGTTCACAAAATTATAAAAAGCACGATTGGAATTTGTGCGCAGAAGGTCTTCTTCTTGCTTGGTTTGGTAATTGGTGCATTCAGTTTTTATTTGGTTGCATATATTTCTGTAGCAGTTTTTGAAATTTGCTATATAGCCCTTTTTGTTTTTTCTTAAGAGAGATTTGGTTTTTTGGATTGAAGCTTTTTTATTGATATGGGTAATTTGTTTTTTCTGATTTTGGTGGTGGTTTGTGGTATGTAAAGATTAATGACTTTACTGACTTCAAGTAGGAAAACTCTATAGTGGTCTTCTGCAGTGATACAGATTAAGAACAGATTTTGCCAGTCAAGAGGCGAGAGGTCGTTGTTTATAAGGTCATAGTTGGCTTTTTTGAAATTGTAGTTTGGAATACCATTATTATGATGATTTATGTAAGGGCATATAGTGAGACAAAAGTCTATCATGCTGTGGTCGCTGTTGGAAGAGGGTTCTTTTATTTGTAGTCCATAAATTGAGTTTGTGTTGTTGCAGAAGATGAGGTCAAGGCAGTTGTTGAGTCTTGTATTGTTAGTTACTAGTTGTTCAAGACCTAGGTTTGTAACAGCGTTGTATAGGGTAGTATGGATGGGTTCAGTTGCACATTCATTTGTTATCCAGTTAATAGAAGGTAGATTAAGGTCACCCAGGAAGATGAGAGGATATGGGCAAGAGGTAGCCCATGTTAGCAGTGTGGTTAACATGTTCACATGAGCGATGTCGTAGTCAGGGGCTCTGTAGCATAGTAAGACTCAAAGTGTGATGTTAAGGGACAGGTCGCATACAATAGTCTCAGGAGGAGAAAGTTTATGTGCAACTTAAATATTTTTTAGATTCAGTGGCTTTTTGTTTTTCAGTCAGATCGTGAAACCTGCAGAGGAGGTAGAGTGGCTACTCTACCTCCTCTGCGGGTTTCACGATCTGACCGAAAAACATGGTACTCTTTGTTTGAAATAATGGAGTCAGGGAGTGATGAGTTCAGCCATGTTTCGCAAACAAATATAATATCATATGTACCATTGTTTAACAAGAGGATAAATTCAGGTAATTTGTTTACAATGCTTCTTGTATTTATCAATTTTCATTTAAGATCTGCAGTGTTTAGTGTAGAAGAAGTAAGGGGTGTGTGTACCTAGTTTTGGATGACAGTTGGTTGGAGGTTATGAACGACAGGCGGTTGGAGATTGGATGGTTGTTCAACAGTTGGTTGAACAATGGATGGTTGAGCAATGAATGGTTGGGGGTTCTGTACGATGGGTGGTTGGAGGATGGTTGGTTGAGCAACAGTTGGTTGAACAATGGATGGTTGAACATTGGATGGTTGGAGGTTTTATACAGGTGGTTGGAGGTTGCTTATGGAAGCAAGCCATTCTGGGACAAGAACATGGCTCACATCTAAAAGAGGGAGACTAACTTCCCTGAACAACTCCAGCATGAGGCTTATATTGGAGGATAGTTCATGTCACTCAACTTCTGGCATTATTATTTTTTTTATTTCCTGAGCAATACCATGGACTGAGACTCAGAGTGTAAGAGACTCCATATAGATTTATCTAATTCTTATATCATTTGAATTAGAGCAGAATACCATTCTTCCCATGGCTTTTCTCCGTCACCGCTATGACCTTCCTGTGTTCAGGCATGAATGTGATGTTAATGCTGAGCACAAACCCTGATCAATCTGGGTCATTAAAAAGGAAGCAATGCCTCTGGGATAACATGCAGACATAGCACCAACATGTGCAGCATGGAAATGGTGTTCCCCAAGCTTCGTGAGGTTGCCTGATCATTTAGAAGGCAATCTTAATATAAAATTCCCAGCTAGACATCATGGGGATTGGCTGTGTTTTTACATGGACATCTAGTAATATGCTCAAGTTCTGACATTGGTGATATACGAGCAAAGTACTGGAATATATTGGTTTGGTTGGTCTACTGCTTAGGACCAGTGTGTGCATTGTTTGTGTGCACATAGTACATCTTCTTGGTCCCTCTTGATGTTGAAATTGAGGATTCTTTTATATAAGCAGCAAGTATTTTCATCTTCAAAGGCACTTTGACAGTTCCACAATCAATAGGTCAAAAAAACCCCATGTTTTAAATCAGGGGTCTCCAACCTTAGGAACTTTAAGCCTGGTGGACTTCAACTCCCAGAACCCCCCAGCCAGCAAAGCTGGCTGGGGAATTCTGGGAGTTGAAGTCCTCCAGGCTTAAAGTTGCCAAGGTTGGAGACCCCTGCTTTAAATGCATGTTACACTTAAACTTAGCAAACTGTCATCAATGTAGTTGTTATTTTTTCTGAAAGTTTGTGATAAACAAATGATCATTTGTTTCATTTGACTATTTCAGAATTTTTGACTTAGGCAGCCATTCATCATTTGGCTCCGGCAATGCATTTACTTGTGCTTTTTGATTTATGGATACTTCGAAATATATTTCAATTGTATATTTTTTTTAAAAATCTATTCTCTCTTTCTCTCTTCCTCCCTCCCTCCCTCCCTCCCTCTCTCTCTCTCTCTCAAGTTTGGACATGGAATTGGTTCCTGTTGATGCATATCTAGTTAATGTGCCATCTTCACACTCATATGCTACTTTGTACTTCAGACACCATAATTAGAACATTAGAACAGATCTGAGCTACCAAAGTCCTAAAAAACACCAGTTTTCACAAAGAGACAGAGTTTTCTATATCTCTTTACCATCACCTAATGACTGTCCACGTTTTTTGCAACCCAAGCACTTTCTTCTGAACCCCACTGTTTCCTCTAGTAGAAATACCTAAAACTATTTTGGATTTTTCTTCTGCCAAATCACAGCTTTTCTGAATCATTTTGGCAGAATTTGCAAATCACAAGGTCTCCATTTGGTGTATTGTATGTCTCTATGTTTTAATAATACAAACGCAGGAAAGAAGGAAAACACTGAAAGAAGTTTTAACCTAGGCATGAAAGTCATTTCATATTCACTTTCCCCAATCCATTTTGCATCCTCTTTATTTAGACCAGGGCTGTCAAACTCAAAGTCCGCGGGCCATATCCTGCCCATAGGGTGCTTAGATCTGGCCCGCAGGACCTCCCTGGAAACAGCGAAGGACCTATGGCATCTCTGCCAACAAAAACGGAGCTCGAGTGGGGGGGGCGCTGGCTATGGGCTAGGATTTGTGCTGGCAGAGCGCTAGCAAAACAAACTAAAAGCAAAACCCACCATGCCCTCTCTGACCACGCCTCCCCTGTCCCCCCCCCAAGGTCAAACACAACCCTGATGCAGCCCTCAGTGAAACGGAGTTTTGACACCCCTGTTTTAGACTGACATTTAGTTTGTGGTCAACACTTCTGCATTCCATCAATAGAGGGCAACAAATATCCACCCTCTTTTGTTCACATTGGCCTTCCTCTGAGACCAAACCAGGCCTCTTATGCCAGAAAAAAAACAGCTTCTGGTAGATGCCCTGCATCCCCATAATTATGAGTGGCGGGTATTTCAGGAAAGGTTGGTGACTCTTAGTGATGTTTTGAAAAAAATGGTGATACAAGAGAAGAATTGGGGGAGGGAGCAGACCCAGAAACATGAGTTGAAAGTTACCTAAATTAAGTTCTCAACAAGTAGCAGCCCAGAATCTAAACAAGGTTAGGCCTAGTTACTGTGTGAATGGGAAACCATTTGAAAACACCAGGGTTATAAGCTGGACTGTGAAATCAGGGGGGAGAGGGGGAAGTGCAAAAGAAGGCAACCTCAACCTTTCTCTGTTGTTGGGTGTTTTTGCCAAGGCACCTATGTGCAAAATAGTTGCATCCCCATAATTATGAGTAACACATCTTTCAGGAAGGTTCAGTTGCTCTTAGTGATGCTTTGAAAAACAAATGATGCAATAGAATATTTGGGGGAGCCAAAACTCAACTTGGTGCTTGCTAAAATTTTCTGATGTTTGCTAAAATTTTCGGAGAGAGAGCCTATTGGGAAAGGTATCAGAAGATGAGAAAGTCATCTGAGGTATCTTTGCAAGTCATGTATTTAGGCCTTTAGCAAAACCGATCTGCCATGTTCCTTCCTAGCAGTTGGCAATGAGCAGTGCCAGAGCGGGGTAATGGCTCAAATCAGAAGCAAATGGAGCATTAGAATGCAAACCTTTGGAACATGAATGCAACTTTGATGCACAGAGAAATGGAGCATTATATGTTTCACAATGTTCTGCCTTCCATCTTGCCAATTTTGAAACACACACACACACCAGAGGTGGGTTTCAGCAGGTTCTGACCGGTTCTGGAGAACCGGTAGCGGAAATTTTGAGGAGTTCGGAGAACTGGTAAATACCACCTCTGACTGGCCCCGCCCCCATCTATTCTCTGCCTCCCGAGTCCCCACTGATCAAGAGGAAATGGGGATTTTGCAGTAACTTTCCCCTGGAGTGTGGAGGGAATGGAGATTTTACAGTATACTTCTCCTGCCACGCCCACCAAGCCACGCCCACCAAGCCGTGCCACACCCACCAAGCCACACCCACAAAACCAGTAGTAAAAAAAATTGAAACCCAGCACTGACACTCTCTCTATCTCTCTCTCTCTCTCACACACACACACACACACACTCATGGCTGCTACTACAACCTGTGCCAGAGGTGACACACAGAGCCTCCTCTACGGGCACACATGCTGTCACCAGCTGCTCTTCTGGTTTCTGGTGCACGCATGCGTACCGGCCAGCTGGTCTTTGCACACGCCGGAGCACCAGAAACCTGAAGAACAGCTGGCCGGTGGGCATTCACAGGCCGGAAACAGCTGGCCAGCGTGCATGAGTGTGCCTGAAACCAGAAGAACAGCTGGTGAGGGCGCACATACCCACAGAGAGGGCTCTGTGTGCCACCTCTGGCACACGTCCCATAGGTTCACCATCTCTCCAGTGTGCACAAAGACTAGTTGGACTTTGAGTTTCCGGCTCTCTGGCATGCATGTTCCAGTTTGGGCACTCGGTGCCAAAAAGGTTCACCATCATTGGTACAGGAGAAATTTTAAAACAGGAAACTGTGTGCAAACTCACTTTTCACACTGGCCTTGCACATCATTTATGCTACAGCACTTATGTCATGTAAAGGAGTCCCTAAGGATTTTATTCCACTAGTCGTGTACAATTCTAGAGGGTGGTGCTCATCTCCGTTTCAAGGCCATTGAGCCAGGGCTGTCCAAAAACATTTCCATGGTCATAGGGCCAGCATGACATCATGGAGCACTATTACCTTCCTGCCAAAGTGGTACCTATTTATCTACTTGCATTTGCATGCTTTTGAACTGTTAGGTTGGCAGGAGCTGGCGCGAGGATGGGAGCTCACCCAATTATATGGCACTCGGGTCTTGAACCTGCACTGCCAGCTTTCCAGCTGACAAGCCCAGCATCTTAACTGCTTAGCCCCCACACTGCCCCTCCTTATGTCATGTAACACACATAAAAAATCCAGGGCTACAACTGCATACTAACCTTCTTGACTTTCTTCCTTACCATGCCCTTGCCTGTAACAGAATATTCCTGTGGAAATTCAACCCTTGTGAGAAAAAAAAAGTCTAAATTGCTATATTTCCAGCAATATTAATGATAGAATTAATCCAAAAGGAATATTATGAAATATTCAGAAAATCCCTTTATTAAAAAAAAAAATTGTTAAAAATACACAATGGATGTAAATTGTTAAGACTTTGTACTTTCTTAGAGTTTCTTAGGAAGCCAAAGGAATTGTCTGAAAAACAGAAGTTTTCACCCAATAAGAACAAACCTACAATGTTATGAGATACCTTCCCGTTATTGGGATTTTTCTTTTCCTCCCACTCTTTTTTATTTCTATAATATCTATAAATCAGCAACAGAAAACTGTAATTCACCCCATACTATTAATTACATTGTAGGCATCTGTTACCGTCAACCATGCTTGCTGAATTGAGTAGGAGTCATAATGAGTAGTTCTTCATATTATAGGCATTTATTTATTTATTTATTTATTTATTTATTTAATTTACTATACTTAGAGACTGTCATTTCTAAATGTCCATGTCCACCCTTGTCCATCAGTGAAGAAGATCTAACTCCATTCAGGTGTTAATGAGCCAGCAGGTGAGAGTCCCAGGTAGAACACCCATCAACAATATTCTAATGCACGGGTGTCAAACTCGTGGTGTCATGTTGCCATCACGTGACATTTCATGATGTTTTCCCCATTTGTGGAGTTGGAGTGGGTGTGGCCTGTGCATGACGCATCCGGCCCATGGACCGCCAGTTTGACACCTTTATTCTAATGGATTCTACTGCAGACTTTGTGCATATAGGAATCTTGCAAGTGACTTTCTCTGTCCAAGATAACAACAGGCTTTAACTCTAACTAGAGTACCAGAGATGAAATCTACTTACCTTCCCTACCGGTTTGGAAGTGTTTGCTCCACTCATACGCGTGCCATCATCACATCTGATTTTTTACTGTCTGCCCATATGCAAAGACTTCTGTGCATGCGCAGAGGGTTAAAACCAGAAAGTAATGACGTCCGGGGGGGGAGTCTCACACTATTGCTGCTAGTGGTTCACCAAACCACACATTGCTGCCACCGCTACTAGTTCAGCAAACCACACGCTGCTGCTGCTACCACTTCATGCGAGCCGGACAGAACCGGCAGGATTTTACAAGTGTAGAATACAGTCTAGTTTGGGCAATTGTATAAACAGGGTTTATACAATTGCTACAATTTAATCTGGAAAAGCCACTGTTTTTCCTTGTGATTTGGGCAAGTAAATTCTTGCTTTGAGATTAATAAGGAATGGGTATGGATTCTTTCTCTCAGCACCACTATTTTAGCCCTGCTAATAACATATTTTTAACTCTGAATTGTCCTCTAGAACATGAAGGTGTTGTATACACAAACAATGGGTGTAAAGGTCTGGGATGGAACACATTGGGTTTTTCCCCTGTGTTTCGTATTTAATTGTGATACCAATGAAGCTGAAAAGAAAGAAGTGGGTGGCAACCAAAGCAATTTTTTTAAACAGTTCACTTGCTTAGAGTAAAGTTCAAGATGTTTTAGCTTCGTGCAAATATGGAGAATTAGACAAAACAAGACATGGTATCATTTTGGTGAAACAAAAAAAAGGCAGAGAAGATTGAGATCACAGCCCATATGGAAGTGAAGTTCACCTTTTCCCATCAATGAAAAATATTCTCTTCTCAAGCTGTCTTGAATATATATATAAAAAAAAAATCTGGCAGTTTCTTAAAAAGCAGCAAAGTATCTAGAACTGGCAATAATGAATATATTCTATTTTTTTAAAAAAACATTAAATTAAATAATTTTAACACTATGACACAGTTTCTCTACATTAATTTTTACCATGATCTTAAGCATGCTTTTTTTTTATAAATACAACCCATTTGCTAATAGTATATTTCAATAATATACAGCTTACAGCATTCCTCTGTGATTACATGCATGAAATTTTCATGGCAATATTACAGACATGCCTTCTTCCTGGGCATTTTTTCAGTTTCTCAATCGCAGGGATGTCAAACTTTCAGCCTGCGGGCCGGATGCGTCACGCGCTGGCCACACCCAGGCCTTGTTTAGCGAAGGGAGAAAAAAGTTCCAATACATCACATGGTGCCTCCATGACGACGTGAGTTTGACACCCCTGATCTATTGAATATCCCTGAAATTCCCTTGAAGTCCCCCACCTGAATATTAACCAAAGTCACACCTGCTTAGCTTCTGAGAGCAGCCAGATGTTGCCTTTTCCTGAGGCTTCTCATTGGAAACATTATACAGAGAGTAAAAATTGACTGTACTTGTAACTATAATTTCCTAGAGTCACCTGAAGCCCTTGAGCCAATGTCAAAACAGTACACAAAACATCCTTCAGACCTCTGTTGAGAGCTCACGGTCCCTCTGTGCAGCTGGTCACCTGGAAATATATTTAGAGAGAAGAGGGAAAAAGCTACCTTTGAGAATGAATTGAGATGCCCACTTCCCAATCAGTGCTTTCTTTTGCCCTTCTCACTGCAATAAACATTTTGTTTTTTAAAAGCACCACACAACAAAGAAACGGCCCCGCCAAAATTATCATCAAATGAAATTACATTTTCATTGGAAACTGATTAGAGCCTACCCAGTTATCTTCAATGAGACAGACATCTATATCTTTCCATTAGGTTCATGAATTGTCAGAGTCGTGTTGGAAGAAAAATCCATCTGGTTCAGTTCCAAGCTGGGAGAAAGACGCTGGAAACAAAATGGAGGCTAATTGGAAAAAAGGTCCATTTATTGGTGAACCAAACCAGAGGTGAAATCCAGCAGATTCTGACAGGTTCTGGAGAACCGGTAGCAGAAACTTTGAGCAGTTTGGAGAACTGGCAAATACCCATCTCTGGCTGGCCCCAGAGTGGGGTGGGAATGGAGATTTTGCAATATCCTTCCCCCAGGAGTGGGGAGGGAATGGGGATTTTGCAGTATCCTTCCCCTGGAGTGGGGTGGGAGTCAAGATTTTGCAGTATCCTTCCCCTGCCATGCCCACCACGCCACACCATGCCCCCCAAGCCAAGCCCACAGAACCAGTAGTAAAAAAAGTTGGATTTCACCATTGAACTAAACCAACAGGGTTTGTGGTTCAGGGCAGCTGACAAAATGGAGTTTGAAGTGGGTGGGGTTTTATATCTTCTGGATTCCTATAGGCAAAAGGGGAAATGTAAAAACAAGGTGTTTGTCTGAATTTATCTTGTCACCCTTTGGCTTGTTGCTTATCAAGCTTGTTGCTTGTGGCTTAGGACCCGGGTACTTACGGGACCACCTGCTGTTACCTTTTGCCTCCCACCGACCCGTACGCTCACACAGAGAGGGCCTTCTCAGGGTGCTTTCCGCCAAGCAATGTCGGTTGGCGGCCCCCAGGGGAAGGGCCTTCTCTGTTGGAGCTCCTACACTTTGGAATGAACTTCCCCCTGGTTTACGTCAAGTACCTGATCTTCGGACTTTTCGCCGTGAGCTGAAAACGCACCTATTTATTCAAGCGGGACTGGATTAAGATTTTATTGGGGTTATTTATATTTTTATATTTTAAATTGTTTTAAATTTTTCGGCCACATCATAATATGTTTCCTTTTAAATTTCTTTTAATTTGTATACAGTGTATTTTTACTTGGCTGTACACCGCCCTGAGTCCTTCGGGAGAAGGGCGGTATAAAAATTGAAATAAATAAATAAATAAATAAATAAATAAATAAATAAATAAATAAATAAATAAATAAATAAATAAATAAATAAATAAATAAATAAATAAATAAATCTGAAGTTTCTATCTCCTCTGAGCCAGTCTTTTTGAATGGATTACCAATTCTGCATTTCTAAAAGATGGCCTCCTCAGTTTCTGCTTGGGGCAGGGAAACTGGAGCTGGTTTCTTCCTTCCTTAAGGTTTTTTTCAGTTCTCTTTTAGGGGAAAAATGTTATCTTGCCTTTTTTTTAATATTTCCCAAAATATTTCATTTTTCTGGGGGGGGTGGGCTTCCCACAGTTGGGCACCACTTTTATTAAGCCAATACAATATATACAGGCTCCCAATTTTTTTCTCTGTATTACACATTCTAAAATATATTTTAATAAAAACTTAATGAAAATTAGTTCCACCGTAGCTATTTTTTTTCCAAAATATTGCTCCTTGGCTGAAGTATATCAATACTTTGCCATATATAGCAGAGCTCACACAGATGTTAGATGGTTTCCACCAATGGTTCAAGGAAAGTTCTCCTTTGAAGCAACTCATTGAAGCACCATTGGGCCCAGCTTCCTGCCAGCAGAGTGGCTACAGTGCTTCCTTTACTTAGCTAGAGCAATTAATCAGTAGAACAACTTGCCTCCAGAAATTCTGAATGCTCCAACACTGGGGGTTTTTAAGAAGAGATTGGACAACCATTTGTATGAAATGGTATAAGGTTTCCTGCTTGAGCAGGGGGTTGGACTAGAAGGCCTCCAAGGTCCCTTCCAATTCTGTTATTCTGTTATTATTATTAAGCTAACATGATTTTTGTTCAGCACATGTGGGGAAACATTCATTCAAAATGAAACTGGATTACAACAGCTCTAGAAGGTTGTTTCCTCAAGACTAACAGCTCATGCTTCCTCCCATTTGGGCCGAAATACATGTCTCAGCCAGGGGTGAAATCTAAAAATTTTCCCTACCGGTTCTGTGGGCGTGGCTTAATTGGTGGGCGTGGCTTGGTGGTCAGATGACTGAGTGGGCATGGCCAATAACAATAAATAATAAAAATAATAAACAAAGTATCAAAAGTATCAAAAACCAACTTTCACACTTTACACACACACAACACAACACAACACAACACAACTGACTCACAAACAATGTAAAAGCAGCTGCACTTCACACTTCACACAGCCACAAAAAGCTCAAAAACCAACTTCACACTTTACACACACACACCTCCCACACACACACACACACACACTCACAAAATGCCATATACAGCTTTCTGAGATTTTGTGTGTTTGTGTAGTTAGAGTGAAACACTACAGAAACACACCAAATCTCAGAAAGCTGCACAAATATTTTATTATTTTATTTTATTGTTTTATTTTATTGTTTTATTCAAATCCCAGAGTTCCTCAGCTAGCAAAGCAGGAAGTCAAAGCAAGCTTTTTTTTTTTTCTTCAGTAGCTGAAGAAAACATGTTGTTGCCAGCCCGAAAGAGCAGTAATTATAGGTAAGTGAGGAGGGGGAATTGGCTGGGCATGGGTGGGGGCTCTTGTAAGTGGGGGCTGTTAAAAAGTGAGTTTAAAAGCCTGTGAGGATCAGGAAACTCCTCTGGGATCGCCAGAGGAGGCTTTTAAAACTCGGGTTTTTTTCTTTTTTCTTTTCCCCTTCGGCTGAAGAGGTTTTTTTTAAAAAAACTTTTAAAGTGTTCTGATGATCTCTGCTCAGCCCCGCGATCATCAGAGGGTTGTGTTTTTTTTACTTTTCAAGGCATGTTTCAGCTGAAGAAAAACTTTTAAAAGTTAAAAAAAAAACCTCTGCTGATGGTGCGGCTAAGCAGAGGCAGAGGGGCGGGGCCAGGGATTTTTGCTACCAGTCCTCCGAACCAGCAGCTGCCATCGCTACCTAATCGGGAGACCGGTGCAAACCAGGAGCATTTCACCCCTGGTCTCAGCCACCAGAAGCATCACACCAGAATGGCTTCACTGTAGTCTGTACAAGCCTACAGCTAGTCCTCAGCTTATGACCATTTGAAGTTATGACTATTAAAGTCTGAGACCGGACAATGATGGACAGAGGCAAGACTGCGTACAACACAACTTTATTTAACTAAACTGTGCAACTATTAGAACGTCAACCATCCCCAGAGCTCGCTAGTCGCGTCTGACTGGAAGTGCTCCCTCTGACAGCTGGAGCTGAGCCGGCTGTCAGAGAGGACCCAATAGCGGCGCTCACAACTTCCCGCTTTTCTTGTTGCCTGCGCCTCAGCCAATCGGAACATTGGCAACAAGCCTGGCTGAGGCAAGCAGGACATAAAAGCGAGGACTTAACAATGACGGTATTGAATGAAGGGAATGATATTCCAGCTGTCTCAGCAACCCCTATATGCACTTACCTGCTGCTTACTAGCACCCTGTGAACAGGTGATCACCATTTCCAACCTTGTCTGCCAGCTTCCCCATAAAATCAGTGGGGAAGCCTACAGGGTAGATTGCAAGTTTGCTGATAAATCTTTCCTATCCATTCACATTCTCCCCAATTGGTGTGGTGCCTCTCGCACATCCCCATGCTCCATCTCCCACCCAGAAGCTTGAGACTTGCAACTTCATTCTGGTTTTCTTTTTTCCTCATTGACTATGGTTGTGGGAAGCTGACAGGAAGTTGCCTTGACTAATGACCAAGGGATTCGGTTAAAAATAGCAATCAGGATTGCAGGTATTGCTGTCACTAAAGTAATGTGGTCATGATTTATTATTACATTGCTTAGCAACAGAAATTTCGGTCCCAGTTGCCATTTTAAGTTGAAGGCTACCTACATTACATGCTGTAAGAGATTCCCATTGCTTAGCATTCAGTATGAAATGTTCCTACTGATTGGAGTTGGGGGATTTAATCTAGATCGTATTTCAGTTTATAGGCAAACGTGACCGGTTTTCAACAGACTGTGCGATTCAAAGGCAAAAAGATTTGATCGAGATCAATTGATCAGAGAGTCCATACAGGGTTTATCTCTGGAGTCCTTGGTGTTCTCTGAACCTGTTTGTCTGTTTGTAAGCATTTCATTACCTGACTGAGTAATATCATCAATGCTAATGAGTGTGGAGTTTGCTCCCTGTTTACTTACATAACTTGGCCTGCCAGTTTAGGCCAGAGTATGGTTTTTCTCAGTGGTGAAATGTCATATTTGTTCTGTGGGCGTGGCTTGGGGGAGTAATGTGACTGGATAGGTGTGGCCAACTTTTTTTTACTTTTAAAAGCATTTTTCTACAACCTCTTCCGCCGAAGAGGTTGTAGAAAAAATAGTTTTAGAAGCCCCTGACGATCCCAGCTGAACCGCGCAATCATCAGAGGCTTTTTTTTTTACTTTTAAAAGCATTTTTTCAGCTGAACAGCTGGGCATGGGGGTGGGCAGGGATTTTTGCTACCGGTTCTCCGAACCACCCACTGCCATCGCTACTGGATTGGGCGATCTGGTCCGAACTGGGAGCATTTCACCCCTGGTTTTTCTCTTTGATAGTTCCTTGATTAGGGTATTGTTTTCGGCTTGATTAGGAGAGACACCTATAAAATTAGCAGGAGGAAATATAATAGACAAAAGACAACAGATGAAAGACCATTGAAAATGGCTTAAAAGGCTGGCGGGAAAAAGAAAGATAATGTTTGATGTGAATGTAATGCCGCAGAACATCAATGGGGAAACTATGGGCCTCCAGAGTCACTTCTTCCCTTTATAGCCGAAGTTCATAATCTCTTAAAGCCTTTCGCAGGGTTCTTGGGGCCTCTGAAAGTAATCCAAGTTGTAATTTTTAATGCACAGAAGAGGAGAATGATTGATAATTGGACTAATCATGTCAATGACATTTAATTAAATGTAAATGCAACAACCCCCTTGTTTGATTCTTGTTTAGTTTTTGTAATGTAGGGTTTTCTGGCATGCCGCTCAAAAGCCTGATGTTCCTCTTTGCCCCATGTAAAGGATGTTAAATTCAGGGAGATTCTTTTCAAAACCTTGCTGTGCGTGCAGGATTTTTATCTTTGATCAAATAGTTTCTACCTTCAAATTGGGACTGTCACGTCTTAAGCTACAGATATTGTTTTAAACTGTTGAAATAGATGTTGAGGATGGGCCGGGTTGTCTTATACTGCAGAATAACCTCTGAGGCTCTGGGTAGGAATTGAATGAAGTTCAATGAGAGCAATATATAGCACTAGCAATAGCACTTAGACTTATATATCACTTCACAGTGCTTTACCGCCCTCTCTAAGTGGTTTACAGAGTCAGCCTATTGCCCCCAACAATCTGGGTCCTCATTTTACCCACCTTGGAAGGATGGAAGGCTGAGTCAACCTTGAGCCTGGTGGGATTTGAAGTGCCAAATTGAAGACAGACAGCAGTTGGCAGAAGTGGCCTGTAGTACTGCACCCTAACCACTGCACCACCAAGGCTCATATGGCTGCCCAGTTGTTGTTACTGGTTCTGGCTTCTACCAAATTTAGCCAGAATGGTCTATGACCTGTGGTGAAGGATGGTGAAAGTCGTAATCCGACTATAAATGGAGATTATACCCTTCAGAAGAGCGTATGTGCACTGATAACGTTATCTACTTTGGCAATGAGATGTTTGCAAGATAGAGACCACCAAGGGCCCCATGTATACCCTTCAATCAGAGCATTAAAACAACCTCTGCCATTATGTCTAGGTATTAAGTTTTACACATAGTGAAATATGAATTTGGGTAAACTCTGGGAGATGGTGGAGGACAAGGGACTTGGCATGCCATGGTCCATGGGCAGTAGTGGGTTTCACTTACCTTCAATACTGGTTCCGAACTGTGAATGTGCACATGTGTATGCTTGCTTCACATGCGCGGGGCGCTTATGCGCATGCGCAGAGCATCCATGATGATGTCCGGACGGGTGGTTGGAGCCTCCTGCCGCCACTTCTACTGGTTCGCCAGAATTGGGGTGAACCGGTAGAAACCCACCACTGTCCATGGGGTCTTGAAGAGTCAGACATGACTTAACGACTGAATAACAATAACAACAACAATTAAACTTTCCATAATAGGTTCTTCTAAATGAGTCTTTAGTATCAGAGCCCTATCTTTTTGGCACATTCTACCCCTTTGAGAGTTCAATTGGCCCATCACTCACTCAACATTTGGACAACTTCTTTTTTTTTTTAAAGGTTCTTCTTTTACCAGATTTTTAATTGCTAATTAGTTTTAGTATTAACTTTAGCTAATTTATATTAAAATCACTTTACTATATTTTAACTTTATGTATCTTGTATATTCTGGGTGGGTTTTTTTTATTTTATGTAAGCTGCTTTGAGTATACAACAGATGGAAGACATGGCATCAATTGAACGAATGCATGATTAAACAAGTCCTGGGGGAAAGGCTTCTTTATGAACAGATAAATTTCATACTTTTTTTTCCTTTCTGACGAATCTAAGTTACCCTACAAAATAATGCACTCTTCACTTTTTCTAGGACAAGTTCATTTCATATATTAAAATATATGACTTACTTAGAAGATATGCACTGCCATTCTTTGTAATTAACCTTAATTACAATTGAATACCATTTAGGCTGCAATTATTTATGCATTTCTGGTTTCTGGACTGTGGGATCATTAGAACCGTGATCCCAAACCTCCAAAGGGATCCTTCTTATATTATCCTGTGAAATTGGATGGGCGGTTTAACAAGATGGAATTTAATTCTGCTTTAATTCTGCTAATAAAGGACTCCTGACATGGGATTCACATCTACATCTACATACTAAATTAAGCAGGCTTAAAGACTACTTAATTAAAAACAAAATGGATTATTGCTTCTATTTGGTCTTTGGAGGAAAGACTTCGGAGGAAAGATTCAAAGTCCATTTATAAAAAAGCTACTGCAGTACCAACATTTGCTAAAAATAAATTCTATGTATTAAACCTATAGAGGCAGCTGCCATGCATCCTGAATTATAACAGGTAAGGTTTAGATTAGCATTTGAACTGGAGAAGCTGAGGGTGAATATGTTTTATATACTTATAGATGAAAATAGATCAAAACATATCAGCCAGTTTTATAGAATGAATTTCTGGTGCTAGGAAAAACTTCTTCAGTTGCTACCTAGAAGATTTTAGAAAGAGCCGGCAAAGTCATACTCCACTCAGTATCAAGGATGCAGTTGTAGAGGTGGTCAGCAGTATTAGATATCAGGGGTGTGGGGTATAGATGTTGTTAAGGGTAATCTGAGTTCACAACGAAAATTGTATACTGTGACTTCCGGGTGGCTCCACCTCTTCGCTGAGCCCTAATTAAAGGGGCTCCGCACTGAACATCGTAAAAGCCAGGAAAAGCCGGCTTTAATCTTTTTCCCTGGATGAAAGGGGGAAGATAAGAGCGCAGGAAATGTTGGTAGACCTCCCCAGAGGCTTTGTTTTAATTAAGCAGAGCCTCGAAGGGTCGACGGGTCCCATAAATATTCCTGCCATCTCCGACTTCAGTGCGTGTCTGCAAAAGCAGGAAAAGAAGAAGGTGTCCATCTCTGCTAATTGTCTTATCTTTATGGATCTCTTTAAGCAGACGGAATGAGTGCAAGCGGACGATTATTGGATTGCAAGTATTTTTGATTTCCGGACTTCTACCTTTTAAAAAAGAGAAATTTTTTTTTCTCCTTTGTTTTAATTGACTCTTAAAGATGGCGCCTGAACGGGAGTGAAAATGACGAATAAGAAGATAAGAAAAGTTATGTGTGGATTTTAATGAAGTGAACTGAGCTCTCCTATACTTAAAGGGGAAAAGAGAAGTTTCTAGACTTATATTTTGTGAATTTTAAAACTGAAATGGCTACTAAACCACCTAAGACTGGGGGCAGAAGGGGTTCTGAACCAGCTTTAGAAGATCTGATTAAAGAGCAAGGGAAAGTGTCTGAAGAAAGGTTTAAGGAGATTATGGATAATAATGAGAAAATAAGAGAAGAAATAAAAGAGAATAATAAAAAAATAAGAGAAGATATCTTGATGGCTTTTCAAGGTTTGGCAAAAAGATTGGAGGTGGTGGAGGAGGAGGTGCAAGAAATTGTTCAGTCAAATCAACAAATAGAAAATAGAATGGGGGGAATGCAAATCAAATTGCATAAAATGAAGATCAAGTGGTGGTGATGCAGTATAGAATGATGGAAGGAGCTCTGAGAATTAGGGGTTTGAATGAGGAAAAGGGAAGATTTTAAAAAAATTTTATCAGAAGCTCTGGCTGAATTTATTGAACTTGATCCACAAGAGGTTGCTTATCAAATTGACAAAATTTATAGAGTTAATTCTTGGATTGCTAGGCAAAAGAAACTTCCTAGAGACATTGTGGTTTATTTTTTGAAAAGAACAGTGAGGAATCAAATTTTGCAAGTTGCTTTTCAGAAAAACTTGAAAATAGGGAACAGGAGTTGAAGGTTTTGAAAGAGATTCCTCCCAAGATGTTAAGGGATAGAAAGGACTTTACATTTTTACACAAGAACTTAAGAAATACCAGATTCAATTTAGATGGGAGGTTCCAGTTGGCTTGACAGTGTATTATCAGGAAGAAGATATCGTATTGACACAGTGCTTAAGGCCAAAGATTTTCTTTCTACAGTGCTGAAATTTGAAATAGAAATAATAGAAAAAAGAATTCAAGAGACTCAAATGGGTGTGGAAGCTGTGGTGATTCCAGTGATGTTACCATCAGAGGAACAACCACAAGAACAAAGACTGACGAGGGGAGCCCTTAAGCGTAAAGAAAAGGAGCAACAAACTCAAAGTAAAGTTCAGGACTCTGCTACAGAAGCGGTGGGAGGAGCACGGCCGAAGATACAGGAGGACGATCTTCAGTTGATTGCCCAAAGGCTTCAGCAGCCCAGTAATGGCAAATAAAATCTTGACTTGGAATGTCAATGGTTTGAACTCAGCTCAGAAGAGAAGAAAAATATTTCATTATTTGAAACAATTTAAAAATGATGTTATATGCTTACAAGAAACGCATATTAAATTATCAGATCAAAAGTACCTAATAAACTCAAAGTTAGGTAAACATTTTGTTGCTTCAGCTTTGGAGAAAAAACATGGCATAGTGGTTTATTTGAGAAAAGATATACCAGCCAAGTTAATAGAGGCAGATATTTATGGAAGATATATTGCTATTGAACTTACAATAGAAACAAAAGGACTCTCTTGCTTGGTATATATGCACCCAATCAGCAACAAGAAAAATTTTATAGAATGTTATATGATAAGTTGATCTATGGGATTATAAATCGTGTATTATATTGGGAGATTGGAATGGAGTAATAGATACACGAAAGGACAAGAGAACTTCTTCCAAGAAGATACCTGCACATGCAAAGCTGCCTAAATCCTTTTTTGATATGATAGAAGATTTTGAGTTAAGAGATGTATGGAGACTGCGGAATTTGGAGGAAAGAGACTATACTTTTTCTCTGATAGGCATCAATCCTTCTCACGTATTGATTTTATTTTAATTTCTAATGATTTGCTTTTTAGGGTGAAGAAAACTAAGATATTTCCAAGATGTTTGTCTGATCATAGTCCTGTTTGGATGGAATTGCAATATGGAAAAGAGGGTAGAAGAACTTGGAGATTAAATGAAAATTTGTTTAGATATCAGGATAATGTAAATCAATGTAAAAAGCAGATGAAAGAATTTTTTGATTATAATTTGAATAATGAAACATCGATAGAAATGGTTTGGGACTGCAGTAAAGCTTTTATGAGAGGTGTATTAATATATCTTAATAATAGACAGAGAAATAAGCAACAAAGACAGCGTAGGTATTTAGAAGAGGAAATTTATAAGAAACAACAATTATTAATACATAACCCACATGATCAAAAACTTAAAGATGCAATAAAGTTACTACAGAATCAATTTAATATGATAATGGCTGATCAGGTGGCAACAAATATACAATATGCCAAACATAATACTTTTGTAATGCAAATAGACCTGGTAGGTGGTTAGCATACACTTTAAGGAAAAGACAAAACAACGTACTATAGAAAAATAGAATACAAAGGTAAAGAGAGATATCAACAGGATAAAATTAAAAAGCTTTTTAGAATATTATACAAATTTATATCTTAAAGATAATATATTGAATAGGGATATTGATAATTATTTGAAGGAATATAAGGTTAAAAATTTAACTTTAGAACAAACGGATGAATTGAATCGGCCTATAACCTCGGAAGAAATTATTTTGGTAATTAAACAATTAAAATGGGAAAACTCCTGGTACGGATGGGCTTACAGTTAGTTATTATAGGAATTTACAGGATGAGATGTTAGGTCCACTTAAGGAATTATTTAATCAGATACAACTAGGAGGGGAATTCCCCTCATGGAGAACCTCTTTATTTCATTGATACCAAAAGAGGAACAGGATTGTTCTAAACCTGGGAATTATAGGCCAATCTCACTTTTAAATAATGATTATTTGTTAAAATAATAGCTAATAGATTAATGTTGATTCTGCAGCGAAGAATTCATAATGATCAATCTGGATTTATAAAAGGGAGACAGATGAGGAATAATGTTAGGCAGATTGTTAATTTACTGGAGTACTTAGAAAAGAAAAATTTTATTCCAGCAGCATTTATTTTTCTCGATGCAGAGAAAGCTTTTGATCGATTGCATTGGGATTTTTTATTTAAATTAATAGAAAAGATGCAATTTGGAGATGGTTTTTTAAGAATAATTAGGGCAATTTATGGAGAGCAAACAGCACAGATTATAATCAATGGTAGCTTAACAGAACCTTTTAAGATTGCGAAAGGAACAAGACAGGGATGTCCTTTATCACCATTATTGTTTATTTTAACTCTAGAACCATTATTGGATAAAATACGAGAAGTAAAGGAGATAGAGGAATTAGAGTTAGACAGTATGAATATAAGTTAAGAGCTTTTGCAGATGATTTGGTGATTACTTTAACAAACCCTATAAATTCTAGTAAATCTTTGTTGGAAATAATTGATCAATATGGGAATGTCTCAGGGTTTAAGGTAAATCAGAAAAGACAAAAAGTGTTAATAAAAAATATGGCCAGACAACAGAAAGAAAAACTAGAGGAAGTAACAGGATTTGAAATTGTAAAGAAGGTTAAGTACTTAGGGGTTTATATTACGTCATCAAATGTGAAATTGTATAAGAATAACTATGAGGTTTTATGGCAAAAAGTTCAGAAGGAGTTGGTTGTTTGGAAAAGATTGCAATTATCTTTGCTGGGGAGAATTGCTGCTATTAAAATGAATGTTTTACCTAGATTTCTATTCCTCTTTCAGATGATACCAATAATTAAGAAAGATAAGAATCTTGAGGAATGGCAGAAGGGAATTAACAAATTTATATGGGAAGGTAAATAAGCTAGGGTTAAAATGAAAATAATTCAAGATTCTCGGAAAGGGAGGTTTAAAATGCCTAATTTTAAATTATATTATGAAGCAGCTGCTCTCTCTGCAATAAGTGATTGGTTTAATTTAACAGAGGACAGAATTTTGAATATAGAAGGTTATGATTTGTTATATGGATGGCATGCATATTTAATTTATGACAAAAAGTGGATAAGGCCTTTAAAAATCATGTGCTAAGAAATGCCCTTCTGCGTGTTTGGAAAAATACTCTTATAAACTAAATTATAAGGTTCCTATATGGGCATGTCCTAGACATACAGTAGAAAATATAAACATAGAACAGAATCAGGAAATGATTACATATAAAGATCTTTTGTATACTGAAAGAGGTAATTTGCAGTTAAAATCTCTGCAAGTATTAAGAGAGGAAGGGAAAAATTATACTTGGTTTCAATATGAGCAATTACGTGCTAGATGGAAGGAGATCAGAAAATTGGTATAGAGCAGAACGAGGAAATTTGGTAAAGCAAATTAGAAATCAGTCTCAGGAGCATATAAAGAGATTGTATAATGTGTTACTTGAAATAGATTCTGAAAGGGACTTGGTAAAGGACTGTATGATAAAGTGGGCACAAAATTTTCAGGAGCCAATATTATTGGAAACGTGGGAAAAATTTGGGTTAGAAATGTTAAATTCACGAGGCACAGAATCTGAGGAAAATTTTTATAAAATGTTTTATAGATGGCATCTAGATCCTAAAAATTATCGTGTATGTATCCAGAAATGCAAGCAAAATGTTGGAGATGTAATTGTGATGACGCTACATATTTTCACATTTGGTGGACTTGTAAGGACATAAAGGCCTTTTGGATAAAAATTTGGTGGATTTTACAAAATGTTCTGATAAAGAAGATAAAGTTCCTGCAATTTTTCTTGTTGGGAATTATTACGGATTGTACAGTAATTGAGACTAAATTGATTTTAAATCTAATAACTGCAGCAAGATTACTAATAGGACAATATTGGAAGAAAAAAGAAGTACCAACAATACAAGAATGGATATTGAAAGTTGCCAATTTGGCTGAGATGGCGAAGATATCAGCCTTTTTGAAAGACAATACGCAAGAAAGATACTTAAAGGAATGGAAAAATGGATTGACTATATTCAACGTAGATATCAGACTAAGAGTTATCAGACTGTTTTGAATGATTATGATGTATTATTTTGATTGCTTTGGGGAAGTTAGGAATTGATGATTGTAGGGTATAATTAAGTTGGGACGAAAATTTTTAGCATATGTTTGTTTTACTTTTAACTATACCTTGTGCTTGTTCCAGGAAGTCGGGGGGGGGAGGGGGGTTGCGAAGGGAGGGGGGAGGAGGGGGGGAAAGGGGGGGAAAAAATTTTGTAAAACTTTTTGAATAAAAAAAAAAAAAAAAAAAAGAAAATTGTATACTGTTGAGCAGAGTACCCTATGCATGAAAACGACTGAGACTGGTTGTGTACAATAACACTCACTTGCAGACAAACTGGGGTTTGATATTCCTTTACTTTTAGGGAAAAGGCAAAGTCATAGTCTAAAAACAATCCAGGTCATACACATATAAAGCCAGTCAGGGATGTTACAAATATCAAGTCTTCTTACCAACATAGACTTGCACAACAAACAAGGTCTTCTTTCAGTTCGTCAAAACACAGTTCAATTCACAACAGTCAGTATCTTGAGGAATCAGTAACTAGCCATGATCAAGCAACGACCATAAAGCTCAAATATACAATTGCAGCATGTCATTAGGTTACAATACTGTAGCGTTCCTGTAAATTTATTTATTTATTTATTTATTTTGTCACAACAATAAATGTAGGTATCATACAAAAAAGATTATATACTATATAAACACATATATGAGTAAATATAAGGAGGTATAAGCATATATATATATAGGAAGAAGAAAAGAAAAACAATAGGACAGGAACAGTAGGCACGTTTGTGCGCTTATGCACGCCCCTTATGGTCCTCTTAGGAATGGGGTGAGGTCAATAGTAGAAAGTTTTTGGTTAAAGCTTTTAGGATTATGAGAAGAGACCACAGAGTCAGGTAAAGTATTCCAAGCACTGATGATTCTGTTACAGAAGTCATATTTTCTGCAATCTAGATTAAAGCGGTTGACATTAAGTTTAAATCTATTAGTTGCTCTAGTATTATTGCAATTAAAGCTGAAGTAGTCTTTAACAGGAAGGACATTACAATAGATGATTCTGTGAGTTAAACTCAGGTCTTGTCGAAGGCGACGGAGTTCCATGTTTTCTAAGCCTAGGATTTCAAGTCTGGTGGGATAAGGTATTTGATTGTTTTCAGAGGAGTGGAGAACTCTTCTTGTAAAATATTTCTAGACACGTTCAATTGTATTGATGTCCGAGATGTGGTGAGGGTTCCAAACAGGCGAGCTGTATTCTAGAATTGGTCTAGCAAATGTTTTATATGCTCTGGTTAGTAGTGTGGTGTTTTTGGAAAAGAAGCTACGCAAGATTAGGTTTACAACTTTTAGAGCTTTTTTTGCTACGTAGTTGCAGTGGGCTTTGGCACTTAGATCATTTGACATGAAAACTCCAAGGCCTTTAACGGGATGGGGGTCGTCTGTAAGGTAATGTCCATCTAGTATGTACTTAGTGTTTGGGTTCTTTTTTCCTATATGTAAGACTGAGCATTTGCTGGTTGAAATTTGGAATTTTTAGACCAAGCGGTTAGATGATCAAGGTCGTTTTGAATGATAGAAGTATTGTCTGTAGTGTTAAATAGTTTGACATCGTCAGCAAAGAGAACACAATTACTTGAGATATGGTCACAAAGATCATTAATGTATAGTATAAAGAGTGTTGGTCCAAGGACGCTGCCTTGAGGAACGCCACTCTTGACAGGAACAGGATTTGATAAAGCATTGCCAATTTTGACCACTTGTTGTCACAAGCCATAATTTAGTAGTCCTTTTATACATTGGCTACAGAGCTCAACCAATCAGGATGCTTGCATGATGCAGCACAGCCTTAAAGCAATATCATGCCTTTATACAAACATATATAGTTAGTTTATATATTGCCTGGCCAACTAGTTAGGCAAATAACAATTTTCTGACAGATGTCTGCAGATAACTAACAATCTGAATTGGTCTCTCCACACGTCATCCTTAGTGGAGCGTGCAAACCAGCATCTGCATTTCCTGCCTTATCGATGAGGTGTCCTGGCCACTTTTTACAGAGGCACCATTGAGAACATTTTAACAAACTGCATCCCTTTTTGGTTTGGTGGTAGCAGTGCCTTAGATAGAAAGTCCATACAGAGAGTGGTCAGGACAGCCGAGAAGAGTATAGGAAGCTCGCTTCCTATTATTCAGGATACTGCTTATAAGCGCTTTGTGCTTGAAGCTCAAAGCATTGATAGAGACCTCACACATCCATTTTACAGTATGTTTCTGTGGCTCCCCTCTGGGAGGAGGTTTCAAAGTATTTCTAACCAGGACTACAAGATTCTGTAACAGTGTTTGTTCTCTATGTCTGGTAAACTCGCAAGATTCATTTTTCTCACCATGTGTACGTCCGAACTATACTGTGTTGTTGCTGTCTATCATATCTCTCTGTTGTATAATATATGTGGGTATGTGGGTATATAATTTATTTATTTATTTATTTGTTTGTTTGTTTGTTTGTTTGTTTGTCATGTTTATGTAGCATATGTTGCAGGTGGTGACCCTTTGAGAGCCGTATGCAATGAAATTTCATTTTAATGTATGCTAATTAGTGTACATTTAAATGTACACTAACAATAAAGTGACAATAAAGTTATTTTAAGATCTAAGTACCTCCAGGGAATCACTGCGGTCAGAAAACTGGATTCACCCATCATCTTAAACTACAATTTCTTAAACATGGTTTGGTCCATAAATCATAAGCAAATGGGGTCAGGATTGTATCAATCCATAAATTGGGATGCATATTAGTTCAATAAGGTATGATTTTAATTGGTTTTGACTTAGTATGACTTAGGTAAATACAGTCATTTAATCAATGTATATGACCTACCAACTTGCAAATTGCAAATATTGGTCTATTAAACATAGTTTATTTTTATATTACATGAAGCTGGCCGCCTATGGCTTGCTCTGCCAATATAGTTAACTATACCACAGCCTGCTGTGATGTTGGTTTATTACCAAAAAACAGAAAAAGGAAATCTTTCAAATATTGCTGTCAGAAAAACTCTCATCATTTTCCACTACTCAACAACCTTTTGAGTCTGAACAGCAACATTTGGAAAATCAACAAGCTCATAAGAGGTAACCAATTATGAACCAAAATGTCCTATAATTTAACTTGCTCTACTTTGTTCATATTTTATATATGTCCTCTAGGAGCCTTAAATATTTGAAGAACATTACTGCTGATTTGAGTTCATACTACCTGTTATTTTCCTTTCTTTTCTTTTTTCGCTTCTCCATTTAACATCTATTTCAATAAAGGAAAAAATATTATAAACAGACATCAGTCTTTAGCATTCCTTCCTCTGGAGGGAATTAAACACTTCTTTGGACATTCTTACCCACAGGTATGTAGCTTTATAAATCTGCATATTCTGAGGATCATCAAACCACAAACAAGTTTTTTAAAGAGTTTGGGGAATTCGAAGGGTAACACTGTACAAATGTTAAAGAGTAATACTGAGATTTACAAGATAGCGCAATAAAACTTCCTCGAGTCCTCTAAGGCTTTGCTCATAGCCAATGAGCTCCTGTTGTTTGAATGTTGAAAGGAGTCATCCTCTTTTAAATAGCAATATAGCAGCTTCCAAAGGTGTGAGGAGTCATGGAAGAAACTAATGACATTCTGTAAATATCACACAATCGTTATGCTGGATTTGGTCCAAAGACTTGGGAAGATTTTTGTGCTTTCTTCACAAACACTCTGCAGTCACAAAGGCCTAATTGAGTTATTTCCACATGATTATGATTTTCTCTACATCCCCAAGATTCGTCCTGTACATTTATTCATTTAGAAAATGTTATATGTTACCCATGAGCGGCATGGTGACCTAGTGGTGAAGACACTTGCCTCCCCCTCAGAAGGTTAAGAGATCAATCCTAGGCAGCGACAGATGTTTCTCTCTCAGGGTGCAAAAAGAAAAGATCTGCTGCAAACTCAGTGTAGGCATCAGGAAGGGCATCTGGCCAGTAAACCCTCAGCTCTATTCAGTCACCCTGAGTCCGCTCTAAATCAAGAAAAAGGGAAAAAAAATATTAAATAAATAACTCTGGGTGGCTAACAAATACTACACAGAGAACTTTTTACAAGGCAGTGTAAAAGAAAACAAAATACAATTAAAACTATAACAATGAAGGCTGGCAAGCAGGAGACCAGGAGTTTTAGTTCCTCCTTAGCCATGACAGTCAGCTAGGGTGGTCTTAGGCCAGTCACTCTCTCTCAGCCCAACTCACCTCACAGGGTTGTCGCTGTGGGGAAAATAGGAGGTAGCTTTGTTGGATACTTGCTGCCCTGAGTTATTTGTAAAAATAATAAAGGGAGGATACAAATAAAAAAGTTCACCAAAGGATCTCATGCACATTTGGCTCTACTAATATCCTGACCCTAATGCCTGGCAGAAGAACGAGATCTTCATGGCCTCCCACAAAGCCAACAGGGACCTCCAGCTCTCAGGGGAGGAAAGGAGTGGAAGTTGTTGCCTAATTGTTCTGTAGTTGTATCATAACCTAGAACAGGGGTCTCCAACTTTGGCAACTTTAAGACATGTGGACTTCAACTCCCAGAGTTCAACTTCTGGGAATTGAAGTCCACAAGTCTTAAAGTTGCCAAAGTTGGAGACCCCTGACCTAGAAGATGGATTCAGTACTGGTTAGCATTTCTCTCTCTTATGATTATTGCTTGCTGGAGTTATTCAATAGAATTATACTCCATCATCAAGAAGATTTATATGGGTGGCTAACTTAAAAACAGGATAAAACAGGATAAAGCCGGAGGTGGTATTCAGCCAGTTCAGCAGGTTGGGGCAGGTTAGGGCAGCCGGTTCAGCAGGTTAGGGCAAACTGGTAGCTCCGACAACCAGTTGGCCCCGCTCTATCTTGTCCTTTATTTCCTGCTTTGTAGCTTATCTCAATTGCACAGCACAGCTGATTCCCCCCCCTCACTGTTCTACTTACCATTGTTGACTTGCACGGTAAGTAGCTGAGCTTCTAAATGCTCCATTTTCAGCGCTGCGTGCAAGCACCTTAGGCGCGCATGCGCACAGAGCACACGCTCACGGAACCAGTTGTTAAAGCAGTAGCATTCCACCAGTGGATAAAGCTCCCCACATTTTTAAAAGACAATACCGATAACATAGAATAATTGCAAAGAATATTCAACATCTCACATTCAAATTGACCAAAAAAATAGGCTCAGACATTTTGAGCCAGGGTCAGTGCCAAAACCACATTTTTAATGTCTTATAAAAGACCATCAGAAGTAGGGCAAGTCTAATCTTAAAGGAAATGATATTCCAGAGGGCAGGCACCACAGGAAGGACAGTTCTGTTCTTAGGTCCCACCAGATGGAAATCCCTAGCAGATGGGATCAAGAGCAATTTTTCCATCAGAATCTCAAAGCGACATGCTTAGAACGTCTGTACAGATCTTCAGATTTGAAAGGAAGCAGGTTTAAAGCATGCAAGAATCCAAATGGAGCATCTAAGTGCATGTTGAACTCCTCAAATCAGCTGGGTCTTTTCCAGGATCAGGCATCTGCTCTACAAGCTGCCATTTCTAAATCTCCTTTTCAAAGATTTAAAAAAAAAAACAATTTAAAACAATTCTAAATGAAATTTAAGAAGTCGCACATAGGCTGCCTACTTATTTCCATACGCTCTGAAGCACCTTTTTGTCTTCAAAACCAAAATGCTACACAGCTCTAATGCAGGTTTTTCATCCTCTATAGAGCAATAGGGACGGACCATGTTGCCAAATGAATTTCCTTAGCTAAAGATAATGTGTTTGCCTGGTTCAAATCCAGTATCTTTATAGCAATATTTGGTAGCTATATAATAGGACAGTTCATGGAGCCTGGATTAGCCCTTGGCCAATCTTCAGCTGACATTTCTGATAAAATTTTGATTCCAGAAAGAGCAACCAAGGATTTAAAAAAACCGAAAAACACGATCCTGAAGAGCATTGTAGCCAACCAGGTTACAACAATCTGTACTGAGCTCTCCATGGTCCTGATAGTATGAAAATTTAAATCAATCTTTTCTATTTACAATGGCAGCCCCAATCCTAAAAAGGCATCAGGCAGTGGTGAAATCTGAACCGGTTTACTACCAGTTCGCTGGCTGTGCATGTGCACTATGCACCAAATGTGGGGTGTGCGTGCGCAGTACACACCAAAAGGAGACATGCAGTAAGTAGAACAGCGTGCAGGGGGGGTGATCAGCTTTGGCACGTGAAAAATAAAAAGACTGACAATCGCATGGCTCAGCTGTGATCGTCAGAGCCTTTTTTTACCTTTTAAAAGCATTTTTTACAACCTCTTTGGCGGAAGGAAGGAAGGAAGGAAGGAAGGAAGGAAGGAAGGAAGGAAGGAAGGAAGGAAGGAAGGAAGGTAATCAGGTATCTGAGTTTTTGGATGGGAGAGCATGCTGGAAGAGTTTGTATAAGTGAAAACAGAGATTAAGGCTACATGGAAATTAATTTCCACGCCTGGAAAATACATAGTTTATAGATAAACAAAATGTATTTTGAGCTCACTGCAAGTATGAATTGAATCAATCAATTAAATGGATGATCCGCTGCATGGTTGTGGCTGCCCCTAACTTTTATGACACACACACATACCTGCATTCAAGGAAGGTTCTTTCTTATCAGAAAAACTGGAAAGGAAGACTGGGATGGAGAAAGTGAAATGACTAGCAGCAAAAATTGATCTAGATGAAGTTACACTGCTGAAGTTTTGCTTTGTTCCTGGCAGACATCTGAAGGGCCGTCAGAAGTGTGTGCTGAAGACAGACAGAGAGGATATGTCATGAGAGTTTTCCTCTTTAACCCAGATAAGTAAAATAGGCAGGACTGAATCCCTCTCCCCTCTCATGATGCATGATAAAAAGGGACAGAGCTCACGTTGGCCCAATTGTACTCACCACTTGAACCTTGAATCCATTTCTGTAAATGCCTTTTCCCTAAGGGACAGAAGATGACTCAAGGGTGGGCTTCAAAAATTTTAGCAAGGGGTTCTCTGCTGGGTTGCTGGGTGGGCGTGGCCATGTGGCCATGGCCTAGTCGGCCTCCTGCACCATGGGGGGAGGGGCATTTTTGCCCTCCCTGGGCTCCGGAGTCTTTCCTCCAGCCTCCAGGAGGGCACAAACCGTCTCCCCAGGCTCCGAAGGCTGTCTGTAGGCCAGAAATGGGACCGTTTCCAGCCCTCCTGAAATTCCAGTAGGGCCATTTTTCGGCCTCCCCGAGACTCTGTGTGCGCCCTGCACTTAGCTGCATCCAAAAACAGGCTGTGTGGGGAGGGGCAGGGTGGGCTGAGAGGGGCCAGCCAGGAGTGAGATTTGGGGGTTCTCCAAATAGCACAGAATCTTAGCTAAAGGTTCTCCCAAACCCCTGCAAACCCCCAGCAGCCTTAGATGACTGAAGACAGCCAAGAGACTGAACACCTGTACCAGGATGCCAGCCAGTATATATGTAGTCCTTTTTTGCCCCTAAAGAAGAATGAAATTAGAGTAATTAAAACTAACCATGTGTGCATACATGTTAGATTAACATCACACTTTGCAAACACATGCATTCACCAAAAACCTAGGCTGTAATCTTGAATGCAGAAGAAGAAAATATCTGCAAGGCAGTTTCAAAAGCCAGCTGGCCTTTTTTATCAAGCAACAGGGAGAATGAGGTGGGCAAGCCTTGAAAAGCAATTAGCTGGTAGTAATTGTTGTTTGCTTTACTGCGCTTCCTAATAAATGGAAAAACAAAAACAAAACAGAAAAATTGTTGTTGTCTTTCATCAAATCCTAAATTCTGGTTGCTGTTGTTGTTGTTTGCCTTATATTAGCTGATTACTATAACTGGTTTTTCACATCACACTAAGCCAAAATGTTTATTTTCATGTAAACCCAGACATAGTGATTTCAAAAGTATATGTTCAATAAACTGCAAATCATGATTTTGCAAATAATGAAAATCCAGCCAGTGAGTTGGTTTCTCATCTAGCTTCCTTCTATTATAAAAAGGAATTGCTTCTTTTACAACAGAATTAAGAGCCACTTTGCTGTCAAAATCCAATATTATCTTAATTGATACCTGTCAGCAATGTAATTTGAATCCAAAGTGGATGAGCTCAGAAATTAAAACCGAGCAGAATAAAGGACTCGACTTTTTCCTGTGTTCATTATATATCCAAACTGCATCTGTTGGCTATCATATTGTGTTTGTCTGGATTTCTACACCCAAATATAGTAACTGTGATAGAGTAAATCAGTAATAGTAGCATCTTCTCTGAACTGAACAGGTTTTCCTCCATCAACGTGCTAGTAGCCAGACAGGGCAATCGAATGCATATTAATAACCTAGATTAAGTACAAAGAAGGTACATCATCAGGAAGAAATGACACTGGTCTTCAAAATATTCCAGAAACATGGATTGAGGAAGGAGAAAGGCTTCACTTGACTGGTGGGCCAAAAGCAGGGGTGAAATTCAGCAGGTTCTGACAGGTTCTGGAGAACCGGTAACAGAAATTTTGAGCAGTTTGGAGAAATTTTGAGTAGTTCGGAAAACCGGCAAATACCATCTCTGGCTGGCCCCAGGGTGGGGTGGGAATGGAGATTTTGCAATATCCTTCCCCTGCCATGCTCACCAAGCCACACCCACAGAACCGGTAGTAAAAAAAAATTAGATTTCACCAAAAAATTGGCCAAAAGTCTTTGCCTTTTACAGCAGCAACTCTGCTTATTGAACTTGCTTGCCCATCATTACCCAGTGGTAGTAATTGTTTTAGGAGCAAAGGTTTCGACATAAAGTGTTAGCCTATGAAAGGTCAGAGAGCTTCCACTTATCATTTCCCTGGATGCTCATCATTTTCCCTACTAAAGCATTATGAATCTCCCTTGTCCTATAACTCTATCTATACAATTAATAGGCATCATTAATGCAATAAATTGGGCAACCTCTCTTTCTTATATTAATAGATAGAGCAGTGATGGCTAACCTTTTTGCCATCGCATGCCAAAACCAGGGGGAGGGAGGTGGGGGTCACGTACGTGAGTGCCCACACTCATAATGCAATACCCCCCATCATGCCCCGCCCCTCGTGCATGCATGCATGACCCGCCCCCAGGTCCCCCACGCATGTGCATGTGACCACTCCTACGTTCCCCCCCATGCCTCCACGCATGTGCACACGACCCCCATGACCCATTTTGGGCCTGGCAAGCCTCTCTGAAGCTGCCTGGGACCAAAAGCAGACTGCGAGGGGGGTTTCACCACCCCACCCATGGCCTGTTTTTGGCGCAAGGGGGCACACCGCTCCTCCCGCACTCCCCCACCCCCGCGCATGAGTCCCCCACACATTCAAATGCATCTTCCGCATGCCCTCCACGCCAGAGACCCAACAATCAGCTGGCACAAACAACACAATTCACAAACAAACACCAACTGTGACACCAACGCAGGGGCGTCAAAAAGAAAGATAAAATACTATAAAAGGAACTCGGCAACCAAAAGCCCCAACTGTTTAACAAAAACATAAACTTTAGCCAAACAAATATTAAAGGCAACGCCTGCCCAGTGAACAATTAAACGGCCGCGGTACACTAACCGTGCAAAGGTAGCATAATAATTTGTCTACTAATTATAGACCTGTATGAAAGGCAAAATGAGGGCTTAACTGTCTCTTATTTATTTATTTATTTATTTATTTATTTAATCATATTTGTATACCGCCCTATCTCCCGAGGGACTCAGGGCGGTTAACAGGCACTTAAAAACACATAAATACAGCATAAAAACAATTAAAAAACTTATTCTAAAAGCCCAATAACTAAAAAAATATAAAAATAAAACCCAATTTAAAACCCGTAAATTTAAAATCTAACTCAGTCCTGCGCAGATAAATAAGTATGTTTTAAGCTCGCGGCGGAAGGTCCGAAGGTCCGGAAGCTGACGAAGTCCTGGGGGTAGTTCGTTCCAGAGGGTGGGAGCCCCCACAGAGAAGGCCCTTCCCCTGGGTGTCGCCAGACGACATTGCCTCGCTGACGGCACCCTGAGGAATCCCTCTCTATGAGAGCGCACGGGTCGGTGAGAGGTATTCGGTAGCAGTAGGCGGTCCCGTAAGTAACCCGGCCCTATGCCATGGAGCGCTTTGAAGATGGTCACCAAAACCTTGAAGCGCACCCGGAAGGCCACAGGTAGCCAGTGCAGTCTGCGTAGGATAGGTGTCATGCGGGAGCCACGAGGGGCTCCCTCTATCACCCGCGCAGCCGCATTCTGGACTAACTGCAGCCTCCGGATGCCCTTCAAGGGGAGCCCCATGTAGAGAGCATTGCAGTAATCGAGGCGGGACATCTCGATTACTGCAATGTGCATAGGGCATCTTATAGTAAATCAATTAAACTGATCTCCTAGTAAAAAAGCTAGAATTACCACATAAGACCAGAAGACCCTGTGAAGCTTAAACTAAACTATTAAACCAAATAATAACTACTTTAGGTTGGGGCGA
This sequence comes from Ahaetulla prasina, assembly GCF_028640845.1. Classification (NCBI taxonomy): domain Eukaryota; kingdom Metazoa; phylum Chordata; class Lepidosauria; order Squamata; family Colubridae; genus Ahaetulla; species Ahaetulla prasina. The sequence goes on along the minus strand of NC_080540.1, from coordinate 276,839,409 downwards.
CCTTGGAAAAAGAATAACTTCCAAAAGTCTAACGACACAAACAGGCCGACAAGCCAATCAAACGACCCAGCAACGCTGAAAATTGAACCAAGTTACTCCAGGGATAACAGCGCAATCTTCTTCAAGAGCCCATATCAAAAAGAAGGTTTACGACCTCGATGTTGGATCAGGACATCCTAATGGTGCAGAAGCTATTAAGGGTTCGTTTGTTCAACGATTAATGTCCTACGTGATCTGAGTTCAGACCGGAGCAATCCAGGTCGGTTTCTATCTATGAACACGCTGCATCCAGTACGAAAGGACCGATATAGCAAAGCCAATACTAAAAGCACGCTTTAAAATAACACAATCACCACTTCAAACCAAGAAAAGGTTAATTAAGGAAGCCCTTAATAATTACTACTCTCTTATTAAACATTATCAACCCACTATTATACATCCTATCCATCCTAATAGCAGTAGCATTCCTAACCCTACTAGAACGAAAACTGAACTTGGTGACGGCTCGTGTGCCTGCAGAGAGGGTTCTGCGTGCCATAGATTTGCCATCATGGAGGTAGAGAGTTTTGTGCAGCTGTTTCTCTTTTGCCTTAAAGTCAATAAAACTGACTTTTACCAAGCTGACATTATGCCTTCTTAGTTAAATGCATCCTTATTTAGCAGATCAAATCAATAGATGTCTGTAACTGATTAATGTCATTGCTGTATTTGGAGTCTTCCCCTTTGAGACGTTTTTAATGACAACCAACTGCATAATAACATCTTGTTTTATTAAGGATAAAATTGAAAGCCAGTTCCATTTGTTCACAGATGCTGTTCGATCTATATCCATAAGGGGTTTTGTGTGTGTGTGTGTTGCTCTTTGGTTACTGAATAGCAGCATGGATCTATGCTTAATTTGCTGGAATTGAAACACACATTATTGTCACTCTTTTTTAAAACCCAGTGAGTCATTATAAGCAAATTATTTTCTCTTGGCCTTATCTTGAAACAGGGCAGCACAATTTACTTGCAGGATTGAGGTATTATGAGCTTCTTGTGGAAAATCATAAATGTGCTGTCTTTCTGTTCCCATGTGTTTTGGTGGCTTCTTTCTAAGTATGCACAGGATGTGGTTTGGAGGAAAACAAAAATTTCTCAATCTTGCCAGCTTTAAGATGTGTGGACTTTACCTCCCAGAAGTCCTGAGAAAACATACTGGCTGGGGAATTCTGGTAGTTTGAAAGCCACACATCTAAAAGTTGCCAAGGTTGAGAAATCCTGGCCTAAGGGGACACTGATAGCTGAACATTAATGCTATTCTAAAGAAATGAAAAGGATGAGGTTGAACCTCATACTGTTATTATAGCTGCACAGGCTTAAAATATGGTTCAGACTAGGTCCTTACAAAAATGCAACACTTCTTAAAAACAGCCACATCTGTATTTTCAGACTCATACAGAATCTTGAAAAAAAATGTACACAAATGCTTTGAAAAGGTGCTGGATTTGTACTGCCACCGGTTCCAAAATTCCTCTTCTGAATCGCTACTAAAATGCATAATTAATATTTCTTACACAGAAAGATCTTTTAAAAAATTTGTCTCTTTGGCAGAGGGAACTATAACCCTGTCCACATGCACATGCACACAATCCTGGATTCTTTTTGTAATTTTATCATGAATGTAGGAATGAGTGAATCAGAGGTGGTATTCAGCCAGTTTGCACAAACTGTTGGAGGAAATTTGGCCAAGATCCCCAAACCGGTAGCGATGGCCACAGCCCTGAATCGGTTCCCCAGTCACCGCTCACTCACCTTGCCCACCATGTGTGTTGATGCCATGTTTTTTGCGCACGTGCATCCCATTACTTCACAAGTCCAATGGGATGCACATGTGTGAAGAACATGGCAGTGATGGCAGCAGCTTTTTCCGTGACCTCCAGTACTTTTCAGTAGCCTGCAGGAGGCTTCTTTGCAAGCCACTTTTCAGCAGCAGCGGCTGGCTTGCCTTCCGGACTCTGGACCAGCTGCAGCAGAAAGTAAGCAGCCCGAACAAAGAGGTGGTAGTGGGGGAGGAAGTGGAGCTAGGGCCGGGGCCGCTAAAGGAGGGGAAACGGGGGCGACTGGTGAAGGAGGGCAGGGATAGATAGGTGGAAATTCCAAAAAGTTTCCTACCTTTTCCTGTGGGCGTGGCTAGGTGGGGTGGGGTCATGTGACTGCGTGGGCATGAGTGATGTCAAGTTGCCGATACCCACTTGGTCACATGCCCCCCCGAACTGGTAGCAAAAAAATTTTGAAACCCACCACTGGATTGAATGAATAGGCAGAAGTGAGGTCTTTTACAGATAAAGGTTTTGGCTTACACCCATCTCCCTTTATAAGATGACTCCGGGTGACTTATAATAAGGAATCCTTTGAAATTATTACTGTAGCTTGTTTGCCTCTTGCCATTCTCTCAAGCTTTGGGTTTAAAATGAAATAATCATAGTAAGCTTGTCCTTTGCTGTTTGAAAAAGGTGGGGGGGAGGGGGGGATCAGGTATTTACCATTCTTTTGAGTCATTTCAGAATTTTTCTCTAAACAATTCTCTGTATCTTGATGACAGTGATAAATAACTGGAGGCTATCCATTTTAGTCTAATGTTTCACAAATCATTTTGCATTAAGAAAGGAATAGAGGGCTCTTTTCATACAATGCCATAAAAGACATGATCTTTTATATTTCTAATAATGAGATAGGAGAGAAACATTACCCAATTGGCTGAAGAGACCTGCAGAATTGTGGAGGAGCGAAGAGGGAAAGGAAAAAAGAAATTTAAAGCAGTAAATGTGACTAGCCCAAATCCAAATCGAGGATTCAAATTCAGAGGTGAAGTACTATATTAGCAGGGTGAGACAAAAAGTATGCAGACAAGAACTTGGAAGACTGAATGCTTGAACCAAAATCATGATTTCTATGTTCAGTAAGGTTGGTTCTGAATATGGTTTCCAGTTATCTTTAAAACCGTCTGGGTTCTTTTATGCACTGGGTGTTCAAAGCCCTTCTGGATACAGTTGGTGCTAATTAACACTTGGCTGGTTTTCATTTACACTCAAGGAACCTGGCTTTGTCCCTTTCTATTCAATGACCCTGTCCGTTGCACTGTCGTAGGGCTGTTGATGGTTTGACTAAGGATGCTTTTGAAATTCACACAACCACTTCTGTATTGTCATAGTTTCCAGGACTCAGATTTGTCTGCTTTCTATCCCCTAGTTTCTTTCCCAACTTTCAAATTTTGCATGTCAAAAGATGAATGGTAGTGTAGGAATTTAGCACCCACCCCCCTCCTAGAAGAATGAAATATTCTAGGAAATATTTTAAAAAGCAGAATATTATACCTTCCTGGATGAGAAAAGGAGAAAAGGAGAAACTTGCTCTTGGAAAGCGGCCCCCACCTTTGTTAATAGCCCCAGAAAGACAAAAGACATCCTATCTACAACACAGAAGACCTTCAGCTCCAGGGTGATGGGATTAAGACATGGCCCTCAGGACATGATAGGATTAGCCTCTACCCATCTCACCACATGGCACCTGGGAAGATTACATCAGCCAGCAAGACTCAGGCAAGCTTGAGGGACAACCTACAATGTTAGCTAAGACTCCCACCCCCTGGGAGTCTGACAGCCAATCAGGATACTCTTCCTGTGCCCCAGAAAGGTCAAAGCTCAGAAAAAACATAAAGCCAGGGAGCACACAGGATCTCGGCCCCTTTTCTGTTCAGGATCTCAAGCCATGTGATCCTGGCCACCATTAAACCATCTTTCCAAGCAGCCTCCATGTTTCCAGTGTCTTTGTCCCCACTTGGAACTGAACCCAGATGGATATTTCTTCCAACAGTAGTATTTTTGCAAAATAATGAGCCAAATGTCTTATAACTGAGCTAGGAATAATATTAAAGAATTTCACCTTTTTTATTTTATAAAAAAGTATAAGTATAAACATGAATACAGGAATACAGGAAACGGGTATGAATAAATGGGGACAGTAGAACAGGGACGGTAGGCACGCTGGTGCACTTATGCACGCCCCCTTTATGGACCTCTTAGGAATGAGGTGAGGTCAACAGTAGACAGTTTAAGATAGGTTAAAAGTTATGGGGGTCTGAGGATGTAACAACAGAGTCAGGTAATGCATTCCAGGCATTGACCACTCTGTTGCTGAAGTCATATTTTCTGCAATTGAGTTTGGAGCGGTTTACCTTGAATTTGTATTTACTGTGTGCTACAGTATTAAAGCGGTTGAAACCAAAGTAGTTTTTAAGTACTTTTAGAGCAAACTTTTACCCAAGATATTGTTTTTAACAAAACTTTTTTTATAGCAGCCTTTGGCTTTTACTTCATTTGCATACAAGTGTCTTAGACTTTGTTGGTTTATTTGATTCACTTTGTGTGCTTCTAGGTTTGCTAATGCCAGAAGTCAAGTAATAGTTTTCTATTGTCTTGCAATTTCAGTGCTAGATTTACAACACTTTGCTCAGTTGTGTAAATTATTGTGATGAATAGGAATACTGTATGTAGATCCCTCCGGCATACTCAGCTTAGTCTTGATTTCACTTATCTGACAAATAGAGTAATTACTTTAACAGATGATTAATCTATTCTTCCTCAAGCTATCTATTGAGGGAATCTGTTGAGACAGCAACTTCGGTAACTTGTAAATTCCCTATCAACAATTCCAACACATCTGGTGAACTTCAAGTTAGAGAATCTGGTATTAATCTATAATGGTGTGTATGGGAATGACCTTGGGAGACAGGAGGAAGAGCTGCAGACTAAAGTATGTGGAAACAAAGAGGGCATGGGAAGCATTTAGAAAAGTACCTCCCTACTTTTCAGGAGAGTAAAAGGAAAGGAGGGGAGGAATACTTTCAGACTGGCAAAATTCTGCTGATGTAACTTTACAATAAAAATAGAGCCAACATTCATTGTTGTGGTTCTTGTCTGGATTACCTAAAAGGGCCATCCTAATCCATTAAAGACCAATATTTCTCTGCAGATTCTTTAGTTTAATCTAAATGAGAGTAGTGGATTAAGATCAGGAAGGCTTTAGTTCAAGATGATGATGATGATGATTAAACACCACCGACAATACTGCTGCCCTACAAAGCAACTTTGACTATGTGTCTGAATGGTTGAACAACTGACAACTCCAAATCTCTGCCAGCAAATGTTCTATCTTACACATTGGCAACAAAAATCAGAACAGCAAATACAAGCTGGGCAGATATTTCTTCATAGACAGCCCTCACTCTGTCGAGGACGTAGGGGTACAGATCTCAAAGGACCTAAGCCCCAGAGCTCCCTGTAACAGCATTGCCAAAAAGGCATTAAGTGTTGTTAACCTAATTTTGCGAAGCTTCTTCTCCAGTAACATTGTACTGCAAACCAGGGCATATAAAACCTTTGCCAGACCAATTCTCAAATACAGCTTGTCTGCCTGGAATCCACACTGCACATCGGACGTTAACACAATTGAACAAGTCCAGAGGCATTTCATGAGAAGAGTACTCCACTCCTCTGCTCACAATACAATACCTTATGCCACCAGGCTCGAAATTTTGTGCTTGGACAACCTAAAACTATGTTGCCTACAGTCTGGCCTAAGTGTAGTACACAAAATTGTTTGTTACATCCTACCTGTCAATGACTACTTCAGCTTCAACCGCAATAATACATAGGCAAACAATAAATACAAACTCAAGGTAAACCGCTCCAAACTCTTTTGCAGAAAATACGACTTCAGCAAAAGAGTGGTCGATGCCTGGAATGTTCTACCCGACTCTGTTGTTGCATCCTCAAACCCCCACAGCTTAAACTGTCTACCGTGGACCTCACCCCATTCCTAAGAGGTTCATAAAGGGGACACGCATAAGTGCACCATCATGCCTATCATCCCTGTCCTACTGTCACCATTTATTTGTATTCATTTCTTTCATTCATATCCATGTTTGCATTTATACCTGTTATCTAGTACATGTTTGATTAAAGGAAGGAAGGAAGGAAGGAAGGAAGGAAGGAAGGAAGGAAGGAAGGAAGGAAGGAAGGAAGGAAGGAAAGAAGGAAGGAAGGAAAGAAAGAAAGAAAGAAAGAAGAAAGAAAGAAAGAAAGAAAGAAAGAAAGAAAGAAAGAAAGAAAGAAAGAAAGAAAGAAAGAAAGAAAGAAAGAAAGAAAGAAAGAGAAAGTTTTACCCAAGTGACTATGAGGCACATAGCCTTCTAGGGGATACCACACAGAGCTCCTAAAGTAAGTTTGGGACATAAATCTAACAATATATCAACATATGCTGTTGCTTGCAGTGTTTCTATTTGTGAGTCAGGGAACTTTTTGCAAGACTCAGCCAATGAAATGCCCAATTTAATCCAGTCTGTGAATATAAGCATTTGGTTTATTTGGCTTCTATTCAGCAGATGCACAGTAATACCATTTCCTTCTCATTAAATTATATATACATGCTATTCTTTCCCTATTTATATTACCTTCATACAATAAATGAATGCCAAAGAACCCTACATCTGATTTTCTCAGAGGAAACAGGAATAAGTTAATACCCCAGCAATCTAAACATCATACACAAAAACTGCACCCTTTGTTCTTTGTTTATATGAAATAACAGCATAAGACATTTGCAAAATAGGCACCAAAATCCGTAAATGGACATTTTGTGTTAAATGACTTCAAGAAGAGATAGCATTAAAAGTATTAGAATTTAGAATAGGCTCTAAAACTACCGTTTCATAACTTATGTCAGGGTTCCAAATAACACCCCCAAAACTTGCACTCCTGCTAAAAAAGATAAGTTACACACTTGCTTTAAAAAAAACTCTTCAGTTCACAAGTTCATAGTTTGACCTTTCTCAAAATAAAGCCCATTGATTATCAAGGAGCAGGTTCAGCTCTGGAACAGGAAAATTGTATTGTGAAAGTTTGAAAGTGGGAAAAAGTATCTTTTTTTTCTTTTTAGATAATGCCATTCTTTTGGGGGATGTTGTTATTTATAGAAAAATGTGCTCCATATCTTTTCTCTTCCAAAAAGAAGCTACTCAAAGTAGTTTACATAATATTATCAACAACAATCCATCCATTGTTAAAACACAATTGCCTTATAAAACACAATCAGAATGTTTCAAATGCAAAACCCTGCTGTTAGACTCACCAGTGGATAATATGATTGTAAAGTCATAATGCAGGGAATTTCTATTTATTTCCATGTATCCTACTGTCATATGGATAGGTCTCCAATAAATAGCCAAATACACATTAGCAGACAGGTAGCCCTCAACTTGCAACAGTTCATTTAGTGACCATTTGAAGTTACAACAGCGCTGAAAAATAGAATAGAATAGAATAGAATAAAATAGAATTTTATTGGCCAAGTGTGATTGGACACACAAGGAATTTGTCTTGGTGCATATGCTCTCAGTGTACATAAAAGAAAAGATACGTTCATCAAGGTACAACATTTACAACACAAATGATGGTCAATATATCAATATAAATCATAAGGATTGCCAGCAACAAAGTTACGGTCATATAGTCATAAGTGGAAAGAGATTGGTGATGGGAACAATGAGAAGATTAATAGTAGTGCAGATTTAGTAAATAGTTTGACAATATTGAGGGAATTATTTGTTTAGCAGAGTGATGGCCTTCGGGAAAAAACTGTTCTTGTGTCTAGTTGTTCTGGTGTGCAGTGCTCTATAGCGTTGTTTTGAGGGTAGGAGTTGAAACAGTTTATGTCCTGGATGTGAGGGATCTATAAATATTTTCATGGCCCTCTTCTTGATTCGTGCAGTATACAGGTCCTCAATGGAAGGCAGGTTGGTAGCAATTATTTTTTCTGCAGTTCTAATTATCCTCTGAAGTCTGTGTCTTTCTTGTTGGGTTGCAGAACCGAACCAGACAGTTATAGAAGTGCAAATGACAGACTCAATAATTCCTCTGTAGAACTGAATCAGCAGCTCCTTGGGCAGTTTGAGCTTACTGAGTTGGCGCAGAAAGAACATTCTTTGTTGTCTTTTTTTGATGATGTTTTTGATGTTAGCTGTCCATTTTAGATCTTGCGATATGATAGAACCTAGAAATTTAAAGGTTTCTACTGTTGATACTGTGTTGTCTAGTATTGTTAAAAAGTTGCAAAATGGGGCAAAATTCACATAACAAATGTTTCACTTAGCAACATAAACTCTGGACTCAATCGTAGTCATAAGTCAGGGATTACCTGTAACAGCTGAAAAGTCTCCTGCTGAATTGGGAAGTAACGTGACTCTCTTTATAAGAGGAACAATGGCATGTTTCTTTAAGGTGGCACTTTTATACTTGCCAAATCCAAAATCCAGAGAGGCACAATTTCTAAGAGAGAAACGCCTCTTTCTTCACCCAGCCAGGATGCACAAAGAACACATACCAAGTCTACTCTCTCATCCAAGATTGAATCATCTTAGTTGAATCATCTTGGATGAATGATTTATCCAAGAATGAGTCAGATTTATTATAGGCAGACTTGGCATTCAACAAAAGTCAAAACAAAGGATTTCATACACCTGATGACCTGGTTCCTCTGATGACAGCGGATACCAGAAATGGGAATTAATCTCAAATAACCAACCCCTTTTTCCCAAGAGTGGCCCTCCTCTTGCCTCCCACCATATTTTCATTACCACTTTGTTCTGCATTTTTTCTGCATCTCAGGTTTCAGTATCTGCAACGTCTGTTCCTGCCTACAGTAGGTATCATCTATCTATCTATCTATATATCTATCTATTCATGTCTTTATTTCCTCTATCCTCAGTCATCCTCACAACCTCCAGGACTTCCCACTGCTCACCTCTGGGTGTACTTGTTAGGATCACTAGTTGGCCCTAGTCCCATTAAAAAGGAATGGGTAAGTTAAGGTTTTAGATACTTAAATCCCACGTTTTCAGTAGCTTTAGATCTAAGCCAAAATCTCATAATTGCCCCACTCTGTAAAGATATGCCAGCCAAATTGTCCCTGCCAAATTGAAAAGAAAGATTGGAACACAATCTTATTAGGTCTTAGCTATAGCATGCTTACCTGATTCCAGCAGAAGACTCTCTCTCATCTGTCTGTCTGTTAGGGTTGAACTGTGAAGTTCTTGGTGTCCTTTGAGCCTGGTTGTTTGCCTGCAGACATTTTATTATCTAACTAGGGAGTATCACAAGTGCTAGTGTGTGTAAAATTTGCTCTGTCATCACTAGCACTGATGATGTTACCTAGTTGGATAATGAGAGCACCGCGGACTCCAAAGTGTACATGAAATGAAGCAAATTGACTAAAGAACTTTCATGGATCTGGATTCTAAATTCGCTTGTTTGGAGGGTCTAGAAACACCAAAGTCCATAAATTTGGTCAAGGTTGTCTTCTGAGAAATAGGTGACTCTGAGGAAAAGAGTATTTTAAAAATCCCAAAATCTAGAATATATGCTGAAAGGGAAGTCACTTGCATTGCATATTTTATTTATTTATATTTCATATTTCTTAGCAGCCCATTTACCTGAGAGAGGGGCTCTGGGCAATGTATCTTTGCATCTTATTTTTTCCCCCGGGAATTAAAAGAACTCTAATGCATGCATCCTTTCCCCTTTCTCAGCTCCCCACCCCCTAATTTTCCAGTCTCTACCTGTTCCTTTTTCTCACTCTTAAATTCTCCTTCCTGTTTACTTGCACTCTTCAAGTGCGAAGAGGAGAGAATAAAACTTGGATTATAAATACAAATCTTGTTATTTCTCCAAATTGAAAAAATAGGGGAGGAAAAAAAAGTAAAGCGGTAACAAAATAAGCACTTTTCTCATCTTGGAGATGGGATGACACATCCAGTAAACAAAATGACTAATATCTTTTTCTTTTGTAGCAAGAGGACTTTCACTTTGTATAAGAGCAACCTTTTAAAAAGGTGATTATGTGTGTGTGATATACAAGGCAGGGGGAGATAGCTATGAGAATAGTGATTTTTAAAGAATAGAATAGAATAGAATTTTTTATTGGCCAAGTGTGATTGGACACACAAGGAATTTGTCTTGGTACATATGCTCTCAGGATACCTAAAGAAAAGATACGTTCATCAAGAATCATAAGGTACAACACTTAATGATAGTCATAGGGTACAAATAAGCAATCAGGAAACAATCAATATCAATATAAATCATAAGGACACAAGCAACAAAGTTACAGCCATACAGTCATAAGTGGAAGGAGATGGGTGATGGGAACGATGAGAAGAGTAATAGTAGTGCAGACTTAGTAAATAGTTTGACAGTGTTGAGGGAATTATTTGTTTAGCAGAGTGATGGAGTTCGGGAAAAAACTGTTCTTGTGTGTGGTTGTTCTGGTGTGCGGTGCTCTATAGCGTCATTTTGAGGGTAGGAGTTGAAGTTTAAGTGCTTTAGGAGTTAAAGCACATTAGCAATCATTCCCTTGAAGTAGGGCAAGTAAGAAACAGACATGGCAGGAATTTCAGGAATACTTTTTATTGTATAAGGTAAAATTATAGTCTTAAAAGCCCTTCCAAATTTCTCTGGGTCCCATCTTACACTCAATTAAACCAACCTCCTTCCCTCTGGAAATTAGACTGGCCCCCATTCTGACACTCTTTCAGAAGGCCCTAGAGACCTGGTTCTGCCAGCAGGCCTGGGAAACCCAGAATGGGATGGAGCCCATTAAATGGTTAGGTGTGAGTGTGTGTTGTCGTCGGGGTAGAGGGATGCAGCGTTATTATATTATTTTATTATTTTTATTTTATATCATTTTTATTTTCTTTTATATTGTGTTTTTGAGCCGAGGTGGTGCAGTGGTTAGAGTGCAGTACTGCAGGCTACTTCAGTTGACTGCTAGCTGCAGTTCGGCAGTTCAAATCTCAACGGCTCAAGGTTGACTCAGCTTTCCATCCTTCCGAGGTGGGTAAAATGAGGACCCAGATTGTTGAGGACAAGAGGCTGACTCTGTAAACCACTTAGAGAGGGCTGTAAAAGTACTATGAAGTGGTATATAAGTCTAAGTGATACCAAGTGATGCTTTTATGCTTTTATTTCCTGTAAGCCGCCTTGAGTCGCCATGAGCTAGTAGAGGCAATATAAATTTTCATAAATGAATGAATGATAGATAGATAGATAGATAGATAGATAGATAGATAGATAGATAGATAGATAGATAGATAGATAGATGCTGTTGATAGGAAAGGTTTGGGTTGGTGACCTTGATCTGTTGACCCTAGATCAACGGCTGGCTTGAAATGGGTGGCCCCTAGCATGACTTGTTTAAAAATTATTTCATCAAAGCATAGAGAAGTTGACTAGGAAGGATTTAACATAAATTCTATCAGGGTAGGGGTGGAAATGAAGCCCCTGTAGTAAGCACTTTGGATCAAGAGCTGTGCGCTGTGGAAAGTGATTGTGTGCTGAAATAAGCCCTCTTAAAACATGTTTGAAAACCAGGCGGAATATCACTTCATAAAGTTAATAGTTCATTGTCTATGAACATGGGAAATAAAGATCAGATGAGCTCCATCTCAGATGAGTCTGTTACAGAGTGGCAAATGTGATTAATGACAGGTTGGTAGGATGATTCCCGTGCCTGAAATAGAGCAACTGAAGGATAATACCTGTTACAGGGAGGTAGAGTTTGAGTGAATGTTAGAAGAGATTTCCTAACAGTAAGAATACTTCAATGGTGGAGCCAATTACCCAGAGAGATAAGCTCCCCTTCACCAAATGTGTTAAAATAGAAATTAAACAGCCTTCAGCCAGAGATTATTAAATCTGGCTTCCTGCACTGAGTAGGATGATTGGACTCGGTGGCGTGAATGGCCATTGAACCCTACCGTTCTATGAGTCTATGAAACTGTTATGTATTTAATAAATAAAATAAGCTCTAGCTGAAAAGAAGTGTGTGTGTGTGTGTGTGTGTGTGTGTGTGTGTGTGTGTGTGAGAGAGAGAGAGAGAGAGAGAGAGAGAGAAGAGAAGCAGCAGCTTAGAGGAAAAATTGCAGAGTGGGATAAAAGCCAACATCTAAATTCAGAATCCTGACCATCCTCCACTTCACGGGCAATTTGCCCCTTGAAGGTTTTTAAATGCTCATGTAATGCAGTTCCATTCTCTTGTTCCACGGAGGGACTCCATTAACGATAATAGGACCCTTTTAAGCCAATAGATCTATTGCAGAGGTTGCGCAATGAGAAACCCTGCATATTTAACCTGTACTCCCCCTCCCAAAATCTATACCAGAGTTAAATAATCCAGAGTGCCTTCATTTTGCTGAACAATCCGAGTATTCCCTAAGGCAGCTGGATTTCAGTCCATTAAGAACCAAGAGGACAGAGTTCGTGCCAAGCTTATTTTTAGGCTTGTCAGTAGACATCCTAGATGGCTGTTTCAAGACTGAAACTGGTTAAAAAGACCTCTCTATCCCTCCTCTCTCTTGTAAGGAAAGGGTTTGAAGCTGAAGCAGTGATAGCAGATTGGTGTGATTTTCAGAAATGCATTTTCCTTTCAAAGAAGTGAGGACAAAACCTCCCTCTCTCTCTCTCTCTCTCTCTGTGGTTTGGTTCATAATGCACTGTTTGCAAACAAAACATCCAGTAGCTTTATCAAATTATTGTTCTTATTTCAAATAGGAGAGTTCAGAAAAGTTTGTATACTCAAGCTTGAATAGTCTCATACATTGAAAAGGTCTTAATTGTTTAAGGCAAAAGGATAAATCCTCCTTATTCCTCTGCCATGCCCAATTAAAACTGCGCCTTATCCACAATTTTCCAATTTTTATTTTTTATTTTTTGAATTTATATCCCGCCCTTCTCCGAAGACTCAGGGCGGCTTACATTGTGTAAGGCAATAGTCTCATCCTATTTGTATATTTATATACAAAGTCAACTTATTGCCCCCCCAACAATCTGGGTCCTCATTTTAACTACCTTATAAAGGATGGAAGGCTGAGTCAACCTTGGGCCTGGTGGGACTCGAGCCTGCATTAATTGTAATTGCAGGCAGCTGTGTGTTAATAACAGGCTGCATTAGCCTGGTGAGCCACTTCCCAGTGGCTTTATTTATTTATTTCGTCAAGCATGTATTTTATGACAGGTACAAGTGTAAACATAATTATAAATACATGTAAAGGATACGAATAAAAGAAAACATTAGGACAAGGATGGAAGGCACATTGGTGCGCTTCTGCACGTCCCTTACAGACCTCTTAGGAATGGGATGACGTCTACAGTAGACAGTCTAAGGTTAAAGTTTTGGGGATTTAGGGAAGAAACCACAGAGTCAAGTAGTGCATTCCAGGCATTGACCACTCTGTTGCTGAAGTCGTATTTTCTGCAGTCTAGTTTGGATCAGTTTACCATGAGTTTGTATCTATTGTGTGCTCTTGTATTGTTTTGGTTGAAGCTGAAGTATACATATTTATATTTAATTTAATATTCATATTTAGCATTTTATGTCTAGAAATACCTCTGATCTCTTCCTTTGAAATAAACTTTTAATACTGTTGGAAGAAATGTCCGTCTGGGTTCAGTTCCAAGTGGGACACTGGAAACATGGAGGCTGTTTGGAAAAATGGTTTAATGATGGACAGGACCACATGGTTTGAGATCCTGGGCAATTGAGCACATGGAAGAAAGAGAAAGAGAGAGAGAGAGAGAGAGAGAGGGAGGGAGGGACGGTGGGAGGGAGGGAGAGAGAGATTGATATATACCCTCTCTTGGGCCCCACCTTGGAGCTTCCTGTTCCTGTGTAAGGGCAGGTATCCCATTGGTTGCTGTAAGGGTTTTGTGCAAATCCTAGGAGTTTGTCTGATATAAGGCTGATGTAATGTCCCTAGTTGATTTCACAATGCAGTGAGCCCTGCTGTTACATGGGTAGAGGGCTAATCCTATCCTATGTCCTGAGGGCCATGTCTTAATCTCATCACCCTGGAGCTGAAGTGGGGGGCAAGAAGCTGCAGAGAGTAGCCTTCTCTTTAAAAACATGTTTTACCTTTTCTTATCCAGTGGAATATAATATTCTGCCTTTTTAATATTTCCTAGAATATTTCATTCTTCTAACAGGGGTGGGTGTTAACTTTCTTCAATACCAATACATGAAAAAGCATGTTTCTCTATCCCTTTATAATAGTCAAGAGGCACCCATCTTATTCTGCCAGTTAGTAACTGCATTTTGGTTGAAACCAGTGGTGAAATCTGAACCGGTTTACTACCAGTTCGCTGGCTGCGCATGCGCGCTGCATTCATGTATGTGCAGTATGCACCACGCACCAAATGCAAGTTGTGTGTGCACGTGTGCAGTGCACGCCAAAAGCAGGCATGAGGAAAGTAGAACAGCACGTGGCGGGGTGATCATCTGTGGCACATAATCTTTTTTTTTACTTTTAAAAGCTTTTTTTTCGGCCGAATAGGTTGTTAAAAAAATGCTTTTAAAAGGTAAAAAAAGGCTCTGACGATCAGGCAGCTCAGTTGGGATTGTCAGAGTCTCTTTTTTTACCTTTTAAAAGCATTTTTTAAAAGAAGCGGCAAGCAGGGAAACAGGTAACCAGGCATTGGGTGGGCATGGATGGGGGGGGCAGGGATTTTTGCTACCGGTTCTCCAAACCACCCGCTGCCATTGCTACCAGATCAGCCGATCCGGTCTGAACCGGGAGCATTTTTCCCCTGGTTGAAACCTATTTTGGTTGGCAACTTCTTTATGTTCTCATGCATCACTGTGTGATTTTGTGTGATGGTTTAGGGCCCCTCCCTCCCTGTCTCGTGGAAAGTTTCTGCAAGAGCACCAAGCAAAGTCATAGAAATTCATAGCAAATCTCACAAGCTATTAGACAAAAAATTCAATATCTGGCAAGATTTCCTTGTCGGATACTGGATTTCTCAAAACTCATAAGAGTTTGTGGGGTTGTTTTTTTTCAAGAACTCTTATAAAATGGTAGATTGAAGTGGAAAATATTGGGGGAGGGGGAAAGGCCCTTTTCCAAGAGTTCCTCCTGCCTATTATTGATAATGTGAAGGACATTCAAACCTGTTAGAGGCAAAGGCAGATTTCCCTCACTTCATGAGAGTTCACGTCGTGCTAATTAACTATTTTGTTTTGTCCAAGAATTTGTTTCATGCAACTCAAACAAACAACCAAACACAACCCACTGTTATGCAATTTGTGCCAGTATAGTCAGTTTGTGCCAAAAGTCTGGATACACATGCCAGGTTGTCTTCCAGCCCAAACCACGTAAACGTTTCCCCACTAAGATCCATTTCTGCCCACACATGCACCATTTATCATTTACCACTTATTATTTATTCAGTTGTCGTTGTTTTGTTTAACTTTTATATAGCCGCCCATCTTTCAACCTATTCTGGAAGGCTCCCAATCAAACATTAAAAGAACATATAAAATTGTTTTGTGTGAGTGTGCTAATAGTGTGTTTTCCATTTACTTCTACAGGTGCAATAGCTAATCCTTTTACTATAAGGTCAAAGTACTCAACAACATTTTGTCCAAATCCCTTACCCAAAAGGAGAAGATCTACTCCAACACTGGAAGCAAAGTAGACAGATTAAGTCAGGCTGGTGATGGATCTTCAGCTCTAGGTTCAGCTTTTAACTTAGCAAATCTATTGTGCATAATATAATAAATAATGCTTGAAAAAAATTACACTTCTGTGAAACTTTCTGCTTTCTTTCCACCATCTACATTAGAAATCCAATCATAGAAGACATGGAAAAATGTTTTCGCTGTACATTGAAAGGAGGCAAGGAAGAACACCTATTTAAGTAATGTAGTGCTTGTGAATAAGTTTTTTAAAAATCTAGATGCATATTTGTTACTGCTTGGTACAGAATTTGACACCACACCCTGCAACTCACTTTTCCCCACTGGTCCAGTGTCTTATTTTATGAGAACTTGCTTTGTGTGAGCTTTTGGGAGAATATAATCTTAGCATAAAGTATTGCTTTATTTTCCCACTAGTTCTCATTCCATTTGATAACAACAATACAAGGAGAATTTATTTAGAATAATTCTTGAAGGTGGAGCATAAGGCTGTTGCAATTATTTAGGGGGCTAAGTGCCCTATCATTCAAAGGCATTATAGAGGAAGAAGTGTTACTGTTACCACTAAGGAGAATCCTGATTAATTGTTTGATTGATTGACCAGCAGATTACATGTGTGGTCACTGACTTGATGGCACATAAATTTTCTCTACGACAATCTGTCCTTAACCTGGTCTTTAAGTCTTGCAATGGTGAATCCATCGCTGCTGTAACTGAGTCCGTCTACCTTTCAGCCAGATGCTTCTTCCTCTTTCTTTCCATCTTTCCCAGAATTAGAGTGTCTTCTAGACCAGGGGTCCCCAACCTTGGCAACTTTAAGCCTGGTGGACTTCAACTACCAGAATTCCCCAGCCAGCTTTGCTTAAAGTTGCCAAAGTTGGGGAGCCCTGTTCTAGACCAGCAGTCTCCAACCTTTCTGGCTCAGTGGAGTGGCAGGAGGGGTGGCGGGGGCAGGGGAGAGGGGATGGTTTCATGTGTGCATCACTTTCACAAATGCAGCTTTATGCACATGGCCACTTCCATGGCCTGGTTCCAAATGGGCTATGGCCTAGCACCAGGTCATGTACAGAGGGTTGGGGACACCTGTTCTAAACAGTTCTGTGTCAAAAGTAGAATAATTTGAGCCTGGTCATTTGTGACATCCATAAATCAGAACTCTGGATTGATTTGTTCAATGATCCCTGTATTTGTTTTCTTGGCTGTCCACAATATTTCTCAAGGGTCGTCTCCAACACCACCATTCAAAAGCATCAATACTCTTCCTATATGTTGTGATCCAGGCCCCAGTAGGTAGCAGGAAACTCAGTCAGTGTAAAAACAAACAAACTTTATTCGAACAGCTGAGAATTACTTCATTCTCAGCGTAGTTCAATTTAATTAAAGCAAATTCCTCCCAACACAAATTCCTCAGTCTTATCACCAACCATGGTCCAATTAGGCAAACTGCTAAAGGCCTTTCTTGGCAAAAGTTCAGACGACACCAATACAATATAAATGCAGCAAGACGAAGCTATCAAAGTTGTTTTCCAGCAAAGCCCAAACCCTGTTGCTGGTCTTTTAAGCCTTATGGGAGGGGCCAAGCATCTCTTGGCCCTATTCTCAAGTCGTCCTCTTTGCTTGAGCTGCTCTTGCCTTCTGACAGCTCTTCTCATGCGTGCATTAGGAACAGGCTCCTCCTGTTCCTTTGCTTCACTACTGTCAGGCTCTGGAGTCCGCACCTCAATCCCCAATGGCTCTAGCCCCACCTCAGCCTCCAACGCAGAGCCCTCATCCAGGCCTTCCCCAGCCTCCAGGACTGGCCCACGCTCTTCCTCAGCCTCATCACTGTCCAACTCCATTGCCAGATCCACAGGCTGCTGGTGGACCACAACAATATCCTTCTTTAAGGTCCAACTGTTGCTTCCATCAAATATTATGGTTTATGTTATTCTGATCTTTGTAAGTATAGACCCAACATAGTATCTGAATATCTTTTCCAATGCATTCATGGCTACAATGTTTTTAAGTGCTGGTCTGTATTATATTACTTGACAGCTTGTTCCTTTTTGTTGGTAGTTGATCCTAAAAGGCAGAAGCTACTCTACCACTTGAATGCCTTTATTGAAAATTCTTGGGCAGCTGTCGCACTCATTAGTTTGATCCACTTTATATTTTACTTCCATTCTTTCATTGTGCTCTTGGACTAGAGCTTGCAGATTCTTTGCATTTTCGGCTATTGCAGTAGTGTCATCAGCATTGTGCAAGTTATTGGTGTTTCTTCTTCCAGTTTTAAAATGATGCTCATATTCTTCCAATCAAGGTAGCTTTAATATATATTCAGCATGTAAGTTGAATAAATAAGGGGAGAGTATACAATCTTGTTGCACTCCTTTGCCAACATGGAGGCAGTCTATGTCACTATGTTCTGCCCATACTGTGGCTTTCTGACCTGTAGTTTTTCATGAGGACAATGAAATGTTCTAGGGTGCCTGTTTTTCTGAGCACATTCTCCAGCCTGACATGATCGACATAATTAAAATGCTTTCTATAATCAATGAAGTACATAGTGACTTCTTTTTTTAGTATTCTTTGGCTTTCTGGATTATCCAGCATGTATTGGGAGTAATGTCTCATATTCCTCAGCCAAAGCCAGCTAGAACATCTGCTATCTCTTTTTCCATGTAGGGCTTCAATCTGTGTTGGATGATCCTAAGCATTATTTTTCTAGCATGTGAAATTATGAATATTCCTTCCACCCTCCTTTCATCTCCTTTAATTGGTTACTGTCTATCCATTGGCATCATTTCATATACCAATTTGAGAGTGGAATCTCCTTCTGAGTTCAGAAAGAAAAATTTAAAGACTTCCCTTGTTTTTCTATGTCTGTTTCCATCTTCTATGTCTTTACAATTAACTGTTAAAAGATCATTTTTGTTCTCGTCTAACAGCTCTTTGGATCTCTTTGCTAAGTTCCTTTCTGAGATTTTTGTCTTTCTTGGCTTCTCTTTTCTCTTTCGCAATTTCCACAATACGTTCTGCTATCCAGTTTTCTTTGTTTCTTCTCTTCTCTTCCTTATGGCAGTCTCGTTTCACATAATATCTTCTTTAAATTCATTCTATAATTCCTCTGGTTAATAATCAATGAGGTTCAGTACTTCAAAGCAATTTCTAGTATTTTTCTTCAAAATAGTGGCTCAATAATATATTGTGGATACAGGCTGGTTTTCTTCTTTGATTTAACTTGGAACTCCACACATCAGCAGTTATCTGTTCTGTGGTCAGCAACTGAATATGTCTTTATGCTATTATTGTTAGCTATGAAAAAATAATTGGAATGGTATAAATTGGTACGTCTCCCTCCCCAACTTCATTTCAATTTTTATGCCATATAATGTAACTATGATTTCCTCCTTAACATTTTCAGCTTTGGCATTCCAGTCTCCAATTTCATCTATCCAGCAAATTCTATCCATTTCAAATTAAACTTGATTATAAAAGTTAGTAACCATCTCTTATTCTGCATCATTGGTTGGAGCATTGACTTGGATGATCATCACATTAAAGAATTGTCCATGAGGTCTGATTTATATTATTTGGTCACTGAAAGCATTATAGTCAAGTACTGTTCTTGCAATACTCATCTCTAACTATAAACTGCAACACTGTCTTGCTTTGTATTTTATGCCTTGAGTAATAAACAAGATGATCTCCTGACTGGAAGTGTCCAATCCCAGTCCATCCCAATTCACCGATGACTAAGAAGTCAATTTGTAGTGGGTTCCATTTCATCTTTCACTGGGCCAGGCTTTCCTATGTTTCTGCTTCTTACAATTCATGTTTCTAGTATAATTCTACTTTTGCAGCTTCAGATTTTATTTTTCTTGATGGCAACAACAGCAAGTGTACTGTACATAATGAAGGCTTTAATCTAGCCATAATATAAACAGCATTAATAGTCCAAAAAGTTCTCAGCATTTAGCTCAGCTGTGTGCCATTTGACCTGTCCTGAAAGGTCCATCATCCAGCACTGTAGTCAGCTATTTTATATTTTTCATCCATGTGGCTTTCTTGGTAAGAAAAGAAGAGTGGCCTACCATTATCTTCTCCTTGGTAGTATGAATTGATGCCATCGCCATTGTCATTAAACTGATAATTTGCCTCCAGCATCTTCCTACATGGCTGTTTCCCAGCACAGGCAACTGGTTGCTTCAGTTGGGCACCTGAGATGACCTTAACTGATCATGATGGGAACATATACTCTTGGTGTGCACTTCTGGTATTCCTCACTCATCCCTCCCTGGAACACCCCACTCCCCAACCACAATGAGACAGCACAGCAGAACCTGTGGGGGAAGGACAGCCCTTCCAGCAGTGAAATCCAGCCGGATCTACCCGGCTCACACAAACCAGTAGCGCCGGCGATGGGAGGCTCCGCCCACCAGCCAGGACATCATTATGTCCCATTTTTGACCCTCTGTGCATGTGCAGAAGAGGCACACACAAGTGTAGCGAGCGCACGAGCGCGCTCACATTCCTGAACCAGTAGCGAAGGTAAGTGCATTTCACCACTGAGTCCTTCCCTTTAAAAAAATGTTGAAAAATTCTTTCTTCACTGAAGAAATTTTTCTACCGATTTCTGCACCCATGAATTTGATGCAGAATTTCAAAAGTTCCTTTGCTTCCAATTCTAATCATAACTAATTTAACTCTTGGGTGTTCTTAAAAGGAAAGTTAAAATTCATCATTTATTTTTCTTGACACAGTGGAAGCTTTACTTTACAGAGAAAAAGACAATATTTTCTGATTTTAATAAGGGGGATGCTGAGAAACTCTCCTGAACTGTTCCGAGACAGGAGCAATATGCTGACAAGTATCAAATGATGACACATCCCAAATTCTGCTCTTCTTGGGTTCACTTTGTGGCTGTCAGCCAAGAACCCACTTCTTAATGTCTGATGGAGCTGGCATTTCAAAAAGGTTTCTCAAGCAGCCAAGCAGTCTTGGTTTCAAATTTCTGTTGCAAATTAGTTGAGCTTAATGATTTTGATTTAACACTATGAAAAGGAGCCAAATAATGATCTCAGCACCCTAGCTGTCAATGAAGAAAGAATCACAATGTTAATGGGCCAGAATACTGAAAACAGCACTCCTAGTCTTGGCCATTCTCTTTCCACCCCACCCCATCCTTGTCCTGTATGTGATGTTACTTTGGCATACTTCCACTTAAGTCTTTCTTTCTGTCTGCAAGTCTTTAACTGAGCAGAGTGTGTGGTGAATGCCGGGACAACAAGAGAACCAAGTCAGCTTTTTCCCAAAGAATCCCACCCTGATACTTCTCCGAAATAAAAGTTGAAAAAAGTATTCCTTAAGCAGTTCTTTCTGTCCCGTATCAAACACTCTCCTTCAACTCCCCTCAAATTTTCTTCTCCTTCAAATGTAGCTTTTGTTTTTGTACCTCAGTCTCTGGATGCTTTAGAGTTTCATTTGAATTTCTTTTTGTAGTGTTTTGGAGTTAAGAGATGATTTCAAGGTGACCAAGGATGGAAATAATAATAATAATAATAATAATAATAATAATAATAATAATAATAATAATAATAATAATAATAATAATAATAATAATAATAATAATAATAATAATATCAGAGTTGGAAGGGACCTTGGAGGTCTTCTAGTCCAACCCCCTGCCCAGGCAGGAAACCCTACACCATTTCAGACAAATGGCTATCCAATATTTTCTTAAAAAATTATCCATATTTTCTTAAAAATTTCCAGTGTTGAAGCATTTACAACTTCTGCAGGCAAGTTGTTCCACTGATTAATTGTTCTAACTGTCAGGAAATTTCTCCTTAGTTCTAGGTTGCTTCTCTCCTTGATCAGTTTCCACCCATTGCTTCTGGTTCTACCCTCAGGTGCTTTGGAGAATAGTTTGACTCCCTCTTCTTTGTGGCAACCCCTGAGATATTGGAACACTGCTATCATGTCTCCCCTAGTCCTTCTTTTCATTAAACTAGGCATACCAAGTTCTTGCAACCGTTCTTCATATGTTTTAGCCTCCAGTCCCCTAAGCATCTTTGTTGCTCTTCTCTGCACTCTTTCTAGAGTCTCAACATCCTTTTTACATCGCGGCGACCAAAACTGAATGCAAGGGTTGCTACACGGTTGTTGTTTTTCTTTGTCTATTTGTGAGTTACATATTTTCCCGTCACCCTCTAGCCTTCATAATATGGAAAGTCTGGGAGACAGCAAATCACAGAATGATTATCACACAAACTGCTTAGTCTCTCTTTACTAAGACATCTTATCCTTCTTATGGCAGCTCCTAGTTGTCTTTAAAGGTAAAGGTTCCCCTTGCACATATGTGCTAGTCATTTCCAACTCTAGGGGGCGGTGCTCATCTCTGTTTCAAAGCCGAAGAGCCAGCGCTGTCCAAAGATGTCTCCGTGGTCATGTGGCTGGCATGACTAAATGCCAAAGGTGCATGGAACGCTGTTACCTTCCCACCAAAGGCAGTCCCTGTTTTTCTACTTGTTTTTACATGCTTTCAAACTGCTAGGTTGGCAGAAGCTGGGACAAGTAACGGGAGCTCACCCCGTTAGGTGGCACTAGGGATTTGAACCGCTGAACTGCTGACCTTTCAATTGACAAGCTCAGCATCTTAGCCACTGAGCCACCACATCCCTTGAGTTGTCTTTAGCAGATCTCAAAAAATTCAGCAGGGAATACCAGGCCATAATACAGTTGGCAAATTCTCTCACTTTCTCTTGGAACAAGGCAATATATTGTTGCCAAAAAAATTACATGGCAATCTCCATGTAGTCCCCAAGAGCTGAGCTTATTAAGCAAGACATGTTCTCAAAGGAGTACATAGTCTGCGTTGGAACTATCTAGGGTACATTTTAGAAAACCTTATTTTGGATAATGTGCAAAATATTAATTACTTTTCTTCCACATTATTTTCCCATATTTTAAACATTAAGAGGAAGAGCTTCCATTCATTACATAACTTAGTAGTCATGTCTACTTTGTTCTTTATAATGTACTTTGCTGGTGTTTTGATTTATCCATCAAATGATATAGTTTCAAAGCACCGCTTATGAAAGTGTCAGTTAATAGCTTCAGCTGTTCAACAGTTACAGGAAGGTTGGGATTTCAGAACATGCTAGATGAAGCCGGAGTTGTGTTGGTTAGTTGGTGGTTCAGGATGCTGTCAGCCCCTACCTGGTAGGGTTGGCAGTAAGAGACATGGGGCTGGCCTTGAAGATTACCCTGAGCCTGCAGTTGATACAGAATGCAGTGAATGCATTTATTTAATGGGCAGCCTCCTTGCTGACATATAAAACTACTTCTGCAGAAGCTGCATGTTTCTGAAAACAGCTCAAGATACTGGTACCTGTAGTCCTTGACTTATCACCATTCATTTAGCAACTGTTCAAGATTACAGCAGCACTGGAAAAAGTGACTGATGACCAATCTTGACATTTATGACTTATTGCCACTTATACCCATGGACACGTGGTCAAAATCTAAGTGCTTGGCAACTGGCCTGTACTTATGATGGATGCAACATCCTCTGGTCATGTGATCACCATTTGTGACCTTCCCAGCCAGCAAAGTCAACTGGATTTGCTTAACCTCATGATTCATTTAACAACTACAGTGATTCACTTAACAATTGTGACAATAAAGGTATGGCTGTGACTCAGTTAACAACTGCCCTGCTTAGCAATGGAAATTCTAGTCCACTTGTAGTGTAATAACCTATAATGCCCCATATGGCTCCCAGCCAGGGGTAAAATCCAGCAGTTTCTGACAGGTTCTGGAGAACTGGTAGCGGAAATTTTGAGCAGTTCGGAGAACCGGCAAATGCCACCTCTGGCTGGCCCCAGAGTGGGGTGAGAATGGAGATTTTGCAGTATCCTTCCCCTGGAGTGGGATGGGAATGGAGATTTTTCTGTATCCTTCCCCTGCCATGCCCACCAAGCCACAGAACCAGTAGTAAAAAAAAAATTGGATTCACCACTGTTCCCGGCCATATATCTATGAGACTGCATATCCCACCAAAATTCTGTAGCATCAAAAGAAGGCAACCTCTCTGTCTGGGATTTGGGGGTTATCCGAACTGCACAGAATCTTAGCTAGAGGTTCTCCCGAAGCCCTGCAAACTCCCAGCAACCTACCTCTGATTCTAGCCACTATGCCACCATGGCTTAATCTTAGTTTTTGTATCTCCTTACAAAACCACAGGACTTCCCTGCCTTTTTAAATGGCCCATTGTTATTATGCCCAACGGGGATGATGTAACAGTTGGTTACATCAGTGGTAAACACTGAGGAGACTGCAAACTCCTCTTGGTTTTTAATGATTTCTATAGTTGTGTTTCAATTTTTATTCTTTATGTTGACTCTTGTAAAATTACTTTTGGTAGAAGAGGGACTATAAACAGGGGCCTCTGGTAGAACCCAGTGCTTTAATCAAAATGACAAGAGTAATGTGACACAGGGTTCAAGATCTGCCAGTTTTGTAAATCTATGTGCCATCCCAACATACATGAAAAAGGCTTAGAACTTGCATTTTGTCCCCACAGTGTTATTGGCCATCATTTGACCCCCCTTGGCTCCCTCCTGCAGATGGCTCTGACTGTAAACTAAAGAAATGAAGATCATATTATCTGACTGACAATGGCCTGAAAAGACAGCATCTTGATCCCAGCACTCAAAAATAAACAGCAAAAGATGAATAATCTATGTACGTTGAACTTCAAAGAATTCAAGAAGCTTCTTGGATGAAAAGCACAATGTCTTCAAAGAAAAAACAAAAAAGTTCAGTTGCCTCCTGAAAAAGCACTTTTGGGACAACCATGACCTGGATGACTGAGAATCTCTACAGACTTTTAGCTATGCAATTTGGGATGAACACCCTTCAAATGATGTGGGAATATGAAAGGATTTCCAGGAAAATTGCAGACTACAGGAACCATTAGCACTACTCAGGTGAACCTTAGGACACAGGTAAACCTCCAAGTGCTTCAATGACCTTCTAAAAGGATGCAAATGACCAGTGTTCTGCAAGGAATATAAATCCTTCCATTTCCCACCATCCAGTCAGAGCTGAAGAAGCTTCTCAGATAAAAAGCAAAACATCTTCAAAAAAGCAACAAGAAAGTCCAGTTGCCCCCTGAAAAAAATACCTTTGGGACAAGCATGACTGAGAATCTCTACAAACTTCAAAGAATTCAATTCTCATGAATTCTACACAAGGTAGTACAGTAAGTAGTCTTAAAAATGGAAGTGATAACACATCACTACTGTGGTTCTGAAACTGATAGAAAATTGGTTTCTAACCTAGGTTTTTCCAATCTGGTACCCAACAGAAATGCTGAAAGTTAGAACTCCCAGAATTTTAATCCTGGAAATTGCTAGTCTAACATAGTAGAGGACATCTAATTACAGAGCAGTTATCTGTTAAGGCAGTTTCAAGTACTGCTTTCTGATCTCAGTAATTCCTTAACTTTAAAGTGTCTTTATACATTTTCCCTTGGTGGCAACTCTCTTTTCTAAATACTGCACAAACGTATTGCCATTTAAAAAAACAGGTGCTATGTGCATTTTACTTATGTGCTTGTCAGCAAACGTGCTGTGAAGCAGGAAGATTATTTGACACGTTATTACTAAATTTATTTTGCACTGACACATAATGACAAACTCCACTGGCTATATTTTCAATCATTCTATTTAAAATAGAAATGGGGCGGGGAAAATCTGTTTTTCTTTCTCTGTGCTTAAGTTTTCAACCAAGATAATTTGATGTCATTTATCAAAAACTGAAACTATGTGACACTGTACTAGATGACTTACTGAACAATGGCCAACCCTTGGAAAGTAACACAGCCATCCAATTACAGGTTGTCCTCACTTAATGATAGATTGTTTCTTGCGTGTTCAAAGTTACAACTGATCCCCTCCCAAAAGGTACTTATAACCTGGTTCTGGAGTTCTAATGGTGGCACACACACACACACACACACACACACACACACAGCCACAGGTACTTGGCAACTGTCTCAACTTTACAATTCAGTTGCCAAGTACCTGAAAACTAGTCCTGTGACCATGGGTGTTTGTGCGCGCCACCATCAGAACTCCAGTTTACAGCAAAACACACCCATAGGAATGCATTTACTGACCATGATATTTGCTTAACTGCATGTTTGATTTACAACTGCCATGTTTGCTTTAGATACAAGAGGTCAAAAACTCCAGTTGGTGACAGGGGTGCCTTGACATAGGATCATTGTGACTTGCAATAGAAATTCCAGGAAGCATTAACAGTCATAATTTGAGGACTTCCTGTATTTCTCGAGTCATTTGGGGCTGGACTTGGAATTTCCAATCCCCATCTGAAGCTTGGGGAAAGCTAATGTCACCAAACCAGTACAATCCCATACTCCTTGTCTACTTTGGAATAGCCATGCCTGCCTTTGGAGACTGTTTTCAAAGTACAAAGGAATACTATTGTGATCATCTCTTATTTCAATCATT
This sequence comes from Ahaetulla prasina, assembly GCF_028640845.1. NCBI lineage: Eukaryota > Metazoa > Chordata > Lepidosauria > Squamata > Colubridae > Ahaetulla > Ahaetulla prasina. The sequence goes on along the minus strand of NC_080540.1, from coordinate 276,813,325 downwards.
TTCTCATCTACCTACTACCATTAAAGAAATCAAGCTGGGTTAAGTTGCCTATTCTCCAATCTGTAGCCAGCCATGGCAAACTTTACAATCATGATAAAGAACTGGTGGACTTTTAAAAGAGAATATTTCTGGGTTGATCTCCATTCCTGGAACCTCCATAGACATATCCATGGAGTTTTCTTCACAACAGTGGGATATATTTTTATCATTGCCTTCTATGGGATGTTTTCAAACTTCTCAGTGTAATCTGCAGCCCTGGGATTTTCTGGTAGAGTCACACAAAACACAACTAAGTCTGACACTGTAGAGCTTCTGAGCCCAGATAGACTGAACCAGATGCTGGTACCTGCTGGTACAATTTCTTGACCAACCTCTCCTGGAAAATGAACATTCTGAATGCTATAAAAATTATTCACGCTTTCGCCTGAAAGTCCTCAACTCCATTTGTTCAGTTGCAAGCTGGTAGATCAATGGTATGGATACAAGGAAGCCACACTGAAATGTCTGTTGTGTTAAGAATCTTTCAGCCTGAAGCTAACTATGTGCAACTTGACCCAGCAGAAGTATTTTGGGATGGCCTACACCTCATCAGTCTGTCCTCAATGAGATGAATAGCCTTGACCAAGATGAATGGCCTTGACCATCCATCAAAATAGTGATTTGTCTTCCTTGTTTCTCTCTGCTTGAATATCTTTCATTAGATAAATCTATATAGGTGTTGGATGACATACTAGCTATGTTCTAGGCTAGGCTAGGCTAGTCTGGTCTATTCAAGAACCACCTGATTCCAAAATTTTTCTTGCCTTATTTTGAAATGTAAACAGGTCAACCAAGTGCAGGCTAGGAATCTGAGCCTCCTAAGACAGCAAGCAAGAAATGCCAAAACATGTAAAAGGACTCGAAGATTATCCTTGTGTCCTTATTTGCTCTACCTTCTGCTGGATCCTTCTCCAGACTGGTTGCCATCTAAGAATAGTAAGGGTGTCTCTCCAGGACATCAATTTTCTCTTCCGCAGGTGAGGTGCCACTGCTTGTTTTAGTTGTGGATTTTATCTTGAGCTGAACACAAAATTGTTCCAGTCAATTTATTTTTCAGATGTTTTCGCTTGCTTGATTGATGGATACACTGCCTTTATTTCATATACCTTAAGGCTATGTGTACAAAATGTTCCTTCCTCCAGGTTTCCCCGCAACAGGAGGGAGTCCTAACAAACGTAGGCAGCACAATCACTACTTTTCACTACTTTTTCTGTTATTGCAGCTACAGATTTCTGTTCATTGGCCATGCTTGAGTTGACTAGTCCTTCTTATAGGTTATTGGAAAGGTTATTGGGAAGTTTGTTTGAGGCAACTGACTGGTAAAATTGCTTTGATCTGCTCTAAACTGGCCTCAGGTTGTGTAGGTCCTGCTGAGTTGATTGAAGCATGGTCTAGCTTGATTATCTGGTAGGAATTTGAGCATATTAACCTCAAGCAAATGGACAAGGTCTCCTCAGGTTATGAGCCCTGACATCACTATATCAGATCCATGTTAGTTTCTCAGTAAGACAGCATGTGATTGGGCCCAAGTGGTGATCATTTTTTTCTTAATTGCTACCAGGCAGGATCTGCTGTTGCCACTGCCACACTCCCTCCAACATCTCCAGGCTGCATCAGTGCCAACAGATCCAGAATTACTGATGCTCTGGTTGCTGCCAAAGAGTTGATCTATGTTCTTTCGTTAAGGTTTGAAAGTAGACTCTCCCAGTGTTTTTAAGACTTGTTATCCAAAGGTTTCCAACCGCTAAAAATTAGTTAATAAACAATTTCCACTTAGTGTTCTTTTAAAGACCCTAACTGTGATTTTTAGCAAGATGGTTATTCTCTCATCGATCCCTGTCCTCAAACCCACCGAAAACCACTGTGTCAGGGTTCTAAGTAATCAATAACATCAATAACAAACAGAACTTCAAGGTAAGTAGGTTCCTCAAAGAATTGGTTTATTGGACATATCATATTGGCATAAGCTGGTGAAAATCAATTCTGAATATTCCCACGTTTTTTGCCTAATTAAAAGTAAATGTTTCTCCCTTTTCCCAAACAGTCATATGGTTCAAACAAGGTGTGGTCTGGTTGTCAGGCAACTTTGCTCCTCCTCTCTCTGGCCACCTATTCAAATGTTCTTTGTTCCCAGGAAAAAAATATTTTGTTTTGACTACAAACCCCCACTATCTCTATTCTCCTCTCCCTAACCTCAGCTCCAGTGTGGTAACACTGAAGCCTCAAAATGCCTTGGTCAGGTCAGCTTAAGGGTGTTGTGACTTAGATCCAAATAGTTATTACCATACACGATCAGTCCTAAGCAAACATATTTTATTAGAACATCTGAGAATTACTTCATTCTCAGCTTAGTCCAAATTAATTCCAAAACAAATCCTTCAAAAAAGGTCCTTCGGCCTTATCACAAATCTTTGTCTTTTTGACACCTTTCCAAAGGCTTTTCTTGGCAAAGCCCCACAAAGTTCAGAAACAAGAGACGCTGACTAGAAACCAATGTAGCAACTTTGCTTTCCTACAAAGAGCCCAAGAGTCGTTGCTGCTCTTTTAAGCCTATGGGAGGGGCCAATCATCTCCTGGCCTTACTCCCAGGTTGTCCTTTTTGCTTTAGCTGCGCTTGCCTTCTGGCAGCTCTTCGCATGTGTGCACTAGGAACAGGCTCCTCCTGTTGCTCTACCTCTCTGCTGTCCGCCTCTGGAGGCTCTGGAGTCCACTCCCAGATGGTCCTGGCCCCATCTCTTCCTCCTATGCAGAGCTCTCATCCGGGCCTTCCCCTGACTCCAGGACTGGCCCATTGTCCTCCCCAGCCTCCTCACTGTCCGACTCTGCTGCAAGCTCCGCAGGCTGCTGGTGGACCACAACAAAGGGTTGACACACTCTCTTGCAGTCTCCTTGTGAGGAGCAACTGTTTAGAGGACTTGTAGGTAATTTCCTCACTTTATCTGGAGAGGTTCAAATAGCTGGTCCACTCATCAGCTCTTTGCCACGGTCATTGGCTCTACTTTTCGCCGAACTGTCTTCCATGGTAGAAAATATTAAGAAGGAAATTTGCTCTTTCTTAAAATAAATTGAGATGCTACCAATATGTTAATCGCCCAGGACACAATTAAAGCATCCACTTGTGGATCTATTATCACTTTTGTCACAGCAAAAAGAAAAAAAGAAAAGAGGCTCTGAGATGCTAATTTTATTCATCTGGGGAAAAAAAATAGTTAGATTCATTTTGTTATGTATCAGGAACCTCACAGATGAATCATATCAAGTATTTATAGCAGCTAAGGTTAAATTGGGTCTACCAAATTCAGAACAATTTGAATATTCCTTGAGACACATTAATCTGAACCCTCCTCTGAATAAGGATAGAAAACTGGAAAGTTTATAAGCTTATGGTTTGAAACAAAAACAACGCTTTACATCTAGAATTCTGGCCAACGTTGGTCACTTACAAATTAAGACAGAATCTATTAATAATCAGTTTTATATTTTTTATACAGTCATATAAATTATGGATATCTCTTACTGTGCAGCAAATTATTAATTTCTCGAGAAGTATTGAAATGTAAGTGATCTTTCAGGAATTTAAAAATCAACTGCTTCAGCCACCAACATGAGAAATTGCAGAAACAATTCAAACTATGAAATGGATAAAACCCCTGCACCAGACACATTTCTATTTGAATTGCACGGAGGTTTCATAGATCTATTAGAGCCCATATTGTCAAAGGTACATGATCAATCATTTAAAATCACTATTATTTCCCCATCGTTTTACCAGGCTTATATTATAGTTCTGTGTTATAATACTATTAATAGTACTATATTAGAAAAAAATATTCTACTAACTGTGGAAATTATCCTTGTTTAATGTTGAATGTTGAAATATTAATTGCAACACTAGCTAGGGAATTACAGAAAATAATAGCTTCATTGATCTATCCAAGTCTATCCAGGACTGGATGTATGAAAAATAAACAAACCTCTGACATTAGCAACTGCTATTTTGAAAATTACCACTGACACTTTGAAATTGGCTGAATGATGTTGAATGCTGGAAAGGCTTTTGATGTGATTCAGTTTAAATTTATCAAATCTATCCTAAAAAGATAGGGGTTTCCATAATTATTCATTTACTAGATTACTATTTCATACTTTCCCTTTATGGCTGGAATTTGTTGCACCATCCATCAAGGGGCTGTGGTAGCACAGTGGTTAGAATGCAGTATTGCAGACTAACTTTGCCCATTGCTAGAAGTTCAGTCTAGCAATGGGTTGATTCAGCCTTCCATCCTTCCAAGGTTGGAAGGTTGATTCTTCCTTCCATCCTTCCAAGGTTGGTAAAATGACGACCCAGATTGCTGGAGGCTTATAGAGGGCTTATATACCACTATGAAGTGGTATATAAATCTAAGTGCTATTGCTATTGCAACCCCCATCAATTATGCCCTTATCACCTTAATTTTTTTGATTAGCTTAAGCCTTTGAGTTCTTTTACAGGTAGACCTCACTCAGCAACCACTCATTCAGTGACCATTTGAAGTTACAACACCACCGAGTGAGGAGTCTTGCAGCTTTGGCAGCAGCTCTGCAGTCATGTGATCATGATTCAGATGCTTAGCAACCTATAGAGAATTTTAATGTTCACAGCATCCCACAGTCACATAATTGGCATTTGCAGCCTTCGTTGCTGACGTCTGACAAGCGAAGTCAGTGGAGTAGCCCCTGAGTGGTCACAAGTCACAGTCCCAAGTCATATATAATGCAGCGTGATTCACTTAATGATCATAACTGGAACTGCTGGACATGCCATCGTAAGTTGGAACGATGTTTGGAATGATGTTTTTGATTTACAAGTGTGTCACTTACAATTACAGTTGTCAACTGGGGACTACCTGTAGCGAATCTTCAGATATTTCGGGGCATGTAGAGACTTGATACTGAACAAATATTTTCATAAGCTGATGATATCATGGCTACTTTATTTTGGACAATAAACTACTGTCATTAGCAAAACTGTTTGAAATTTTATACCAATATAATTTAAACTCTGTTTATACCTTCCGGTTATACTATTAACTGGAAAAAAAATAATTTTCTGTCTTTGGAATTTACTATCCATAGAATAGTAGGGCTCATATTTTGTACAGACTCTGTTAAAAAAAACCTTGGATTTATATTTTAATTGAAATATATCATAATACTTAAAATATGAATTAAAAGTGTTTAATGGCCTATATGCAATTTCATTAGATATAATTTAATGACTAAAACTTCCATTACTATAAGTCTTTGGAAAAAGGATGATGCAATTAAAATGAAGATTACATGAAGATTAGTGTATATTTTGATGATTCCTATGATACTGCCTCTTAGATCCTTTACACAAATAACTACTTTAATAAGAATACTTTTATGATAAGCTAAACCCCTTGAATATCTCTGGCCAAAATAGAGGTTGCCTTTACCCTGAACTTAGCTTTAATCTGTCAGATTTTTAGTATTATTGGGCTTTCCTTTTAATATTTTGAAAATGAAATGTTTATGAAATCCCCCCCCCCATTTGCCCTACTAGAGCAAGCATGTATTTATCTATATTCTTGGCAAGTTGAAGATCCAAGTATATTAAAAGGGGATTTTTGTTTGAACCTTGTAAGCTGCCAGACACATTTGGTTATTAATTGGCAAGCAGGTACATTTTTTATCCTAAATCACAGGAGAAATTAACACTGTGGACGAATCCAGATTTGAAAACAGCAGCATGAGGTGGCTTAAGGATTTTGGTTGTATTTTTGTTTGATTTTTTTTTTTTTTGTATCCCCCTAAAGGACAATATTTGTAGCTCAGGGTTGAAATGAGAGGTCCTTGGTGCTCCGTGAGGTTGGTTCAGCATTGGTACTGAGGTTGTAATCTAGTTTGGTAATGAAGTGTCTGTCAGCGTTCCAGGAAAAAAAAACCCCAACTCCAAATAAAAACTCTGAAGCAAGCATCCTTCAAAGTTCTATTTACTAGGATATTGTAATTGGCACATCTGGGAAAACCCAAATCTGAGAGGTCCGGGTTTTCCCTCAGTAAATCAAAGCCCCCCCAAACCATCCCCTTTCTCCTCAGTAGATCACATGCTCCAATTGCCAACTGTCCCATCTCAAGACATCACTCCGACCACTCCTTCTCCAGATGCAGGATCAGGCTGACCTTGACCGACCGGAAGAATCCTATTATGTCTAAAGACAACCCCTCTACTAAATCCCCCCTCCTACTTTCCCACACATGAGAAAGTGGCAACATGGAAGCTTCTGGCCTAATATGGCTTCCAAAGCTGACAGCGTCTGCAAGAAAACAACCAAGCTCAGAAACTACCAAGAAGCCCTCTTTTTAAACCCTCTGCTACAGTGGTGGAATTCAAATTTTTTTACTACCGGTTCTATGGGTATGGTGTGGCTTGGTGGGCATGGCTTGGTGGGCATGGCAGGGAAATGATACTATAAAATCTCTATTCCCACCCCACTCCAGGGGAAGGATACCGCAAAATCCCCATTCCTTCCCCGCTCCTGGGGGGAAGGCTATTGCAAAATCTCCATTCCCACCCCACTCTGGGACCAGCCAGAGGTGGCATTTGCCGGTTGTCCATACTACTCAAAATTTCCCCTACTGGTTCTCCAGAACCTATCAGAGCCTGCTGAATAGCACTCCTGCTCTGCTAACCACCCAATGTCACATGACAAATGGGCAGCTTAAATAAAGAAATCATCTACTTACCTACACACCTACAAACAAAAATAGCTGGAAAGTGAATGCACAAGAATAGGCTCTTTTTAAAATAGCAACAAACAGCAGGCAGTAAACAGTGGTGGACACAGGACAAATAAAAACCTGCATGGGTAACAAGAGAAAAATGAAATGAAAAGGTCTGAGAGAATGAAAAGGCTGGTTCTAGGCTTGAACAGAACATAGACTTGGGAGCTTGTGTGCTTCTCTGGGGAGGTTAGTTCAAAAACTGAATCCAGTACAGTGGTGAGATTCACCGGTTGTAAGTGTTGTACCTTGATGAAGGTATCTTTTCTTTTATGTACACTGAGAGCATATGCACCAAGACAAATTCCTTATGTGTCCAATCACACTTGACCAATAAAAATTCTATTCTATTCTATTCTATTCTATTCTATTCTATTCTATTCTATTTCTTCCTTCCTTCCTTCCTTCCTTCCTTCCTTCCTTCCTTCCTTCCTTTCTTTGTTTCTTTCCCATTTTTACATACATGAGCTAAATTTGAATGGATCATTCAGGGCTAATATATGTGCCAGGAACAGGAGCTTAGTAAATAGTAAATCAAATAAAATAAATAAAAATAAAAAAATAAAAAAAATGTGAAACAGTAGCCTTCTAGTCACATGACCTTTGAAACTGCCAGACACCAATTTATTTATTTTTATCCCACTTTATTATTTTTATATATGTAAGAATAGCATAGCATAGCATAGCATAGCATAGCATAGCATAGCATAGCATAGCATAGCATAACAGAGTTGGAAAGGACCTTGGAGGTCTTCTAGTCCAACCCCCTGCTTAGGCAGGAAACCCTGCACCACTTCAGACAAAATGGTTATCCAACCTCTTCTTAAAAACTTCCAGTGTTGGAGCATTCACAACTTCTGGAGGCAAGTTTTTCCACTGATTCTTCTAACTGCGAGGAAATTTCTCCTTAATTGCATCTCTCCTTGATTAGTTTCCACCCATTGCTTCTTGCTCTGCCCTCAGGTGCTTTGGAGAATAGCTTGACTCCCTTGTTATTTTTGAAGTCAATTTGTTATTTTGACAAATCATTGACTTATCCAAGTCACATTGAATAGCAATCATGGATTTGTTTTCTTTCATATTACAGCACAAAGTTAGTGTCCATAACCAAAGCAGGCAAAAGATAATTTCCAACTGCAATAATTGCTATTCAACTGTCAGACTGCTTATAGTACCACACCAACCAATTTTGTAACCCTACTTGTAGAAAATTTATAGTGGCTCTGCAGATGTCAAAATATTTTCCACTCTCATATTATTCAGAATAATCGTCTTAGATTTCTACAAATATAAAATGAAATATTTGAGCAGTCTCTCGTTCCTTCGCTTCAACCAGGACATTCATTTTTATGCAACTCTATAACTTTACTTCTTCCTTCTTTGATGACTGTACGGAAGTGATTTGCCATCGACTTCTTCCTGGATGCTTTCTGACTTTCTATAACAACATTTGTTCAGGAAAGATAAGGGGATATGAATTATGGAGTTTTTAAAAAAGTGACAAAGCTCTGGTACTTTTTCCCAGAAGTGAAAAATGGATGGCCTAATGAAATATGTTCCCTTATGTGTTCTAAGATCCTTGTCTCCTTTCATTAATTCTGGTTCCCTCTTTTATTTCAAGCATAAATAAGCATTTCTGGATAAAAGAAAATCAGGTGGAGAACAAGGGAAGTTGATTTATGTTTGTTTCCTTAATATTAAATTTGAAAATCAGATAAGCTAATACGGTTATTTCTTACAAATTTTAGAATCTTCTCCTTCTTCCATTAAAAAAAAAAGAGTTTACTGATGTTTAGGGGTTACATAGACTGTTTTAGGGGATAAATGTAGTCCTTTTATCACAGATTTATAGATAAGATTTTATTGACTTGCAGGAAATAAAGGAAATAAAGCTAATACCACAATAGAGATCATTTTTATTTTGTATTTGTTGCCACACTTTTGCCCATTTTTGAAGTGTGTGTGTGTGTGTGTACAAGTATTTATACTTAATACCAGTTTAAAACAAGGGATCTATTTTATTATCATATGTTTATGAACAAAAATGATGAAGAACTTCAAACTTCAATGACAAAGTTAAAAGAAGCAGATGTGTATGATACAATTTACAACACCAGATCTGGATTACATTAGAAGAACATTGGCAATTATAAATAACATTGTGGTTAATATAGTCCAAAGGAAATATAGCAAAGATGAAATAATTCATAAACAAGATGCTTGTCAATGGAAAAGCCTTGCAGCTATTATTCCTGGCAAGATCATGTTCTCTGAAGTAGAACTGCTCTAATTGTATTCTTGTATTCTAGAAATCTGATAGAAGACTGTTGACAAGCTACGTCTCAAATGTGGAAGCCTACATTTCTTGCAATATGCATTCACTAAAGGTCACATGAAATGTTAATTTGAAATAAATAATACACTTTTTGAAAAATGGCTCAAGTGAAGCGTGACTGAAAGAGCAGATACCAATATATAAAGATGGACTGAGCATCAGCTAAGGAAACTTATTCAGATATGGGTTCTGAGGTGTGCAAAAAAGAGAACGTGATTCAATGTTCCATAGAAGATAAGATTTGGAAAAGAAAACAGCAGGGACAGGATTATACAAAACCAGATAGTCGTTTCTAACTTTTCTAAAAGTTAGAAAAAAAATTAAAGCAGTAAAAAGTAGAGTGATAGCATTAAAAATTTGAATACATAAATAAATAAAAATAAATAAATAAATAAAATGCAGCACGTTCTCTTCTGGATGTCTTTGAGAGGAAATTAGGAAACGGGACGCTTTCATTTGAGATTGGATTCAGTACACTGAATGATCCCTTCCAATTTGTGAAATCAGTGAATTTTCCTTGAATTGTTTTCAGGAGAGGCCCCTAGTTAACTATATGGCTCTCAATACAAGCCATTGCTGGCACACTATATTTTCTCTATATATTTTCAATAAGGCATGCCTAACATATTTACTCATATATATGTTTATATACTATATAATCCTTTTTATATGATGTTGTGACAAAAATAAATAAATAAATAAAAATAAAATAATGATTTTTTTAATGTACATTAACTTTATCATATCATAAAAAACTAAAATTACAATCATTATTCTCATCTTCCCTCTTACCTATCTCCTTATCTTCTTATGACTATAACTTTGTTGCTGATCACTATTGTTGTATGTACGTTGAGAGCTTATGTACTGGAAACAAATTCCTTGTGTGTCTAATCAGACTTGGCCAATAAAGAATTCTACTTCTACTTCTAAACTATGCCACCCAAACCTCAGGTTATGCTCTTCTAATTGTAACAATCTTTTATTTCTTTTAGGAACAGCCATTCTTTTATCCATACCAAATAGCAGACAGAAAAATACAATTTGAAATCTAGCAGCCTCAGCCTTCTCTTACCTTTGCAACCTGGAGAATGTTATATTTAATAATTTCTTGGCTCCTTGCCTGCCACCTAAAACGTCTCTTATCTGACCATTGGATAATCTGCTGCTATTTCTCCTGTTTCTCAAGGACATTCTTACAGACCATAACTCAGGGGTGCTATTCAGCAGGTCCTGACAGGTTCTGGAGAACTGGTAGCGGAAATTTGAGTAGTTTGGAGAACTGGCAAATACCACCTCTGACTGGCCCCAGAGTGGGGTGGGAATATAGATTTTGCAATATTGTTCCCTCAGGAGTGGGGAGGGAATGGGGATTTTGCAGTATCCTTCTCAGTGGTGGGTTGCTATAGAACCGGTAGTAAAACCGGCGGCAGGCTTCGCCCACTGACCCGAACATCATCAAGAGCGATCTGCGCATGCGCAGAAGCTTTTGCGCATGTGCACGGGCACGATGCGAACCAGTAGTAAAGTAGAACCCACCCCTGATCCTTCACCTGCCACGCCCACCAAGCCACACCCACCAAGCCACACCCACAGAACCGGTAGTCAAAAGATTTGAATTCCATCACTTCCATAACTTCAAGGGAGATCCAGATTGAAGTTTCCCCCTCAGACACAGAAGCTGATTTAGGACAGATCCTCCCTCAATTTCCTTTGCAGGATTGTCAGTGAAAGGAAACTTGGAAGAAAGGAGTGCCGTATACATTACCACTGACTATAGAATATCAGTCTAACAAATAAATAACATTACATTTTGTGACAAGGTACTACAGATAATCAGGTTTGTGCACGTGTCTTTCATTTGCCTTGATGTAGAGCTGAAAGAGACAACAAGACTCTGCCAAGTCAAACCAATGGCACCATTTGATAAGGCCGTAAAAGCAAAAATCTTTTTCCAGCATGGCTTATAGACAGAAAATGCGCTCTATAAGTACAATCCAGCCTTGCTGAATATGTAATAATTGTAGATTAGCTTAATAAACTGTAAGAGTGTTGAAATAACACTTGAAGCCTTTTCACGACATTTTATCATGAGGATAATCATGTTCAGCAACTCTTTATCGGAATGTAAATGAATTTAAGAATCTAACCTAACCATCACCTTTTTTAAAAAAAGGAAAAAGAAAAAGAAAAGCTCTTAACAATTTAATCCATTTTAGAAATATCTTTGCTGCTAAAGGTAAGGGAGGAAAGAACAGGTAGACAATTATTTGGAAAGAGATTATTTTTAAAAAAACATGGCTTGTACAGGTAGTCCTCGACTTGTAACATTTCGTTTAGTGACCATTCAAAGTTACAACGGCACTGAAAAAAAGTGATTTATGACCATTTTTCAGTTACAACCTTTTGTAGCATCCCCACAATCATGTGCTCAAAATTCAGGTGCTGGACAACTGGTTCATATTTATGACCATTGCTGTGTCCCAAGGTCATGTGACCCATTTTTCACGACCTTCTGACAAGCAAAGTCAATGGGGAAGACAAGTTCACTTAACAACTGATTACAGTTGCTGCTAATCTATCAACAGCAGTGATTCACTTAACTACTCAGGCAAAAAAAAGGTCCTAAAAAGGGGGCAAAACTCACTTAACAAATGTCTCACTTAACAACATAAATTTTGAGCTCAATTGTGGTCATAAATTGAGGACTACCTGTACTTTTCAAAACTGGATTAGATCAAAACCATGCTCCACAAAGTGTTGATTTTTGTGCTTCATATTCCAGGAGTGTGAACCCAAAGGCAGCACACTGCACCATGGAAAAATGAAAAAGAGATTTAATAATTACAGGTAATCCTTGGACGACGGCCATAGCATCCCAAGTCACATGCTCAAAATGTGTATTATTGGCAATCGGCATGTATTTATGACAGTTGCAAAATGCCGGGATCATGTGATCGTTATACAGTGTGTGATCTTCTGACTTTTCAGCAAAATAAATGGGAAAAGCTGGATTTGCTTAGAAATTATGTGACTCACTTAACAAATGCAATGATTCACTTAACAAACCATGGCGAAACAAGTTTGTAAAATCAGGTGCAATTCACTTAACAATCACCTTGCTTATTACCAAATAATATCTGGTCCCAATTATGGGCCATAAGTTGAGGACTACCTGTACTTGCAACTTGATTTCCTGACCAATCATTTTAAAATGTCCAAATGAATTCCTACTAGACAGCCCAACTTCACTCTATTGTGTGTTCTTCAATGAATGGAGTTCCCAGCAATGGCCAGGCTAGCAAAGTAAAATGAAAGCTTAGCGCTCAACTGGAGAACGAGCAAGGTTGAGAAGGGCAGCTTGTAAATCCTATTCCCTTGAAAAAATATCCAGGATTATGTTATTTTGAAATATTGAACCACAATAGTGGTATCAATAACCAGTTTTGTCAGCTTGTAATGATTGCTGATGAAAAATCATTTTTTATTTAATTGGCTTGCAAATGAAATATGTCCCTGTTTAAAGGGACAGATGCACTTTAAGAAAGATGCATTGGTGAAGCCTTTTCTTTGCTTGGCAGAAGAAAAGTAGGCTCTCCATTTTCTGTCATCTATGACGCTGTGTTTAAGGAAGAAAAATGGTTTTTAATCCCGAGGTCTCATTTCTTGCTGTTAGAACAATCCTAGAGCTGCCATTTTGCTTTAGTTTGTGATCAACTCAACACTCTCCCTTTGGATGGCCCATCAATGAGGACGGGGCACTCAGCATTTCTGTGGTGTTCCTGTCCCTTTAACCTCTAAGAGATCTTTGAAATAAAAGCAATGACATAACAGCACAAAAACGAATAAAATTATTATAAAATGATAAGAAATGAATTCAACATAAAAACGGACGTATAAACTGGTCATCTGATTGCACAGCCCATTAAATAAAGGGTGAGAGTGAACTAACTCATCTGCAGCGTCTAAAGACTCAGAGTGATGTACTGTAACATTAAATTCATGCAGACTCATGAGAGTGATAGAGTTAGCATACCCTATAGTGAAAAATGAGCAACACTTAGGATATTCACTGAAGCAATAACAATACTGTAGTTGTTGCAATAAATAAATAGGGTTAAGGAAACTTGGGCCCTAGCTACTGTCAAAGAGGAAGATTTATGTTTTGTTACAGTTCCACCCCATTGCCCCCAAACTGTACAATATTATTTGCTACTTTAGGAGAGAAGAATTCTATATTTATCAACACCTCTGACCTCTTATTGGCCTTGCAAGCAAGGCCCTAGAAGAGAAGATCACATGTGCTCAGTACTCAGGAACAGCTTGCAGGTTTGACCACATCATTTCAAATCTTCCCCACTTTCTTTTCTATGAATTGGGATGCAATGTCAGCATTGCTTAAGATCATGGGTGTCAAACTCAAGGCCCGGGGGCCAGATTCGGCCCGCAGTGTGCTTAGATCTGGCCCATGGGGCCACCCTGGGATCAGCAGATAGGCCCACGGTGCTTCTGCCAGCGAAAACAGAGCTCGAGGGGTGCCTGCGGGCCCCCTGAGCTCCGTTTCCGCTGGCAGAGGGTTGCAGGAGGCTGTCGTAGCTGGAAACAGAGCTCGGGAGCCTGTTTATGCTGGCAGAGTGCTTGGGCCACCACAGACACCCTCGCCCCTGTCATCGGGCTGGCCATGCCTCCCCATACCCTCCCCAGGTCAAACACAATGCTGATGCGGCCCTCAACAAAATCGAGTTTGAAACCCCTGCTCAAGATGGTCATATTACAAGCATTGAAACAGTTAAATGGGAAAGGTGGGCTGATATATTTAAGAACCCAGGAAAGAAGGAAAGATTCCTTCTGGCCAAAATTTCAGTGTGATCGGGCCTGTGAATGTGATTTCTCATTTCTTTATTCTGTGCTCATTCACTGTCTTATCACAGAATTTTTAGAAACTCAGTTGAAGCACTTTTTCTTCCTTCCGTCAATCTGATGGGGTAGAATTGACCATTGCCAACATCCATTAGCACTCATAGCAACAATACACTTTCTACTTCTATTGTGTTGTTAAGCATTTGGGAATGTTTTCCCTCTGCTAGAGCAAATAATATCTGACAAATAACATCAAACTTCCTGCATGTACTTCAAGAACAACTGTATTTTAGGGATTTTTTTTTACTACAGTGATTTATAGCTGGAATGATTGTGCCGTGTGAGTAACCCTGCATGCAGTCACTCCAAACCAAGAAGCTATTTAATTTAAATTGCTATCTTTTATGCCTGAAGGAGCTGCTTGTTCCTCACAATCTTCCTAATGTCACTGGTTTTTATGTCTCTGTATTATTTTTCCATTCAGTGGCTCAGTTCAAATGATCCCTTCATTTTTTTGTGCATAATTTTATTAGATATTTTTAAAAGAAGATAAAAACTCATATAAAGGGGAAAAGTGCAATAAAAGAAATCAAAGAGAAAGCTGAAAGTGCAAAAAAGGGAGGAAAAGAGAAGAAAATTAGAAAAGAAAGAAAAAGGATACAAAGAAGTAGTTTCCGATCTTATTTACTGTGTAAGTTATACAGTAAGTACACATATAAACTTACTTCTTACCCTATGGTTATAACTCTCTTCTGGCTGGGGAATTCTAGGAATTGAATTCCCAGAATTCCTCCACAAAGTTGTGCGAACTTCAATTCATGTCTAATCACCAAAAACATAAATCCTAAATTCATTTTCCCCGTTTTATGCAAAAAATCTGTAAGGGGCTTCCAGTCAGCAATAACTGTGGACCAACAATCCCCTCACAAGTTACATTCTACTGAATGGCATTTCTTTCAAACGAAAATCCTTTAGGCAGGTTGGAAAGTAAAGAAGCTGAAAACTCCAATTCAGCAAGCTGAAGGAATCTCAGATGTTTTCTATTTCTATTGGCACAATACACAGTAAACTACTCAATGGATTTTAGCTTAGCATGTTGTGCAAACGCAGGCCATATGGACAGTTAATGACTCAGGGTGTGGCAAACCAAGAAAATGTGGTTGACTAAATCATGGATAACTGTTATCATGTGAACAAAGCCAAAATAGCCTTGCTTGAAATACACCCCCGAGTAGCTATTTCTAAACAAAAAGCAGGATAACCATATGGTGCGTATAATATTTAGGCTGGGTAGTACAAATGTTCCACAAGCAACACAGCTACAGGAAACCAAACATTAATTCACAATATCACACTGCTAAGCTAAGCGACCCAATAGGTTTTGTTCACTTGACCTTAAGCAATGTTAAAGCTGACGCTGCAAATCCCAAACACACTCAACAAACTTACTTAGGAGTAAGCCCTTCTGAAATTAAGGCATACAATTGCTCTGGAATTTGCTAAAAGTAGAAGAGTTCCCTTTTTGGATGGTAATCAAAAAGCACCAAAGTTGCTTTAGATGTTTAATAAGAGATACATAATCCGCTATCCCCAAAACTTAACTGTGAGCTCCACATGTTGTCACTGAACTGAATTATAATATGACAGAAAGGGAAAACTATGGCAAGTAATCAGTGGTGGGAGTCAAAACTTTTTAATACCAGTTTGGTGGGCGTGGCAGGGGAAGGAGACTGTAAAATCTCCATTCCCACCCCACTCCAAGGGAAGTTTACTGCAAAATCCCCATTTCCTCCTGATCAGCTGGGACTCGGGAGACAGAGAATAGATGGGGGCGGGGCTAGTCAGAGGTGGTATTTACCAGTTCTCTGAACTACTCAAAATTTCTGCTACCGATTCTCCAGAACTGGTCAGAACCTGCTGAATACCACCTCTGCAAGTAATAATATTCCTTGTGTTCAAATATATACAGTATATTAAAGCACATATAAATTTTTGCCTAGCCCTGGATAGCTCTTTGTCCTGGCCCCACCCAATTGTTCAAGATGCAAGCCCAGGCACATCTCTCAAACGCCATTGGCTTTCAAAGTTGCGCATCGCTGCATTTCATGCTTATTAAGAGCCGTAGTGATGCAGTGGTTAGAATGCAGTATTGCAGGCTAATTCTAGTGATGCCAAGAATTTGATCCTGAGTGGCTCTAGATTGACTCATGCTTCTATCCTTCAAAGATCAGTAAAATGAAGACCCAGATTATTGGGGGCAATATATTGACCCTGTAAACCGCTTAGAGTGGGCTGTACAGCACTGTGAAGCGGTATATAAGTCTAAGTGCTATTGCTATTAAACCTGAATCGGAGGATCTGGCTTAGATGCAGGGCATAAAGCATTTCCACCATGCAAGTTGATACTTAATAACAGGGCAGTACACAACCGTTGTGCGCTTTGTTTTATTATTTTGAAAGTTACATATAAAAGATCGGGCATACAGTATACAGCACATTCATTAGTCAGTTCACTTTTATTCCTTATCTGTGAGCAGAGTGAAACATTTGACAAACACAAGGCATGAAAGAGAAGGGCCAAAATAGAAACATTCTACTGAAGGACAGAAGTACTATTATATCAGGTGTACAATCAGGGTAAATTGATGGACCAGACTAGAGGATGAACTCACATATTATATGCACCTTTCCCAAATCTCCAGATGACTGGGACAATAATAAATTCCATTTTTTTCTGCAAATTATTCATTCCTATTGGTGCCCCTAGGACTTGGTACTACCATCCAACTATGCTAAAAAGCCACTATTACAGTGTCCTGCTAATTATACTTTGTGTACAGGTTGCTTCCTTTGAACCTGCCTTCAAGTTACTCTATTGGTTTCATAATCATCTCTGGGTTCAGGTGAAACCTTTTTTTTTTTTTTGCGCAACTTTATTAAATGTTAAAAACAGAATGAGAAAAACTAATATAAACTAATATTTAAGAAAAAGAAGAGGAAAAAAAAGAGTAAAGAGAGGCCAGAAGTGCTACATATTCTTAATAACTTTCAGCATCTCTTGTGTTTTCCCCCTAAACACTCGTCTCCTGCTGCAAAAGGCCTGCTTCTCCTGAGAGCAGAGTTTCTCAACCTCAGCAACTTGAAGATGTGTGGACTTCAACTCCCAGAATTTCCCAGCCCCGTGCTGGTTAGGGAATTCTGGGAGTTGAAGTCCATCCATCTTCAGGCTGCCCGAGGTTTAGAAGCACTGCTCTAGGGGAACAAATACTATTAGCCGCTCATTAACCCATAAGCAGGCATTCAAAGCTTCCTATATCACACAGAAATTAAGTTCAGATTTCATCACCCAAAATCTTTGCTTAGGTGTTGCTCCTTAATTTCTTTGTTTCAAATCATAAGGGCTTCTTGGGAAGGAAAAAAAAAGATCTACATCAGATTGCACTTGGAAATAGGCACTGGTTACTGAAAACCAACCTGATTTCTTTGCACTGTCACTTAAAAAGGCAAGGACGTATTCACTGGAATGCTAATGACCAGGCCAAGCTTTAATGCTTCTGCAATCAGTGCTTAGATAGGAAAGAAAGAAATGAGGAAAGAAGCTTTGACCTGGGAATTTTTTTAAAAAAAAATCTCTCAGACCAAGAAAGAAAAGCAGATGCTGTCTGCTATTATATGAAAACCTAAAGGAAAAAGTCAAATTCCAAATAGCACCTAAATTGATGTAATTAAAAATCTACGTGAACAATTATTTTTGGATATTAGTGAAAATGTGGACTCCACACATTAGATGTATGACTATGTGCATCTGAATAAATAAGGTTAGTAAGACTAAGAAAGTTATTGTAACAGCATCACGACAAAGTTCCATTGCAATAAAGCTTCTGGTATGTGCAATTCATTGTACATTTTTTAATACAATTCAGGGCCGTACATATTTGGCAGTTAAATAAACAATTTTTTGTGCCAAACCAATCCAAAGGGACTGGTAGATATTGCAGCCACTATTATTTCTGCAAATTAAGCAATTTTCTCCCCAATTTATCTTGCACATTTTATCCTGCCAGACATTTAATTTCTAATGCATATGTTCATGCTTTCAGCAAGTAAGTGCTACCGGATAACCCATCAGAAAGTGCTTATATGTTACACAGAACAGAATTCATATATTACTGCAAATCTTGGAAACAGGATTTCTAGACTTTTGGGGTTCTGAGATTTCAACAAGCAAATATATGCTCCAGTCATCTAAATTCATATTTGTATTTCACAGGATGAGTAGCTGGAAGGTTTAAAAATGCTTACTTTATCAGAAAATATAAAGAGCCCTTATGTAGTCTTTTAGCAATGCAACCCTGAAAATATGTCTAAATGTCCAAAGTTCTGGTGATTCATAAATTTTAGGTAAACAATATGTGCCTGTTTGTGTTCAGATCTATGTTCGTGTCTGTGTAGTAGTGATAGTAGTAACTAGTGTATAGGCATTCCCAAATAGCTTTTCTGCATGTAAAAGTAACTTTAGCATAAAAGGAGTCATATATGGTCCTGGACACATTCAGAGGCACTGAAAATGGCTGGATTATTCTGAAGTTGGTAATTATAACCTACCTAACTGCAGTTTTATCTGTCTGGAAAAATTTGTGCATATTTCAGCTTAAGAAGACAAGAGATGATCATTCTTAACTGAGTCATTTCCTCTACTACTGTTTAATAACAGTCAAACTTGTAATACTATAATTAAAAATATCTAAGTACCAAATGAAAACTTCAATTTGGAAACTGTACTGTACTGTTGCATACAAGTAAATGTTTACAAGTCAGCTTGATGCTAACTACTTAAATAAAAACTGCTTTACAAAGACCTCTGAATAATGCATAAATGCAAAAAGAAGACATTTGATTCCCCTTCCCTGGAAGTATGGAAGAAAGGACCCCTCTACGTTTCAGGTTCAAATCTGTTTCATTGGCATGAGGTTTGGCGAAACCTGTTAAGAAAGAAGAAGAAAAAGAATTGACACTTAATTACCAGCATTGCTGCAGCCCTCTGAAGTAGCTACTGATTACAGCCAGTGACTATCAGTCTTCAGTGCTTATAGTAGTGATAAAATGACAAAGAAAACACAATGTTTTTGCCTCCAATAAAAACTTGAGTCTCAACTTCAATTTTCCAGAAAAGAGGAGGAGAGAAGAAACAGGAATAGATTATGGTATCATGAACCAGGAAGCCCTGAACTCTGTTTTTGGAGATTAAGGAAGACACTTTTGAACAAAGCCTTGTGCTGCAGTCACTTGCTTTGTTATTATCTAAGTATATCGATGGGTCCAAAACATCTTGGAAATATTATGCTGGATTGGAGTATTAAAAATAATTTAGGACCCTCATACAAATAGGAAAAAAAATCTTGCTCTTTCAGGTATATGAAGCACTGGCAGAACAAACACATGTTATGGGAGACAATGAGCGTATTGAGAATGCTTAGGTATAATTCTACCTTCTAAATCTATGGGTCCGGAATTTGGTCCTTCTAAACTAAACCCTTATGTCAGGGATGTCCAAACTTGGCAACTTTAATACTTGTGGACTTCAACTCCCAGAATTCCTCAGCCAGCAAAGCTTTTCTGGCTAAGGAATTCTGGGAGTTGAAGTCCACAAGTCTTAAAGTTGCCAAGTTTGGACACCTCTGCCTTATGTGGATTTTAACTTCCTGAATTCCCCAGGCAAAAAAGGCACTGCAGAGTTGAAATGCCTTTAACCTGGAGGACGCTCAAGTTGGGATGTGTGTGCTAACAAATACTTTTTGCATTGCCCAGCTCCATTTTTCCAATACCCCGTTGTATCATAAGAGACTATAATTCGATATCAGCTACTACAAATTGATGATGGAGCATGTTTTAGGTAAGCTGCCAGTATCCAGAAACCATCTGTCATAATAACAATTAACAGTTTTATTGGAATGTTTTGAACGCTCAAGATGCACTGTGCAAATTCTATTTTTCCTGAGAAAAGGGATTCAAGAATGAAGATAAAAGCAATTACCAGAAATAACGATGTTGAATGAAATAATTAAAAATAAAGACTTTGCTTGCTTCTCGAATGATGGGTCAGTGCCTGTGTTTTGGCAGCAAGGGAGGGGAGAAAGAGCCCCATATCTCCCATATGCTCATTTAGAGAGCCCCATAGATTCTTGAGTGCTATCTGATTTCAACCAGGTCTGGATTAGAAAGCACAGCATCCCATGCCTAGTGTGAGTACTGTCTCACACTAAATTTTCATTCTACTACTACTGATTTGGATGAGCAATGCAATTCCCAAAGGTAAAACAGACCCAGCAAGATTTTATGTTTTCTCCTTCTATTCCTGGTTTGCCCTAACACCAAAGCTGTCCTGTCACAAATTGCTTTCAACTCTTAAAAAAATATGTCTTTAATCAAATATGATTGCTGCCTGCACAACAATGCAATCATGACATAAGAAATGTTAAGTGCTGGAGGCAATAAAAATTCTAGCGCGTACTGATGTCCCTTCATGTATTTCAGCAGAACGGAATAGAAATAAATGTATACATGGATTAACTCAGTTATGTACAACTGTCTCCGTGCACTGAAGCAAACCAAAAGCTTCCAACATCTTTCCTCAACTTCATGCCCTCCAAATATTTAGCACGAAAGTTCTGGGAGTTGATCCAACACATCTGGAGGATACTAGATTGAGGAAGTTAATCCATGTATAGATTGGTTTCTGTTCTCTTCCATTAAAATCCCACTGAGTTCACTGGGACTTAAAATACATAAGCTTGAATAGCAAGTGTGTGGGCAAACTTCTCTTGTCTTCTCTCAGCAGTAATCTGGCAAAGACCACATGTTCTGAAACAAGCAGTCAACAGGGCTTCAGCCAACACTGGTGTCATTATTTGTCACACCCTTTTTTTTCTCTTTCTGACATTTTGTCTCTCCACTCCTACCCATAAACAGTAGGCATCAGGTTGAAACAAAGAGCTTTTAATGGAGAGGTTTGATTGATCTCTTCCAATGGATGAGTAGGCAGAAAGACTGAAATTAGGCCAAAGTCACAGACAGCATTATCTACTCTTTCCAGATCTTTCTAGCTGTGATGGAATGTGCACCTGTAGAAGTGAGGGAGAGTTTTGATCCTGTGTTTTCTTCCTACAAGTCATTTCCTTTAAAAACTGATGCTATCCAAGGCTACCCAAGGCTGTAAGCAGGGGTGAAATTTAAATTTTTTTGCTACCGGTTCTGTGGGCATGGCTTGGGGGGGGTGTCATGTGACTGGGTGAGCGTGGCTATGTAACCATGTGACTGGGGGATCAAAAGACAGAAAACCACTAACAATGTCCTGCTGGAGCTGGGTTGGACTAGATGACCTCTAGGTCCCTTCTAGCCCTGGATTATCCTCTGAAGCTGCATCTAGTGCCAGGTTTGTACTTCTTCCTTCCTTCCCTGGCTCCCTCCCTCCCTCCTTTCTTTCTTTTTTTTTCACTCTCTTTCTCAAAAATGAAGTCCCCCACACCCCATTTTTCCTCCCAGCCTACCTGAAGCCTGCTAGCCTAACCAAAGAAGGAGGGGGGACTCCTGCTAGCCAAATCAAAAAATGGGGGGGGAGTCCATTTTTCCTCCCAGCAGACTTCCCTGAAGCCTGCTGGGAGGAAAAACGGACTCCCCCCCCTTGTTTTTTGACTAGCACCCAGCTGAGCCGCGCGATCATCAGAAGTTTTTTTTTACTTTTTAAAAGCATTTTTTCAGCCGAAGAAAAAATGTTTTTTAAAAGTAAAAAAAACAAAAAACCTCTGATGATTGCTTAGCTCAGCTGGGCATTGGGTGGGGGAGGGATTTTTGCTACTGGTTATCCGAACCACCTGCCACCATCGCTACCGGATCAGACAATCCAGTCCGAATCGGGAGCATTTCACCCCTGGCTGTAAGCCTTTAAATGTCAATAATGTGTTCTATCAAGCCAGAGGTGGGCTGCTTCAGGTTTGGACCGGTTTGGGCGAACCAGTGGTTGTGACCCGCGCTATCTTGTGACCTGGTTCAGATTTCACCACTGCCACACTATCAAGCCATCAGTTTTTTCCAGAGATTCAAAGTAACCATCCTAGAAACTCAAGATACTGTATATTTAATAGGTTAGAAAGTTATGGCTTTAGTTTGGCAAGATTCTGCCCATTAGGTGTAAGCAAATAAAGGATTGAATTCGACTGGATTTATGGGTTTGGGTATGTTTAAACTAATCCAGTTAAAGACCACTGATTCCATTGTTTCCACATTTAATTTTCTGGAGCATAATTGTATGTTTTTACCATGCTCTGCCTTTTGCTGCATAATTTAATTTGGAGATTTCAGCATATTAGTGCAATGTAGAAAACAATGATTCCTTTTTGTTTGTAAGAATGCAAGGCAAGATCTCAAGGCTACCACTAAGATATTGATCTCCACAAAAGCATACAACTAATACATTGCTACATAAAATCTTAAAAATAGTTCTAAAACTATGTTTTTTTAATTGATGGCTTGATGAAACATATTATTGATATTTAAAGGCTTGCAGCCTTGGGTAGCATCAATTATTAAAGGAATATGACTTGTAGGTAGAAAACACAAGATCAAAACTGGTAAACTTTCAGGAAGACATTAAGGCCAAGACCTCTCCTATTTTTGTACAGTATATTTTATTTGCCTGTAAGTTTGTACGTGCAGGCCAAGAAGCTTTTGTGTCCTGGTGGGCCAGATCTAAGGCTTGGAACCTTAGTTGCTGAACCCTCAGTTTATAAAATAGTGCCAGAAAGTGGGAATGTTGATCCATGTTGCTATCCAGATCAATCTGCTACTTTTATGTATTTTAAATATGTTTATATTCCTATAATGGTCAGTTACTCCAATCTTCTTTCACAGTATCTTATGAATGTAATCAAAAACATGCAAGCATAAGACAACATTGTACAGAAGCATTATAATAGTCCCAGAAGATGGGCTCATTCTAAGTCAAGCCAATGAACCATTTTTTCTAAGAAACTGAAACAGTCAAATTACTTTCCTCCCCTTAGTCTAGACAAGTTATACCACCACAAAACAACAACCT
Organism: Ahaetulla prasina; assembly: GCF_028640845.1. Taxonomy (NCBI): domain Eukaryota; kingdom Metazoa; phylum Chordata; class Lepidosauria; order Squamata; family Colubridae; genus Ahaetulla; species Ahaetulla prasina. The sequence continues at coordinate 276,790,211 of NC_080540.1, read as the reverse complement.
TGTACTATTATCAACTGTTAACCTTTGTCATTCATGTTTGAAAGCCACAGCCTGAATTGCACTAGGCCAGGGATGTCAAACTCAAGGTCAGGGTGCTTAGATCTGGCCTGCGGGGCCGACCTGGAAACAATGAAGGACCAGTCCATGGTGCCTCTGCCAGTGAAAACAGAGCTCCATTTTTGCCGGCAGAGGGTTGCAGGAGGCTGTTGCAGCCGAAAACAGAGGTCGAGAGTCCGTTTCACTGGCAGAGCGCTCGGGCCTCCACAGGTGCCCCCGACACGAGTGATGTTGAGCTGGCCATTCCCACCCCCAACTCCCCTGAGGTCAAACACAACCCTGATGCCCTCAATGAAATCGAGTTTGACACCCCTGCACTAGGGCAAGAGTAAGGGACTAAGAGAATCCTGTCTTCTTTAGCAATTTATTTCTATATTTAACTAGTTAGAGACTTACAGTAAAGTCAGCACCAGTGCATTTTTTAATCTCATCTACAGACTCGCCTTCCCAGATTTCGATCAGCGTCAGTCCTTTTTTCTTATCGACATTAAAAACAGCCTAAAGGATTGAAATAAGTTATAAAGAGGTTTAGTTAGAATGCTGACCTAGAAGGCTGATTCAAACTCTGAAAACCAATCTCTGCTCTTGAGTCCTGATGTATGGTGCCTGTTCCTCTGTTTTCCGACACTTATACTTCTTCCCTTCCACCTACTTTAAAAGCAGCATGAACAATTCACTCACTCAAGAAACTGGGCGTTGATGCTACAATTCCCAAACCAGAGTTAAGTATCAGCAAGTAATTACATTATGTTTAAGCTCATTGTATGTAAAAACCAGAAGAATGGAAGGAAGCGCTGAACCCAGTTATTTCCTTGACAGGCTGATTTTTAATCTGTCAAGAGCTTTTTTGCACAACTATCAAGATATCCTGCCCCACCAACGATTTATAGATGGTATAGCCTGGCAACAGCGAGATAACAGATTGGTATCATACGGTATGAGAAAAGAGTATTATAGTCCCTTCCTTGAAACCTGTTGATAAACACTACAAAGCATTAATGAAAGGTTTGCTTCAGGAGAACAGTCTAATATTTCCCCAGAACACTGGAGCTAGGTAGGGAAAAGAAGCTCTTTAGGAAAATGGAAGATCACACAAAAATAAATAGATCTAAAAATCCTTTCGCTGTCCCACCATTGAAACAGTCAGGAATCCGTATTCTCTAGCCAAGAGGCCACAGATGGTCTGGGATTAAATTTCTGAGCCAGCAGAGCCAAAATCTGTCAGGTTGGGGAATCAAACCATAAATAATTAGGCACCCTGGAGCAACAGCCTACTAGCCTGAATGACAGCTCCAGTTGAAAAGACTTTAATTCTCTTTCTCGGTAAGCTTACACGGTGGAGGCAGACATGAGTTGGAAAGAAAAAAAAATGAAGAGACTATTATTTTAAATATACATTTCTATATATTAATTTTAATCTTCAGGCTTTTTCCCTTTATTAATTGAACTGAAAATAACACAGAGCATAAATGCAGGCACTGGGCCTTGTTTTCTGAGACCAAGATAAAAATGGTCATTTGAACAAAACAATATCTGAATATTATTATTCAAAGGCTTACCTTAGGCAATTTATGTTCTGCTCTGTCTTGCAGGTTTGTTATGAAGATAACAAGGTTCCCCCCTCCCAAGTTCTTCAGTTTATGTGAGAAAGGAAATAAGCTAAAAGTAACCAAACCAAGTACTTTACCTTTTCTGTTATGATGCGATCCACACACTGTTTCCCGGTAATTGGCAAAGTGCACTTTTCCAGTATTTTGTGGGCATTGCCCTGCAACAGAACACAGATTTCACTCTAATAAATCTTCACTGTTCAAGAGTCCTACTTGCTTCAAAATCAGAAGCATAATACTTTTCAAATGCTACAAATACAGTACAATTGAAGTTTTCATGGAGGATTTGGGAATCGGTATAGACTAGGCCAGGGGTCCCCAACCTTTCGGACCTCAGGGATCACTAAATTCATAATTTTAAATCCCATGGACCAGTAATATGATCTGCTTAATGACCAGCTGGGTGGGTGTGGCTAGTGGTCATGTGACTGGGTGGGCATGGCCAACTTGATGCCACTCACGTCAAGGGTGCCTCCGCCTCTACTCGCCCCTCCCTCCTACCCCTGTCTGCCCGGGCTCCTTAGGGCCCCAACAAGAAGCAGTTGTTGGAGCTAAGCAGTCACCATGAGAAAAGAGTATTATAGTCCCTTCCTTGAAACCTGTTGATAAACACTACAAAGCATTAATGAAAGGTTTGCTTCAGGAGAACAGTCTAATATTTTCCCAGAAAACTGGAGCCAGGTAGGGAAAAGAAGCTCTTTAGGAAAATGGAAGATCACACAAAAATAAATAGATCTCAAAATCCTTTCGCTGTCCCACCATTGAAACAGTCAGGAATCCGTATTCTCTAGCCAAGAGGCCACAGATGGTCTGGGATTAAATTTCTGAGCCAGCAGAGCCAAAATCTGTCAGGTTGGGGAATCAAACCATAAATAATTAGGCACCCTGGAGCAACAGCCTACTAGCCTGAATGACAGCTCCAGTTGAAAAGACTTTAATTCTCTTTCTCGGTAAGCTTACACGGTGGAGGCAGACATGAGTTGGAAAGAAAAATAATGAAGAGACTATTATTTTAAATATACATTTCTATATATTAATTTTAATCTTCAGGCTTTTTCCCTTTATTAATTGAACTGAAAATAACACAGAGCATAAATGCAGGCACTGGGCCTTGTTTTCTGAGACCAAGATAAAAATGGTCATTTGAACAAAACAATATCTGAATATTATTATTCAAAGGCTTACCTTAGGCAATTTATGTTCTGCTCTCTTGCAGGTTTGCTATGAAGATAACAAGGTTCCCCCCTCCCAAGTTCTTCAGTTTATGTGAGAAAGGAAATAAGCTAAAAGTAACCAAACCAAGTACTTTACCTTTTCTGTTATGATGCGATCCACACACTGTTTCCCGGTAATTGGCAAAGTGCACTTTTCCAGTATTTTGTGGGCATTGCCCTGCAACAGAACACAGATTTCACTCTAATAAATCTTCACTGTTCAAGAGTCCTACTTGCTTCAAAATCAGAAGCATAATACTTTTCAAATGCTACAAATACAGTACAATTGAAGTTTTCATGGAGGATTTGGGAATCGGTATAGACTAGGCCAGGGGTCCCCAACCTTTCGGACCTCAGGGATCACTAAATTCATAATTTTAAATCCCATGGACCAGTAATATGATCTGCTTAATGACCAGCTGGGTGGGTGTGGCTAGTGGTCATGTGACTGGGTGGGCATGGCCAACTTGATGCCACTCACGTCAAGGGGTGCCTCGCCGGCCTCTACTCGCCCCTCCCCTCCTACCCCCTGTCTGCCCGAGCTCCTTAGGGCCCCAACAAGAAGCAGTTGTTGGAGCTAAGCAGTCACCATGAGAAAGAGTTGGCAAAACATCTGGCTCAGTTCAAATTGGATCTGACCAAGAAGGAGGCTCAGCAGAAGCACCTCACAGAGGACTAGGAGCATAGGCTTTTCAAGCAGACGGAAGACCTGCAGGAGTGCAAGGCCAAGTACCGGCGCTTGGAGGCTCAGCGGGCTGAGATGGTCAGCCAGTTCCAGCCCATGATGCAGTCCCACTGGAATAAGGTCCTCTGGCTCTTCGCCACCAGCAGCACTTCCCCCCAGCCTCAGCCCAAAGCCCCACACCAGGAGGCTGAAGCAGACCCTAACCCACACAAAAAGACCCTGAAGGGGGAGACTCTCTGCAGCAACACAAGCGTTCATTGCATGTATCCGGTACAGGAGCCATAGTTTGAGGACCCCTGATTTAGTGCAATATAAAAAATGCAAATAATTTTTCTGGGGACCACCAAAATTTTCTCGTGGACCACCAGTGGTCCACGGACCACCAGTTGGTGACCGCTGGTCTAGGCCCATGATGGTGAACCTATGGCACATGTGCTCAGCTCCACCGCATGTGCGCGCCTCCTTCTGGCCAGTTGATTTTTGGGATGAGAGCCAGGGTGCATATGGGAGACATGCACGCAAGCGCAGGGGAGTGTGTGCATGCACAGGGGCAGGGGAATGGGGGGGGGGGGCAGGGGAATGAGGGGGGGCAGTACCCCTCCATGGCCCATTTTTGGTCCTGGGAGGCTGCTAGTGTTTCAAGTAGTTTTAATCAAAATGCAGTTAAAACGCTATACAAGCCATCAAGAAGATGAATGCTAAAGAGGAATAAATCTGCATACAAGGCTGGCATAACACCTGTAACAGCAGGGAGGCCTACTAGGCTTATAATGGGACAGGGGGATTCACACATGCAGGCACAGGGGAAGCGGAGGGGGGGGTCATGTGCCCATGCTTAGGGGGGATGCATTGCATTATGGGTGACAGCATGCATGCTGTCACACACGCTTTCAGCACAATAACAACAAAAAGGTTAGCCATCACTGGTCTAGGCTCATTTTTGGCGTAAATTGGGGCTTGCTCACAGAATGTTTTGTAAAATCTGAGTACTTTAATCTGTGCATTTCCTGTCCTCGATCCTGCTAATTTCCATTGTGTCATTAATAAGTTTTAACAAATTAAATTCAGTTTTCTGTAGCCTGGCCTTTTCCAACTATACTAGGGTGCACATTCAACACATCAGAACCATACTTATGATAGAAAAGGCCAACCTTCTTCCTTCTATGCTATCATGTCCATACATTCAGGAGCTTATCAAGGTTATCTTGAGAATATGGAGTAGAATGAACTCTAGATCAGGCCAACTAAGGGGAGCCTTTCCTTTATGTCATCCCATTTGAGAATGCAACTTCCCAGTGATTGAACATTGGGCTCACAAGATAACTCTTCCGTAACAACTGCAATTTCAGGCATCAAAAACTCTGAGGCCTTGGAAAATACAAACAGTGTTCTAAAGTTAGCAACTTTGCCCCTCTTCTTAAGTCTTTAGTTGGCCATTAACAGATGATAGATCAACAGACTTTTTTTTCTTTCAAACTAATCTGTAATTATGGCAGCACACCTTTCCAGGGTCCTGATATACTTCTCTTTCATAGCCCAGACCTTGGTTCTGACTCTTTTACTGAATGCCCAAATTTAGCAGGTACCTCATTGTCTTAAAGCGTGTCAGCAATATTTCTCTTTGGAGAATCATCAAAACATGCATCATACGCATCATGTTAATTATCTGGCCTATGTTATGTTGTGCCCATTGATGTTACTGACACATTCTGAGGCTTGAAAAAATCACATAACCATAGCTCCAGTTTATAACAAGACCACTGAATATTTTTCTTTTCTAGTATTAGTTTACTACTTAGATAAGTAAGCTATATTTCGTACGTTTTGTCATATGAAATACATAAGGTTTCTGTTCGATACAATGATGTGATTACATTATATTCCTCTACCAAGGGACAAGCAACACATCAAGGTGTAAAATAGATTCTTGGGTACTATTTTTCACTTCATTCAAATAATATAAACAGATCTGCAAAGTTCCATGAAAGTGTTGGTACTATAAAAAAGTAGATTTACCGTATTTTTCGGAGTATAAGATGCACCTTAATTTTTGGGGAGGAAAATACGAAAAAAGCCGATTGGCAGTTGGATTGGCCTCCCGGAATACCCCCAATCAGCTGTTCCCAGAGGTGAATTTTAGCAACAGGTTCCTTGGTTGTGAGCTCTGTGACTTGCTTTTTTTTTTTTTGCTGTTTTTCTGCCTCTGAAACTTCTGAAATTCCATTTCAGAAAAAACTTTATTTTCTGCCTCTGAAAGCCTCTGAAACAGCTTCAGAAAAAAAGCCTCTGAAGCTGTTTGGGGGCTTCTTTTCTGAAGCTTCGTTTCTGATCCTTTTTTCAGCCTCTGAAACCTCCGTTTGAGAAGCTGAGCGGGGCTACATTCAGAGTATAAGACGCATCCAGATTTTCACCCTCTTTTTTTGGGGGGGGGGAAGGTGCGTCTTATATTCTGAAAAATACGGTACACTACCAGTACATAAACAACAACTTCCAGATTTAACTTCATCTTCCACCATGAAATTCTGAATGACAAATCTATCTAGAAGTACTTCAAAGCTGGAATTTTTTTTCATACCGCAGACCAAAATAGTTATTACATTACATATGACTGCATTAATAGATGGAAGATTCTCAAGTATTATATGTATTTATATACAGTATTTATATTATGTACTCACAGTATACTTATATGTATCTATAAATAGTATTTATATTATGCTATCATTACAGAACCAACTTTATCTTACACCATATTGTAACATCTCTGCCTACAAAAGGGTAGCCAGTAGTCCAAGGATCAAATGTTTCCCTGTAACTTCTTCCAGCTTGAATAGTTTGTTGCCTTTTCGGCATGTTTCTTTCCCTCATTTCTGCTTCTCAACTGGTATTATTATTCAACTTTATTTAAACTGTTCCCAACAAGCATGTAGTTTATACATGGGTCTCCAACCCTGGCAACTTTAAGACTTGCTGGCTGAGGAATTCTGGGAGTTGAAGTCCACAAGTCTTAAAGTTGCCAAGGTTGGAGAGCCATGGTTTATACCATGAATGTGATGTGATTATATTATGTAAATAGTTAGATGTTAATAGTGATTGGTATCATATTAAATTTAAAATGAAGGAAAAAAATGATGTCTTCTAATTGTGAACACTTTAATCTGTTTGCTGGTTGCCGGAAAAAGTTTCATACTTTTACTAGTAACTGCTCAGCTGTAGGGGAGCTAAGTTAATAGTTCTCCACTTCTGCTTTCCAATCTAATTGCTCATTTGGATTAAGTATTCTAAGAAGCAACTTGAAAGTACTTTGCAAGCTGTAATCAGTGATCATTATGTAGAATTTTGCAGTAATGCTTACTCTTCTTTGTAGCTGTGTATATCAGCTCTTTTTTAATTTAAACACTTTGAAACATTCTTTGTTATATCCTTTTCTTTTCTTTTTATTACAGAAAACAATTACTACATTCTAATTCATTCTAATGTATAAAGGGATGTCCACAGATTGTAGTTAAAAAGTCAAGAAGATATCCACCATAGTATAACCAAAACTCTACCCCGTTTTTTTTTAATATGAAAAGGTACCCAGAGTTGCCTTGAACCTCAAGATGAATGGCATATACTGTTACATACATACATACATACATGCAAAGGTCACATTAAAGATGATGGTCATGCAACCATAGTCCTTGTACATACATTGACACGAGATGAAGTTTCCTCTCCATGATTGCAAACAGAATTTTGATGACACACAATTTTACTCAAAATAAATAAATAAATATATATATATATATATATACACACACACACACAGTTTTTACCTTTGCTGAGTGTTCCATAGTCACTACTACTTTAGTTCTTGAGCTGGACACCAAATCCATGGCACCACCCATTCCTTTCACCATCTTTCCCTAGAGGAAGGAAGGAAGGAAGGAATGAAGGAAGGGAAGGAGGGAGGGAGGGAGGGAGGGAGGGAGAAATTAAAATACAAATATCTCAAAAGTTTTTGCTTTTTAAGGTTAATTCCTGTAAATATTAAGAGCTCTCTGTCTCAATCCATCCTCCATTACCAAGGGAAATGGATCACTAATAAGACACATTTCAACATGAGAAAGTAAGGTCAATACACAAATGACAAACTTTCTATTATCTTAAAGCAGATAAAATTTCACATTTGAGATGCATAATCCAAGATTTGCTTGTTTGCTTGAAGGCTCAGTGAATCTGCCAATTTATAGCAGCAGTACGGCTCAGAAATGCCATTGATTTTAAATAAAAAGAGACAAGTTCATATTAATCCTGTTTGATTTTATTCTATTGCTTTTTTGTTATGCTTACATTTTATTGATGGATTCCAGGTTTTCATATTACTATGATGTTAGTATCATCCTAACATATTCTACGTATAATCAATTTTCTCCTTTATTCCTGAGTTCCATCCTGTGGATGCTTAAAATTAATTCTGGGTGTTCAAATGTAAGGGGCAGAAAGGGGAATGCGGCAGGAGGGGGGGATTTGCTGATTAAAAGAGAGAGGAAGAATGAAAGAACACTTTTCAGTGTGTACCAGTACTCAAAAGGTGTTAAGCGAGATTTATTTATATTTGCCTTCCCAGGAAGTAAATCAAAATAACTGTATAAAAAAAAAATGCCTTGGCAATATGTTATTTTTGCAAGCCTAGAAACCATTAATCAAACACTAGCCCTCTTCTAAGGAGGCTGAAAGCAAGTATGTTCCAAACAGAAAATTCTCTGTAAAATTTGAAGAATGTCAATAACCAATCGGCAAATTCTGTAGCTTGAGCTAGAAAAGGAATTGGAAATGGCAACTTCGTTAACGTTAGGGTTCTTTCAAAGCATTACAAAGTCGAATACCGAGAGATTAGAATAATCTTTGAGGGTGGCTTTAAAAAGCAAACAGATCAAAAGGTTCAAAACCATGTAAGGCAAGGATGATAATAAAGTTTTTTGCCAAGGAAAAGCAGTTCTCAAAAGCAAGTATTTCATAACAGTCATTTTCTGAACCAGAAGAGCAAATAAAAATAAGAAGTGACATTTCCATATATTCACACATTCTCTAAAGAATGTTTGCCACATTTATTATTTTGGATTCACTCACTAATAGCCTCAGAGTATCTGTCATTGGTTTGGTAATTTACTTACGCTGCTGCACTATATCATCATCATCACTCTTTCTGTTATTAATATTGATAAGTCTATCATAGGAAGATGTCATCTATCACTTTGTCTCTCTTCCACCTCTAAATATTTTGCTTTAAACGTAGGATGTTTAATAGCTTGGGCTAGTCTAACATTTCCAAAGGTAACCCCAGGAAGCTAGGGGAATATTTATTTTTTATTTTATTTATTTTATTTTTATTTTATTTGCATTTATATCCCGCCCTTCTCCGAAGAGAGGTGCAACCTCACCAATTTGCTTTCTAGTAAATTAGGGATTTACCAGATAAATTAGGGATTTACCAGAAACTGTAACGGTGTAAAGTGCCATGTAATGGGGTGAGCTCCCGTTACTTGTCCCAGCTTTTGCCAACCTAGCAGTTTTGAAAGCACGTAAAAAATGCAAATAGAAAAAATAGGGACCACCTTTGGTGGGAAGGTAACAGCGTTCTGTGCGCCTTTGGCGTTGAGTCATGCCGGCCACATGACCACGGAGACGTCTTCGGACAGCGCTGGCTCTTCGGCTTTGAAACGGAGATGAGCAGAGTTGGGAATGACTAGCACGTATGTGTGAGGGGAACCTTTACCTTTACCTAAATCAGGGATGTTTATTGGAGATATTACTCCAGCAGCCATCTTGGAAGTTCATAGCATGAACTCAAAATTCTGAATCTGTCCAACGACTCCAAACTTTTCGTTAGATGAACTGGACTTCAGTACAATAGACCCCTTTCTATTAGTCAATTATCATACTATAGATAGTCCTCAGCTTGTCACTTGTTCTGTGTGGAGATGGGCATTTTTCCCCCCAAAGCCCATATGGCCCCTTCTCTGCTGGTTTTCAGAAGAACCACAAAGACGTAACTTTCCCAGAAGGCCTAGAGCAGAATGATCTGGAATCCTGCTCAGTGACTGTTTTTATGGTATTGTTGATGTCTGCTGCTTTATACATCTTTAACTTGTATATATGCTGCCTATAGCTTATTAGCCAGTGATCAAGGTGGTTAATAATTTTATTAAATGAACAAACTACTAGAGAAAGAGCTGAGAATAACAACAGGTACCAGAAAAAGACAACTGCAGTAGCTACATGAAGCCTACAAAAGCAACATGCATTCCAGATGTAATAATTTCCAGGATTGGATTGATTCCTAGAATCAGCAAGGCTAGTCTTAGAATATGATATAAACAGCTCCTAGTCAAATAAATCACCTAAAAAGAAATCAGTGCACCTGAATGGGCAAAGTCTAATTATCCATGCCCCAAGAAAAAAAATGATTATGTACACTATAAGGCCACCCATCTTAATCAAATAACTCTGGGTGACTAGCAAGAATAAAAACAGAACTACATACCACAAAACTAATTGAAAGAACAATGAGAGACATTAGGCAAAAAAAAAGAAAGAAACTCTTCAACCATTACAAACCAAAAACACACAGCAGAGCCCACACCTCCTTGCCAGGGGTGGGCTTCAAAAATTTTAGCAAGAGGTTCTCTGCCAGGTTGCTGGGTGGGCGTGGCCATGGTGGGCGTTGCCTAGTTGGTCTCCTGCACCACGGCTGAGGGGAAGGGGGGCTTTTTGCCCTCCCCAGGCTCCAGAGGCTTTCCTCGAGCCTACAGGAGGGCAAAAACGGCCACTCCAGGCTCTGGAGGTCTCTGAAGGCCAGAATCAGGCCCATTTCCAGTCTTCCCAAACTTCTGGTAGGCCCATTTTTCGCCCGCCCCAAGCATCCATGCACACCTTACATTTACCTGCATCCAAAACAAGCCGTGTGGGGACTCCTGGGAGGGGAGGGATGGGCAGGGCCACCCAGAGGTGGGATTTGGAATGGGATCTTAACTGCACAGAATCTTAGCAAGAGGTTCTCCCGAACCCCCACGCCTGCTCTTGCCCTTACAATTGAGGGAAGAATCAGGGATTTTAAGGCCTTCAGTGTTGGGATCATCTGAACCTCAGGAGAGAGATCATTCCACAGGGCAGATGCTGTGACAGGAAGGCCTGTCCCCTTGCTCCCAAGAGGTGAGAGCATTTAACAAAAGGGACCTCCCACTTGTTCATCCTGCCCACTCTGATGGTGTGGATGCAAATCACTAGAGAGACTTGATCCCTGTGTGCTGTACAATTCAGCACCTTGAATTGCTCTTAGAACCTTACTAAGAGTGGTGTTACAGAGACATAATGTGGGTGCACCCAAAACTTTCCACACCAACGCATTCTGGAGAGGTTGCAGTTTCCAAATCCTTTTCAAGACAACTCAATGTGGAGGACACTGCAATAGGTTATGGGAAGTGATTAAGTGATTAAGGAGTGACTATGAGCCTCCCAATCCAGGAAAGGGTACATCTGGCTCACAAAATGGATTTGATGCAAAGATCTCCTTGGCCACAGCTGCTACTTGCTTATTGAGCTGTGAATCCTGAGAAGATGCCCAGACCGTGAAACAATTTTGTCTGAGGGAGCTATACCCTATCCAGAAATAATGGAAGTTCTCCAGATCCAGAACCCCTAAAACCCAGTTACCCAGTCCTTTATCCATCAAAGTGATGACAAGCCAAGGGGCCCATGAAAGATGTAACCTGTGGAATATATGAACCTTCCATCTGCAACATCCAGTTTGTGTTTGGCCTTCTTTTCTCCATCCTGCCTACATTTCCTTTCAATTGACTACTCAAATATGTGACTGCGTAAGGAGGATAAATGAGATGGTAAGAAAAAAAATATTTATCATTATTTTGTCTTAACAAGAAGCTTATTCTATACCATCTGCTTCACTTATGCTTCTGGCTTGATTTTACAAGTTTACCTATAAAGATCACATGAAAAGATGGCAAACATAAAGGCACAGGCTCCAATCTTTCTTTAATTCACTTTTAATGTAACATTTAGACTAATATCTTTCAAGCAGATGTTCCCACTAGTAGTTGCAACTCACTTGTGCCTTAAGCATGGTGGGAGACTTCTGTTGAAGGGAAGTAATAAATATTAATAAACCCTAATTACACTATTATGCACATGGAACACAACTGAAAATGAAAAAATATTTTTACAATGCCATCTGACATGCCAATGAAGAAACAAATATCACTGACAAGATCTCTGTATGCAGAGATGGAAGAACTCACATTTATCCAAAATGGAAGAATGGCTGGTTAAATTAATGGTGTTGGCAGAGATGGAGAAATTGACTGCTTTGATTATATGGTATAGGGTTTCCTGTTTGAGCAGAGGATTGGGCTAAAAGACCTCCAAGGTCACTTCCCTCTCTCTTATTCTGTTATTAAAGTTTATTTAGCTTCATTTCTACTTGGAAATCACTCTTGAATTTTTTTTTCTTTGAAACTGTTTGAAACTGAAAGAAATTAAATTTTAACGTTGGTTAAAATTGGCTTGTGGTTATTAAATTTGTTTATGATGATAGAATTACTGTTTGTTATGGTTTATTCTAGTTCAAAAGGTGATTGGTTTTTAGGTATCTTTTTAGGTATTTTATTTTAGGTATTTTATTTTTTAGGTATTTTATCTATACTGAAGAAAGTCAGAAGTTATCTTTTTTTCCATAGTTCTTAGAAACTCTTAGTTTTGTTTAGACATCTGCTTGTTTTTAGATAGGCATGTTTTGTTTAGATAGAGACCATGAACAAGTCTTGATAGAGACCATGAACAAGTCTTGATAGATTTGTTCACTGGGTCCTATCCAACAAAATGAAATTTAAATGACAGAAAAACAAGGTCTTACACTTAGGCAAGAAAAACCAAAAGTACAGGTACATATTAGATGAAACCTGGCTTAATAGTAATAACTGTGAGAGGGATCTTGGAGTCCTGGTGCACATCCATCTAAACAGGAGCCAATTGTGTGCAGCAGCAGCCAAAAAACCTAATACAATATTAGGTTGCATTAACAGAGGAAGACCATACTTAGAATACTACATTGAGTTTTGGTCATCCCAATAGAAAAAAGATGCCGAGATTTTGGAAAGAGTTCAGAGAAGAGCAATAAAGATGATTAGGGCCCCTCGTGGCTCCCATGTGACACCCCTCCTGCGCAGACTGCACTGTCTACCTGTGGCCTTCCGGGTGCGCTTCAAGGTTTTGGTAACTATCTTCAAAGCGCTCCATGGCATAGGGCCGGGTTATTTACGGGACCGCCTGCTGCTACCGAATACCTCTCACCGACCCGTGCGCTCTCACAGAGAGGGACTCCTCAGGGTGCCGTCAGCTAGGCAGTGCTGGCTGGCGACGCCCAGGGGAAGGGCCTTCTCTGTGGGGGCTTCCACCCTCTGGAACGAACTTCCCCCAGGTCTTCGTCAGCTTCCTGACCTCCGAACCTTCCGCCGCGAGCTTAAAACACATCTATTTATCTGCGCAGGACTGGATTAGATTTTAAAATTTAAATGGTTTTAAATGGGTTTTATTATGTATATTGTGATTTTAATAATTCGGCCATTTTTAATAAGTTTTTTAACTGATGTTTTATTTTGTATTTATATGTATATATTTTTATTTTGGCTGTGAACCGCCCTGAGTCCCTAGGGAGATAGGGCGGTATAAAAATTTGAAAAATAAATAAATAAATAAATAAAATAGAAGCTATAACATTTAAAGTACAATTGCAGGAACTGGGTATACATAGTCTAGTGAGAAGAAGAACCAGGGTGACATGATAGTAGTCTTCCAATATTTGAAGGGCAGCCACAAGGAAGAGGGGCCAACTTATTCACCAAAGCACCTGAATGTAAGGCAAGACAAGAAGCAATGAATGGAAACTAATTAAGGAGAGAAGCAACCTAGAACTAAGGAGAAAATTCCTAACAGTGAGAACAATCAACCAGTGGAACAAATTGCCTTTGGAAGTTGGGATGCCCCATCAGTGGAGGCTTTTAAGAAGAGACTGGGCAGCCATTTGTCAGAAATAGTACAGATCTCCTGTGTTAGCAGTGGGTTGGACTAGATGACCTCCAAGGTCCCTTGCAACACTGTTACTGTTAGATCTCAAGGAAATCACAGAGGGCCTAAATCATAAGGCAGCTTAATTCTTCCCTTGGCAAGCCTTGAGGGTGAGACAGCCTACTTTTTCTCTGAATTGCTAAGCTGATGTCGGATGAGGATACATGAAAAGGCTTCACTGCCACTAGTGAAATATCACACATTGCTGGCTCACAGCAAGAAATTTATTGAATCTTAACTCCAGCCTTCCACAGTAATAAAAGAGAATTCTTGCAAGAAGAAAACTGCCAAGTGGATTTTTAAAGTTTATTTCTCTCCACCTCTTTATAATGAATCTGTTTAGCTCTAAAAATTGATTAATTTTTTCCTGTCACTTAAAATTTAAACCTGGCAATGAATATCTGAATGCCAGCCTGGAAGAAATCAATGAGGTATGGAAATAGGTAAAATACAGAACAAGGAATAAAATGTGCTTTAATTGGTAAACGAAGCATTCAAATCAATGCACTTTTTTCTTTGCTTTTTTAAATGAGAAAATATATCAGAGATTTGTCCTAAGAAGCCCTCAAGTATAAGAAATCCTTCATACTTATGACTACTGTATAATAAAATTATAAAAGGGTAACAAGAAGTTTTGCTGAAAGCAATTATGTTTCCTGGATATATGGTTAGTCAGCTTAAGTGAAGAGATACAGAATCATTTCTTTTTTTGATTATAACAAATTATAGCAATGTTATAGACATAATTTATCTTGATTTCAGCAGACTATTTAAGTAAATACTTCAACCCTAAACTAGTTAACGGTGGGCTAGATTGCATGACAATTAAATGACTTCATAACTGGTGTCAATCCTGAAGCTGGCCTGACGAAGCCATTTTGTCTGCTTCAGTGTTGCCACACTGGAGCTGAGGGTCAGGGAGGGGGGGATTTGAGATAGAGAGATTTTTGTAGCCAAAGCAAAATACTTTCTCTTGGGAACCAAGGGCAATCTCACACCTGGTCGGAGTAAGGCGGAGTGATGTCGGACTGCACAGTGATTGAATCATTGCAATTGGACCAAAACACAGTGATTGTTTTGAGAAAATGGAAAATCTTTTACTTTTAATATGGTGGAAAACCGTGAGAGTTCTCAGTGTCGATTTTCACCAGATATGTGCCAATATGATATTTCCAGTAAAAGTAATCTTTGGGGAATTCAGTTGCCTTCGAGTCTTGCTTGCCATGGATTTATCACTTGGAACCCTGACAGTTGGCTTGAAAACCATACCTAAAAAGAGTATTCATCAATGGTTCCTGATCAAATTCTTGTATTATCAAATGGGATAATGCAAGAAGTAATCCTGGGTCCTGTAATATTTTCAATAATGATTTGCATGTAGAAAAGATGGGAATGTTGATTAAATCTGCAAATGAAACAAACATGGATATGTGACAGATGTAGAAGCTAAACACTTTCTGCATCCTACCATATGATTTTCCAGGTAGACAACCTGTTCCTAAAGGTTGTAAACTCAATCTGAAAAAAATAATTGTGAGAAACCAGCTTAGAGACCCATGCACAAAGAGAGAGCCTCTCAGGAAAAGAGAAGAAGAAGAAGCTGAAATGGGATAAGGAGCTAACAGGGAAAGTATCTGAGGATTTATGAGTGGCAAACTAAATTGGATTTAAGCAGTTGGATTTAGATAAAGTATGTTGGTTTGGAGGCTACTGTAAGATCCTTGGATTCCAGGGAAGACCAAAGAGCCATTGAAGAGTTTCTGGGTTAAGGAAGATCATCAAAGGTAGAGGAGAACCAGATTTTTAGAATCAGTCTATTCTGTGCAGGATTCTCAGGGGGAGTAGAGCATCTGAAGGGAAAAATATCCATGTGCTGATAGCCACAAGAGATTGCCAGCTAAATTTTCTCTGAAGCTCTTAATTAACCCTGAGAAAATTAGCTATAGCTGCAGACAGAGCTATAGAAGTTTTATTGTTGGAGACAGAAAAATAGTTGAGCTCTGAATGCTATTGCAACAAAACTATAATACAAGTTGCTGCATTCCAACCTTTCATCTAAAATCTTTTGCAGGCAAGTGAATAAGGAAAGGGGAGATCCATTTATATCTCTGCTTAGCTTTTCATTTAGTTAACATTTACATGATTGGCCATGCATGGCTGGAACAGAAACCAATGCTTTCTATCAATGCAACAAATAATGAAAATAACTGAACTGGTTCTCTACTGTAGATGGGTTATTGTGTGCTGTAGTTTTATCAGTTTTGGTCTTCAGAACCCCAACATTCCCCTCCATTACAGGCAGTTAAAAACCCTGGAAGACAGAAATAACATCTACAATTATCTTGAAAAGTATCCTAAGTAACAGAAGGAAGTTTAACAAGAGAGAAGCGTGAAGGTCTTCAGTTCATTTGGTAACAGAACCTATGAAAAAGATCTCAGAATAGTAGTGGATTACAAACTGAATATGTGCAATTCTGTGTAATTCTCTATCATTCTGTGTTATGTATTCTGTAATGTGGAAGCAAATAATAATGTTTGTTTAGGCCGCATCAACAGAAATATAACTTTCAAATCACAAAAAATAATTATTATTCCTCTTTATTCTTAGTCTCCTTAGTCACACAGATACACAAAGTACCGTATTTTTCAGAGTACAAGACGCTCCAGAGTATAAGACACACATTAATTTTTGGGGAGGAAAACAAGAAAAAAAAACTCTGCCTCTGCCTACCAGCATCCATTGGTATTCATGTGGCTAGCATCCTTGCAGCAAACAGCAAACAGCCTGGTCAGCTTCAGCACATTATTGTAGGCTGAAACCGGCCAAAAATGTGATGTGCGGAGGCCAAAAACGGGGCATGCGGAGGTCGAAAACGTGACACACTGAGGTGGCGATTGGCGATGATGTGCTGTGGTCATCCCTGTAGCCTGGAACAGGTTTAAAATGGAGCATGCAGAGGCCGAAAACATGATGCGCGGAGGCCGAAAACAGCCAAAGGGTGGGGGCTGGTGGGTGGGTGGGATTCGGCAATGTTTGGTGTAAAAGTTCCATGCACTTTTAGAGGGGGGAATGTGTCTTATATTCCAAAAAGTACGGTACTCTGTCTATTCAGGGCAACATCTTCTAAAATGAATGTAGAGAAACTGGAACAAATTTAAAGAGCAAGAAGGAAGACTAAGGGATTAGATAATAAGTCCTATGAAGATGGATTGAAGAAACTGGGTATATTAAGCCTTGAGAAAAGATGATTGAAGTATAATAAAATAGCACTGTTCAAAAACCTGAATAGATATTACAAAGAAGGTCAAAACCTGTTCTTTCCTCCATGGAAAAATGGATTGAAATTACAGAATTGGTCAAATTCTGACTGAATGTTATAAAAAAAACTTTCTAACCACAAGATCAGTTCAGCCGGGATCTAACTAGCCCCTTCTCGCTTTATGAAATTCTTGGTTCTACTCTGTGATTCAGATGTTTTGGATTACAATTTCTATCATGACCATGACAGAATTCTCATCCCACAGAATCTGGAATCATTGGTTTCTCAGCCTGAAACTAAATAAAAGGTTTCAAAATTTTATTTTATGTTTATATGATATAGCTGAGCAACTGATTGATACTGTAATTAGGAACTACACGTAACACTATGGAGATCCTAGCAATAACCCAAAACAGGTTGAACCAGGATTTTCCTTTCCCGTTAGTCTTATTAGATTAGATTTAGTTAAAATTAGATTTCTAAAGGAAATCTTCAGTTACAAAAGATAAGTATAATATTGTGATCCCTTCTGAGCAAATTGGGAGATTACTATAACATTTATTTGAGCATGCATTCACAAGTTATATTCTCCTTTTTCTGGCACTTTTTTGAAACACAGATGTTAAGAAAGCATCTTTAGTAAAGCTATATATCAGCACTTCAAATTATTCTAAGCAATAAAATAATATAAAATTAAATCTACTTACAGGAATCATCCAGTTGGCTAAATCACCAAACTTAGATACCTGCATTGCCCCAAGCATAGTTAGATCAACATGTCCCCTGTTAAAATAGCAAAGCACAACATCAGTGCACAACTGGAAGGACAATTACACAGAGAATTCTGGCACACTAGTTACTTTAATCCTCAAAATGTTGAAAAATTAAATAGCAGTGAGATTAAAGAATTGCTTGTTTAAATGTGTTTGAATAAACATAAGACTGAAGTCTCAAAGAAATTTATAGAAGGCTATGTCTGTCTGAACTCAGTAATAGATTAAAATGTGGCATTAATTAATTGAATAAATCACAATTGGCTGGGACTCTAAACCATGATTCATAAACCATAATGATTGGGTTAATGCTAAGCCCAAAACCAACCAACCAGTACCACTGGTAGCTTGGTACCAGAGACTTTGATCAGCAGATGTTATAAATAAATGTTAACATCTAATAAACAATAAAATACTTTCGTGCATTCCATATTTAGTTATGAAAACATCCATGCTATGAAACTCAGTTCATAAAATAGAAGGATTTATATAAAAAGTTAGTTTGACAATTCTTTAAATGGCTGGAGTTGCTAATATAATTCAATATCTATCAACTGCATGACTGTTTTGATGCATAAGTATGAAGTCCCTTTAGGATGGTTAAATAATAAATTCAGCTACCAGCTGGGGCAGTGCCTTGGACAGTTAGTGAAATTAAGATGATCATTACATACCCTCGAATCATTGCAAAAGATTCATCACTAGAGAAGTATGAAGCACCTGGCAATACAGTGACTGTTTCTTTACCTGAAAAAGAAATTGGGCATAAAACCAAAGAACTTTCCAGAGTGGTACTGGAAATTAATTCTGCCAACTCCTCATATCAACTTCATGTATTATGATTAGTACAGAAAGAAAAACCATTCCCTCTGCATTAAATAGAAATTTTCTTGAAGTACCTCATTGTTAAAAAAAATGGTTACTGTATTCAGTAAGTCCCAAAGGTGCTTTTTCAAGAGGCAACTGGACTTTCTTGTTTTTTCTTTTGAAGATGTTTCACTTCTCATCCAAGAAACTTCTTCAGCTCTGACAGAATAGTGGGATTTCTATCCTGTCAGAGCTGAAGAAGCTTCTTGGATGAGAAGCGAAACGTCTTCAAAAGAAAAAACAAGAAAGTCCAGTTGCTTCCTGAAAAAGCACCTTTGGGACAACCATGACCTAGATGACTGAGAATCTCTACAGACTATATTCAGTAAGGCAGGAAAATGTAAAGAAGTTCATGGTAGCTATTCTACTGTTTGAGAAAAAAATGAATACAAAGTGAGAAACCATGTACACTTTTCAAGTACTTCACATCTGCCCCAAAGAGAGTGCTAAACTCGCTTGATACATTGCATTTTTTTAATCAAATGTTTTAAATTTGATACTGTTTGAAGGTATTGCAAATGTCCAGGCATCCATAGATCCTCTGGTGCTGACCATTCCTTTATGAAATGCAGAAATGAAGCCAATGGCTCAGAAAAAGCTACGTGGTTCATCTTGAAACACAGATATTTTAGCACAAATACTGTACAGAAACTGAAGTTGAAAAGAGCTGAAGGACTGTAGCTGAATGTACTAAATAATGAAGTCAGGAAGTTTGGGTTAAAGTCCTTTTTCAAAAATTAGGCTTGACAAAGCCCATGAGGGAGCTACTTCAATGGATTTTTGGGGTGACGAGCAGGGAGGTATAAACTACAATTGAGAGAAGGATCCAAGAATACTAAGAAAAGGAAAAGCTGTGTGAGAATAGTTTCAGAACTATTGACCCTCATGAATCAGTCAAGGACCCTGATGAAAAATCTCCAGGAAATGTCACTGCCCAGTTCAGCCAGCTCCATTGGAACCAAGTAACTCCCATGAGGTACTTTGTTTACTTGTGAAAGGGCAGAATCATCTCCTAAGGAGAAACTTAGAGAGAAAAATACCCAGGTACTGAGTAATAAATATAATATTTTATCAGGATGGAGATGTGCAGTACTAAATTGGGAGAGGAGGATTTGTGATGTTTTTCACTTTCTCACTCGGTGACTAAAGCTAAGAATTACTAGAGTTACTCTGATGTGAGTAACTAAAGTGACTGGCAACAAAAAAACATGTCAGGTACATGTAGTCTACATCCTCCTAGCTTTGTGCGAATCCTGAATGTCTTGGTTCCCAAACACACAAAACTTGTTATTTTAACATGACAGAAGAGGAAGTTTTTTTAAACACTTAGCTGGAATTTAATCTTACTATCTTTAAGTGGCAATAACCTTAAGTTTAGCTTTTGCCATGGCTGCTACTCTGAAAAAAATTGCTTTGTGGTGTAGGGCATTCTACTAAAAGACCAAGTAAATCTTTGGCTCAGAAAAAATAGTGTGCCCCTATGCTAAAGCTACTTCTTCTTCTACATCTCTACATCTGGAACATTTGCTTTTTGGTCCTCCCCATGTATTCTATCTGAAGTCAGACAATAGGTTGCACTAATCTCTCTGAATGAAAAAGCAAGATAGAAATGTAAATAACAGAAAGTTACCTGCATTGATGAGGTCAGGGTCAACTTCATTTTCAGATGGATAGGGTCCCTAATTCAACAACAACAGCAACAAGTATTGAATCTTTGTTCTAACCATATATTTAATGAACTCATCCATAAGTATTAACCTCCCCAGCCATATTTACAGCAGTCTTCAACAAACTGATGCCCTCAGCTGAACTACAGGTCCCATTTCACACAAAGGGATGATACGAACTATATTCCTATTTATCTGGAAGGCCTTGGCTGGAATAGGCTAGTGGATGGGTTTCTGTATTATTATTTGTTCTTTCCTTACCAAACCAAGGACGCCATTTTCACTCTGCAGATGTACAGTTATATCCGGACTGATGAAGTTGCTGGCAAGAAGGGGAATGCCGATACCCAAATTAGCTTTAATTAATTAAGTTAAGGTTCCATTCAACTTTTATCTACATTGCTTGTTCCGTTGTGCCTTCAGAAACAAGGAAGCAAAAAACTTTCACCATGGCTAAAGGATACCATACATGCCATCTTCAAATTCAAGAGCTGCCCGCCTGATAATCCTTTCTCTTACATTATCACCGCTTTTCTTCTGTTTGCTCTGAGACTCCTCAGCTTTGCGAAGTGATAATCTCTAAGAAAAAAAAGGAGAGCAAGAAGTTGGTGTTTCTTCCATGTGACACCTGGAACAAGCAAATGACACTTCAGGTACTTTAAAACAGTAAGAAATAGTATTAGGTGGGCCTGAACTATTTATAGCAATTTTCTCTGAGTTGAGAGATGTACTTGGTTTTTGAATAAAGTCTTGGGATCTGCATGCCAAACACATCAAGTGAAAAAGGATCAAAAGCTTACTTTCATTTTTATATGCTCAAAGGTGGAAGGACTTATAAATATCTACAATAGTAGAATGGATGGTGAAGCTGGTGTAATTAGCAGAGATGGTGAAATCGATAGCTTTGATGAAAGATTTTGGCAAATTTTAGTTTTACATGGAAACCATTATTGGACTTTTTGAGAGAAACTGAAAGAAATGAAAAGCTGATTTTGGAATTTCATTCAGAAATAATTCTTTTCCGATTTTTCTTCTTATTTTTCTTTCTGCATTTTTACTTTTATTGCCTTTTGAACCATTTTCTTTTTCTAATTTTTGATTTGTTTATCTTTTAACTTTGTATCTTTTTGGAAATCTAGGAAGTTATTAAAAATGCTTGCTTTGATTTTTTTAAAATGTGCATTTAATTAAAATTAATAATAGGCAATATATTTGCACAAAAGGGACAGACTGGAAGAAAAGTTGCACTGAATGTTGAATGTAGTGGACAGGATCTGGACTGAACTAAGCGGAGGAGCAAATGCAGACAATACTATTATCCATGTCTATTATCATCATGCAACCAAGGAGATGAAGTATATCATGCATTCTTAAAAGCTGAGGCATAATAGTAGACTTTAATTAATTAAACATTGTTAGGAGACAAGACCTCTTACTTTTTACTTTATAGAGTATATGATATGTTCTCTCTATATAGTATATATTATATCAGGGCTGTCAAACTCAATTTCATTGAGGCCTGCATCAGGGTTGTGTTTGACCTTGGGGGACCGGGGTGGGCGTGGCCATGGTGGGCGTGGCCAGGTCGATGTCACTCATGTCAGAGCGCATAACCCTAACCCTCTATCCTTTCATCTATGCTATAATATTTAGAAAGGAAAAAAGAAAACAACCCTAAATCATACAAATCAAACAAAATAAACAAACACGCACACGCACACATTTAGAATCCACATGTGGTAAATTCATAATTTTTCTCAGGTTTCAAATTTTTGCTACATGGTTCAGCACGAAAGGAAAATCTCTGAATTTTATTTCTCTTCCTGATATAATTTTTGGGCAGGAGTACCTGACTGTAAGTCAATTTGATTCCTGGGAATTGCCTGGACATGTCCCCTGAAGATCTCTTTCTAACATTTTTTAGATGTGATTTGCCTTCTTAGAGGTCAGAGAATGACTGGCCTATGGTCACTCAACTGGCTTCATACTTCATGCTGACTTTATTGGAAGTGATTGGATGCTCTTCCAACCGCTGCAGAATTTGTTAATTAATTTTCAAGACCCCCAGGAGGTTATATGGGAGCTGCATGCCTGGGCCTTCAGACTGTAAGTCTCTGGTTTATGCTAAGATCTGTATCAGTAATACAGTCAGCTGTAGACTAAGGATATTTCCAGAGGGACCTATCCTGATTACACCATTGTAGCAGGGGTGGGCTGCTGGGGGTTTGCAGGGGTTCAGGAGAACCTCTAGCAAAGCTTCTGTGCAGTTCAGAGAACCCCCAAATCCCACTCCTGACTGGCCCCACCCACCTCGCCACACCTCACCCAGGAGTTCCCACACGGCCCGTTTTGGATGCAAGTAAGTGCAGGGTTTGCGCGGAGGCTTGGGGAGGGTGAAAAACAGGCCTACTAGAGGTCCTCCAGAGCCTGGGGAGGCCGTTTTGGCCCTCCCACAGGCTCGAGGAAAGTCTCCGGAGCCCTGGGAGGACAAAAATGCCCCCCACCATGGTGCAGGAGGCCGACTATGCCACGGCCACCATGGCCACACCCACCAAGCAACCGGGCAGAGAATCCCTTGCTGAAATTTTTGAAGCCCACCCCTGCATTGTAGTACACAGAAATCCAGATTTTGTCAAGGAACGGGTGCCTAGGCTGCTCTCTAGTCTTCGGCTGTTCGGGTGGGAGGGTTTGTTATCTAATTGATAGAAGTCCATAGTCAATAGATTGATTAGTTAGATTAGGGTGATTTCACACAAGAGAAATATTGGTAAATCATTCTTATGAGCTGCAGTGGCACAGTGGTTAAAGAGTGCAGTACTGCAGGCTACTTCTGCTGCCTGCCGGCTGCCTGCAATTTAGCAGATCAAATTTCCCCAGGCTCAAGGTTGACTCAGCCTTCCATCCTTCTGAGGTGGGTAAAATGAGGACCCAGATTGTTGTGGGCAATATGTTGACTCTGTAAACCACTTAGAGAGGGCTTTAAAGCACTGTGAAGCAGTATATGAGTCTAATTGCTTTCCCTATTCTGAGATCAAAGAACAAGGCAGGCAAGTTTAATATCACTGCTGAGCTCAACAGTACTCACATTTGTTTTCCACTCTCCTCCCTAGAGTCTGAGTGGTGAACCTCAAGTAATAAAAACAGAAGTTGACACTAATAATAAAAGCTCAAAATTATCTGTTAGTGTGTATTTTTTTCGGCATTCCACAGTCACTGTTGAGTTATGGATTTAGTACCAACTTGGGACAAC
Source organism: Ahaetulla prasina (assembly GCF_028640845.1). Classification (NCBI taxonomy): domain Eukaryota; kingdom Metazoa; phylum Chordata; class Lepidosauria; order Squamata; family Colubridae; genus Ahaetulla; species Ahaetulla prasina. The sequence continues at coordinate 276,766,703 of NC_080540.1, read as the reverse complement.
TAAGACCCAACACTATATGTTATTAAAAGGCAACACTCTGTTCCAAGAACTGACAAATCCATGAACTAATATGATTTCCTATAGTGTGTGTGTGTGTAACGAGAGGTGGGGGTACATATAAAAAAATCTGCATCCACCAAAGCCACTTTGTGCAATTTAATTTAGAACATCTGGAGAATATTATAAATCAGTGTAGGTAAGTAAATAAAATGGGAGGAGGGGAAACCTTCACCCTTCCCTATGTCAACTCATGGCCTGGCTATTGCTGTGCACTCTACATGGGGCTGCCCTTGAAAACCACCAGGAAATTTCAATTGGTCCAGAATGCAGTAGCACAAGCAGTGATGTAACACCTCCACTTCGTGAATTTCACTGGTTGCCAGTTTGTTTCCAAGTGCAATTCAACATGCGTGAATAAAGCCCTACATGGTGAAGAGCCTTATTATTTGAAGACTGCCCGTCCCCCATAGCGTCTGCTTGACTGATCTGATCTGATCGGGTTGGACGCTCCAATTCCTTTAATTAAACCATGCCATCTATTGGGATCACAGAAGGGTGCCTTCTCTATAGCAACACTACTACATGAGGTTCCCCTGAAGATCTGGATGGGGTCCCTTGTGTTGTTCAGAAGAGCAGTGAAGACTTAGTCCTTCATCCAGGCCCTTTGGCAAGGGAGAATGAGGCTCCTCGCTTCATTCCATCTGTTCTGTTACACTAGCCAGATTTTTATTGGTTTTTATTGCAATTTCTTTATTTGATTGTTGCAGACTGCCACCAAATCATTGGGAGTTGGGTGACATGCAAGTTTAATAAATAATAAAAATCCAGTAATGCTCCACAATATCAATCCTTTCTCATCAACTGTTCCATCATTTTTTCAAGATGAAATGCCAGTGTTTGAAGTGAGTATGTGATTTGCAAGGAGTACGCAAAATGAATAATTCCCAAGAATTATCCAAATGTAGACTCTACTTCTCTCCTCCCCTTAACAAGCTTTTTCTAAGCAATCCAAGCCTATTCACACGGACAATATAGCAAACCTATAAAACCTTTTCTAACTTCTGTGTCAAGACAAGGCTAGTGTAGGGCCTCATCTACTTTGAATAATTATTATAAAATGTTACTCTTTAAGTCTAGTACGAGTCTAGAACATATGTTAAAGAGTAATATTTGCAGTGGCAGCTCAGAAAGGAAATACAATATATGTACACATGCATACACACATGAACAACATAGCTTTCACCCTCGTTCTCCAAAATGAATGCCAAGTAATATTTGTTATGGCTCAACACAAACGCTGCAATGAACTGTTTTGAGACAAAAAGAGATGTCAGTCCTACAAAGTATAACAGATGAAGAAACAGACGCTACGTATGCCTAAAACTAGTCATATTAGAATGGGCGTAGTAAGAGAATCTTTGCAAGTCTGAATGTGTTTCCCTTCTCCTTCTTTTATGTTCTTATGTCCGTCTTAAGCATTTTCAGAAATCTCTATCTATGTATAGACTTAAGCCATGTTTATCTTATTTGCTTTGGTAATAGATATCCCTCTCTCTATCAAGGCCATCCGCTAAGCTCTTTACAAAGGGTAAGAAATCTTCCAGTTTCAGTGCGGAGACCAACTCAGGAATGAATCAAATATTCGTTGGATGTTTGATACCATTATTATTATGCTGGATTTCGTATCACTAATCACTAGTCGAACACTTCCCAAGCGTTTAAGACCGTGTGATGTATCGGCGGATTATGCGAGCAGATTCCAGTAAGGTGGTCATCTGCAGCTGACCAATGGTGATCTTGTCAGCGCCAATTGTTTTTAAGTACTTGCCTAGGTCTTTAAGCACAGCCCCCAGTGTGCCGAGTACCACTGGAACCACCTGCACTGGTTTATGCCAGAGTCTCTGCAGTTCGATTCTCAAGTCCTGATTCTCAAGTTGTTTCTCATCAATTCTGCTGTCACCAGGTATGGCAATGTTGACGATCCACACTTTTTTCTTCTCCACAATCGTAATATCCGGGGTATTGTGTTCCAAAACTTTGTCAGTCTGTATTCGGAAGTCCCACAGTAGTTTTGCATGCTCATTTTCGATCACTTTTTCAGGCTTATGGTCCCACCAGTTCTTTGCTACAGGCAGATGGTAGTTATGACACAAGTTCCAGTGGACCATCTGAGCAACTGTGTTGTGACGTTGTTTGCAGTCAGTGTGAGCTATTGTCTTGCAACAGCTCAGTATGTGATCAATGGTTTCATCCGCTTCTTTGCAGTCTGAATTTGGGGTCATCCGCAGATTTTTCTATTCTGGCTTTAATTACATTCGTTCTGATGGCTTGTTCTTGGGCCGCAAGAATCAGGCCCTCTGTTTCTTTCTTCAGTTTTCCATTGGTCAGCCATAACCAGGTCTTTTCCTTATCTACTTTCCCTTGGATCTTTTCAAGGAACTGTCCATGCAGTGATTTGTTACACCAGCTGTCAACTCGAGTTTGCATCGCTGTTTTTCTATATTGATACTTGGTTTGCTGTCTTTTTGGCAGCTTCCTCTTGTTGACCTCCATCATCATCATCATCATCATCATCATCATCATCATCATCATCATCATTATTACTGAAAGTGCTAGGAAACCCAAACAGGAGAATTGTGCAATGTGTATTTTGCAACAAACAACACCTGGAGAGATGTTTGTCTATATGAGGTCCCAAGAAAGATGTTACAAACTTTGAGCAATTCTCAACTTACAAGTGATTTATATTGACAAGGTGACCTAGAGCCAGTAAGCAAAATAATCCACATTGATTATTGCAAGGATTTACAGACATCAACTTGAATACAAGCCAAGGATTGTTTTAATAATAATAATAATTTTTGGAGTGCTGCTCGTGTTTTTTTGTTTTTTTTTAATCATCTGTTGTCCTGGTGGAATAAATCAGCACTTGGTCTAATTCAAGCCAGATGGTTTTATTTGGCAGAATGGATTTTCAACAGGGGTTGCAAAAGGGGAAATGAAGTTTTATCATCTCCATGGTTTGCAAGAACAGTGTATGCGAGAGCCCTGAATATTCCTATATATGCATTATGCAGAGCTGTGGATCAATGGTCAGGCTGCTACTGCGAGGTCCAGGGTCTAAATCTGCAGCTTGTTATCTTGGCCTCTGCTTCTTATTTGAAATTTGAACGTCAAGAGCATAAATATCTTAACACAGTTATTGGGAGGGGGGGAATGGGATAAAGAGAATTTAGGTATTTTTTTGGCTATTTTACTCACACAACTGCAATCGGGCCAGATATATGACTGCAATTATTCCTCTTTAATAAGATAAAGGCTATCTTTCTTTGCCAGGCTCCCTAGTTAAATCTGCTTTATACCAGAATCCTCACCCAGCAGGCAATGGAAAACTGTATTACGTCCAATATAATTTCTATCTGAAAATGCAATCAGCACCTTATAGATGGATGCTATTTTTATAGACTCTTTCCGCAGTTCCTGTTTCCCTCAACACCTCACCACTCGGTAAACAGGGAAGCTTGAAGCTTCATTGTCTGTTTACCAAGAAAGATCCCAAGGAGGATTAAAAAAAATAATAAGTAAACCCAATTCTATCCCAGCTGCAACTGTAATCCAGGCTATATAAAACATTTCAAAACAAGAGGACAAAAAGAAGGAGTCGTCACAAGGGTAAAGGAAAACAGACCTGAGGAAAAGAAAAGATGAAGGGTAGTTGAAGATGTGGCTGAATAATAAGATGGCAAATCGACACAGAGACCTTTTGGCTGAATGTGAAGAAATAAAGAAACTGCAGGGACTTGCTCAGACAGTTACCAGGAATCAACATTGACACAAAGGTGAAGGCTAAAGTAAAATAAGAGAGAGACAGAGAGAGACACACACAGAGAGAGTGAAAGAGAAACAGAGAGAGAGAGAGAGAGAGAGAGAGGAGGAGGAGGAGGAGGAGGAGGAGGAGGAGGAGGAGGAGGAGGAAGGAAGGAAGGAAGGAAGGAAGGAAGGAAGGAAAAAGAAAGAAAGAAAGAAAGAAAGAAAGAAAGAAAGAAAGAAAGAAAGAAAGAAAGAAAGAAAGAAAGAAAGAAAGAAAGAAAGAAAAGCAATATTATAAAACTAGGTTCAAACTGGGAATGTGAAGAGCTGTTTTTAGCAGAATTAAAATGTATTTTGGCATTTTTGTGGATGTGTGACTGAATCAATATTGACTCCTGGTGATTGCTTGGACAATCCCTGCAGTTTTCTTGGCAAGGTTTTTCAGAAGTGGGTTGCTATTGTCTCTTTCCTAGGACTGAGAGTGAAGCTGAAGGTTACCCAGATGGCTTCAAACCTAAGGCAGGACTAGAACTCCCAGTCTCTCAGTTTCTAACCATTATCCCAACCGTTACACCGAACTGGCTCTCATTTTTGGCACTATCAAATATAAAAACAGAGACCAAAACTGTTTGGGCTGTCATCCTATAGATCTCTTCCTTTTGTAAGCTTCTCTTAAGAAAAAAAAATAGTACCAGGGATACATCTGCTATGAACCAATCATTTGACTGCAATTGCAACAGGTAAGGTTACAATAACAGATGATGCCTCTATTTATGGTCAAATTCCCTTCACAGGGCTCAAAATAGTATACATAGAATTCAGAACAATCTCAAAGTGAGGCCCCTTAATATCAGCAGATTTGATGTATCACATACCCTAAGATATGGACCAAACACTTAAGAGTGATGCCCTCACCCATAAGGGAATCAAAGATTGCCATCATTCTATAAGGAAATAACTTTTTAAGTTATCTGCTGTCTCACACATGATTTTGTATAAAACATAGATCAGATTTGCCTGTGCTGAATGTCTGGAGGTGAGAGGGATAGGAGATTACCTGTCTGTTGTGACCCAGGTTCCCAGACTCGGACTCCTGGAGGAGGATGATTCAGAGAGTGAGGAGGAGGAGCTGGCAAGGCCTGCTTCCCCTGGGCCCTCTCCCTCCCTGGCACCGATCCAGGAGAAGGAGGAGGGGCTGGCAAGATCTGATTCCCCCGGGCCTTCTTCTGATTTGGCAATGCCCCAAGAACAATCTTGGCTTGATGCGAGACTGCGCAGACGTGACCGGCGCGCGCAGCAGAGGAGGTGTTGGGACAGGGTCAGAGAATGATGAGTCACGGAGTGACACCCACAGGGGCTATAAAGCAGGAGGCGGAGCTTCCTGGCTTTTTGTCTTGGACAAAGCAGTGAATTTGCGCGGGCAAACTGTTTCAATGGAGGGAAGAATATGCTCGTGAGTGACTCTTGCCTTATCTATAATTTCCTAGTTATCTCCAGAGACTTGGCAGGCGCGTGGGTAGACGTGGCCAGAACATCTCTATGCCAGAAGGAATCCAGCCAAATGTAAATAAACTTGAAGAAGGCCTTTGATTGACTTTTTGTTGGGAGCATTGGGAGGGGGAAACAGAACACTGTCTCTGGAGACTTAGCACATGAAACTGTTCCTCGGTTCTTGCTATAATCACCACATCCAAACTAACATTGCCAGTGGAAACATTTTCCAAGCACACCCATATCCACAGACCAGTTCCAAACCCACCTAGGAGTTACCTCAATTCTTTTTTCATATTTGTCCCCTTTGATGAGACGATGGACGTAGATTTTGGGGACGTGGATATCTTCGGGGTGAAATGACCCTACATCCACAATTTCTTCTACCTGAAATGATAGGAAAATAGGAAAGATAAAGACAGAATTTAGTGCAATATACCACATGATTTCGACAAGAATAAGGAGACTGCAGTTTCCCCTTATTTAGCCCTCTCTTCCAGAACTGCTAGTATTACAATGCCCAGAAATATTAGCACACACAATCCAAAAGTGTGCTTGCCATGCATTATGGAAGTTGTGATCCCAATATACCAAAAGACAGTAATTTGAGGACATTTGTTCAGAGGATGGGATGGGATGGGGTGGGATGGGTGGGATAATAGAAAAGGATAGGATAGGATAGGATAGGATAGGATAGGATAGGATAGGATAGGATAGGATAGGATAGGATAGGATAGGATAGGATAGGATAGGATAGGATAGGATAGGATAGAAGAGAAGAGAAGAGAAGAGAAGAGAAGAGAAGAGAAGAGAAGAGAAGAGAAGAGAAGAGAAGAGAAGAGAAGAGTTGGAAGGGACCTTGGAGTCCTCTAGTCCAAGCCCCTGCTTGGGCAGGAAATCCTATACCATTTTAGAGAGATGATTCTCCAATCTCTTCTTAAAAACCTCCAGTGTTGGAACATTCACAACTTCAGGAGGCACTGATTAATTGTTCTAACTGTCAGGAAATTTCTCCTTAGTTCTAAGTTGCTTCTCTCCTTGTTTAGTTTCCACCCATTGCTTCTTGTCCTGCCCTCAGGTGCTTTGGAGAATAGCTTGACTCCCTCTTCTTTGTGGCAGTCCCTGAGATATTGGAACACTGCTATCATGTCTCTCATAGTCCTTCTTTTCATTGCTCCACACATGGGATGTAACTGGGAATGAATCCAAGCGATTTTGTCCATCAAGTGTTGAACAAATTCCTCTGCACGGCCCTGAAAATGATCACCTAACTCCACTTGTCCCAGGAGTGCATGGGAGATCCAGAACAGGGCCACTGGGGGACACTAGAATAGAACTCATGAAAGTAAGAAGTCTTACATTTTCAAAACATCATTTAGGCACATGCCAATGAATTACTGCCTAAATTACTGCAGTCTTCCCCAATACTAATTACTTGCTATGGCCCATTTACCGCTAAGATCTCTACCATTTATTCCTAATAAACATATGGACGCAAATGGTTGCATATGGCCTCAGATGAGAAGAGGTAGAGACAACAAACCAGAGTGAAGATCAGTGAAAAAAACAAACATGCAGTTATCAATTTGACAGACACAAAACCCCCAAATACTATTTTTTTCCTATTCTGCCTTTACCTACTAGTAACCACTACACAGCAGAAAACCAAAGCAGAAAAGGAAGTCAATGAATGCTATTATTCTCGAAAAGCATCAATTCAACATTCACAAGTCGTTCATATAACAATACCTTTAAGGTCTGAAAAAGAAAAGGTAATTGAACAAAACGAGACAAAAACCAGACAATTCTTTACTACAAAACGTATCTAATAAGGGTACAGTCTTAATTACTGCAATCCTATGACCTGGAATTCCTGGATTAAAACCTGTGCTTTAGACCAGAGAATATGCAATGTTCCCAGGAAGCACCTTTCCCCAGTAAACCCATTGAGCCCGTTTCTAGAAAATACCTGTTTAACTCTGATAACTTAGTATCATCAAGTTATAACTCATGCCATTCATTGTGTGAGAGCCCCCATAAAATGTCTATGGAGATTTTCAGTCATCCAGGTCATGGTTGTCCCAAAGGTGCTTTTTTCAGGAGGCAACTGGACTTCTTGTTTTTCTTTGAAGATGTTTCACTTCTCCTCCAAGAAGCTTCTTCAGCTCTGAGTCTATGGTAGGGAATGGAAGGATTTATATTTCCTGCAGAGAGTTCAACAGAATGCAAATGACCAGCTGTCTGCAAGGAATATAAATCCTTCCATTCCCTACCATCCAGTCAATGATTCCAATGAATCAAAGTGGTCTCCTCATTGTGTCTTTCCAAATATTCCATTTCTACCATCCTCTTCGTATAGTCAAGGCTAGGTGTTCCCAGTTGCAATATATGGCTGTGAAAGTTGGACCATAAGAAAGGCTGAGCACCAAAGAATTGAGGCCTTTGAACTCTGGTGCTGGAGAAGACTCCTGCTAGTCCTTGGACTGCAAGGCGAACAAACAAGTCAGTCCTAGAGGAGATCAACCCTGACTGCTCTTTAGAAGGCCAGATCCTGATGAAACTGAAATACTTCGGCCACCTAATGAGGAGAAAAGACTCACTGGAGAAGAGCCTAATGCTGAGAACGACTGAGGGCAAAAGAAGAACAGGACGACAGAGAATAAGGTGGCTGGATGGAGTCACTGAAGCAGTAGGCGTGAGCTTAAATGGACTCCGGAGGATGGTAGAGGGTAGGAAGTGTAGGAAGTTAGCACTCACCCCTCTCCTAGAAGAATGAAATATTTTGGAGGATATTGAAGTGGGCAGAGTATTGTGTTTCTCTGCATGAGAAATGGAGAAACCTGGCAGATGAGATATAATGTGAGGCAAATTGTAAATTTACTTGAATATTTGGAACGAAATAACCAAGTCTCAGTGGCACTTTTTTTTCTGGATGCTGAAAAAGCTTTTGATAGATTGGATTGGCAGTTTTTGTTTAAAGTAATAGAAAAAATGCAATTTGGGGATTATTTTACCCATGCAATTAAAGCAATATATCAGAAGCAAACAGCACAAATAATAGTAAATGGTGGTTTAAAGAAACTTTTAAAATTGCCCCTTGTCTCCATTACTTTTTATTTTAACTTTATAAATTCTTTTAAATAAAATACGTGGTTCAGATCGAATAAAGGGAATTAGAATTAAACATCAAGATTATAGATTAAGAGCTTTTGCAGATGACTTGGTTGTTACTGTATCTCAACCAATACATTCAGCTATTGGTTTAAAAGAAATAATTGATCAGTATGGTAAAGTATCTGGATTTAAGGTGAATCAGCAAAAGACAAAGATGATAACTAAAAATATGAATATACAACAAAAAAAAGAGTTAGAAAAATCTACGGGTTTTGAAATAGTTAAAAAGGTTAAATATTTAGGAATATACATTACGGCTTCAAATGTGAAATTATATAAAAATAATTATGAGGTATTGAGGCAGAAGATATGGAAAGAAATGGAGAATTGGAAGAAGTTACAATTATCTTTGCTGGGAAGAATAGCAGCTATAAAAATGAATGTTTTGCCCAGGTTTCTATTTTTGTTCCAAACGATACCGGTACTTAAGAACGATACCAAATTACAGGAATGGCAAAAAAGGGTTAATAATTTTTTATGGATGGGCAAAAAACCAAGAATTAAGTTAAAAATAATGCAAGACACAAGGGGAAGGGGGGGTCTTAAAATGCCTAATTTAAAATTGTATTATTGAAGCAGTTGTCTTATCATTAATTACTGATTGGATTAATTTAACTGAGGAAAGAGTTTTGAATATAGAAGGTTATGGTTTGTTATATGGGTGGCATGCCTATTTATTATATGATAAGAAAGCTGATAAGATATTTAAAAATAATATAATTAGAAATGCATTATTGAGGGTCTGGAGGAAATATCAATATAAATTAGATGGAAAGATTCCAATATGGGCAATCCCGAGACACATGATAGAAAATATAAATATATATCAAAAGATGGAGGTAGTTACTTATAAAGAACTTCTTTGTATGGAAAAGGGGGAATTACAATTAAAATCCAGAGAAAAGATGGGGGAAGAAGGGAAAAATTATACATGGTTTCAATATGGACAATTACAAGCTAGATGGAAATTAGATCAAAAAATAGGTATTAAGCAAACTGAGGATAATTTGTTAAAACAAATGAGAGATCAAGGTCAACAGCATATTAAGAGGTTGTATAATGTATTAGTAGAAATAGACTCAGAGACTGAATTGGTTAAGGATTGTATGATTAAGTGGGCACAAAATTTTCAGCAACCAATAATGTTGGAAACTTGGGAAAGAATTTGGGTGAGGAATGTTAAATTTACACAAGCGCAAAATATGAGAGAAAATTTTTATAAGATGTTTTATAGATGGCATTTAGACCCCAAAAAGTTGTCATGTATGTATCCTAATGTACAGGCTAAATGTGGGAGATGCGATTGTGAAGATGCCACTTATTACCATATATGGTGGACTTGTAAAAAAGTTAAAGCATTTTGGATTAAAGTATCGTGGATCATGCAGAATATTTTGAAAAAGAAGATTAAGTTTACCCCGCAGTTTTTTTTACTAGGAATAATTATGGATTGTACAGCTATAGAGACTAAATTGATTTTGAACTTAATAACAGCCGCAAGACTTTTGATTGCTCAATATTGGAAGAAAGAAGAATTACCTACAATTGAAGAATGGACACTTAAAGTATCAAATCTGGCAGAAATGGCAAAAATTTCTGCTTACTTGAAAGACTATACACAAGAAAAATATATTTTAGAATGGAAAATGTGGATTGATTATATTCAAAATAAGTATCAGATAAAAAAATATCAAATAGCATATGAGTAAATTTAGGAAATATTTTGTATTAGATATATTTTTGAAGGAGAGGGGAATTGAGAGTGTGATTATGTGTGGAGTGACTAGAGATTATAATTTAAGATTTATTTTGGATTATGATTGTTAGTTTTGATACCCCACATTTTGTTCTGGGAAGTCTTAGGGGGGTGGGGGGTAAGAGGGAGGGGAATTAAGGGGGGGATGAAGGTAGAAAATGGAATGATGGTTAATGTACAGGGATTATTGAAGATGTATAAATATAATTAATGTAAGGTCGGGTCTGCCCAGCTACCATTTCAGAATGGTGGGGTGGGAGAAAGGAGAAGAGAGTAGGAGGTAGGAAAGAGGAGAAGAGGAAGAAAGAGGGGTAGAAGAGGGAGAAGGAAGATGTAGGAGGGAGGGAGGAGAGGATGTAGATAAGAAAAGGGGAGGAAGGTGTGGAAAGTAGAAGAAGGAAGAAGAGGGAAGAGAGTTAAAAGGAGGGAGTGGTGACTGGGCAAGCCCAACTAATTATATATGACTGTACATTAAATATGTTATTGGATATGAATGTAAAAATAAAACTTTTTCATTAAAAAAAAGAGAGAAATGGAGAAACCTGTTTTAAAGACAAAGCAGCTTCCTGCCTCCTCACACCTTTGTCAATGGGCCATTAAGGCCTCAGCAAAGCTCACTCATTCCCCCACCCCACCCCCCAACCCCCGCCTTTGTCAATGGACCATCATCTGCAACACAATAGGACCCATCTAGCAACAGAAACTCACCACATGGCAAGGCTCAAGCAAGCTTGAGAGACAACCTACAAAGTTAGCTAAGACCCCTAGACCACCTGGGAGTTTGACAACCAATTTGGGTACATTTCTTATACAGAAACAGGAAACACCAAGGTGGGGCCACACAGAGAGTATAAACTCAGGCACTCAGCATCTTGTCTCTCTCTTCTCCTTTTCTCCTCTTCTTCTCCTTTCCTCTCTGGTTCTTCAGCCAACACCTTGAAACATGTGATCACCTTTTCTACTCAGGAACTCAAGCTATGTGATTCCTGTCCACCATTAAACCATCTTTCCAAGCAGTCTCTATGTTTCCAGTGTCTTTTTACCCACTTGGAACTGAACCCAGATGGACATTTCTTCCAACAGAAGGCCTGGAGGAACGTTGTCCATGGAGTCGCGATGGGTCTGACACGACTTCGCAACTAACAACAACCATCCTCTTACATCCATATATTGTCCTTGACCTAAGACTACAATTGGGACCAGAATTTCCATCAATAAGTCTTGCAGTCATAAATGCAAGTGTCAGAATTCAGCAACAAGGTCACAAATCACAATCACATGACTTCAGGATGCTGCAACTAGTCCTAAATATGAGCCAGTTGCCAAGCACACAAATTGCAATCATGCAATCTTGGAAGTGGTCAAGTATAGATTCTCTAAGTCATTTTTCCAAGGCTGTCGTAACTTTGAACTGTTATTAAGTGATCAGTAGCTAGCTGAGGACTACCTGTACTGGGTGTTCAAAAGACTCTTTCCCTTTCTTCTTCTATTATTACTTTAAAAGGTTTTAGACAAAGTGCCCGCCTCCACCATCATCATGTAAATAGATCTATAAGCTTTCTCAAGAAATTTAAAAAATGAGCATGCTAGAATCCAGTGCTTTGAAGGATACTAAAGTGTAAGATAGCCAGAGCAACTTGTGGAGGACAGAGATCTAGAAAGGTGGCAGGAAGCAGAAAATATGTCTTGTAACTGACAATCCTGAAATCTTCACTCTGTTATATGGATAAATTTTCCTTCTCCTCTGCAGCAGCTTTCATAAGTGCCTGCAATGCGTTTTCAAAATTTCAAATACCCCTACCAGCTTTCAAAGGCTAACAAGCCTTGTTTAAGTTTATAGCACTTGTAATAGCTAGATTCTCACTAACTTGGGAATTTGGGAAGAATTCGATAGCAGTTTAGCTGATCAATCTTCAATTGGCAATCTCTAGATTCATTGCTGTTTTTATCATTTTTGTTATAGCACATTTAATGCACTGTTTTCTACAAATGTTTAGAAAAAATAATAGACAATAGGCTGCAGTCAATGTGGCACACATAGCAAACAGATGCACAGAACATACATCTAAATTGAATGGGAGGATTTTATCCAGAAATCCAACTGGCTTGATAAAGTTGTTTTATGCTAAATGTGCTGGCTAGTATCATATGAATTAGATGAATTTATGGAGTTCTTTTTAAGTTGTTTTGGGGATCTGAAAAATGTGCTTCCTATATATTCGTTCGGGAAATAAATTCTTATAATTCTGGAAAACAAGGGAAGCCTGAAACTAAGGAAAATTAAGATGAATAAACTATGTTGTATAAACACTGACCCTTTTTAAGAATCTTCAAACATTCAATAAAAACTATGTAAATACCAATATTTAGGTGAGAAGTGGAACTCATTCAATGCTGCCACACACTTTCCACTGTACCTGAAAGAGCAGAATAATAATGGAACAGGACAGCTGTTGCTAAGCAACCTGGGATACATTGCAGGATTTTTAATTACATTTATTTAATTAGTTATGGGTGAAAGAATTCTACACTCTGTAGAATCCGCATCCTCAAAATTCATCTTGAATCTGTCAAAACTTAAAAGAAAATACAGACCTTTGTTTTTCTAGCTTCTTCCACTGACAAGGAAAAAAAAACACAATTTGCAAAGAACATAATGAAAGGAGAAGACAAAGGGAAGAAAAACAGAGTGGAGGATGAAAAGGATAGAGGGAGTAGAGGCAGATATGGGGACTGAAATACAGAGTGCAAGAAGATTCTTGCTTTAAGTCTTCTTTAACCTGGTCCAGGTGCATTCGGCTACCAATCCTGTAGGATTGTTGTGACCCAGGCCCAAGTAGGTAGTAGAAAACTCAGTTTAAAAACAAACAAACTTTATTAGAACAGCTGAGAATTAACTCATTCTCAGTGTAGTCCAAACTAAATCAAAGCAAATTCCTCCCAAGACAATTTCTCAGTCTTATCACCAACCTTGCTCTTAATTAGGCAAACTGCCAAAGGCCTTTCTTGGCAAAAGTTAAAAAGCAGAAGACGCCGATAACAAACAAATGCAGCAAGACAAAGCTATCAACGTTGTTTTCCGGCAAAGAGCCAAATGCCGTTGGTGGTCTTTTAAGCCTTATGGGAGGGGCCAAGCATCTCTTGGCCCTATTCAAACAGTCATCCTCTTTGCTTGAGCTGCTCTTGCCTTCTGGCAGCTCTTCTCATGCGTGCATTAGGAACAGGCTCCTCCTGTTCTTCTGTCTCACTACTGTCAGCCTCTGAAGGCTCCAGAGTCCGCACATCACTCCCCGATGGCCCTGGCCCCACCTCTGCCTCCGACGCAGAGCCCTCATCCGGGCCTTCCCCAGCCTCCAGGACTGGCCCATGCTCTTCATCAGCCTCATCGCTTTCCAAGTTGATTGCCAGCACAAGAAGGATCAACACATCTGAAGGGTACCAGCTTGGTGAAGGCTCTTCTTGGTGCTGTTTTTTATTAAATGTTACAACTTTCCATGATCAAAGGCAGGAAGTCCTTCCCGCTGTAGGATTGGTTGAAGACATCAAAAGACCAAACAAAAAGACCAACGCGTCATTCAATGTTCAACAGCCTCACTTCCTAAATGGTTCTCTGCCACTGAATTTAACAGATGACAAGCTCTATAAGCAGATTTTCTATTTCAGGGGTCTCCAACCTTGGCAACTTTAAGACTTGTGGAGCTTTGCTGGCTGAGGAACTCTGGGAGTTCAAGTCCACAAGTCTTAAGGTTGCCAAGGTTGGAAACCCCTGTTCTATTTGACTTTGTCCAACTCTTCTTCCCCCATCGAGTTTTCCCTTAAGTCTAGCTTTACAACATGTGAAGCCTTTTTTTGGTGGAAGCACATAGTCAATTTCGATTAGATTCAGAAGCTAAGCAAGTTTGGGCTTGGTAAGCATTTGTATGGGAGACCCCCAGAGAATCCCAGTGTTAACCCTGAAGTTGGCTGAACTGTGGCCATTTTCTTTTTGTGTAGTTTCTAGGGAGGTTTCTTTTCTCACGGCTTCAGGTGGTGGCACAGCCTGGAGTGAAGAGGCTGGGAGGTGCTTGTGGAGATTAGCTGGGGTGTTGTAGCCTAAATAAAATTATTTTCCCTGGGAATCAAGGACGTTTGTACAGGTGTCTGCAGGGCAGAGACTGAGGTCATCTTGCAACGGGACTGTATGCTGATTGGATCATGTGACTGAGACAGGGAGGAATAACGAAGTTTTACTTTTAATTAGTGGGAGGAGCCAATTTAGAGCCAGTTTTCCACCAGGAAGTTGCCAATTTGATATGTCCTAATAAAATGTTCTTTGAGGAACTTGCCTGCCTTGGAGTTCTTATCGAATGGGACCTATTACTTGAAACCCTGACACCCAGGAGAAAATGACAAGACAACCATCCAGATGTGTGTTAGTATCATCAAGTGTCCAGTTCAACTTGAGGAAAACTTCCCTTTACTTACACGGTTGTTTTAGCTATGTTGTACTGTACACCACTTGGAACTGTTTCTGGGGGACAACTATTAAATACATTTATAACAGAAGAGCTAATAGAAACAGGATCTATGATTCTGCATGCAAAGGATAAAAGCTCAAGCTTCAAAAAAAAAAGGAGCAATCCTTTTCTTGGAAACAAGGATTCAGCTTTTTAGGATTATATAAATGCTTCTGCTAATTCCCTTTCTGCTGCGCACAGATACAGTATCAGCAACTCCTCATTCTCTTCAACTGCTTGGTTTTAAATATGTAGATATGTCATGCATCAATTCACCAATGCCTGTCGGTCTTTCTATACATTTGTCAAACGAAAGCAGGGGATACTGCACTCTCACATCTTCATCTCTTCCCAATTTTGCTTAAGGCTGGTCTTGCAAAAGAGGATTTTGATTTTGATGTAAAAACAAAAATCAAGGGAAGAGTATATTTGGTACGGAAGAAGATGCTGTAAACACAACAATCTCATTCTCTCAAAAAACTGTAGAATAGGAAGGATAAATCCTATTTAGCCCAGGAACCATCGCTGGGGCTGGGAATAACTTCTCTGCCTTACCTCTACCACTGTTGTTCTGGCAGCTTTACACATAGGCTGATTGAAGTTTCTCGCAGTTTTCCTGTTTGAGAAGAAAGAGGGCAACGTATGCTTAACAGAGCTGCAGTTATCCTTTTCTATAATGTCAAGAAGCATTAGCAAAACAAAATTCAGAGCATAGTCAGTTCAGAGTTGAAAGGGGATTGGCCTTCAGGTCCAGAAATTCCAACCAAAGCAAACCCACTTTGCTATCTAGCTTCTACTTGAACATAGCCAGTAAAGGGGCTTCCCTTTGTTCTTCAGGCATCGATTGCTTACATACAAGCTAAACAGGTGTGTCCCGGGGTGAAATCCAGCAGGTTCTGGAGAACCGGTAGCGGAAATTTTGAGTACTTCGGAGAACCGGCAAATACCACCTCTGGCTGGTCCCAGAGTGGGGTGGGATTGGAGATTTTGCAGTATCCTTCCCCTGCCATGCCCACCAAACCACACCACGCCCATCAAGCCACGCCTATACAACTGGTAGTAAAAAAAAATTGAATTTCACGACTGGTGTGTCCCCCTCAAAAACAATAAGAGAGTAAGTTTTAATGGTAAAGTGTTATCCTTGTTTTTGGTCTTATCTTCAATTGTTCTCAATTAATCACATTTCCAAGTAGTCCTCAACATACCACTGTAATGGAACCCAGATTATCCATCATAAATCATAATGGTCATACTTTGGGGCATCCATGTAACTAGAACCAATTATATGAGGTCATTAAGCAAATATTGCAGCCCTTAAGCAAATCAATGTATTCCTATGACTGTTTTTTGTTGAAAACCAGCAATCCCCCCCCCCCGCCCAAATATTCCCTTTCTTCCATGGGGAGTGCTTAGTGAATGGATTCCACATAGAACAGAATAAGACAAGAATGTGTGACACCCCTTTGACTGTACATTTATGAACAAATGCATAAGAAATGTTCATATCCTGTAGTTGTAACACAGAGGAGGGATATACTGTACTGTAGTGGTTAAAATATTAGATGAATAAAGCTATTGAGATTCAACCATGGAAATTCATTAGATCATTTTAGATAAGTCATTGTCTCTGAGCTTAGTTGTGGTGGGCTAGAATGAAATCAAATCTTCATGGAAGCCATAAAGCTTCTGGAGAAAAGTTGAAACATGAATCTAACAAATAAATAGCAGATAGAAGCATGTTCTCTGCCAGCCATGTCCTGACAATCTCTAATACTTTCTTAGGTTATAACAATGCAAGATTTTCAATCAATATTACAAGAATCTTGTCGATAGCAGGAATTTGACTAGAAACGTCCTGGGGTCTCCCTCACGGGTGATCCTCAGATAGCGGCTGGAGAAAGTTAACTGGAAATGTTCTAGTTCTGGATGGTTTACATTAAACATGGATTTGTTTAGGATAATGCTGGCTGAGGAATTCTGGGAGTTGCAGTCCACACATCTTAACAGCAATAGCACTTAGACTTATATACTGCTTCACAGTGCTTTACAGCCCACTCTAACCAGTTTACAGAGTCAACATATTATCCCCAACAATCTGGATTTTCATTTTACCGATTTTGGAAGGATGAAAGGTTTGAGCTGGTGAGAACTAAACGGCTGGCAGTTGGCAGAATTATCCTGCAATATTGCATTCTAAGTACTGCACCACCACCGCTCTTCAAGTTACTGAGTTGAGGAACATTGGTTTGGAAGGACTACTATGCCTACAACATCCTTCCATCCCCCTCTAATTTACAAGTCTCTTAGCACTGATGGAGGTATCTCATAAGCTGTCACTATTACGAATTATAACACTTGGGAACGGTCCTGAAACTAGTTATATTATTCCTGGGTTTTAGAAAGAATAACGACATTTCTACCTGGAAGAAAAGATCATAGTTTTAAATTTTAATTCTTAATTCTGCTCTCAATTTATTTACCATCTTGACGTTATTTGGGGGAAAAAATAAAGTTTTCATACCATCATCAGCAAAAAAAAACAAAAAAAAACCCCTAGTTCCCTGCCTCTGTTTTGCTAACGTTATGTGTCCTGGATACACAGCCTTATAATACCAAATTGCTTTTTATCAATGCTAGCACTGAATTCATATGGATGTCAGTATCCTTGACAGCATGTCTCCGAATGATGGCATACATCTGTTTAATATTAAGAAAAGGCTTAACATTAAGCTAAGAATGTTACTTTTTTTAAGTGTCTCTCTAAGAGTTTCAGCTCCAGCTCATGCAAAGCTGAAAACTACAGCCTTCTACTGCCCTCATGTGGTTTTATTTTTGTTTCATGGGTTTGTTCAATACGGTAGAACAGAGCAAGGAGCAAAAACCAGAGGAAAGCCTTTGCTGTTGAAGCACTGCCAATGCAAAGACTGAAGGAATAAACTGCTGGAATAAGACAACCATTATCATGAATGGGGAAGTTGTTTCAACCTCCTGCCCTCGTTAGTCATGATGAGCAGGAACAGCTTAGCTTTGCTATATCAGCTTTCTTCCTATAGCCACTCTTTTGAAAAGCAGCCTCACTACACAGAGACAGAAGCTCCTGCATTGCTTCAAAGGATTCTGGGACATAACCTAGGGCAGGAATGCATAACCTTCTTCAGGTTCTAAGGCAGGGGTGGGCTGCTGGGGGTTTGCAGGGGTTCGGGAGAACCTCTAGCTAAGATTCTGTGCAGTTTGGAGAACCCCCAAATCCCACTCCTGGCTGGCCTCACCCGCCCCTCCCCTCCCAGGAGTCCCCATGTGGCCTGTTTTGGATGCAGGTAAGCGTAGGGTGTGTGCGGAGGCTCAGGGAGGGCAAAAACGGGCCTACCGGAAGATCGGGAAGGCAGCCTGGGGAGGCTGATTTTGCCGTCCCGGAGGCTCGAGGAAAGCCTTCAGAGCCCGGGGAGGGCAAAAATGCACACACACCCCGGCCGTGGTGCAGGAGGCCAACTAGGCCACACCCACCATGGCCACGCCCACCCAGCAACCGGGAAGAGAACCCCTTGCTAAAATTTTTGAAGCCCACCCCTGCTGTAAGGCCATACTTGGATTCTCAATGGCAGGCCAGTTCCAAAAACGAATGAGACTTAGATGCAGAAATGAGCAGGCTAAAAAGGTGGTTCTCAAATATGGAAACCCCTTGAACGGTTCTTACAACTTGGTTCTGAATGTTAGACATCCCTATTTCCACCCCCCCAGTTGTGTGTCCGCAATTTACATTTTTTTCCCCCAAAACTGGCATTCATTTCCAGTTGTCAGCAACGCCCTACACGTAGCAAACAATTTATTTATTTGTATCTCAGCTTTATTATTTTTAGAAATAACTCAAGGCAGCAAACATATCCAGCACTCTTTTCTCCTCTTATTTTCCCATAACAACAGCCCTGCGAGGTGAGCTGGGCTGAGAGAGAATGAGTAGTCCAGCTTTCATGGATAAGGAGGGACCTGAACTCACGGTCTCTTGCTTTCTAGCCCGGTGCTTTAACCAAATTGGGTCTCTGGTTTGCTTAATGACCTTAATTAATGACTTAATTACTGTAAAAAAAGTCATATAACTGAGTTGGTCATATGATGACCCCCCCCCTTTATGAACATTATAACTTACAGCCATAATGGGCAGCCGCCATTACAGCTGCAAAGACTGTCTGCAATTTTCTTCTATTAAATGAACAATATTTAAATTTGTTACCTGCTTTTGGAAAGGTGTTGGGGTTTTAGAAAGGTCTCAGCAATTTTAGAAAGCTGCTTCCAATTCTAGGGCTATAGACTCTGCACTCAATAATAAAATATACTGCTGCTGGGTTTTTTTCTTTTGTTTTGTTTTTAAGTTATGGTGAGGTTTTTGGTTTTTTTTTGGTTTCATTTTTATAGTCTTTTAACTCCTCACATTGTGCGGGTAGGGGACTAAAAACCTTTTAAAATAGCAAACCAGAACTCAAAATAAATTATATGAGCTGAACAACTGGGCCTCCCATCATTGAATATAATTAAAAGATGCATCCTAACAGCACACCCACCCCCAAAAAATTCCTCTAAGATGAAGAACAGTGATGGCTAACCTTTTCGTCGTGGAGTGCCAAAAGCGAGCATGCACACAGACCCATAAGGCAATGAGCGTGTAACCTCCCATGCGCCCCATCCCCCCACGCATGTGTGTGCACCCCTTCCACTCCCCAACCCTGCACATGTGCATGTGACTCCCGCCCGTGCATGCGCCCTACACCCCACCCCACCCGTGCATGTGCAACAGACCCAAAAACCAGCTAGCCAGCGGGAGGCGCACCCACATGTGCAGTGGAGCTGAGCTGGGGCGACAGCTTGCGTGCCCGCAGAGAGGGCTCTGTGTGCCACCTGTGCCATAGGTTCGCCGTCACAGATGCAGAATGTTCATATTTCCCAGAAAACTCTTTGAAAGCAAGGTTAAAAACATGCTTGCTCTGTGAACATGCCATACCTGAAGATAATATTTCCAGCACGATCAGACTTCCATGCCTTTATTAACGCAAAATCTCCTGTAATTGATTTTTCCATAATGTAATGCCGACCGTCAAATTCCCTCACCTTTAAAAAAAAGGGAGGGAGAAAATTTTAAGAAATTTTGAAAAGATTTGTTCTGTTTAAATTATCAGCTCACACTACAATTTAAGGCGATAAGTCTTTGAGGAGAAATGAGATGGAGTGAAAATACCACTGACAGTAATAAAAGCTGGAAATTGAAATTGCAGACTGAATAAAATCAGAAGCACAATATGATCTGCAGAGTGGATTTATAATCTGCTTAATATAGTGCATTAAGTTAGGACTTACTCCACTTTGTTTTCCTGAACAAGCCTCAAATCAGGAGTGGGCTGCTAGGGGTTCGCAGGGGTTTGGGAGAACCTCTAGCTAAGATTCTGTGCAGTTCAGAGAACCCCCAAATCCCACTTCTGGCTGGTATTTTACCTCTCTTGGCTCACTAGCCAGGGCAACAGTGCCATCTTTGTTGTATTTGATTGGAGACCCTCCTTCTTGCACTAATGTCCCATACCCAGTACTGGTGAAGAAAGCTGGGATGCCAGCTCCTCCTGCTCGAATCCGCTCAGCAAGGGTACCCTAGAAAGAACAAAAGGCTTAATGCGTGGCAAGACAAGACAGATATAAAGGAGGCCTGTGACTCATAATAGTACATCAATTCTTTGACAAAAGTTGTTAAGGGACCTTTTCATCTTTTCTAAGTGCACTGAGATGGCTCCTGAATACTGCAAGAGGATTTTCATAGAATACTCATTCCTAAGAAATGTGGAACAGAGGTATTCAGGCTTTCTAATTTTTAATATTAGTTTATTAATAAGCAATAATAAAGTAAGGTCAATGTTTAGCAGGGTCAATCATCATCATCTTAATGTTACCAATATTTCATTTCTGAAATACCTGGCATGTACTTTCCAAACTTTTCTCCTTATTTTACTGTTCCTCAAAAATATTTAAAAAAATCTATTTCCCAACTATATTTATTATAGTTTTTTTCAGGCAAATATGGCTTCTTTGCCATGCTAATTAAAACACATTTCAAACGTGCTACTTCATCTTATAGGAATATTCCCAGAATCTGAAGATTTTGAAAGGAACGCATCCAGAGCGTTTCTGGCTGTGGTTAATTTATTTACTCAATGTGGTTGAGCTAAGAAAAGATTAACTTACAAAAGGTGGTAAATATGAAATGAGCTACTTATATTCTTAACTTTGGCATAGGAGGGAAGTTTGGCTGGCAGGCAGGCAGTCAATCTTTTTCAAAAAGCTAGTTAAACGTGCATGAAGAATAGAGTGCAGTTCAGTGAAGCACAACATTGCAAATACTTAATGGATTTTTAAAATGTGACTGCCAATGCAAAATGCAAATGCAATTAAAAACACCTCCTACTTCTCCTACTCTTAACTAACTGGTACGTGAGTGTCTATGTTTTCTTACTAGTATTTCAATACTGTGTTGTAATTATAGTGCATCCTGGTGTTCCAACATAGACCAAGCTTTAAGATAGATTCAGAATCTGGCCAAAGACTAATCTAGTCCAGTTCCCTGATTCCTATAGTGGTGCAACTCAATACATTCCCAAGATGGGAAGTCTGTCGACGCCTCTGCAAAATACCAGAAATGAGGAAAGCTGTCTGATCCTTATGGCTTGCAACAGACACAAAAGGGCCATGCAGTACAGTAGTTACACAACCAACATTTCAGTTTCTGCTGTGGAAATCCTACAACTGGAACGGAAGAGTTGCTGCCAATAATTATGAGGAGCCTTCCTCCAAAGAACAGGCAATTAGCATTTTACCTGTGGGGTAAGCTCAACTTCCAGTTCACCACATAAGTATTGCCGCTCAAATTCTGCATTTTCTCCAACATAAGATGACACCATACGCTTGATCTGTTTGGTCTGAAGCAGAAGCCCGAGCCCAAAGTTGTCTACTCTGCAGAGAAAACAGGGTTAAAGTTGAGAACCAAGTGATGGAACATTTAAATTATGCCTGCAATATTGTGACCAGAAATAAAAAGAAAAAAAGAAAGAGTCACACTGAGCCACAATTTAGTTTAACTGCAATCTGTCAAATAAACTACTTGTTTATGGTGGCTTGTACAGCACAGCCTTTTCAGGGTGTAGCAAAAGAAAAAAAATGTTATATTTTGGAGGAAGATTAGTGAACACCGAAAGTAAACCTCAGTAGACAAGAACAAGAATGTCTGATTTATAGATATAAGGTGTCTTTTTTATACTCTATAGAGATATATTTCAGGCCTCTCCTATCTCAAAACATGGGAAAATATGCCATCAGTTTTCAGCAACTATAGTCAGAAGTAGCTCTGAAGTGTGCAAGAATGGGGTGGGTGATTTTCAAGTTATTGACTTCAATCTTAGACTATAAAACATGGTTTATGATATGGATTATAATGGGCATGGTTTCTATGGAAACATAGGAACACGTCATATTTGCACACCATTCAAGAGACAATAAAAAAGCTAAGAAGGAAACAAAAAGAGCAGAACACATCTTCCCCAGCACCCAACATTCCAAATAAGCAGGGATTAACACCAGACAAACAATCAAGCAGAAAATAATTCCTAATCAAAGAGAAAAGTACACTTCCATCAACACAGGCAGGGCAAGCTATTGCATAAAATATAGTGAACAAACCACACACTCACACTGATGATGTTATCTAGTTGGGTAATGAAATATCTGCAAACAAAGCATAAAGATCACTAAGGATTCTACAGATGAACTCTGAGCTACATACATTCTCTTCTATTGATTTTATACTTTTCCAACATAACTATTCACATTTTATTACCGTATATACTCGAATATAAGCCGATCCGAGTATAAGCCGAGGTCCCCAATTTTACCCCAAAAACTGGGGTAAACTGGGGACTCGAGTATAAGCCGAGGGTGGGAAATGAGGCACCTACCGGTTGGGGAAACCCTCCCTCCCTCAGCTGAGAAGGCTGGCGGCTCCCCCGCCCGCCTCTCACTGCACCGCAGGGCTTCAGTCCGTAAAATGTGAAAAAAGAAAAAAAACTCGAGTATAAGCCGTATATACTCGAGTATAAGCCGAGGGCTTAAAAAAACTTGAGTATAAGTCAGAGACCCGAGTATAAGCCGAGGGGACGTTTTTCAGCACAAAAAATGTGCTGAAAAACTCGGCTTATACTCGAGTATATACGGTATATATTTTGGCGTAACCTGTCTCCAACACATAAAAGCTTGTTTCATCTCAGATTCTGTACATAATTATGTAATATTAAAAAGGGATGCAGTGTAATATTAAGGGACGCGGTGGCTCAGGGGCTAGGACGTTGAGCTTGTCGAGCGAAAGGTCGGCAGCTCAGCGGTTCGAATCCCTAGTGCTGCCATGTAACGGGGTGAGCTCCCGTTACTTGTCCCAGCTTCTGCAAACCTAGCAGTTTCGAAAGCACGTAAAAATGCAAGTAGAAAAAATAGGGACCACCTTTGGTGGGAAGGTAACAGCGTTCCGTGCGCCTTTGGCGTTGAGTCATGCCGGCCACATGACCACGGAGACGTCTTCGGACAGCGCTGGCTCTTCGGCTTTGTAACGGAGATGAGCACCGCCCTCTAGAGTCGGCAATGACTAGCACGTATGTGCGAGGGGAACCTTTACCTTTACCTTAAAAAGGGATGAGATGAATGTTCTAGAAATTTTAACCTTTCTTGATCATGTGGTGTTTTTTTAGCATAGCTTATAACTTGAAATGTAGAAATATTCTAAGTTGTGAATGCTAATTCACAACTTCTATATTTCAAAAACAGAACTGAAGTTTTTTTCAAAGAGAAAAAACTCAGTACTCTGAGCAGTAGTGAAATTCAGCTGGCTCTATAAGGAACACGTGATCCAGTAGTGCCAGCGACGGGAGGCTCCGCCCACCCACCCAGAGGTCATCACATCCTGTTTTTGACCCTCTGCGCATGCACAGACAGCTCTGCACATGTGTGGAGGAAGCATGAGCAAGCGTAGCGAGCGCACGTGCGTGCTCCGATTTGCAAACAGTAGCGAAGGTAAGTGAATACCACCCCTGACTCTGAGCTTTGAGAAACCGTTTTCACCAGCTTCTGATTTGTTTCCAGGATAAAATCAAAAGCTATAACAACACTGTTTTGGGACCACAGTATCTGAAAGCGAGAGAGATTCGATTGGTCTAGTGATTTAGCATCAAGTTGGGATTCAAAAACTCAGCATTCTACTTAGGCATGAAAGGTAGCTGGATAACTTTGGGTCTGTCACTCTCTCTCTCTCAGCTCACAATCTCAGGCTCAGACGACAAAACAATTAATCAACCAATGGACCAATACTCGGTTGATCGGAGGGGGGAAGAGAAGACCCTTATGCACTTGGAGGAAAATTATAGGAAGAAAAATAAAGTATTTGGAAGTAAGCATTTTCCCTGAAGACTCATTCAATCCATTCTCCTGGATATTTAAAAGGAAGCTGTCATCTTAGATTTGTTGAAAAGTTTGCAATAGAAATAGAGCACTTTTCTCTGTGGAATCATTCCTTCTTAATGGACGATTATCTTTTTTAAAAAGGGGCTCATCCTCCTTTCTAGTAAATATAACAATTGCTGCTGTTTATGTGTTCATTATTTTTAATTTTTTAATCTTATTTACTGCAGCTACACTTTCTCCTAAGAACTCTCAATAACAGCAACTGGTATGTTGTATAAATAAGGAAACCAAGTGACCCAGTGGTGGGATTCAAAATTTTTTACTACCTGTTCTGTGGGTGTGGCTTGGTGGGCATTTCAGGGGAAGAATACTGCAAAATCCCCATTTCCTCCCAATTAGCTGGGACTTGGGAGGCAGACAATAGATGGGAGTGGGGCCAGTCAGAGGTGGCATTTATTGGTTCTCCAGAACTGGTCAGAACCTGCTGAATACCACCTCTGAAATGGCCCCTCTAAGCTCTTGCTGCCATTTTGAAGGATTCTTTGGCCACAAAACAGCCACCTGGCATTAGCCTACAGATGATCCTCAACCCAGAATCATAGTTGGGACCAGAATTTCCATTGCTTGTTAAGTGCATTGTGCCTGATTTTTAAACACTTTTTTCCCATGGTTGTTAAGTGAATCCCTGTAATTGTTAGGCAAAACGCGTCATTAAGCAAATCTGACCTCCCGCATTGACTTTGCTTGTCAGAGGCCAGCTGGGAAGTCACAAACGGTGATCACACATACCCCAGGATGCTGCCAACATGATAAATACACTCTGGTTGCCAAGTGCCCAAATTTTGATTATGTGACTGGATGCTGCAACATTTGCAAGTGTTTTTTAAAGTGCTGCTGTAAGTATGAACAGTTGCTACATGAATAACTATACGTGAAGGGCTATCTGTACTTGTACAAGAGAAATACGTGCTTCTTATTAGAAGTATGAAATAGCTTTACCCAGTTAATTAGATAATGTTATCAGTTTTGTTATCCTCCTGCTGTTAATGGGTTTGTTCTAAGTTTGTGTATATCTTAGAAATAATGCCTTGAAAGAGTGACGTGGATAAAGAAATCTGATTTTACCCTGGAATACAGTGAACATACCATTACCTATTGCTGACTTGATTAGGTAACCCTACAGATCGGTTCTCCAGAACTGGTCAGAACCTGCTGAATACCACCCCTAAAGATGGAATTTTAAGAATTACAGATTGGGACCTTCAAGAAGATGAAGTGGGGTGGGAATGAAGCTTATTTTCTTGACACATTATTTCCATGTAGATTGTTGAAGCCAGCCTTCTGCATCATAACCAGATGTTATGAAGCTGTAACTGCAGATAGTCCTCAACTTATGACCACAACTGAGCCCAAAATTTCTGTTGCTCAGCAAAGACATTTATTGTGAGTTTTGCCCCATTTTACGACCTTTCTTGCCATATTTGGTTAAGTGAAGTTTTTAAGTTAGTAACACGGTTGTTAAGTGACTCTTTCTCAGCTTTCCCATTGACTTTGCTTGTCAGAAGGTCACAAAAGCTGATCATATGACCCTGGGATACCGAAACGGTCATAAACAGGAGTCAGTTGCCAAGCATCTGATTTTTGATCACTTGACCATGGGGACGCTGCAACAGTCGTAAGAGTGAGAAATGGTCATAAATCACTTCTTTTAGTGCTGTTGTAACTTCAAACGGTCACTACACGAACTGTTGTAAATCAAGGACTACCTGTACATCATCAGAAGTAAGACAGGGTTAAACACCTACCTATTTCTGCATTCGTTTCTTAGTCCCTCTAAATGATAAGAGCCCTGGTGGTTAGAATGCAGTATTGCAGGCTAACTCTGCCCACTGCCCGGAGTTCGATCCTGACTGGCTCAAGGTTTACTCAGCTTTCCATCCTTCCAAGGTTGGCAAAATGAGGACCCAGATTGTTGGGAGCAATATGCTGACTCTGTAAACCACTTAGAGGGGCTGTAAAGCACTGTAAAGTGGTATATGTCTTAAGTACTATTGTTATTGCTATTATGATAATCAAAGGAGGAAAGGAAACAAAGGTATAAGTTGTTAGCTTTTTTTTTTCATATTCATTGTGCACACCATGTGCCATTCCCATACCTAACAAGTGAAATATAATATGGTCTACCAGCCAATATTAAACTTCATTGTCACTTCTGTCCCAATGCAGAGGTTGATTTCATCTTGGAAAATCTCCCAGGTTTCCATTCAAGTTGATATAGGCTTCTCAACAAAACATGGCTCTTTGGAGCCTCTGTATTTTAGGAATAGTCCAGAGCAACTTGATCTGAGCACATTGAGAAATAATCTTCCAGCTAAAATTAGGAACAGCTAATCTTAAATACAGGAGTAACATTATCAACTCAAACCATTTGAAAATTAAGACAGATGAACTACTCTGGAGATTTTTAAAAAAACTATTCCATTTTTTTTTCTGAAAAAAAAATATACATTCATAATTAGTAAAATAATCTGGCACCCATCAGATGTGTGGATTTCAGCTGCCAGAATTCTCAGCAATGACCATGAATCTAAGGCAGGGATCTCCAACCCTTGGCCACTTTAAGCTGGGGGATTCTGGGAGTTGAAGTCCGCAAGTCTTAAAGTGGCCAAGGTTGGAGACCCCTGATCTAGAGAATTCTGAGAACAGACGTCTAAACATATACTCCACGGCCAGGAAATTTTGTTGAATTTCAACACAGTTATATATTTTACAAGCATTTCTTTGTTGATTTAATTCAATTAAAAATTAAGAATAGCAACCCCCTTTCCCTATTTTATCATAGCACTATCAAATCCTCCAAGGATTTTGAAGGCCTGTGGGAAAAGAATGGTTTTTACTGTCTTAGAGAAAGTGAATAGGATAGGCAATATGCGAGCTTATACCACTTCAAGAATATGGGGGAAAAGTCATATTTTTGAAAGATAGATGATGCTATAGATAGATGATGTTTGAAATCTAGACAGGAATCTTCTTGGTCAATGCTAACTATTCTGCTTGGACTTTCTCGATGAAAAAAGCAGAATGAAGTTAGAGCAAAAACAAGACAGGAATGCTTAAGCTTGTGACAGCATATCAACTGATGGTGAATTAAGAAAATTCACACTGAAACTTACTCAATACTACATATGCACGCAGTGGCTTGTATGCCAAGACAAAGTTACAAAATAAAAAATGTACTGAGCCCGCAACAAGAAGAGAATTCACACCTACTACTCTGAAATGTGGGGCAGGTTCTTAGATCTACTTGGTCTTTTATAAAGACAAATATTTCCATCACTTATGCGATCAATGATACTAATTTCAACATGAATACCAATATGAATCAAGATTACATCTACAGAGGAAAAAAATCCCTGTATTTGCTTCTTCTAGCACATACTGTATATCAAGTCAAAACTCCAAAGTCAAAAAAGGTACATACAAGGCCCAGATGTGAAATATGATTATGATAGCTGGATCATCAAAAAGGCTAAATGAAGAGAAATTATAAATTTGAATTCTGACACTGGACAAAGTGATTGAAAATACATTGAATTTTAAGAACAAATTTAAGAACAAAATAAATCAGATTGCTCACAGAAAGCCCTAATAATGACCTTGAAGTTTACATATTTTGAATGTGTACTAGAAAAGCAAGACTTCTTGGAGAAGACCCTCTTGCTTGGGGAAAAAAATCAAAGGCAATTGGAAAAGAGGCTAATACAAGACAAGGTGACTAGATACTACCACTGAGCTAGCAAGAGCATTCCAGAAATCAAAGAAGCAATTGATGACAGACATATTAGAACAAACACGTTGATCAGATCAGATGGATTTTGAAGAACCAAAACAAATTAGCAACAAAAATGAAGGGATCAAGTAACCAAAAGAAGAAATCTTACTTTTTGTGGAGATTTCTCCAACTTCTCCTTTCTTATATACTGTAGACAGTGGCAGAACATGCAATTTTCTTTCCTGGATGTATTAATACAGGTAACAAACCACCATAGAGCCAGGAAATTCAACCATAAGCCTTGTAGTCATAAGTGGAGGTGACTGTATGATCAGACTAGATTTCACAACCATTTTTATGATGGTCATAAAGCAGGTTATCATGGTTGTTAAACAAATCATGTGGCCATTAGATAAACCACATAGTCAATAAGTGAATCCAGCATATCCAGTGGGCATTTATGTTGGGAAATGGCAAAAAAAAACCTGTTGCAAATTTCAGTCATATGACCATGGGATGTTGCAACCAGTAGTAAGCCAATTGCCAAGCGCACAAAATACAATCATGGAGAGTGTGTGTGTGTATGTGTGCAGCAGTAGTAACCTCAAGGACGGTTTGTAAGGTGGATATTTGGAGTCAATTATAAATTCAAAAATCATTAAGCGACTGGTCATAAGTTGAAGACTACCTGTTGCAATTTTCTGTCTGCCAACTCAAGATGTAATTCATCAAGATGACCTGTATTCTTACTAAATCCACAGCAAAGGCAGTCTACAGCTTCCATAGGCAACTGTTCCAGCCACAGGATAAGTATACACCCTGTTTTTACAGATGTGCTTATCGTTTTTAAATCCCCTATTTTATTAATATTTTTTTAAAAATCTGGGATTCTACTGGCTACCTCCTGAATTTACCATAGAGGATCATTCTAGATGTAATTCATGTTGCCCATCTTCATAACTCACCTGGAGGCTATTGCAATAGGACACAAAGAACTTCCATGTTGGATGGGTCAATGAGCATAGTGCTCCCTTTGAGTAAATTGAGCAGCTTTTGCTTTCCTTGCCACTGTTACATATTTTTGGTTCATTTTTCTCTGCAGGATTGATGGTTATACTATGAACATAATGTATTTTTCCCACCAACATACGTTGCTAAAGAAAATAAAACTAGAGGGTGATATTCAGTTGGTCTCCTCTGTCAACAGAAGGCATATGTCAACAGTTGGTTTCAATTCTATACTCTCCAAATCTTTCAGAAATATAGGGGAGTTTTTCTAGCAGATTTTAAGAAGGAGGAATTTCAGTAGAAAGCTGGGAGGTCACTAAACCTCCCTTCGCTTTCCTCCTTCCTTCATTTATTTGTCAAATTCCAGGTTGCAAACCTGCAACTCTAGGAAACTTTACGAAGCATAAAATGGTTAAAATAGTAGCCCACAAAATGAACAGCTGGCATCTGGAGGAAGATTCCACGGGGAAGAGCCAGAATTTTAAAGCTTAAGTGTAAACAGAATGTGAAACTATACATATCTCTAGAGAAATGCTGTTTCAGACAGTAAGCACCACAACAAAGAGGGTCTATCAAATACAATTACTTAATCAATGGGACCTAAAGCAAGCCAAATCTGTTGGATTATATGGGATGGACGGACTTTCATTGCAGATGAAAGATCATCATTCAGATAACCAGGATTATGCCATGAGCCATGTAAGTAGTAGTAAGTGGGAGCTTGAATTGCACCCAGAAGCTTTGTCATGGCCCCGTCAGAGCCCGGTTCCGAGGAGGAGGAGGGGGAAATAGAACCAGGACAGATGGAGGAAGAGGGCACAGCATCTCTGGCTCAGGAGGAAGGAAAGACCGGAGGAACAGGATGAAGCAGTCCCAGGTACCTCGGACCTCAAAAGGGTCACCAGAGAGGAAGAGAGGGTGCAGGATGACCAAAGATGGGAGGAGATGGAAAGGGCAGGTAGTGAAGCAAAGGAGCATGGAGTTCCGGAGATGAGCAACTACCTCCCCCGCCTGAGCATTAAGCGTGGAGAATGAAGAGGAGATGGAGTCAGCACAGGGCGACCCGACTACTCGGGAGGAGGACACCCTACCCTTCTTCACAAGGGTCACCTGGAGAATAGGATTTAAGGAAATGCCAGGGAAGGAGCTTTTGTTGGGAACAAGTGTGACGCCCTGCCCTGCCCTGCCCTGCCTTGCCGCAACCCGCTCGGCTCCAGTTTGTGCAGTGGCCCCAGCAAACACTCTGTGCGACGAAGACACACATGACCAAATGTCCTGAACTGTTTTTGTTCTCAGAACTGTGCCTTCCCTCTCTCTCTCTCTCTCCCTCTCTCTCTCTCCAGGTAGCTGCTCTTCTGGTTTATGGCGTTCTGGTGCACACGCACACACACCTGTTTCACCACTTGGTGCTGAAGAGGTTCACCAACACTGGCCTATAATATTTACCAATAAGCTTCTTATGACCCAGGGCAAGGCACATAAGCAACACATGCACACCAGAACCAGAAAAACAACAGGTGACAGCTGGCGTGCCACTTCCAGCACACATTATTCAAGTAGGAGTTGAGATTCTAGATGGCTCTGCGTGCCACTTCCAGCACACATTATTCAAGTAGGAGTTGAGATTCTAGAAGGATCCCCAGATTGCAGACCAGACCCAAATGGTGCAATGCAACCATTGAAGACCAGACATAGAAAATCCCAGATCAGGGTGGTCCAAGAATCCACAACCACTTAGTCTTGCTAGGGTTGAACTTCAGCCTATTCCTCTCTATTCAGATTTCAAAACCCAGGACAAGTTCTTGAGAACATTACTTGGCATACTGATGACACCTAACCCCAAACTGATGGATGACCTCTCCTAACATTCCTATTTAACTATTAAACAAGAAGGCTGAGAGGGAATGAAACAACACCTCACAAATCAGGTATCTTGGACTTGACTTTTTCCCACACCAATACCAACCGGAATCAGTCACACAGAAAGGAGAAAAACCACCATAACATTGAATTTCTTATCCCAACATCCCCACAGCTGGAGAGCTGGGATGGTTGTAACATCTCTGTCCCAGCTCCAACATTTGCTATCTCAGTACTATGTTCTGGCCTGAATTCTGATTTAAAAGACTGCAGATAATATATTTCTCTCAGAAACCTCTGCAATTGCAACCTTCACAACAACCTTCCTCAGAAGGGAGAAGGTGGAGACCTGATGAAAATTGACCAAGATAGTAGGATCCATTGACGGCATCGTGAGAAGAGTGAAGCCTTATGCAGCCTTGCGAAGGGCCGACCAGTGGTCGACCAGGCAATGCCTCATTAGCAGCAGGAGAAAGAAGATGGTGGTCAGCTGGGGGCAGCAGGGGTGGGAGATGGCAGTGGAGTGCAGGATGGCCAAAAGAGGAGAAATGGGGGGAGCGAATATAGGCAGGTAATGAGAGTTGAAGTGCACACTGCAATCATAAATGCAGGCAAGCTGCCAAGTGCCAGAATTTGGTCACAAGGGTATCACCACAGCCCTAACTTCGAAAACCAGCCATAATTACCATTTGTTCAGCATTGTTGTACTTTTGAACAGTCACTGAATAAATGATGATTAAGTGAGGGGCACCTGATTAAGGCCCTCATCACCTCCCCATTCCAGAGAGAAACCCACAGAGAAACAGACCAGCATATCTCAGGAAAAACTAAAGCGCATTTTGAAACCCATCCAGTTTCTAGGATAGGCACACCTCTTTGACGGGAGAAGGGTCGCCAGCAAGCAAAAAGCAATCAAAGAATGACCTGGCCATGACAAAAGACACCAATATCCTCCAGCCCTCACGTCAGTTTGCAACAGCCCCAAGATAAAACTAGATTTAATGTATGATCTCTGGTAACTCGCAGCTTTTGATTATCTGGGTCAAGTTCATGGTTATCATGAACCATTCCCAATTCGATGCCATCTGGAGGCAGGTTAAAATCCCCACAGATTATCAGCCTTGGGGATTCCATTGCCGGCACAGCAATAGAATCAAGCAGCTCAGACAAGCCTATTGCTGCGCAACAGGAAGCTGATTTAGCAGCAACAAATCCAATTGAAATCTAATTTCAACTACAAGATCTCATGTCTATTTCTCTATAGCACAAAGCCTCTGAAAGCTGTCAAAGCTTCCTGAGTGGCAGCTGCCATCTCCCCTGCCCCAGGTCACAGTAGTGTCAGAATACAATACACAGGGACTCTAGGCTGATCCCTCTTTTAATTCCGCCCTAAGTCCTGCCACTCTCCTACACACTTAAGATCTGGGATTAGCACACAACAAAAAAGAGAAAGTCCCTCACAAATAACAATTTAGAGAATTTACTATCATAAATTTAAGTATTTCCACACTGAAAAGGCAAAAGTACAAAATACAGTGCCAAATTTCTCAGTTTTACAGCAGTGTCTAAATCTTTCTCAATTCTCAACAAAGACGATTAGTTAAAAAAAACGGTATTTCATAAACATCATGATAAAGTTTCACATAGTTCTGGTGCACAGTATCAGGTTTCTGAAAATAGTATTCAGACTAAGAAATGAAAAATTGCTAAAAGTGTTTGAATGATTGAAAAAGTGGATTTATCTAATCATTTTGTTGCACTGTCAACAGTAGCATTGATAACGAAGGGAGAAAATCTTTCAATGTTTAACCTCAGTATTACATTCGAAAGTGTTAAAATGGCCAGTCTAAATCAGGTTTTCTATTCTATAGAACAGTTATTCACATCCTTACAATATTTGGCATGAAATACTCACCTACATCAATAAAAACAGGGGAGCGTTTACTTAAAGAAAAATATAGGATTCAGTGTTTTGTATATAATGTATAACAAAAGAGTTATTAATTTAGGGTTTTTTTTCCCCTTTTTAAATTATTTTAAATGTTTTAATTTCAGAGGACCCAAGAAAAGATTGGAGAGCCATTTGTATGATACAAGGACTTTTGTAATGATCCATTATCAGAATTGAGAATGCACTGGATTATTTCCAAGGCAATGCTCCCATAGTTAAACAAAGGAATAAAAAAGACACCTGTGCTTTAATTATTTGGACAAAAAAAAATGGGTTACTCTTCCAAGGATTAACAAGAGGTTAATACAAGTAAGTACCTTAAAAACTAACTTCTATTGTGAGGGTCTTCCTAGCATTATTTGAACATTCATGTTAGAGGTCCCTGACCAAGAATTGGTATTTTCAATATTATAAATTTATATAAATAAATAAAGCCTAGTTCATAATTTAGCTGTTGGTTATACCTGTTGACTATGTTTTCATATATTAAGTAGATGCCAAGCTAAGTGGGTTGGGTAAACAGTGTTCTAGAAATTTATAAATTATGTGCCTGCTTCACAAGGGAGGAGGAGTTATTATCTTTAAAATATATTTATCATATTCAATTGGGGGAGACCATTTACATATGTTTGTTTTGTCTTGTTTATGCATTTTTTTGATGTAGTCTTGCTTTGTTTTGTTTTTGTATTTGTATTTTTTATTTTTTTAAGTTTGAATTTTAATGTTTTAAATAAAATAAAAAATTGAGTTAAATAAGGAATAAAGCCCGATTCATAAAACTAGCCATTTTGCAATGTTAAACCATCATGTTTTTCATGGCTTGTTGAATAAGCCACAACAGCCAGGTTTACATTGTGAAAGCAAATTCATCCTTCCCATTTAAAATACAGTTTTACTGAGGTAGTTTAAAATTAAACTATTTTATATTACATGGCTATGTTATATTATTGCTTCTTGTGTACAGAGATCAAAAAATTAATTATTAAAGAAAATCATGCATTTTTTTTACTTTCATTCTTTAAGCTCGATAAGATCATTATGCATAGGGAGGGATGCTGTACTCATTCATTTTATCTCTTTTATGAAATCACTGTATTGCTGAATTGCAGTTGGAGAACCTCTGCTTTACATATGAATACTTGAAGAACTGTGCACAATAATAAAGTGATGATTTTATATTACAAAAATCAATCTTTTTTTGGGCAATGTACAAACTTCAGTTTTAAACTCCTGATTTAAAAAACTCTGAAATGTTTTCGTATTTGTGTATTTCACGTTCTGGCATTCTGTCATCTAATGCCTTATTATTTCAACCCCATGTCTTTTATGTGTGATCAACCAAAGTTTATAGCAGATATTTAAATGAATGAATAACTTACCCTCTGCAATAGCAATGACAGCAGCCCTGTTTATGACATGATTATGTACTACAGCTGGGTAGTCATGCCATTAACAGGTGCAGCAAAATAAGTAGAGAGAGAAGAATATAACCAAAGTTCAGGCTTAATTGAACTTGCAAAAAAAAAAAAAAGTAGCCTCATCAGTTAAAGTTGCAAAATAGGTTCTTCACAAAGCAAAGATAAGGAATTTCTTTTCCTTATGCAGCATGACTAGGGATGTTTAAAATAATCCTAATCCAATGGTATTGGGGGAAAAATACGTACCCTGCATTGTTACTGACAGCGGTTATTCCTTTTACACCAGTCTTCAACAAAGCTCCTATGAGGTTCTCTGGAATTCCACAAAGCCCAAAACCTATGTGACACAAATTGTTAAGCAGTGAATAACTCTATTTTGAAAATATAGTTCTCCCATGCCGATCCATTGACCCAATTCTATTTCAGGAGAAGGCATCCTATAACTTGGATTTTGGAGCAGCTAAAACTTTTAGTCAATAATTGGAATAAGACACCCCAACACCATAGTTTGTCATGCACAAAAGACCTGAAGAAGCTGGCAGAAACTCACTGATAATACAAACCCTAGCATCCCAATGAGCTGTGAATTGTGTGAGCTGTGAAATGAAATTTGGGGGGGGGGAGAGAGAAGAAGACCTGAATCATAAATGAAAAAAGAAAATATTTTCTTGGTAATATATAAGAATGTAATACACTGAAAAGTCTTGGAAGATATTTAACACCTTGGATCTCATTCTATTTCTGCACAGGTAGGATTGAAATATACATCATGTGACTGACGAAAAGCTCCTATTATAATAGATTTGGTAGTTTTCGTAACCAAAACTTTTACAGTAAAGGAAGTTACCAAATTATTATAACAGATTTATTAACATTATAAGTTATAATCTTCATTTAGTGACCGTAATTGGGACTGGCAACTTAGTTATTAAGTTAAGCAGTTGCAAAGTGAAAAATGTGGTCACAAGTCTGCTTATGATATTATTTCAGATTTCCTTTTCTTTACAAACCTGCAAAGGTTGTACATTTAGTCATTGGTCACAAAGTTACCTTTTCATGACCATCATAACTGAATAATCGCTAAGCAAGAGCTATTTGTATTCAGAATGCATATTTGCTCACCGCTAACTCCAATCATGCTTTTCTTATACATTGAATTTTATACTGCTTTAATCTTCCTGCGAATGAGTCATGTAATACTTCAGCTTTCACACTAAAACAATCTACTAAATTATTATCTTCTCCTATTTTCCAGGCTGAAGCAATTTTCTTGTTCATAAATTTATAGAAGAAATCAAAGCCATTTAGAAGAAGAATGGACAATGTTGAACAACCTTATTTGAGGGAACAATCATATGCAACTTTTGAATGTGATTCCAGAAGTCACTGCCCAATAATAAGTAGGATCAGGACAAAATTAGAAGTCAAAGCTAGAACAAAATATAAAACATGATTTAATTTCCATCAATATTTTCATGAGATAAATCAAAATTATTATTCTTCCACCTATCGTATTCAAAAGACATGATTGAGTGGTAACTTCTAGAGAGTCACTGATTTCTGGGGTCTCAGGATATTGCATCCATTATTTAAAACTTTTTACACTTGCAGCTTTTAAGGATCTTTATGGGGTATGGAACTAATATCTGCATTTTGGCCCATACTGTATTTGGAACATTAAGTATTTTTTTCAACGTTATTTTACCCCAAATTATAAACAGAATAATTCAATATATTCAGTCTCATTAAGCCATGCAGCTTCTACATGCTTGAGCAGTTCTGCAATCTTAGAACATGAGTTATTTATTTATTTATTTATTTATTGTTTATTTATTGTTTATATTTATATACCGCCCTATCTCCCAAAGGACTCAGGGCGGTTTACAGGCATTTAAAAGCAATAAATACAATTCTAAAAACAATTAAAAAACTTATTCAAAAGCCTAATAATTAAAAATATAAAAAATTAAAACCCAAGTTAAAACCCACAAACTAAAATCTAACTCAGTCCTGCGCAGTTAAATAGGTATGTTTTAAGCTCGCGGCGGAAGGTCCGAAGGTCCGGAAGCTGACGAAGTCCTGGGGGCAGTTCGTTCCAGAGGGTGGGAGCCCCCACAGAGAAGGCCCTTCCCCTGGGCGTCGCCAGACGACATTGCCTCGCTGACGGCACCCTGAGGAGTCCCTCTCTGTGAGAGCGCACGGGTCAGTGAGAGGTATTCGGTAGCAGTAGGCGGTCCCGTAGATAACCCGGCCCTATGCCATGGAGCGCTTTAAAGGTGGTCACCAAAACCTTTAAGTTAAAGTCTTGAGTTAAAGTCTTGCTCAAACAAAACTTTTTGTAACAGTAAGGAAGACATTTGCTATTGTCTTTTTCTGGCATGTATTTTTGATTCCTTCATTTCCACTAAATCACAGGGCTATAGATTAAGCTAAATTTATCTGAGAAAAAGACAGTGGGACAATAGCAGGGGTGAAATCCAGCAGGTTCCAACAGTTTCTGGAGAACTGGTAGCGGAAATTTTGCGTAATGCAGAGAACCGGCAAATGCCACCTCTGGCTGGCCCCAGGAGTGGGGAGGGAATGAGGATTTAGCAGTATCCTTCCCCTGCCACGCCCACCAAGCCACACCTACAGAATCGGTAGTAAAAAAATTGGATTTCACCACTGGACAATAGTAATTTTGTCATGACTAATATTTCCCAATAAAGTACTAACTGGTTTTTATTCCACTTAGTTTTTTTTTAACCAGCCAAAATACTATAAACTCTCTCCATACATCCATTCATACATCTCAGGTGTACATAATCTACATGTATCTCTTATAGAGGCATGCATAAAATATTGACAATTACAGATTAAAATACATACAGGTATCCCTTGTTTAATAACCCTAACTGGGACTGTCAAATCCATCAGTAAGTGGAGGCAGTCACTAAGTAGGAAATCGCATGTTTGGGACTGTGCTTTCCAGCTGGAAAGAAACAAGACATTTGGATTGACTTTCACACCTTCAGATTCTATTCACCTAACCACTTTTCCACCCTTTGGAATGCTCAAGTGCCTGCTTACTATCTTGTACCCATCAAAAGCAAGGAGACTGCACCACAGCTCAGGGCTGGGAGCGCAGGCTTACTCTCTTGAAATATCTTGCTCTTCCTCTGCAACATGGGGAGGTGTGGGGGCAAGGATCAGGCAAAGAAGAGGCTACTTCAGAAATTGCTTCTTTTTAGTTCCCACTTGCAGAGAAAAAGGATTAGAAACAAAGAGATCTGTACAAAGTAAGGTTGTTTTGCACTTCTACAAATTGAAAGCAAAGTGATCACATTTATTATTATTATTATTATTATTATTATTATTATTATTATTATTATTATTATTATTATTATTATTATTTATTGGCCGCCAATCCTACCACAGGGTAACTGGGCACCTTTCAATCCTAAAAGATAAAACAAAAATATCTTACCTTACCTTACAAGGGTAAGCTACACAGCTTACTCTCTTGAAATCACTTCCTCTCAAATCCCTCCACTCTGGCAAAGGAGGGGGAAGGGGTCAGGCAAAGAAGACATTGCCACAGAAACCACTTGCTTTTTTTTTTCTAACCCTGGCAGAGCCAAGAGATTGGAGATTTCAAGAATACTGTAAGATGTTTGCATAGCATATCCACGTTTCCCACCATGATTGCATTGCTTTCAAACAAATAGCTTACTCTCTTGAAATCTTTCTCTCCAATCTCTCAGCTCTACAAAGGAAAAAAAAGGAAAGTCACAGCTGAGGCACAGGACACCACATATTGACTACAATAGAGATCATGTGATTTAAGAACACTGCAAAGGTAATAAATGAATTGTAAACTTCTTTTTTGAGCACTGCTGTAACTTTGAACAGTTGCTAAAAGATCAGTAAGTGAGAACTACCTGTAGTTTACATGGGAAAAATAGTGGAATTTCACTACTTACCACCAACAAGGAGAGTAGACCCATTCGGTATGTCTTTTACTGCTTCTACCGGATCAGTGTAAAATTGGGTATTGTGACAGGAACTGGTTGAAAAATAGCAGCCGCAAGTCTAAAAGTGAAGAAAGGGGAAAAAAGGGGAGGGGGAGATGAGAATGTCATGGATCCGACAATATCCAAATAGCATGTATTGACTATGTATTCTGTATAACACATACAGATGTACATAAAGCAATTTACACTGATTTAGAATTGCAACATATCCACAAAATGCATATTAGAGCTTTACATCACACTAAAACTACACACACACACAAACGCAGAATGCAATACCCTTGTTATTGTACTAATGAATTTAACAACCAAAAATAAAAACTATATATATGGGAAATAAACGAAAAATTAACCCAAAAAATCCAAATAATTTACTAGTTCAGTCCTCATTTATTAAATATAAACCATATAGAAACTTATTGTGACTCCTTTGCATATGTTATAAAGGAATCTCACAAATTTACAAAGCACATATCTCTTAGTGGTTGTTTTCCTTTTGCTTGGAAAGAATGATTTTCATTTAGGCTCAGTAAAACCCAAGTTTTTCAGAAAAAGTAAATTCTATATTTCTGAAGTATAGTCCAAGACCATATTTACACCTTTAACAACTATGTTTTTGCAAAGTTGAATTAATATATATAATAATTGGAAACCAAAAAGGGATCCTAAAGAATATAATTATCAAATGGGACAAAGAGCCCTTACATTTCTTATGACAAACAAAACCTATATGAAATCACATTTCATCAGGATATATGTGAAAGAGTTTACAGAACACAGTGAAGTCTCAGAAATTAAAGGGATCTCAATTACAGACAAAAATCTCAGTTTCTATACATCTTGTAGGTTTTCTTATGATGAGCTGTAACAGCAGGTACTCCTGCATAACAAAACATCCAAACAATATAACGTGTGTGTGTCTGTGTCTGTGTCTCTCACTGTGTGTGTGTGTGTGTGTGTGTGTGTGTGAGAGAGAGAGAGAGAGAGAGATTATATATGTATGTGTGTGTGTGTGTGTGTGTCAGTTGTATGTGTATAAAAAATCATGTCAATTATATGAAATCAGATTATCAGAAAACAAGTGTCAAACACTGGAAGTTGGATGGCCATCTATCCTATTTTACTAAGAACCATCTATCCTATTTTACTAAGTAAGACAGAAGATTTCCCATCCAATTTAAAATTAAAGATCTATAACATGAGAAGTTGCTGATCAGCAACAAGCATCTGAACATTTGACAGGCAAGCAATCCATGTTCCCACATCGTGTTATACCAGAACTGGTTTCTTTAATTCTCACTTAGCATGTATAGTACTATGAGCACAGCCCTAGTGATTTGTAAACCATGATTTATGACATCATATGAATCATGGCTTTGTATCATTCATAACATCACATCTATACACGTGCTGGAGAAGACTCCTGCGAGTCCCTTGGACGGCAAGGCGAACAAACAAGTCAGTTCTAGAGGAGATCAACCCTGACTGCTCTTTAGAAGGCCAGATCCTGAAGATGAAACTGAAATACTTTGGCCACCTAATGAGAAAGAAGGACTCACTGGAGAAGAGCCTAATGCTGGGAAAGATTGAGGGCAAAAGAAGAAGGGGACGACAGAGAATGAGGTGGCTGGACGGAGTCACAGAAGCAGTAGGCATGAGTTTAAATGGACTCCAGAGGATGGTAGAGGACAGGAAGGCCTGGAGGAATGTTGTCCATGGGGTCGCGATGGGTTGGACACGACTTCGCAACTAACAACAACAATACACGTAAATTTGTGTACACATTATCTTTGCACAAAACTCCATTCTTTTTTCTGATGGTGCATGTTTACAATGTCATTTTAGTCAAAAAATGACATTGCAGACATTTTTATAACATTGCTGGGCAGAAGAGAACAATTCTTAGCTATTCACTGATAAAAGGAAAGACCGCAGACATGAATATTGGGGAAAAAATGATCCAGACATTATAGATTGCTGAGGAAAAGACCCAATTCCTTATAGTAAACAACTGAGAGACAGTGTGTTGGACCAGGAGCAGGAAAACCCAAATTTTAATGTTCTGGGTAATTTTGGGCCAGTCACTCTTTTTCAGTCCAACTGATATTTTCCTTCTTATGAGGAAAAACAAGAGGGAAGCGTTACATAGAGCACTCTGAGTTTCCAAATAAAAAGAGGGACATAAAACTACTATATCAGATAATAACTTATAGAACCCAGTAGAAAAAATTCTACACTTAGACGTGAGCAGTATGTGCTACTATCAGCAAATTCTTGAGGGCAGCTTTCTGCAATCTAGAACCCTCCCTATATTGGGATACTAGGAGGGCCAGGAATTCTGTAAGATGCATCTGGAAGACTCTAGAGCAGATGTGAGGAACAACAGCCCCTTTAAGACCTGTGGAGTTCAATTCTCAGAATTTTTGAGCCAGCCATGGTCTAGAACAGTGTTTTTCAAACTTGGCAACTTTAGGATGAGTGGATTTCAGTTCCCCAGCGACCATAGGAGTTGAGGTCCACCCATCTTAAACTTGCCAAATTTGCAAAACACTGTTATAGAGGGACACACTTAGTCTAGGGCAAAAGTAGCAGACATGAAACTGTATATTACAGGATATTAAGAGCTTGGCTGTACATTCTGTATGAAACCATCCTGAACCTGCTTGAATTGGCTTTCATGTGGAAACAGAATCATCACATTAGAAGCACAATAGCCACATTCATAGAGGGGTATGCTCCCTTGAGGAAGGTTGCAATAAGAATCTGTACTTTTAGTATATGCTTCTTCTTAATATATATGATTCTAGTACTTTTACCCTATCTAGTGTCCTTCCAACAGCTTTCATCATTCCTACTAACATTACTAATACTGCCTCCTCATTGCCTGTCCTTATTATGCCTGTTCCTTATTGATGTCACATACTTGGAACTGTCTTCTCATCTTTCTTGAACAGCATATTATTTAGCACTAAATAAGAGCAAGTTACCAGGTACTGCAAAAAAGAAAAGTTAACTAAGAAAAATATTGATATTTCTTAGGAATTGCTTGAAATGCTGTTCTCCTGAACACAAAAATCTGCTGAAATGCTGCTTCCTTTATCAGAATATGAAAAAGACATACAAAAATCTAGTACGCAATGTTTAGCTCTTAAATTCACCTGAATATTTAAGACAAGTACTAACAACTTTGGGATTACTGCACAATTAACTACTCTTTAATTTTTCAGAAAAAAAGGGTACTGTATAGGTAGAAA
Organism: Ahaetulla prasina; assembly: GCF_028640845.1. NCBI lineage: Eukaryota > Metazoa > Chordata > Lepidosauria > Squamata > Colubridae > Ahaetulla > Ahaetulla prasina. Next base: position 276,725,226 of record NC_080540.1, on the reverse strand, counting down.
AATAGAAGTATTACAAATAATAATAGTCTTGACTTACCAAAAAACTTATCAAAAATAAGGAACTTATTCCAAGGTAAAAAAACATAATTGCAACATTCTTGTCTATGCATGGCCCTATTCTAAGAAAACACAGCTTGATTCATAAACAGTGACTACTATCTTAAGCAATTCCTAAACATAACAAGAACGAAGGTGAACCTATTTATAATGCCAAATGCCAAATATGCCATTGACAAATCAAAACAACTAATTTAATTTAGTTCTCCAGTTCAACAGGTCTTGATTGCGAATCAGTTTCTTCCAATAACGTAAGTACCAAGCAGCAAAATAATCCCAAGAAAAATAAATGAATTTTCATTCCAAATTAGGATTCAACTGTGTGACTTGTTTTAGAATCATACAGTATTCTCGCAATCATTCTGTCCAGAAATTATCAACTGAGGGCACAAGTTGCCAAAAGTTAGGCAGTTATTATTCCTTTGTAATCAGAAAGAACGATATTGACAACCTCCAAGCAACACCAACATAATTGTCATTAAAAGGGGGCACGGAAAATGTGGATTTTCATAAATGAATGCAGTGTTTTATTATCACTGGCACGGTTTCGTATATTTTATTATTGGTATTTTAGATTCTGTACTTTTTAATCTTATTTATGTAAACAAGACATGTCAGTCACTCAGTTTTGCCTGTTGTGAGTTACATAGGATTATTGTGTAAAGGAGGCAGCCATATAAATTCTATAAATAAAAAAATAAAGTACTTAATAAGGTATGCCTGGCAGCATAACACAGGTCACAAAGCTCTTGAAACCGAAAGCAGCAGCTCACAGTTTGTTCTCCCTGGCATGGAAAATCACATGGCACATGCTACGTTTCACTAATATTGGAGTAACGAAACAGCCAAGCAAGTTCATCACCTTTTACTGACAAGAGCAGAGTTTTCAACTAATCAGATAGTGCCAGCTAACTCAAAGAGCCTTTTATGATTAACCCATCACTACATTATCTATCCATCTATATACTATTAAAACTCTTGTTCCCATAACCTTTAACTGGGCAAAACAGTGCATCATTGGGCAACTATTTTTCAACCAAGGTACCTCAAATGGGCTAACTTACAGAATGTGTCCAAAATGGATCACAGGTTGAGAATTGACAACTTTAAGACTTGTGGGCTCCAACTCCCGGAATTCATGGCTGGCTGGGGAATTCTGGGAGTTGAAATCCACGTCTTAAAGTTGTTCAAGGTTGGATATCCTTGTTCTAGGAGATAGTAAAATTATCATCTGACATGATAACTTTTCTGACTTATTAAGGCTGCAAGAAGGAAATAAACCTCATTGAATCTTGGGGCTCTCGGCCCCAAATTCCCAGCTGCTTGTTGCTGTAGGAAAAATACAGGGACTGCTATATATGCCACCTTAAGTTTTTGGATGAAAGGCAGGGATATAAACCCAATTATAGAATACATGTTATTCTATTATACATATAATACATATAATACATGCTTCTCCTCAAATGTTGAGAAGACAGTCACTTCTTGAAGCAAGCTTTACTTTACAATGGCCTTCAGGATGTAAGGAATAAGCTCCAAGAAATACCAGTTAGGATGGTCCAGGGGAATTGCAGTCAACTAAGATAACTACAGATAGTCCTCAACTTACAACTATAATTGAGCCTGAAAATTACAATCAAAAGTCATGATGGTAGTAAAGCAGGTTACATCACCTGATGCATTTTATAACTTTTGTGATCAGTTACTTCCTGTTTCTGGCAAAAACATTGTAAATTATGGCCACCTGATCAGGGGAGCACAGCAAAACTATAAATGTGGGCAGGTTGCCAAGTGGCCAAAATGCAGTAATGTGACTGCATGGAGTGGATCAAAACTTCAAACTTGGACCATAACTTTTGGGGGGGGAGTCTGTTGTAACTTTGAATGGTGGATAAACATCTGATCATAAGTCAAGGACTATCTGTATTTCTTCCTGGAATTTCCACCTGAACTAGAACATTTATTACTAGCCCTTTTCAGATCAGTAGGTGCCAGGAACCAGTAGTAGCTGCAATTCTTAATACACTCTGATTTAGAGGCCAATTCAGTGGTGGGATTCAGCCAGTTCGCACCACTTCTGGAGAATCGGTTGTTAACTGTCTGAGCAGTTTGGCAAACTGGTTGTTGGAAGAAATCATTAGGGCAGAGAACCAGTTGTTAAATTACTTGAATCCCACCACTGGGCCAATTCCATCGATGGAATTCACCGTCCAACAACAATTAAGTTTTATGTTGTGATCAACCAGATTGTTGAAGCTCAGATATGGCAACCCAGTGTTTTACAAACCTGGTACATTTAAGATAAGGACTTCAATTACCAGAATTTGCCAGCCAACATTCTGGGACTTGAAATTCTCCCATCTTAAAAGTTGTCCATGGGGTCGTGATTGGTCGGACACAACTTAGCAACTAACAACAAAAGTTGTCAAGTTTGGAAAACACTGCCAAAGCCCGGAGTAAGCTGTCACAAAATAAAAGTCCTCCAATAAATATTTCCGAGAGGAGAGATGCATGTGTGTTGTTGTTGTTGTTTTAAAAAAACACACCTTTTATTTTCCAGACAGATAAGGCCTCACAGAGGGAAAGGCTCTTTAAAAGTAGCACGCTTTATTTCCGAGTAAGCCACCCGCAGAATCGAGCTGTAAGAAGCCACCTTTCCGTTCAGTCACCGTTAATGGATCTTCAAAGAGATCCATTAAAGCCGCCTCTGGAGGATCGGGCCCCCCACTGGATCTCCCCCTTCCTCCGTTTTAAGTAAATGAAGCACCCAGTTGCGGAAACAGAGGTGAAACGCTCCTTTTCTCTCCCTCAAGGTCACGTCGGTCCCCTTTTTCGGCAACCACGTCCAAGGACGCGCCGCCCGTAATGCGCTGACCTCTCCAGCCAGCCGGCAGAAGAAAAGGATGCAGGCGCGTCATTCATTCTGCAGCAGAGCGGAGGTCACCTTTCCTACCCTGGCTGGGGTGAAATATTTTCCTTGCATGGGGGAATGGAACGAGCCCTGAGGCTAAACCCGATCCTGGTGGGAGCCAATGAAACAGGCCCAACTAGTTGTCGGGGGGGATTCCGCGCCACAGCCAAGAAGGGCGCAAAGAAACGCGAGACGCGACTGCGTGTGGTCTGACCGGCTCTTCTGCTTGCGAGGGCGGCTTGACCCCGCCAAGACCAGGCTCAGGTTCTTGCTGGCGCGCAGCTGAACTTGACCCCCCGCTAACTGCGGGGGATCAAGTTCCCTTAAAGAGACCGGTTGGAGAAAAGGATCTCCAAATGGATGGCTGCGCTCCCGCGCGCGCCCTCGGCCAACCCGGCAGAAGCCACCCGGCCCCCACTTTCCATGAACCTGGCGAAGGATGCCCGCATTGACCAACCGCGGGTCGGCTGAAAGCAAAACGCCGCTGCAAGCCCGGCGGGGGGACCCAAACCTCCCGACGTGGCGGCTTTACCTTCGCTTGAGCCCCGAGAGACAGCGGCGCCGTCCTGTGCCTTGACCCCCATCGGGAAGCGGGGGGCAAGAGGCAGCGGGGCAAGCGGGCGAGGAGATGGTGAGCCGCCATCTTCGGGCTTGTGCGGCGTGCAAGGCGAGGAGGAAGAAAGCTGGGCGAGCGGCGGTGGAGGCGGCCTTGAAGAGGAGAAGAAGGCGGCGGCGGATGCCCAACCCCCTTTGTGCGATGCTGCTGGAAAGAAACCGCGCCCAGCTGGCAAAGGCTGCGCTGCCGATCTCCGTACAGGCCGGGGGAGGGTTAGGGGCTCGGCCCTGACGTTTTCCTTTAACCCTTTCCAAAACCGCAGAGAAGGGCCCGTGGTTTATAGGGAGTTGAGCGAATCGTTAGAGAAAAAAGCCTCCAGGCCAGAGATTTACAGTAAACTAAGTAAGTAAACCTGTGCTGAATGGAGCTTAGGCCCAGGAAAAAAATATATTGGAAACTACTACAGACAGCTCAGAAAGTTTGTTTCTTAGCTTATCTTGGATAGACTCAGCGTGTAAGATAAAATGGGGCAGATCACTTGGAAGTAACCATGTTTACATTTTTACAGTGAGAATAAACAAATACACAAGTTTAAGAGTGCAGAGCAGTGACTCAGACTTAAAAACCACTGAAAATGAATGGAGTTGGGGTTAGAAGTAGAATTCCCACATAAAACTTCCATTTTAGTTTCACACCCTATGAAGCTTTCCCTTTTCTACAACTTAAACCCCTATTAAAGGCAGTCTAAACTGGTTTCATGTTTTATTTTCAGCTTTGTTGTAATTTGCTGTTGCTAAGTTTCTACACAAAAGAGAAAATAGTTGAAGGGCCCTTGGTCAGGTTACCTGTTAGGATGTTACCTAGTTGGGGTAATGAAATGCCTGCAAGAGAACAACCAAGCTCAGAGAGCATCTAGGATCCCTTATTTCAACGCTGAGCTACAAATGTTCTCCTTTATCACAGAAAATAGTTGTTTAGAATCTATAATAAATCATTACATTCAAGAACTAAGCTCAGACACCTGGAATTGCCTGCAATTTGGCAGAAATCGGGAACATTCTACTTTGCTTTGGATTTCAGATAGTGCAAAATTTTATTTCATGTATTTAGAAACCATCCATCTCCTTCACAGAGGGACGAAATCCAGAGAGGTTTATGTGGCGAGTGAAACACAATAGTGTGTGAAATTGTGTGTGAAATAAAGATTAATGTTCTTTACCTCTCAGCAATTCCTCATGCATTTCCCACTATTGTCTTCCCTTTCTGCCTCTCCCAGCCCAACACATCTCACTGCCTTGATTACATCCTCAACCCAATCTTTTCCCTTCTCCAGTAACCACTGATGTACTGACCTATGCATCTATTCCATACCACAGTATCAACAGTAAAGAACAGATTCCCAGCAAAGCATATGTTACCAGTCTGCCTGCCTACAATCTGTTCTGTGCCTTTCCATGTAGAAGGACCATTACAGAGAACCCATATTGTTGGGGGCAATATGCTGACTCTGTAAACTGCTTAGAGAGGGCTGTATAAGCACTATAAAGCAGTATATAAGTCTAAGTGCAAAGCTATTACAATAGTCCAGCTGTGAGCTGACTAGGGACTGAACTGAGTACAGGGTATTCTGATCCAGGAAAGGCCACAAATGTGCATAGAATACTAGTCCTATCCTCTTATCAACTCTTTTGGTTTGTTCCCCCCCAAAAAAACCTAGACTTTTCCATACATAATTTTATAAACTTGGGTTTTCTTGTCAAGGTTTTCTTTATTTGCACCTAACCATGGTGCAACCATTACCTAGACCAGGGGTGTCAAATTCAAGGCCCGGGGCCTGGCTCTGGCCTATGAGGTGCTTAGATGTGGCCCTCGGGGCCGCTCTGGAAACAGCAAAGGACTGGCCTGTGGTGCCTCTGCCAGTGAAAATGAGCTTGAGGGGGCTGCAACTGCAACATGTGTAAAATCTGTTGCATTTTGCTACTAGTTTACAGTTGCAGTGAAGTTTGGTGGCCAGAGATGGGTGGATTTAAAGGGGCACTTATTGACATTTCAAGCACACTTCCGATTTGGTCAGCTTTGTCTGCCATTGTTCTGTCCTTGCTGCCCTAAAGAGCTGGACACCATAGTACTAGAGTGGTGGGAAGGCAAGCTATAGGCCGTGAGTGGCTTTTGGTAGCATATCTGAGGAGGAAGCGGGCCTATGTGGCAACATCTGGGAAGAAAGCAGGACTGTAGCCAAACCTGGAAAGGCAGCAAGAAATCACCCAGTAGAATTCTTAAAATCACAGCTTGAAACCAGGGCTTTAAATTCAAGTCTATATTACACAGACTTTAATCCTGCTGGCTCTTTATTAGAGCTGTCACATAAGGACATTGAAAATCCAAGCAGCCATTAAGGTAAAGGTTCCCCTCGCACATATGAGCTAGTCATTCCCGACTCTAGGAGGCGGTGTTCATCTCCGTTTCAAAGCCGAAGAGCCACCACTGTTTCCATGTTCATGTGACCAGCATGACTAAACGCCAAAGGCGCACAGAACGCTGTTACCTTCCCACCAAAGGTGGTCCCTATTTTTACATGCTTTCTAACTGCTAGGTTGGCAGAAGCTGGGACAAGTAACGGGAGCTCACCCCGTTACGCGGCACTAGGGATTCGAACCACTGAACTGCCGACCTTTCGATCGACAAGCTCAGTGTCTTAGTCACTGAGCCACTGCATCCCTAAGCAGCCATTAGATGGCAGCAAAAACTTGTTTCTGTATCTCTTTGCTGCCATCTAATGGTCATCTAGAGTTTTACAGTCCAGATCTCCTACTCTATTATTTGCTAACTCTGCTTGCTTGATATTTTCTTCTCTATAAAAATCAGCATTCTTCATCACGTTTTCTTCTACATATAAATATGTTAATTTGTTTGAACTTTAACAAATTAAAGTGAAATAATTATAAATCCATGAGATATTTTGTATCCATTTTTTTTCCAAACTCCACACCTGGCTGTTTACCTTGGTGTTTGGGTCAGGTGGGTAAAAGAACTGTTTTATTTCATTTTGATATTGGTAAGTAGAGTTATTTATTTATTTATCCTTAGGCACTTTGATTTATTTTTGATGGGTTTGAGAATTTTAATACTGTAAGCTTCCAAGAATCACTAAACACACACACGTCCAACTTTTTAGAAATGTCCACATATAACTGAAAAAATATGCTTATTAAATCTAGTGTAATTTTTAAAGCAGTGGCATTTTTTAGACTTGGCCAGCTTTAATGAATAGTAGTGATAATAGAATTGTGTTCAGGGGAGATCTGAGGCATTTTCTAAATGAGCACAACCCTAGTTTAAAAAGAAACATTGGGCATATTCCACAGCTTTCCAGTTCCACTATAGTGTGAATTAAGGGAGATGCTTTCAACTCTAGCAGTACTGGACCCTCTAAAACAGGGGTGTCAAACTCAAGGCCCGGAAGCTGGATCTGGCCCACGGGGTGCTTAGATCTGGCCCGCAGGGCTGCTCTGGAAACAGCAAAGGATCAGCCCGCGGTGCCTCTGACAGCGAAAATGGAGTTCAGGAGAGCTGCATGCAACCTTCCCGAGCTCTGTTTTTGTTGGCAGAGAGTTGCAGGAGACCATCACCGCCAAAAATGGAGCTCATGAAGGCTGCAGGCAGTATTCCCAAGCTCCATTTTCGCTGGCAGAGGGTTGCAGGAGGCCATCGCAACCGAAAATGGAGCTTGGGACCACCACTGGCACTCCTGACACAAGTGATGTCAAGCTGGCCATGCCTGCCCTGGCCATGCCTGCCCTGGCCATGCCTGCCCTGGCCCCCAAAGTCAAACACAATGCTAAGGCTAATGCTAATTAAATTGAGTTTGACACCCCTGCTCTAAAATGATAAACGTACTATTGTGAACCACCCTGATGAAAAGTTTTATCTTACAAATAGTAACTTTCATCAGAGGTATTCTGGCTTAAGCAAATTTTTATTAGTATTACCAATAGGTCATTTATAATTTTGCTGTTAATCTTCAATTTGTCTGGTCGTTTAATGACCATTCAATATTACAATGGGGCCAAAAGGGGTGCTTTACACTAATGCTTTTATTAAAGCATTTCTGATCATAGTAAACACAAGTGCAAACACATAAAGTCATGTGGCTACATTTCACGTGCATAGCAACTGGCTTGCATTTATGATCAGTTGCAGCATCCTGCAGTAATATCACCACAATTTGCAACGTTTTTGTTGGCTTCTGGCAAAAACCATCCATTTAAAAGGATGGCTTCACTGCTGCAAATGTTGTAAAGCGAATCCAGTCATATGGGTGTCTCAACTTACAATTGTAATGATTACAAACAGAAATCTGGTTCCAATTGGCAGAGGTACCTGTACTATTCAGCAAAACACTTTTCCAGTTTTTGAAAGACTGGACATTAATGGATCTACAACTTTATACCATGTTAAAAGTCATCATCAAACAGACTCAAGCCATCCTTTGACTTTTTTACTTTCTTCCCCAAACCCCCTTAACTTTAACCTTAGACTGTCTACTGCTGGCCTCACTCCATTCCTAAGAGGTCTGTAAGGGGCATGCATAAGTGCAGCAACGTGCCTACCGTCCCTGTCCTAATGTCCCCATTTAATCGTATCCATTTCCTGTTCATAATCGTGTTTATACTTATATCTGTGACCTTATACATGCTTGACAAATAAATAAAATAAAATAAAATAATTGTTAACACTGACATAATTATATTTTATTAAATGGTTCCTGGGGATCCTGAAACTTATTTGAACTCTCAGCATCAAATTCTCTATTCAAAATGACCCCCAGCAATCCTCCTTTCCCCACTTCCATCGAGACTATAAATTTATACATTTTTTCTTAGAAGAAAATGTAAGTGAACTCAGTGAAACATAAATAGTATTGAAGAAGCAGGGACTTTTGTTCCAATTCTACCGTCTGGGTCCACATACAAGCCTTGCAATCCTTCAAAAATGTTATTTGATTGACTTCTGTGGAAGTTTAGGAATTTAGGAAAAAAAATCCGAAAAGGATCTACATTAAGAAGTATAAAAACATGTGTTGGGGGGCGCAATATCATTATTATGCCATTCTGATTTTAAAATGAGAAATAGAAATAATTTCAAAGGCAGTTTTCCCTTTTTTCTTCCATAAAGGAGAGGTAAGGTGACTCTGTATTTAGATATCGATCCCTACGCGTGAAATTTCTGGACAAAATATAAAACTAGTTTTGCCCCACTGACCTATTTATGGATGCTTTCGAACTTCCCACGTGCCTTTTGTTTGTTTTATGAGAGCAAGGAGCAACACGAAAGGAATGGCACCTCTAAAGTTTCCTATCTCTAGCAACCAACGCCGCCTCTTAAAAAAAAAACCCACGTTGCGTCGCCAAACTTCAACAAGAGAAACCTTTGGCGCGGGCCTCCCACGTGACAGAGGGTGGTGATCACGTGGCCGCGGCGAGGCAGATGAGTCACGTGATATGTGTAACTGAAGCTAAGCCCGGCCCCGGTTTTTCCTTATGGCCGAAGCTGCCTTTGCCGGTCTTCTGCAGCGGCGGCTCGCCGAGTTAACGGAGAGACTGAACCGTTGGCGAGAAGGCGGAGAATTTGGCGGTAAGAAGGGACGGCGGAGTTCCCGGATCTGCCCCGATACGGTTCTCTTTGTTGCCGCAAAGTCTGGCTGGCCGCTTCCACGGCACGCCGGACCTTCGCATCCCGTGGTCTCTTTTCCCCTTGGAGTAGAGCAGGCTGGATACGGAGGGTGGAAGGGCGTGTTTTCTTCACGAGGTGCTCTTTTTGAAAGAGGTGGATGGCCGTGGTGTGATTAGAGAGTTGAATCGTGCCTGGTTCACAGTAAAGTCACTTTACCAGTGTTGTCTTTATTGTTCTATAACTATAACTAAATTATAACTATATATAGATAGAGAGAGAGAGAGAGAGAGATAAAACTATATAACTATATATATATAGTTTTAGTTATAGTTATATATAATTATAGAGTTTTATATATATGTATAGAGAGAGTTATATATAGTTTTATAGAGAGTTTATATATATAGATATAGATATAGTTAGTTATATATAGTTATAGTTATATAGTTATATAAACAGTTATATATAAACTGACTAGGTGGCGCAGTGGCTTATTATTTATTTATAAATAAATAAATAAATAATAAGACACTAAGCTTGTTGATCAGAAAGGTCAGCAGTTCGGTGGTTTGAATCCATAGTACAGGTCTCCTGCATGAGCAGGGGGTTGGGTTAGATGACCTCCAAGGTCCCTTCCAACTCTGTTACTGTTACTGTTATTGTTTATCTCTTGGAAACGCCATAACCAGGATATGCCCATCTGCCATGTTGGAAGAATGGTGCAGAGTTTTCTCCCTTCAAAAGCCTTATTCATACATTTGGATAAGCTTTTGTATGCTTAACTGTACAGGTAGTCCTTGATTTACAGATTACAAGAAAAACTATATAGATACATCCTTGTAATCACCTGGGTGGGTTTAAGCAGAAATCCAAGGAATGATAATGACAATATTAACTACAGATCATATGCTTAGAGCATATAGGTAGTCCTTGGCTTACAACAATTTATTTAGTGACCATTCAAAGTTACGATGGCACTGAAAAAGGTGATTTATGACAGTTTTTTCATACTTGGGACCAATGATCGATCACATGATCAAAATTTGGATGCTTGGCAACTGGTTCATATTTATGACGGTTGCAGTGTCCTGGGGTCATATGATAGTCTTTTGTGACCTTCTCACAAACAAAATCAACGGGGAATCCAGATTCACTTAACAGCGCTACTAACTTAACAGCTGCAATGATTTGCTTAACAACTGTGTTAAGAAAGGTCATGAAATGGTGCTTAACAACATAAATTTTGAGTTCAGTTATTATTATTATTATTATTATTATTTTATTATTATTATTGTTTCGATTTCTATACCGCCCTTCTCCCAAAGGACTCAGGGTGGTTTACAGTCAAAGTAAAATCAATTAATACAAAGGAAAATTTAGAGTTGGTTGAAGAACTTAAAACCAATAAAACCCCTTATTAAAACCCCACTAGGCCAGTCCTGCATGGTGAAACAGAAATGTTTTCAGCTCGCGTCGAAAGGTCCGAAGATCAGGGAGTTGACGGATACCTGGTGGTAGCGTGTTGCAGAGGGTTGATGCCCCATCAGAGAAGGCCCTCCCCCTGGGTGTCGCCAGCCGACATTGACTGGCCGACGGCACCCCAAGGAGAACCTCCCTATGGGAGCACACTGGTCGATGGGAGATCGCCGGTAGCAGCAGGCGGTCCCGTAAGTAACCCGGTCCTATGCCATGGAGCGCTTTAAAGGTGGTAACTAACACCTTGAATTGCACCCGAAAGACCACCAGAAGCCAGTGCAGCCTGCGCAGGAGAGGTGTTATATGGGAGCAACGAGTCGCTCCCTCTATCACCCGCGCGGCCGCATTCTGAACTAATTGAAGTCTTCGAGTGCTCTTCAAGGAAGCCCCATGTAGAGAGCATTGCAGTAGTCCAGACGGGAAGTGACGAGGGCATGAGTGACTGTGCACAAGGAATCCCGGTGTAAGAAGGGACGCAACTGGTGTATCAGGCGGACCTGATAAAAAGCTCCCCTGGCGACGGCCCTCAAATGCTCTTCTAATGACAGTCGTGCATTCAGAAGGACGCCCAGATTGCGGACCTTCTCTGTGGGGGCCAATGACTCGTCCCCCACAGACAGCGATGGCCTCAGCTGATTATACCGGGACGCCGGCATCCACAGCCACTCAGTCTTGGCAGGGTTGAGTCGGAGCCTGTTTTCCCCCATCCAGACCCGCACGGCCTCCAGACAACGGGACATCACCTCAAATTGCAGTCGTAAATCAAGAACTATCTGTAGTTTACTGAATGATTTGGAATGACTTGATCTTGTATAACATACTTAGCTATAGTTTTGCAAAACACAGAAACTGGATACATTTGAATGACAACAACAAATATTGTAAAGCAATGTGTACTTCAGTATACACTGTTGTGTGGCTCTCAGCAGCTCTGTGATTTGATAGCCCTGTAGTTTGGCTGAAAAGCCACTGGGGGAGAAAACTCTGTAAGAAGGAATTCCTGTTCTATTCCATTTGTGACTTACAAGTTTCTTCTCCCTTTTTAAGATGAGATTTGTTTAGTCTACCCAAGCAGGCCCTTGAGTACTTCAGCATCAAACGCTTTATGATGGGTTTGTAAAAGCAAGTCAAACATGTATTGGAATCTGTGGGCAAGACTCTTATACCCAGGAAACAGATAATCAAGTGAAAAGAAAATATAGGATCATAAAGTTATAATTCTAAATTATAAAAAGACAGTGTTTAAAAGGACCCAGTTGCTATGCTTCACCAACTAAATCTACTGCCTAAATGTCAAATCATAACTTCAATTACTTCTAGCTACTCCAGCTTCCTTTAGAAGCCCAATCACAGGGGTAACATTGAAACTATTCTTATATACCTACATATAAACCTTGCTTTAACTATGGCAATTGGGACCAGGATTTCTTTGGCTAAGCGTCTGGTCATAAAGTGACTGTGAATATTAAACAAGGATCTCAAATGACCACAACTTTCTCCAGCTTCCCACCTGGCTTATGAGAAGCTGGCAAGGAAGTGCAAATCATGATCACATGACCACAGTAACTAATGAGTGGTCATTACCCAAAGACCCCCTCTACTTGCATCTTGTGCTTGGTAAATATTTGCTTAAAACCAATATCCCCAAACTCTTCAAATCATCCACCTCTTCATGAAATTTTAATAAATGAAAACTTCTGCTTTTTAACTAATAATACTTTGGACAATGATCATAACAATGATAATTCCATTGACCCTTGAGAATAGATAGTGACTTCCATGGGGAACACTTCTTAAAACATTTATTAATATTTAGTTAAATTATTCCATAATACCTTGGAACTTGGTCTTATTTTTGTGGCACTGTAATTCTCTCCTAGAGCCTGTGGAAAGCCAGGCTTCACTTCATCCCATATTGGCTTTGGTTCCAGATTGCTAGAATGCCTCATTTCTGGAGTTCATTACAATTCCAGTTCCGTTCACTGATTTGATCTTACCTGGTTCACAACACTGGAAAAGTGACTTTGGTCTCATTATTGTTTACCTCTGAAAACCCCACAAGCAGGATATAAAAGTAGTAGTATTTCTTAGTTAACACTTCCCCAGTAATAGTACCCAGGAATTTCTGTATTCTTAATTCTTTCAGTTAATATAAAGCCATTGTAACTTGTAGCTTACTGACTATAAGCTACAGCTACTTTATAAGCCACAGTATATTAAAGTAGAGCTTTTTTTGTAAGTAGGTATACATTGAGCTTATATTTTCTGGCCTTCAATATAGACTCAGATAATATGAACATTTTGCTATCATGCTTTGCTCTTGAAAAATAGTGTAGCTGAGTTTTGATTGCATAGATAATTTTGCTCTGTTTTATTGAAATATCAAATGTCTTCTTTCGATAGATGCTTTCTTAATTCAGGCCTCTACTACCCTGGGAAACCTAGCAGAATTTTCGGAAGAATCCGGGGACAACTACACACACTCTAGACTTATACAACTTTATACACAGGTATTATGAATTAAAGAATTTTCATCACGCTTGCAAATATAGTTCATTGAAATCAAAACATGTTTACTTGATAATGGAAGTTAGAGAGACATTCAAAACAAAATATGAAAGGGATATTGAACCAATTGATTGAATTATCTTCTTTTTGAATTAGAATAGAGCTAAAATTAATGGCACCGGGAATAAAAACCAGGATTGTATGTTTAAATATGATTAAACCAGACCAACTTGTCTAACCTTTGAACTAGTTATTAAAATACTGAAAGTGAACTGGATGATTTAGGATTGTATATGCATTCTGAGATCTTCATTGATTAAAGCTGTTTTCAGTGCATTTTTTTCACTTATGGCTATGTAGATGACACATTTTGCACATAACATATTGTTCTAAACAGGTTATTAAAACTGGTAAATGCTCATAGAAGTTTTAAAAGCTGTATCAGTGTTGTGCATCTTTGTGCACCTAAATCCCCAACTTGGCAACTTTTCAGATATGTGGACTTCAACTCCCAGAATTCCTGCTGGCTGGAGATTTCTGACAGTTGAAATCCACATGTCTGCTCAGGGCCACATATGTGTTCTAATCTGGCTCCCAAACACAACAAACCCTCTGTAGTTAAATAAATGTTCCCTTTATTAGGAGCGCCAGCAACCCCAGCAAAAAATATCTCTCACACACACCCAGCAAGTCTTCTCCGGAAAGGAAATGAATAGTTGTCTGCCACACCTATTCATCTCCACCCCCTGCCTTTTATCCCCAGAGCTAAAGTGGGGCTTCACTAGCAGCAGTGGCTCTTCCGTCCCTAGGATCAGCCCATAGATTTCCACTGCTCTCCTCTCCTCTGCCTTCTGTGCATCCGTGCATCAAGCACTGGACCCAGCTGTTCCTCCTTTTCCTCATCAGCCATCTCCAGACCTGGGGGCTGTTGACACTCCATCTGAGGGCTGATGGACAACCCAGGTTCCGCCTCTGTTTTTATTTCTGATAGCTCCATTCCCTCTTCCCCCTCGGAGCTCTCAGGTTGCCTTGATGCTGACCCTGACTTCCACGCTGCCTCCTCGTCTGATTTATTTATTTATTTATTTATTTATTTATTTATTTATTTATTTATTTATTTATTTATTTATTTATTAAAATTTTATACCGCCCTTCTTCCGAAGGACTCAGGGCGGTTTACAGCCATAATAAAAAACAACAGCAATATACACATAAAACCATAATTAAAAAACTTATTATACAAATGGCCGAATTAAAACATTTAAAATAAAACCCCGAATTATAGAATGTTAAAACATTAAAACTAATTAAAATCCTATTAAAATCCTATGCCAGTCCTGCGTGAACAAACAAATAGGTCTTCAGCTCTCGGCGGAAAGTCCAAGGTCCGCAGTTGCCAAGTCCAGGGGAAGTTCGTTCCAAGGATGGAGTCCCCACAGAGAAGGCCTCCTCTGGGGCCGCCAGCCAACATTGCTTGGCGGACAGCACCCTAAGGAGTCCCTCTCTGTGCGAGCATACAGGTCGGTGGGAGGTATTCGGTAACAGCAGGCGGTCCCGTAAGTACCCTGGCCCTAAGCCATGGAGTGCTTTAAAGGTAGTCACCAACACCTTGAAGTGCACCCGAAAGACCACAGGTAGCCAGTGCAGACTGCGCAGGAGAGGTGTTACATGGGAGCAACGTGTGGCTCCCACTATCACCCGCGCAGCTGCATTCTGAACCAACTAGAGCCTCCGGGTACTCTTCAAGGGGAGCCCCATGTAGAGAGCATTTGGCTGCTGGAGGGGCTGGCAGCTGACAGCCACGACAATATGGATCATATGTCTGCTCAGGACCATATATGGAACTTATTGCTCCAAAAGATCTGTTTTTCCCCATCCATTTGTTGGCATGCATTGCCTAGCACAACTCTCAAGAAGCCAAATACCATCCCAGCCCAAAATGTTGTGCAATATATCGATAGTTCTTTTTCTGTTCTTAGATTTCCTAAGGTCCCTCCTCCCAAGAGTGTTCCAAGTGATCTCAGTGGAATGATTTGATAATGGAGCACAGGATTATGGCCAATGGGCTTTTCTGCTTGGAAAACAGTAATCTGCAAATAATAATAATTTCTAGTTGCAAAACTGTGAACCCTTCAGTAAATTGATAACCCAATTTTGCATAGTTTTTAAAATAGCTGCCATACTAATAAGGGAAAGTGCCACCATTGAAATGCAAAGAAAATTAACTTAAAATCCACCTTTGACTTAATGCAGCCATATTTCTTGGCAAAATTAGGAAGGTCTAAGCAGGCTGTATCTAACAAAACCTAAACTCTTCCATCTCTTTAAAGGCACTATTAGATATCACGTATTTTGAAGAAAACCAACTTGTTGATGAAGAGTTTCCAGAAGAATCCTCTCTGCAGAAAGTTGAGGAACTAATTGGTGCACTTTCCGAGCCAGAAAACCTGGTCAATGAAAGTGGTATTTTCCAAGAAGTAAGTATTAAGTCAGCCATAATCACTTTTTGTTCAAGAATATGATCAACATTGAATAAAACCCTTCCATTATCAAAAAACTTGCTGATCTTTCATTTCTGCACTTTTTATTGTATATTTTGCAGCAATCATACCCAGCAGTGTGTTTCTCTGTCAGATCAGTATAAGCTAGCTTAATGTCTAATTGGTTTTTGTGTGCCATTTAACTTTTTAAAATTTTATCAAGTAAAAAACACATTTTTAATACTTGGAATTGGTGTTGTAATACCTGTGTGCACCATGTGTCACATAACATCTTACTTTATGCCCTATTGGTTTACAAATAATGACAGTTTTTAAAATGAAAGATGACAAAAAATAAGAATAGCTTTTTCAAGCTATCACGAGGCTGGCCTTATTGAACATTTAAATATTTAGATTTCTAATACTGTTTAATATTTTGACCATATAATGCTACCAGTAGGTGGCATGATAATGCCAGATATTTGGAAAGGATGCTAATCCCCGTTTTATAGGAATTTGCTCTAGCTACATGTTTGAAGCATCTGTTCTTCCCTTTTATATGAAGCTCAATTTTTTTCACTGATGGGCATCTTTTTCTAGCCGCTTGAAGTACTTGGAATTGAGTTGCTGGAATGCCTTTATTGGAGAAGAGGAGCTTTGATCTACATGTTTTGCCATACAGTTAAAGGAAGAAAGGAATGGCTGAGGAAGGAGACTGATTTACTTAAAAAGGTACATTTTCCCATTCCATCACAATAAAAATATTGCCCCCTCCTGCAAAAATGATGCCTATTTTTCAAAATAAGTTCCAGGTCCAATTACATAGACAAGAACCAGTTGAAATTTGGACTATGAGAAATTGACAATTCTTTAAATATTTTTCCAGTACAAATAAAAGGCAGTGAATCAAAATGTATGGCTTAGCATAGATTGAATTTCCCCTCTTGTTCCCTTTAAACAGTGTTTTTCAATCTTGGCCACTTTAAGATGGGTGGGCTCAAACTCCCAGAATTCCCTATGCAGGATGAGAAATTTGGGGAGTTGAAGTCCACCTATCTTAAAATGCCCAAGATTGAGAATGCTGCTTTGTAGTATAGACCCGATCATGACTGAAGAAAAAATACTGCATGTTCCTCAGATGTATGGATTTCAACTCCCAGACTTCTCTAGCCAGCATTCTCTCATTGCAGAAAATTCTAGAAATTGAAAGCTCACACATCTGAAGCAAGGGTGGATTCTACTTACCTGTACTACTGATTTGCAACGGGAGTGCATGTGCAGCCTTGCTTTGCTCACGTACACTTCTGCGCATGCGCAGATCACCCATGATGATGTCGTGGCAGGTAGGCAGAGCCTCCCGCCGGTTTTACTACCGGTTCTATAGAATCCGGACCGAACCGGGAGCAACCCATCACTGATCTGAAGCAGGGGTCTCCAACCTTGGCAACCTGAAGACTTGTGGACTTCAACTCCCAGAATTCCTCAGCCAGCTTTGCTGGCTGAGGGATTCTGGGAGTTGAAGTCCACAAGTCTTCAAGTTGCCAAGGTTGGAGACCCCTGATCTGAAGGATGCTCACATCAAGGAAAGTGTCATAGTTTTTGAAGACAGTAATCTCCCTCAGTAGAAACTGCTTCCTGTATTTACTTTATTCTAGAGTAAAAAAAGACGTGTTTTGGTATGAACTTTTAAGTTTTTTATAGTGGAATTCAGCCTGGTTTTTAGTAAAAGTAGAGTACCAGACAATGTCAAATGAAGTCATATAAAAATTACAAAAGTTAAAATCTTTATTTTATTAGATTTTTATCCCATCTATTACAAGCAATTCAAGGTGGCAAACATAATGATTATATCAGTAGCTTAAATTCCATCTCAAGCCTGATCAAACAAGTCCTTATGGCCAAAACCTAGCAAGATTTAGCATCAGCTATAACTAGCACAGAGAACATTTCATATGCAGGACACCTGCATCAAAAAAAAACAGCCTCTTGTAAGATACAAATACTTGCCCTTGGCTTAGTTATGTATTGATAGCATCCATCAAGTACATTGCTCTTATTTCCACAGTCTTATTTTTGAGTCCACTGATAAATAGAAAGTAAATAATGTAACTTTTATCGCATGGAAATTTGTTTGTGTGTTTCGTGAAGATTGTTCTGTTGTGAGGACTATGTATTGAAAAGGCTACCTTAAATGCCATTTATTTTTCACTTCAGTTTCTTAAGGAAGGAATCCATTACTTGATAAAGATGCTGGAGTTTAGATGTTCTGACAACCCAAATGAGGAATTTGTAGTTCAGGATACAGGCACAGCTATATTGGTCAATGGAGGTAAGTGTTCCATATTAATGCTTAATAGAAAGGATTTTCAGCTGCACATTGAAATAAAGGGATGTTTAAGAGAAAGCTGCTAAATCTTGCAAGTTGGAAGCATTTATTTGCGCATTATTTTCAGATGCTTTAGGTCTCATTTTCTCTCATATCATCCCTGTAAAATAAACCGGGAACTAGGGAATTCTGTAATAATTATTGCTTAATATAATTATTACTTCATGCATGCCCTTTCTTATTTGGGCTACACCCTCATTCTACCCTTTAATTCCCCCACTCCAAAACCCCTCATCTTTTCATAGCTTTTTTTTAGCGTAAAGCTTTCTTCATGGTTTTTGATGAAAGTTTTCAGTTTTGTGCAAAAAGGGATTTTTACTAACCACAGTGATATAGAATGAAAGCTAAGTATAATAAGGAAAAATATAATTTAAATGATTTAATTGGGCTGGTTGATTTCTATGCTGCAGTCTTCTCAGCTGCAGCTCATTGCTATGACACTGTGCTTTATGACTGCGTGTAGTGATGGAGGAACACTGTGGTTCAGTGGGTAAGACACTGAGCTTGTCGATCGAAAGGTCGGCAGTTCAGCGGTTCAAATCCCTAGTGCCACGTAATGGGGTGAGCTCCTGTTACTTGTCCCAGCTTCTGCCAACCGAGCAGTTCAAAAGCACGTAAAAAATGCAAGTAGAAAACTTGGTGGGAAGGTAACAGTGCGCCTTTGGCGTTTAGTCATGCCGGCCACATGACTATGGACATGTCTTTGAACAGCGCTGGCTCTTTGGCTTTGAAACGGAGATGAGCACCGCCCTCTAGAGTCGGGAATGACTAGCACATATGTGCAAGGGGAACCTTTACCTTTAGTGATGGAGATCTTGTTCCCAATTGCTGTCAAAACTCAAGGACTACCTGTAGAATGAATACATCTTTCAGTCTCTTACATGTCACCCTTACATTCATTATGATAACATAAAGGAGGCTTTATCTTTTTAGATACTGGAAAGGAAGGGCAAGTAACTCTAACTAGACTTAACGTTTGCTTGATGCAAATAATACCTTCCAAATGTTCTTTTCTTTCCCCTCTGGCAGGTATTTTTAGTGATACCCACCTGTTGGCAATGATGTACTGTGGAGAAATGTGTTACTGGGGGCTGAAATACTGTGGAGATCAAGGCACAGAACTGCATAGAGAATCGCCGGGCAGTTCAGAAAACATCATCATGGACTTTCAAGAAATTGGAGAGAAAATGTTAACAAAATACATTGCAGTGTGTGAAGGACCTTTAAGATCACATGGTTGGGATACAAAGAATGCAAAGCGCATATTGGATTATTTTAAACAATTGTCATCCTAACTGACATAAGCATATGGTGCGTGTACTGAAAACAAGTATTAAAGTGAAGAAAATTATATAAATTTGTTTTATGGTTGAACCGTGGGTGCATCTCTTTCAAAATGAGCTAACGATGGTGTGCATTTCTTGATTTCAATTATACAGAAATTGTTGGAACTGTAATACAAATTACTCTGGAATAATTTCAGAAGGGTTAGAGGGTAGAGATTGATTTCAGGTAGGAGGTACCTATGAATTGTAGATGGTCCCTCCAAGCCCCTACTCTTGTTGTATTCCCAGAAGTTCCTGAAATTTTTATGAGGGTTAGGGAAAACTGCCAAATACTTGTGCTGCAGTTTTCTGCCTCATTTTGGGGAGTAAAAAGTTTGCTTAAAGCTGTGTCACTTTTTTGAGGAAATAAATGAATATCAGAAAGTGGGGAGAGCTGCAAATGCGGCCCTTAAGCAAACTTGGTCTCATTAAACAAATCAATTGTCCCCAATTGGTGTTTTTTTTGCCAGAAACTGGAAATAAGTGTCAGAAATCAGCAAAAATATTGCAACCCATGGTCATGTGACCGTAGCATGCTGCAATCAGCCATAAAGGTGAGCTGGTTGCCAAGGGCCCAGATGACCACAGGAAATGGGACAGGTATGTGTTGCCATCATAACTTCGAACCATCATTAAAGAGCCAGTTGTAAATCAAGGATTACCTGCAGCTGTGGAGCAGTAATACGGCTGTCAGTGTTCAGGGGTGCTTGAAACCTTGAGGGATTTTTTTTTTCTTTCAGGGGGCAGGCTGCTAAGATTTGTCTACATAAGACAGAGGAGAAGCCTTTATTAGGATTATGCAAAGCACCCAAAAGACTCCTTTGCAATGGATGCTAGCACAAGGTGATTCTTCAGTGCTAAAAGTGGCCATTTCTTTCAGAAGCTTATTGGGCTGTTTCAAAAACTAATCCCAGCCGTCTGAGTAAGGATGCACAGCCATGGAGTTTTGCTGATGGTTTGCACCACAAAGCTTGAGGATGACTTTCAAAGCAGCCATGCCAACCTTCCAAAAAACACTGACCGCTGAACAGGGAGTTGCTTTGCTTCTACTAATGGGCTCTGCCCTGCCCTGCCCTCCTAGCTCTTCTATCAAGCTATCAAGTGATTCCTCGTAAGCTCGGTCTTCACTTCCTATGGCAAGATGAAATCATGTCATAGTCCAAGGGTACATTACTTGCAGGGTCCCACTATCCTTTGATGCTTCTAGGTACACAAACTCCATTTCACATTGCTTTGCCCTATTTTTCTCAGACTTCTTTGCCATGGTGTAAAAAGGATGCATCACCTTAAACTGCGCTGTTTAACCTAGCTTTTTGTGACATTTTTAGTGCTAGAGATGTCTGCACGAAGTATTAATCACTTTTTATTCAAGGGAAAATTATACGGAATGACATGTCTTTCTGGCTAAAATGGAAAGAAATACATATTTCAGTATTTGGTTTTTTTTTCACATTTTGTTTAGTGGATTAGAAGATTTCAGTAAATTGAAATCTAAAGAAATATTCCACAAAAAGTGGCCAATGTCCTGAGAACTGGTAAAGGGCCTGAAACGAATAGAGCATTTCGCTGTTCTAAAAAATATCCTCAGCAACATTCAAGACACACAAATACTTTGGACGTATTTCTTACAGCTTTACTTTGAAAACTACTGTAGACCAATCATAATAGAGGGCTGTGAAAATACAGACCCCTCACATCCTGGACATTCTGGACTGTTTCAACTCCTACCCTCAAAACTATGCTACAGTGCACTCTGCACACCAGAACAACTAGACACAAGGGCAGTTTCTTCCCAAACGCCATCACTATGCTAAACAAATAATTCCTTCAACACACTGTCAAACTATTTACTAAATCTGCACTATTAATCTTCTCATCGTTCCTGTCACCCATCTCCTTCCACTTACGACTGTATGACTGTAACTTTGTTGCTTGTATCCTTATGATTTATATTGATATTCTTTCCTGATTGCTTATTTGTACCCTATGACTATCATTAAGTGTTGTACCTTATGATTCTTGATGAAGGTATCTTTTCTTTTATGTACACTGAGAGCATATACACCAAGACAAATTCCTGTGTGTCCAATCACACTTGGCCAATAAAAAAATTCTATTCTATTCTATTCTAATACTAATTCTTATTTCTCTTCTCTTCTCAAACTGCACAAACTGGAGGCTGAGCATCCTTTAGGCGGGGCAATCGCGGCAGAAGGCGGGACGCCCGGAAAGGGAAGCGAGTTGACTGATCAACCCCAACATTGCCACCTGCGGATAAACCATCGGCAAAGAGAGCGCGCCGAGAGACAGAGGTGCTGGGCTCCTCCATCGGTCCGGACGGCTAAGTCCACTCGCCCTCAGCCAGAACCGCCCTGCAGTGTAGAGGAGTCGAAAGCAATCCGCTTCTTTCCGCGAAAGCAAACCAGGCGTAGCTTTTACAGCCGGCGGCTTTGCCATGTCCGCGAATCCCGGCGGAGACCGGCGCGCCTTTGAATGCGCGCTGCGCAACAGCCTCCAACACCTTCGGGACAAGTGGGAGCAACGGACGAGGCTATGGAGAAATACCGATTGTGCCCCGGAGAAGCAGGAGGAGGAGGAGGAAGCGGAGGAAGCAATAGGGAGGCATGCGAGCCCGTCCAGCGCCCTGGAAACCCTGCCGGTAAGAACTCGCCCGAGCCACCTCACCAGCTCCAACGCGGCCGCTTCCCGTTATGTTGGGGAGGGTGACGGGTATGTTCTACGTTCTTCCGCGACTCCCTTTCACCTTTTCATTGGCCTGATTCAGCCAATCGCGCTTTTGCAGAGTTCAGTGGGCGAGGCGAGTCCAGTAATATATAAGCTCCGTTCACGAAAGAGGTGCTGAGCTCAGGCGAGCCCTCCCCGCGGCTGCTTTTCTTTCGGAGGCAAGGCACTGGGAGAATGCAGGGAATGAATTAAGAGCTTGTTTTCCAGCTGATGTTTGCTCTCCAGGTGGAAGTCAAATGAGGCACCCTGTGTAGCATCTCAGATCTTCATGTTCCCAAAAAATGAAGACGGTTGAGGATGTCCTAAGACAGGGGTCTGCAAACTTGGCTCTTTTAAGACTTGTGGACTTCAACTCCCAAAGTTCCCAAAGGAACTCCGGGAGTTGAAGTCCACAAGTCTTAAAAGAGTCAAGTTTGCAGACCGCTGTCCTAAGATAACACTGGAGAAAAACCGGCTGGAGAAAAGCCACAAACTTGTTGTAGCTTTTGGTGGAAAAACTGAGATCTCCAATTTCTCTCACACAGTTCTCAAATCCTGCAAATGTTAAGGGCACTGCTTTTATCTTGTAAACAGGGGAGCTTTCCATAAAACTTTGCGATTTTTCTTGAAGTCACAGGTTCTTATGTTGTTTTTTTTAAAAAATCAGCTTTTCTTTGATTGGTTGAACTGCATTTTTGTTGTCTCATTTACAGATATATGTGAAATTATACATTATGTCCTTTCTCACACCAAAAGAGCTGATTTATTTGGGAAGCACCAACCACTATTGGAGAATAACGGTCCAGGATCCCTTGCTTTGGAGATATTTCTTCATTCGGGATCTTCCTTCTTGGAATTCCATAGATTGGGAATCCCTCCCAGATGCAAAGATATTTAACCAGCCTTTTGCGGAGCTAGATGATATTGGCCACAGCAATTTCATGGCAGCGTAAGTATTTGATCATCTAATGATGAAAAGTAAAGTAACAAATTAATTCCATGCACATTTTATTTTGGCATTCCATGCCAGAATAAAATCCATTTGATTTAATGAAGCAAAGCTTCATTGAATATGAATAGCTTTGCAGGCTCTCATTTTCAAGTAAATTTAAAAAATAAACTCATTAGTTATACAATATGGCAAGTCTTTGACTTATAGCCATTCATTTAGCAACCATTCGAAGTTATAACAGCTTGGAGGGGAAGTGATTTTCAAATAGTCCTCACACCAGTGATGGGATTCAGCCAGTTCGCACCACTTCAGGAGAACCGGTTGTTAACTTTCTGAGCAGTTTGGCAAACTGGTTGTTGGAAGAAATCATTAGGGCAGAGAACCGGTTGTTAAATTACTTGAATCCCATCACTGCCTCACACTAATGACTAATGAGGATGATCATGTGATCATCCTCATGATCACATGATCAAAATCAAGGTGCTTGGCAACACAGCATGCCGCATCCGGGGTCATGCGCTCACCATTTCCAGGAGGCTTCTAGCAAACAAAGGGGAAAACTAGATTGTCTTTTAAATCATGATTAACTTAACAATTGCAGTGATTCACTTAACAACCATGGTCATTACGATTAGGCACAGCTCACTAACCACCTTGCTTAGCAATGGAATTCCTGGTTCCAGTGATGGACATAAGTTGAGGACTACCTGTATGTAACATGGCACATATTTGGTATCATTTGTCTTTACACAACTATATTATGACAACTATAGTATATTAAGGTAAAGGTTCTCCTCGCACATATGTGCTAGTCATTCCCGACTCTAGGGGGCGACTCTCCGTTTCAAAGCTGAAGAGCCAGTGCTGTCCAAAGACGTCTCCGTGGTCATGTGGCCGCCATGACTAAACGCCAAAGGCGCACGGAACGCTGTTACCTTCCCACCAAAAGTGGTCGCTATTTTTCTAATTGCATTTTTTACATGCTTTCGAACTGCTAGGTTGGCAGAAGCTGGGGCAAGTAATGGGAGTTCAGCTAACCCCATTACGCGGCACTAGGGATTTGAACCGCTGAACTGCTGACCTTTCAATCAACAAGCTCAGCGTCTTAGCCACTGACCCACCACATCCCTTAATAGTATATTATACTATGATAATTTCCAGTGGTGTGATAGAAAATTACATTTTACCACATTTTGGTTTTTTTTCTAGCCAGTTCCTCCCACCCACCACACCTCACCCCAGGGACACCAATTTATTTGTTTATTTGTTTATTTCATCTCTACACTGTTCACCTCACCTCAGTGACTCTAGATCAGGGATGTCAAAAACAAGGTCCGCGGGCCAAATCTGGCCCATGGGGCCATCCTGAAATATGTCAGGGACCAGCCCATGTTTCTTCAGCCCTGTCTACCCAGTGCAAAGAGGAAACATGCCAACTGTTTGGGGAGGGGCATCAAGCTGGCCCCACCCACCCAGTTGGCCACACCCACCCAGTTGGCCAAACCCTCCCAGTTGGCCAAACCCAGTGAGTGGGGTCAAGCTGGCCACACCCATCCAATTGGCCATGCCCAGTGAGTGGGGTCAAGCTGGCCACACCCTGCCCAGTTGGCCACACCCACCCAGTTGGCCAAACCCTCCCAGTTGGCCATGCCCAGTGAGTGGGGTCAAGCTGGCCACACTCACCCAGTTGGCTACACACACCCCGAGGTCAACCACAGCTCTGATGCAGCCCTCAATGAAATTGAGTT
Organism: Ahaetulla prasina; assembly: GCF_028640845.1. Classification (NCBI taxonomy): domain Eukaryota; kingdom Metazoa; phylum Chordata; class Lepidosauria; order Squamata; family Colubridae; genus Ahaetulla; species Ahaetulla prasina. The sequence goes on along the minus strand of NC_080540.1, from coordinate 276,700,430 downwards.
TGACTCCCCTGCTCTAGATTCTCATGGGAGAAACTGCTAAGAAAGAAAGTATAATACAGTAACACACCATGTTTATTGGGCATTGTCAACTAACTCTGATTGCTATTTTTTTTAAATGCAGGTATAAAAAATGCTGTTCCTTCCATAAACGTTTTTTGAAACCCAATAGGACTACCTATAGCACCTTGTCTTCTCTTCTACAGTCACTGATCTCACAGACAGAGCCTTGCTTTGCTATGTTTGGGCCTGGTTTGGAAGATTTGGATCAATCTTTGGTATACACAATGATGGCAAGCCCAGACATTCTGCCGCTAGCTGGCATGCCTTCTAGACAAATACAGGGTAATGTGGTTTTCTTTTTCGTTTTTGTTTTATAATCTTTGTGAGAATATAAAATGAATAAAACTAACAAGAACGAATATTAAGAGTGAAAGAAGAAAATAAAAAAGGCAAAACTGCAGAAACCAAAGAAAACTGGGGGGTGGGGTGGATGAAGAAATGACTTCCTGTTATAAGCATAACGTAAATTTATTTTTTATTTGTATTTCTTTGGTAAATGTACAGCATGTGCCGCCTTGCTTAGAAGAGATTCTAGGCAGCTTATACTCATAAAAACAAGCTAAAACATTAAAATAATGTTAAAATTGGTTTAATATTAGCAAGATGAGAAGGAAGGGAACATGATGCACCCAGGAAGGAGATGGGATCCTATCTCAACCTGCTAATCACCTCCAGGATAAGATACCCCCATTGGGCAAATTGGCAGAAGCAAGTCTTTAGAAAGGATGGGTACGGATTTAGGGTGCAAAAGGATGGGTACGGATTTAGAGGGACACACTGTACTAAAGGGCAAGGCCGTGGCAGAAAAGGCTCTTCTGAACACCACCAGCTGGAATTCCTTGACCAATGGGAATTGTAGTGGCTCAGTGGTTAAAATGCAGTATTGCAGGCTAACTGCCAACTGCCAGCAGTTCGATTCTCACCAGGCCCATGGTTGACTCAGCCTTCCATCCTTCTGAGGTTGGTAAAATGAGGACCCAGATTATTGGGGTAATATGCTGACTCTGTAAACCGATTAGAAGAGCTGTAAAGCACTTTGAAGCTGTATATAAGTCTAAGTGCTATTGCTGTCCACAACATGCCCATTCTTCCACTGCGGGTGGGACAGGTCAATCCTATTGGGATGATATGGTTTCTCAGATAGCCTGGTCCTATACCATGTAATTAATCTCTTGCTATGTTGTTAGAGTATGATTTACATTTTTTCTATAATCCAGACTTTATTTAATGACATTTTAGTCTCATAGGATTTAATAACATAGACATAATTTTAAATATTGTGAGAATGGGTGCCAGGTGACAAATTGTATTTATATATTAGAAAATGTCAGGTGCAGGAAATCAGGAGTCAGGACAGAGTTCAAAAGCAGTATGAGTTGTATTCCATGCAACCTATACACGAGAATCTGATCTACTAACTGTCAAGGCAAATTGTTGCCAGATAAGAGTCAACAAACTTCAAAGGGGGGCTGGATTTAGGTCTCTTACAGGGGTCTAGTGACTCTAAACTGGTGATGCATTTGACCCATCCTTTGGTTCAGCTAGGTCATCTCCTACAGAAAATGCTACAAACTTTTTGATTTTAGTCATTAGATCCCAGCAGTTACCCAAATCTTCCATGAAAACGTTTTTATCCATTTAAGACCATGTATCTAGTGTCAGTTTAGTATGAGAAAGGAGATTAAAGTCATTTGATTTAAAATTAATCTTACAATTTTCAGGTCAAGATGCAGCAAATCTTGGTGCAACCAAGGTGTGGGCATTTCTCTGTAGATTTTTAAACATTGAAAGATTAAACATTTTTAAACATCTCATCTAATCAATTACATTATGATTCACAGCTGGAAAACATTTTCAGGCATCCAGAAATAATTGATTTTAGACATTTGTATGAACCTGAATACATTCTTCATTAAAAACAGATGTTCTGATTTATACACTGTATTTATTTTTAATTTTCATCTAATAGGAATAGGCTCTGGAGTCTCATTTAAATTGAATGACCAGAAGTTTAACATTCTGACACTGTATTCAAAAACTAGGTAAGATTTGTTGAGCTTGTTCTGAGGTAAAGTTAATTTCGAAAAATTGTTTTGAGTTCTTGGTGCTCCCTAAACTTTGAACAACCTTTCAACAACCAAGCTAAGAGAGCACTTTGAACTCTGTAGTTCAATCCTGAGCCATAGATACTTTCTTCTTTTGAAAAAAATATTTGCCTGGGACAGTTTTTTAAAGAACATTCCTAGATATGATCCTTTGCTGGAATTAAGGGTCATATCATTGTATTTTCCAAACAACAGTTTTCCAGTGGACAAGATAATTATTTAGTAGTACATCAGCTAGCCTTGAAGAGACCACATTGTTCTTTCAGAGTCAGTGATGGTGAATTTTTTGGGCTGGGCATGTTAAAAATTCAGAAAATGTGTATCTTGATTCTACTGGTGTGGGTGGGTGTCTCACACACACGGGGGGGGGGGAGAGGGAGAGAGAGAGAGAACAAAAACAGAGGAACATCATAAAGAGTAGTATTATTTAAATTTCTTATTTAATAAATAAATTAAAATTTACAGACTCGTAAATATTTTTCAGAATGCCTATCCAAGGCAGTTCCAGGTTATTTGAAGACTGAATGCTTTGAAAATGCTCTTGTGTGGTCTTGCTGCCTCCAAAGAGAGCAAAAAAGCACACCCCATTCTCGCATGTTTTTTAGAAGCTCCAGAGGAGGCCCTGTCTCATAACTTCCTGGCATGTCACCAAAAATGACATTGCATGTTATCTGTGACACACGTCAGCCATCACAATTCAAAACCATTTGTCATCAGATCATTTAAATCAAGGCTGTAAAACTGGGATAGGACGAGGTTATGAGACTCATTCAAGGGTTACTTGGTGACTCTTGCTCCCCTCCACAGTTGAGATCAATTTGTAGTAAATTAAAATTATTGAGTTTTATGACTGAGGGCCAGGTTAATGTGGTGGTTGGCACTAGGCTAGAAACTGGGAGACCACAAAGCCTTAGGAATGAAGCCATCTGGGTGACTTTGGACCAGTCATTCTCTCTCAGATCTAAGAAGAAGGAAATGGCAAACCACTTCTGAAAATTTACCAAGAAAACTGCAGGGATTAATCCAAACAGCCACCAAGAATCAACACTGACTCTAAGACACACAGAGAGTTTTGTAACTAATTAAGGTTTAACTGGGAGATGAGAGGAAATCAGGAGATTGACTTTAAAATGCATTTTTAATGCTGGATATGTTTATTTTCCACTTTGATCATGCTCATCTCTCTTCCCACCCCCCTCCAGCTATAGAGACCCCTGATACATTCCATAAGACCCACATCTGGCCACAAATCCCAAAAGAACTCATGCAACCCTGCTTTACTTTTTCCCAGAGTCTTTGAAATAATGGATGTCTTTTTTTCCAGAAAAGAAAGGCAAAGAGACAAAACAGATACAAATTCCATCAATAAGATGTTCTACGAAGTGAGCCATGTGGATGGGACAACACAATATAAGCTAATTGAACATGTTCAGAATGTGTGCAGGCTAGCCGATGGATTCATCTACGTTGCAGATGCGGAGGACAATAAAGGTAAGAGTTTTTGAACGATGCTGGCATTTTTCAAAGGATGACATTTAAGGTGCATCAGGCAGAGGTGAATGAAACAACCATCTCTCTTTGCAGGACACAATCGCCAAATTGAATTTGCTCGGATGTCAGCAATGCTTGATCCCACACTTGGGCCTTCGACCAGACCTCTGTTGATTTTGTCTTGCATTTCATGTGCTTCAAAGGAAAGGATTCCTTGTGTTTACCTGGCACATCAGCTGCAACTAAACCTGCTTGACCGACCATGGATGGTACCGTAATTTTTTTGAAACTATATACTCAGTTATCTAACCACATATGCAGACATGCATACACATTGCCAGAGTATATAGCTCAAGATGGACATATAGGCCTGCATTCAAGCCTATAATCTAAAGACATAACAGATAAAGAAGGAAGGAGGATAGATGGAGAAGGAAGAGAAGGAAAAATCTATCACATGCCAGTTTTTTAATTGATACTGAATATAATGAACGGCTACTGCTGAACATGTTCAAATGATCTGAAGCAGCTGCTCTTAAGTGATTAATAAAAAGAGTCAAGAGCTCAGCTTGATTTTGCTTTGTTCTCCCTCTCTTATTCAACCAGAGGGAATGGCTTCTGCTACTTCATTTCTCAGTTTTAAAGCATATTTTCCTGCATTGTAGTCAACTTTGCATTACAAAATTGATTGACAGTAGGTTAAAAAGGCATATTTCCCACATTCATGTAATTAAATGTAATTAAGTTTTGTGACTGCTACAAGATGTGGTAGCAATGGCTACAGAATTTGAGGGTCATTAGAATCATTAAATCATTTTGTTTTAATTCTTTGAGAGCAACTGTAAATTCCACAATACTTGTTTCAGTTTGGATCTGTCTTTTTCTTGGGTTTTACAGGTTCAGGACATCGAAGCTGCCACACTGGTGGGACTGTTGGATGGAATTCAGTGGCTCCTGGAACATGTCAAACATTAAAATCCATAATAATCAAGTCAGTTCTAATAAAAAATTATCTTACATGGCCAAATATGATGAGGGTATCATTTATCTCAGTTAGTAAGAGCTGGAAAATCTTCCTCAAGTTTTAATGGAGACATGGAAATAAGGAAAGAAGATTATGCAATGACAAATGTAATTCCTTTACATACAGTCTTCACGGTCACTCATGCTCTCGTTACCTCTCGTCTGGACTATTGCAATGCTCTCTACATGGGGCTCCCCTTGAAGAGCACCCGGAGACTTCAGCTAGTCCAGAATGCGGCTGCGTGGGTTATTGAGGGAGCGGTTCGGAGCTCCCACGTAACACCTATCCTGTGCAGACTGCACTGGCTACCTGTTGTTTTCCGGATGCGCTTCAAGGTATTGGTTACCACCTTTAAAGCGTTCCATGGCTTAGGACCGGGCTACTTACGGGACCGTCTACTGCCGGCCTCTATCTCCCAGCGTCCGGTGCGTTCCCACAGAGAGGGACTCCTCAGGGTGCCGTCAGCCAAACAGTATCAACTGGCGGCCCCCAGGGGGAGGGCCTTCTCTGTGGGGGCTCCTACCCTGTGGAACGAGCTTCCCCTCGGGCTTCGACAACTACCTGACCTTAGGACCTTTCGCCGCGAACTTAAAACCTATTTATTTTGTATGGCTGGACTGGCCTGATTTTAAACTCGAAATCTTAAATTTTAATTGAATTTTGATGGGTTTTAAATTTCTGTAATTTTATGCGGTGTAATGTATTTTAAATTTTTGGCAAATTTGAATCAGTTTTTTAAGGGTTGTTTTAATTATGGTGTATTTTTCTGTTTGTATTTTATTTGCCTGTTCACCGCCCTGAGTCCTTCGGGAGAAGGGCGGTATACAAATTAAAACATCATTATTATTATTATTATTATTATTATTATTATTATTATTATTATTATTATTATTATTATTATTATTATTGACTGAAATTGAGCCCCGAGTTACTGCTAGCCAATTAACCCTTTCTGTGCAAGTATTTCTTTATGTAAGGAAACCCACACCAGTATTTCCTCTTCAGTCTTCAATCTTCCATAGTGCAAAGCAAAACAAACACAAAACAGCTCTTGAAAAGGCATTCTCCTGCTTTTTTCCCCCTCAGTTTTTATTTGATTTCTTAGAAAATAAAGGGTCGGTGAAATTCTTAGGTTTAGTTACAATTCAGGTCATATGTAGCCCTGGGGAGGATCATAGTAACTTTGAATGGCAACGTCATAAATTGACATCTGTCTTACAAATTATTTTAAACATGCATTTAGAAATTGTCATTTAGCAACTCTTGCAGATTACACCGTTCTACTGTTGATCATTTTTGCTTTCTATATGTCGGGAAAGGAGTGGCAGTACCTGGAGGGTGGGGTGAAAAGAAGAATCAGCCTAGTCTAGGGGTCTCCAACCTTGCTAACTTTAAGACTTGTGGACTTCAATTCCCAGAGTTCCTCAGCCAGCTGTGGGATTCTGAGAGTTGAAATCCACAAATCTTAAAGTTGCCAAGGTTGGAGCCCCTGGACTAGTCCCTACATAGCTGCAAGTGAACTAAGTCCAAACTTCCTTGACTACCATTGACACCCATGTCTATGTACAAGAATCTTCTCAACTAAGGTTAGCACTGCTTAGAATTATTCTAAGTAGTGTTAACCTTAGTTTAGAAGATTCTTGTACATAGACATGGGTGTCAAACTCAAGGCCCACAGGCTGGATGCTGCCCACGGGGTGCTTAGATCTGGCCTGTGGGGCCACCCTGGAAACAGAGAAGGACCGGCCCACGGTGCCTCGGCCAGCAAAAACAGAGCATGTTTTCTGTGGCTGTGACAATGTCCTGCAGGCCTCTGCCAGTGAAAACTGACCACCACCCCCAGAGCCTGTTTTCGCTGGCAGAACGCTCAGGCCCCCACAGGCGCCCCCGACACAAGTGACGGCAAGCTGGCCATGCCCACCCTAGACATGCCCACCCCAGGCCCCCAAGATCAAACACAACCATGATGCAGCCCTCAATGAAATTGAGTTTGACACCCCTGGGCAATCAGGTTGATTTTTTTATTATTATTTGCATTTATATTCCGCCCTTCTCCGAAGACTCAGGGCGGCTTACACTATGTCAAGCAATAGTCTTCATCCATTTGTATATTATATACAAAGTCAACTTAGTGCCCCCAACAATCTGGGTCCTCATTTTACCTACCTTATAAAGGATGGAAGGCTGAGTCAACCTTGGGCCTGGTGGGACTTGAAACTGCAGTAATTGCAAGCAGCTGCTGTTAATAACAGACGGTCTTAGCAGTCTGAGCCACTCAAGGACCCTTGATTGAACCTTGATTGAACCTTCACATCTAAACCTGGTATTTCATGCCTGACAACATACTACCTTATAACATTAAGATAAAGAGGACAAAACCAGATTCCTAATCTAAGATCTGCCAAAGTGAGAAGGAATCATAGCTATGTAAAAGCAATGTTCTCATAAATAGGAACTTCTCTAGATTCCTAAGTTATTTCCCAAATATGTCATCACATCATCCATAGGTGCTATCCACCAGAGAGCATTTTTTTCCTAAAAATATTCCTGGCAATGATTCTGCCATCTAAAATTATGATCAAGACCCTGATAAGGATGTGCTATTAAGCTAACTCCAGAGGTTCATGTTCATATTATCTGTTGCTAGTATAAAATGGTTGCAAAAGCTCCCCAACAATTGGAACCAACAGCCAACATCAATGCCTGCTGAATGGTTTTGATTTTGATTTTGCATAATGTAAACCCCTTTATATTTCATAAGGAAAGTTTCAAAGAATTTAAAAAAAAGCATACATGCATTCCTCGGGACACTTCAATAATGAAATTTAAAAATAATAGGAGTTGATTTGTGATTTAATATACAGGTTGGTGTATTTGGTGACCATTCAAAGTCACAACGGCACTGAAAAAAGTGACTTCCAATTGGTCCTCACACTTACGAACATTGCTGCATCATGTGATCAAAATTCGGGCGCTTGGCAATCAGGATGCATTTCTGACAGATGCAGAATCCTATGGTCATGTGATTGCCACCTGCAATTTTCCTGTCAAGCACGGGAAAATCAGAAGGCCAGGCAGTTCACACAAATATGAAGGTTCATTGCCAGATCTCCCAAGAATCTGAATTGCTAATGGTCAAAGCAAATTGGCAATAGATAAGAGTCACTAGAATTCAAGGTGGGCTGGATTTAGATCTTTTGTGGGTGCAAAGGGACTCAAGACTGATGGCATGTTTGACCCCGCCCTCAGGCTCTAGCCCAGTCATCTCTTACATTTCCCAGTCAAGCAAAGCAATGGGGAAATGTGGATTTACTTAACAGTTGTATGATTCAGTGACAACTATAGTGATTTTCTCAGCAACGGTGGCAACAAAATCAGATGCAATTCACTTAATAATCAAATTACTTAGAAATAGTAATTTTGGTCTCATTTGTGGTCTTAAGTCGAAGGCTGAACACACAAGCAGACATGTTTTAATATATGTGAAAATAATAATGGATGACCTCATTTTCGTTTTCAAGTACTGAAAATATTTACAGTATGCTGTACATTTAAAAACTGGATATGTAGACTCACTGATCTCCTGTATACATATAATTCAGAAATGGGTTCTGTGGAATTTGGTGAACATAGTTCCAAGAAATATGGATTGCATCACCATATCATTGCTGTATCATTCTTTACCAACCACCAGATGTCATCCTTGTGACATAAAAGTATGAATACTTTCACAGATTTTAGAAATCAGAGCTGCTTTCTTCAAATTTCTTCTGAATAGCGTAAGTCGTTTCTGGAGACAGAAAATTTGCAAGAAATATTTTAAAACCCTCTATTTATTTTGCACTAAATATTTTATGAAAAGGAAACTGAATAATAGTTTTTTGTTGTTGTTTTTTAATTGCAAAACTGTTCCCAGTAATTCCTTGGAAAGCTTGGAAGCAGAATAGAACTGTTCATTCCTTTAGGACAGGGGTCAGCAACCCGCAGCTCTGGAGCCACATCTGGCTCTTTCATCCCTCTGCTGCGGCTCCCTGTCACTCAAAATATGAGTCACAACCACCAATGTGCAACACCCGCCGGCACACGATTTATTGAGCTTTTCAACTCCTGGTAGGCCAACCATGGATAAATCCAAGAAAAGAAACATTTCAGAAGAAAGCAGAACGTTTAATTCAACTACATATGCTGGCTTTGTTTTGTGGCTCCTGGAGTTTTCTTTTGTTTAGGAAACGGGTCCAAATGGCTCTTTGAGTGTTTAAAGTTGCCAACCCCTGCTTTAGGACAAGGGTGTTAAATTCATGTTGTAACAGCGGCGTCACGTGACATATCACAACTTTTTTTCCCTTCGCTAAACCTGGGTATGGCCAGCCCTTGACGCATCCGATCAACGGGCCACAAGTTTCACACCCCTGCTTTAGGAAAATAAACAAATATTTATGAATGTGTTCAGGTTTCATATGTGAGGAAAGAGATCTCTTTAAAAGAAAGAGAAAGCTGTACCCAATATTTACAATTTTAAGATATGTACTTTTTGTTGAAGTGGCTCTCACCTTTCACCTTTAATTTTGTCTGGGCTCGGAAGCTAGGCAGGAACAGGGCTGCTTAATACTTGCATGGAAACAGAAAATTCCAGGGTTGTAAATTAAACCAGAATAGTGTTTCTCAATCTTGCTGCCAGCTGGGGAATTCTGAGAGTTAGTCCACACATTTTAAAGTTTCCAAAGTTGAGAAACACTAGACTAGTAAGTCAGAAAGTTCTGCATTGTTGCCAAGAACATGGAATCTATGTATCTAAGGTATCACAGTGACTTAAGTTTAATTTTCTGGATTTCAGACTTTTTAATGCACAATTGTGCATCAGCACGTCGCAAAGGATGAAGGATTTGGAGGCAGATTATTTTATGTGGTGAGTCACAGAGCTGAACACTGCGATCAGAAAAGAACCAAATTGGAGGTAGCTTTTTGGTGAAGGACCATCCACTCAGTCTGGTTGCTGATTCTTTCCAGACATTGGTGGGGATGGGGTGGACGGTGGAAGGTCTAATAAAAATATTATTCTGTGTACACTGAATTTTTTTTTAAAAAACATGAAATGGATGGCTTGAAAAATTTTCATTAAGATCTGGGATACTTTTGTTTCCCATGAAACACTCCCAAAAAATCTAGATTCCGTTCAAAATGATGAAACATTTAAGTTTAATATAGGTAAGTATTAGTCTGTACCTGTTTGAACCAAAAAGTGTTATATAGCCTCAAGGTCCATAGATGAAGAAGCAAAGCTGAGAACAAATTTAGATTGCAATCCAGGTGATGAATGAGACTGAATAAACTAACAAATTTCCTTTATCATGGAAAAGTCTTTTGTAGCTCTGAACGACAAGGAAACAAGCCAACTTTTTACTGTGCTAGCACAGTTGTCTGCCAGCCAACAAGATAGCAAGCTGGAGGCCTGCCATAATCCAATGATAGGCAAAGCTCAGGCAGAACTTTTAAAAGAAAAGTGGCCTTTTCTTTTGGCACAAACTGGCACAGGTTGAGACTAGGAATCCGGTAGACCAGTAATAATAGAATAGAATAGAATTTTATTGGCCAAGTGTGATTGGACACACAAGGAATTTGTCTTGGTGCATATGCTCTCAGTGTACATAAAAGAAAAGATACGTTCATCAAGGTACAACATAAAACAAGGAAAAAGACAGGAGACATGGTGAGTTGGTATCCCGGGTTCTAAGTGTGGTACAGTGAGGTAAACACAACAGAACTGAGTTTGGAAAATTTGTCCTCAACATTTTCTGTCAGGAAATAAGCCAAATCAAGCCTCTACTCAAATGCACAGTGAGGTACATTACTGTTTAGAATCTAAGTCTCCTGCTGGCTTGTTTTTGGCTGGCTGTCTGACCTACGTGCTCAGCCCTGTGTTGTTATATCTTTAAAGAAACAATGAAGAAGCTAAGAAGGAAAAGTCCAGAACACATCCTCTCCAGCAGCCTACACCCAGATAAGCAAAATTAACACCAGGCAATCAAGCAGAAAATGATGTTAAGAAGAAAATCACAGCACCAACAATACTGGTAGGCCAAGCTACTGAATATAAACAGGGACCACCAAATCCCATACTCATTGGCATTGATTATGATTTTATTACCCTTTTTTGCTGAAAATGTTGGTGACATTTGTAGATCAAAGAGGCTTGAATGGGATAGAGGAAAACTGAAATGTAATCTTAGAGAGGGAGGAGAGATATTATTTCTTTTTGTAATTTATGCAATGGAAATTGAGAGCCATTTCTTTTTTCTTCTTCTTCTGTCTTTATGTGTCTTGTCTTTTACATTTCTTCCTTTCTTTTTTTCCCCTTTTGCTTTGTATATGTTTTTGTATATATTTTGCTTTGTATCATTTTTGTGTTCTATTCATGTAAACACCTTCACTAAAATATATATTTTAAAATGTTGTTCTTGTTAAAAACCTGTACATTCTCAAGGCACTCAGTTTTGACAATCAGCAAATTCCAATCTGTAGGCATAAGTAATTTTCATCTAAATGAGATTCCTTTCCCTATCAAAAAATGCATATATGCTTCACAAGAGCACTTCTCTCTACAACATCTACCATCTTTGAATTCCACCAATTCTGGGCACTTATAATAGAACAAATGCATTATTTCCACTTAAGATATGTTCTCAATTACTAGGGGATTGCTGGCAATTCAGTTACAACACAAATATTTTCTACAACTTAGGGAGGCAATAATAAAAAATGTAGATGATAAATTACAGAGAATCCCAATATTAATCTGGGCGTGTTAGTGTCCAAGGTGAAAAGTGTCTTGGAAGAGTAACTGAGTAATGTAACCTACATGGAATAAAGCAATTGAGATTTGATATTTTGGTTTTTATTTCCTAGTCAAAGAGCTTTTCATGTTCCCCAGCTGTAGCAGAAATATTTATTTACTCAAATAAATAATTAAGTAAATAAATATTTCTGCTAAAGAAATATTTTCAATTTAAAATTAAAATGTAATGCTGCTCAACTCCAAAGCAACTTTGGGGACTCACATAAACCAAGCAACGATGCAAAAAAAAAAAAAAAGTATATGTGATAAAATAGCTAAGAATTCAACATATGTCAAGACCTGGAACTCCAGCAAATAGGAGCCCAACAAATCTTGGGAAGTAAAATCATTCCAAAAAGCAGGAACCGCAACAGAGGAGATATTTCTGGGGTCCCAATAGTTTAACTGCCAAGGTGGCACAGTGGTTAGAGTGCAGCACTGCAGGCTACTTCAGCTGACTGCTAGCTGCAGTCGACAGTTCAAATCTCACCTGCTCAAGGTTAACTCAGCCTTCCATCCTTTGAGGTGGGTAAAATGAAGACCCAGATTGTTGGGGGCAATAGGCTGACTCTGTAAACCAGGCGTCCCCAACCTTTCGGACCTCAGAAACCACTAAATTCATAATTTTAAATCCTGTGGACCACTAATATGATCTGCCTAATGACCGGCTGGGTGGGCATGGGCAGCTCGATGTCACATCGAGGGTCACCTCGCCAGCCTGTACTCGCCCCTCCCCTCTCAGCCACTCCTCGCCTCCCCGCCTGGGCTCCTTAGGGCCCCAACAGGAAGCAGTTGTTGGAGCTAAGTAGCCACCATGAGAAAAGTTGGCAAAACAGCTCAGTTCAATTTGGATCTGGTCGAGAAGGAGGCTCAGCAGAACCACCTCACTGAGGACTACGAGCATAGGTTTTCCAAGCAGAGGGAAGACCTGCGTGAGTGCAAGGCCAGGTGCCGGTGCCTAGAGGCTCACTGGGCTGAGATGGTCAGCCAGTTTCAGACCATGAGGCAGTCCCACTGGAACAAGGCCCTCCGGTTCTTTGCCACCAGCGGCACTTCCCTCCAGCCTTCACCCAAAGCCCCGCACCAGGAGGCCGAAGCAGACCCCAAGTCAGAATTTCTGTCCCCCTTTGACCCACACAAAGAGACCCCAAAGGGGAAGACTCTCTGCAGCAACACAAACATTCATTGTACTTATTTGTCCCAGGGACTGTAGTTTGAGAACCCCTGATTTAGTGCAATATAAAAAATGCAAATAATTTTTCTGCGGACCACCAAAATGTTCTCGCAGACCACCAGTGGTCCATGGATCACCAGTTGGTGACCGCTGCTGTAAACCGCTTAGAGAGGGCTATAAAAGCACTATAAAATGATATATAAGTCTAAGAGCTATTGCTATTGCTAGCTGAATGGACACAGAGCACACCAACTTCGCCAATTTTTAGCAGGCAGACAGACAGACATGGGAAATAGGTGGTCCTTCAAATAACTTGACCCTTCTTGTTCTGGTAGATAATTTTATATGCATGTCCTCAGATCATTGCTTTAATATCATCCCCAGCTCATAGCTGAGATCAAGGTGAAATTTACTTATTCCAGTTTTAAACTAGCCCTTTCCGTTTTCTCCTGATGTAGTTCTTGCATTAATGCAATCTAAGATATTGAATTAATGATATGGATGATGCTGCAGCTAGGGGCTGGCTTCTGCCACTGTAAGAGAAGGAGTGGTACAACCTGGGGGCAGAGCAGTGGTGGGATTCAAATAATTTAACAACTGATTTTCTGCCCTAATGACCAGCTGGGTAGGCGTGGCTGGGTGGGCCTCCTGTAGCACTCTGCCAGTCAAAAGAGGGTGTGGGGGGTTAATTACAAAATGTGGTCTTTGCTTTGTGACATCCAGATCCAGACAGGAAGGGGTGTGAACTGCACAGAAAATATACTTTTGTTTGGTTATGAAGAAATATCCCCAAAGTCAATTGTACAGTAAATGTAGACCAGGGGTGAAATCTAAAAATTTTCCCTACCGGTTCTGTGGGCGTGGCTTAATTGGTGGGTGTGGCTTGGTGGTCAGGTGACTGAATAGGCATGGTCAATAATAATAAATAATAAAAATAATAAAGTATACAAAATTTAGGAGGCACTGGTCTACTTTCTTTAAAAATAGAGGCCCCAGTCTACCAATTGCCTTTTACTGACAGGCCCCGGTCTACCTTCTTTAAAAACAGACCCTGGTCTACCAATTGCCTTTTACTGACAGGCCCCGGTCTACCTTCTTTAAAAATACTACAGTGCTGATCAGCTGTAGTGCGGCCCTTTGAAGTGCCGTGGCAGTCATTTAAGGCTGTTTGCAGCTATATCACCACCGAGCGCTTCAGGGACAGAGAAGAAGAACAGCGAGGCGTGGGCAGTGGGGGGGAGCCAGGGATTTTTGCTACCGGTTCTCCGAACTACCTGCCCCCATCACTACCGGATCGCGCGATCTGGTCCGAACCGGGAGCATTTCACCCCTGATGTAGACTGACTTTTAGCTACACATCTTCCCAGGAAACAGCAAATTTTGAAGCTCCAGATAAAGAGGATTCATTTTAGGATGAGTAACCATAATTTGCATGTTGGAGCTTCCTAAAGGAATGCTAAGAAACTCTGTATTTTAAAGAATATTTGAGGGAGGGGTGCTGAATAGCCCTTCTCTGCCTGAGAAGGCACCAATCAAAACACTGTTCGTGAAGCAACTGATCAACGCTGACAAGGTAAGCCACTAGTATATGAAAATAAGAGCAAACTCCACTCCCTTATAGTACTGATGATATTACCTAGTTTGGTAATGAAACATCTGCAAGAAAACCATCAAGCACAGAGAGCCTCAAGGACCCCACAGTTCAACCCTGAGCTACAAATATTCTCTTCTATTGATAAACACTTTTTGGTTAGAGGGACTCAGAGCCTGTGTTATATGAGATGGCTCCCAGTGGATTTCATTCTAAATTTTGATATGATTTCTGTAAATAAGGAATGTAGAATTATAATGGCTGAGTATTTGATCATTCATACATCAAAAAAATAATAATACAAAGCTAAGGGATAAACAAAAAACAGATTTGAAAAAAGAAAAGGCTCCGGAAAGAAAAAGAGTGAAAGAGGAAAAGAAGGAAAACTGAAAAAGAATGACTCCAACTTTCTTTGGTACAGATATAAATAAAAAATATATCAAACTCTTACTCTAAGATTAACTACATTGTCTACATTATTTCCATAATCCCATATCTAATCATCAAAGCCTAGATCAATTTTTAATTTCAGTTTCTCACAAAAAGTCCAGTAATGATTCATACCGCTTTAATCACTATTAGTTAAGGAAACCACAACTGATTTATTTAATTACACCAAACTCTAAATAAAACAGGAATGGAAAATCCTAAACTCTAGTGCTTCTCAACTTTGGCAATTTTAAAGTGCATGGACTTCAATTCCCAGAATTCCCAAGGCAGCATGAAGTTCACCCATCTTAAACTTGCCAAGACTGAAAAAAGCTGATCTACAGATAGGGATTTTTCCATTCCTCTTTTACTGGTTCTTACTTTCTTATAAGCAATCATAATGCAAAATCCTCACCTCCACCCCATCCCAGAGCAAAGATAATGCAAAATCCTCACTTCCGCCCCATTCCAGAGCAGCCACCATTCCCTCACTAATCTGCTTTCCAGCTCCATTCTCCTGCGTGCAGGGCAACAAAACACCATGTGACTACCAGTTTTTAAAAAGTTCTGTTAGATTCGGGCAATAACGAGGCAGGAGACCAGGATAGTGACAACAGCTCTTTACTATATGGTGAACCCAGCAACCGGGCTGGGAAAAACCCTCTCTTTAAATACAGTTTAGCCGGCGGCTTCAACCAATCAGCAACGTGCTTGTTTCCCGCCAAAACATTTAAAGATACATTACACTCCTTCCCTCCCAGAAAACACTTTACCATTATTTACATGAGATTTACATATTATTTTTCAACGTAATCACGCAAGTAGACTGGGCGTCTCCTGACTCTTTCGGACCTGCGCAATTCATTTCCTGGGAGTGAGTCGAGCTGACCGGAGGGACTGTTTGTTCCTCTCAGCTCCTCCTCTGGGCCATCCGGCCCTGGATTATTTGCAGAGTCGTCCCTGCTGTTTTCTGACGGAACCTGTTGGTGTCGCTGGACCTTCTGGAAGTCAGATAAGTCCCGCGTTTGCCCCGGGTTTGAGTCAGCTGTGGATTCAAACATTGTATAGTCAGGGCCTGTTTCGTCTAATTCGGATTGTTCGGTTATGCGTTTTCTTATTTGGTCTATGTGGCGTTTCCATACCCGGCCATCCTGTATTTCCACTACATATGATTTGGGACCTGTTATTTCTAAGATTTTTCCTGCTAACCAGGTCGGGCCTTCGCTATAGTTGTGTGCCCACACTCGGTCGCCTATTTCCATCCCTCTTGTCTTGCCAAGTGCCCCCTTGTAACCGTCTGGTGTGTAGTTCGGGTTTAAACGGTCTAGTGGGCACCTGAGCTTCCGACCCATCAATAACTCTGCTGGGCTTCTGCCAGTTGTGACACAGGGGGTTCTGTGTTGGACGGCCAGGAAGGTATCTATTTTTGTTTGCCAGTCGCCTGGCTTGATTCTGGACAATGCCTCTTTTGCGCTCCGGACGGAACGTTCTGCAAGGCCATTCGTCGCAGGGTGGAAAGGCGCCGAGAGGGCATGCCGGATGCCCTCCTCTGCCAAGTACCCCTCAAACTGGGTTGCCGTGAATTCCGGGCCGTTATCAGATACTAACGTGTCGGGCAACCCATGGGTTACAAATAGGTGCCGTAGGACTGAGATTACTGCCTCGGCTGTCATGGATCTCATGAGAATGATTTCCAGCCATTTGGAGTAGGCATCGACTACCACCAGAAAGGTTTGGCCGTGGAAGGGGCCGGCAAAATCGATGTGGATCCTAGACCAGGGCCCTTGGGGTCTCTCCCATTCCCGAACCGGGGCCGTTGGGGGTAGCGGTCTGGACTCCTGGCAGGCCTGGCATTTCCCTACCCTCTCAGCAATTTCCGAGTCCATTAAGGGCCACCACACATAGCTTCTCGCTAGACCCTTCATCCTTACGATCCCTGGGTGACCTTCGTGAAGGAGATCCAACATCCTTTTTCTCAATCTCTCTGGGATCACTACTCGATCCCCCCATAGCAGGCACCCCCCTTGAGCCGAAAGTTCCCCTCGTTTCCTTACAAAATCTTTAAAAAGCCGCCGGTAGCAGCCACCTCTTTGTACCCAACCAAGTACAGTTCGTATCGTAATGTCCTTATACGAAGCCCTAGCCACCTCTTTGGATGTGACTGGGCCAGAGTCCAAAGAGTCAATTAGCAGAACTGGTATTCCTGGAGTGGGGTCTTCAATATTCTCTGGTAACGGGCATCTGCTCAGTGCGTCTGCATGCCCTAAATCCTTTCCTGGCCGGTGTAGCAATTTGTAAGAATACGCTGCCAGGAATATAGTCCATCGGGTCAGTCTTGGCGAAAGTGCCACGGGCGTTGGGCGGTCGCCTGCCAGCAGACCTAGCAAGGGTCTATGGTCTGTGATGATTTCAAAATCACGACCAAATACATACTCGTGGAATTTCTTTACCCCTGCGACTATAGCCAAGGCTTCCTTATCGAGCTGGCTATAATTCCTTTCCGTTGATGACATGGTTCGGGAGTAGTATGCAATGGGGGCTTCCGTGCCATTAGGTAACCTGTGGCTGAGCACAGCCCCCACCCCATAGGGAGATGCATCGCAGCTTAACACTAGAGGTAGTGTGCCATTGTACTGGATAAGGAGGCTATCACTCGTTAGGAGGTTTTTTATCCCTTCGAATGCCCTAGCTTCCGCCTTTCCCCAAGACCATGCAGCCGTTTTAGCTAATAATTTATGCAGCGGCTCTGCTACTGTTGCCTTATTCCTTAAGAATACTGCGTAAAAGTTGACCAGACCCAAGAATGCCTGTAACTCTGTTTTGTTCTTGGGCACCGGGGCCTTCCTGATGGCCCGTACCTTGCTCTCAGTGGGGTGGATCCCTTCCCTGTGTATCCGGTAGCCTAGGAATTCCACAGACTCAACCCCGAACTGGCATTTGTTTAGTTTAACAGTGAGACCGGCAAACCGGAAAATGCCCAAAACTTTTCGCAGCCTCGCTCCTAATTCCTCTAGGTTTTCAGCGGATACCAGTACATCGTCAAAGTATGGTACCACCCCTGGTAATCCCTGCAATAGACGCTCCATCAGGTTCTGAAATAACCCTGGAGCCACACTAACCCCAAACTGTAATCGGGTACACTTAAAAGCCCTCTGTGAGTCACAATTGTCTGTGCTTCGGCTGTGCTGCTGTCTACGGGCAGCTGTTGATAGGCTTGGGCAAGGTCTAGCTTGGCAAAAACTTGCCCTTGCCCCATTGAGTGCAGTAAGTGCTGTACCACCGGAACGGGGTAAGCACTCTTTTGCAACGCTTTGTTAAGCGTTGCCTTGTAGTCAGCACAAATCCGGACCGATCCGTCCGGTTTTACTGGGGTGACTATAGGGGTCTCCCACTTGGCATGGTCTACTGGCACTAGAATTCCCTGGTTTACTAGTTTGTCCAGTTCCCGGTCAATCCTGGGCTTTAGGGCGAACGGGACCCTCCTAGCCTTTAGGCGGATAGGGGCAACCTGGGGATCTAAGTTAAAGGATATAGGGGTCCCCTTGTACTTGCCCAGGCAGTCTTTGAAAACGTCCCCAAACTCCTTCGTGAGTGCGTCTTTGAGGTCGACTTCGTTTCTGAAGATTCAGGTCACTCCCATGCCCAACGCTCAGAACCAGTCCAGTCCCAACAAGCTTGGCAGGGTCCCATCGACGATGGTGATGGGCAGAGTTTTCTTGTAGTGTCCATATTCGACGTGGACGGACGTTACCCCTCGAACAGGGATGCGATTCCCCTGGTAGTCCTGTACTTTTAGTCTTTGTGGTTGCAGCTTGCGCTTTGCGATGGCGGGTAAGGCTCTCACGAGGTTGTCCCAGGACATGATCGTGATCGATGAGCCGGTGTCCACCTCCAGTCGGCACGGCACCCCCTCAATCTTTGCTTTTGTGAAGATTTTCTTTTCTAGGCGAGTTGATGCGTGACCCACTCTCACGACAGTTTGGTTTAATTTCGCGCCTTTTTTAAACTGACCACTCGCGGGCCGTTTCGTCGTTCCCGCGCTCTGATTGGTTGGTTTGAATTTTTGGCGGGAAGGTTGAGGAGCTCGACAGACCTGTGCTAGGTGCCCCTTCCTTTCGCATCGCCGACATGTTGCATCTTTAAATCTGTATTGTTGTCGTTGGTGTTGCCCTCCGCAACTCGCGCAGTCGCCCCGGTCGTCTCTCTCCGGCCTCCCGGTGTGGAAAACTCCTTCCTCGTCCTCCCCTTCCGATTCGGCCTGGACCTCTTCACTGTGGACCGGGGTTGATTTCGCACCAGCCGTTGGTGTGACCTGCTTCTGTAAGGTCTCTGCCGCTTGGGTGGACATCTCTTGAGCCCTGGCTTCGTCCAGGGCGTTTGCCAGCGTTAGGTTGCTCTTCGCCAGCAGCCTTCTCCGCAAACGGATGTCCCTGACCCCGCGAATGAGTTGCTCCAGCAATGCCTCGTCCAAATCTCGATACTCGCAATGTTTTGAGGCTTTTCTTAGGGCGGCCATGTATGCACTAATGGACTCGCCTTCTTGCTGTCTGCGCTCCCCGAATTCAAACCGTTGCACATACTTGGATGGCATCGGTGCGAAATGCGCTTTCAGCAGAGTTTGTAGAGTTTGCCACGGTACCGACTGTACCGGCGTTGGCTCAGCCAGGGATTCTGCGGTGTCGAAGACTTCTGGACCGCAGTGGCTCAGAAAATAGGCTCGTTTCCTGTTGTCGGAAACCCCTTGAAGTTCGTTTGCTTCGAGGAAACACTCGAAACGAGCCATGTATGACCCCCATTTCTCCTTGGCTGGGTCGAATGGCGCTGGCGGTGTGTAGCCGGACATCACTGCTTTCCGCCCTTGTTTTGCTGGGTTCGCGTCTCTGGTGAGTTCAGCTCTTTTCCTGGCGCTCTTAGCCTCGAGATCCCATCCTCGTCGCCAGTGTTAGATTCGGGCAATAACGAGGCAGGAGACCAGGATAGTGACAACAGCTCTTTACTATATGGTGAACCCAGCAACCGGGCTGGGAAAAACCCTCTCTTTAAATACAGTTTAGCCGGCGGCTTCAACCAATCAGCAACGTGCTTGTTTCCCGCCAAAACATTTAAAGATACATTACAAGTTCAGTCAAACCTTCCAACTTCTCAGGGGGGGGGGAATATCTTGCAAAATTGGAAGGTCTGACTGAACTGACTGATCAGCCTCCCAGCTGATCAGTGCAGCTGGTCTATTGCTGCCTCCCAGTTGATCAGCACAGTTCCCAGCCATGCCCCTTCAGTCTCCCCACCCTGAATAGCAACCCCGGTGGGTGGGTGGGGCGGGGCCAGCCAGTGGTGGGAACAACTGGTTCGCCGAACTATGCAAAAAATTAACAACAGGTTCGGCCAAACCAGTGCAAACCAGCTGAATCCCACCACTGGGATGAGTTAAAAGAGAGATCAGCCTGCTGGCTGCTGGAAATTGTCTGGCATGGCCATTTTGACATAGGCTGCAGAAAAATCTGGCTAGAAAGATCTAGCTAAAAATCTGGTTTCTATGGAGATATCTCTCTGCATAATATGTGAGTGGCAGTTTCCAAAGATTCTTAGGTCCTGTGAAAGCTCCTTATACTCACAAGCTGGGTGCACTCTAGAAAAAAGGCTTTGCCTTGTGCTGCACAAAAAGTTGGTTTTAACTGAGTAAGAAAGCCAGATATGCTGCCTGGTGAGACCGTCATTCATTCATGAGAACATTACTGCTACGTCTACCAATTTGAGACCTCATACGGCACTGTGTGCTGGCAGAAAACACTTTTTATACTACTCTAGCACTTCATTTATACAACTTACTAAATTAAAACCAAGGTAATATAAATAGTAATAGACTAACAGTGGGGACGTCCATTTTGAAGTCCACCCTCTGCCACTGAACCCAGTCCACCCAAAATCTAGAACAGGGGAGTCAAACTCAAGCCCCACAGGCCGCATCTGCCTGCTGGGCTAGCCTGTAAACAACAAAGGCCCGGCCCACAGTGCCTCTGCCAGTGAACATGGAGCTTGGGAGGCCGCATGTGTGGCCCTCCCAAGCTCCATTTTTGCTGGCAGAGGGCTGCAGGAGGCTGTCGGGGCCAAAAATGGAGCCCAGAGCTCTGTTTTTGCCGGTAGAATGCTAGCAAAACAAACTACTAGCAAAAGTGGCATTTGATCACAAGGCAAGGAGGCATCCAGAAATGTTTCCCCCTTTGCATTTAAGCATCCAAGAAGGGACAGGAAAGGAGAAAGGGAAAGAGGAAAGAAAAAGAAAGGAAGATGGGAAGAGAGCAAGGATCGAAAAAGAAGGAAAGAAGGGAAGGAAGAAGAAAGGAGAATGAAGAGGGAAGAAAAAAGAAGGAAAGGGAAGAAGGAAAGGAAGAGAGGGAGGGTTAATGGATCCTCCCAGCCCTGCCTGGGCCACCATAGGTGTCCCTGACACGAGCTGGCCATGCTCATCCTGGCCACACCAACAGTCGCCATGCCCACCCAACCCCCCAAGGTCAAATACAACCCTGATGCGGCCCTCAATGAAATCAAGTTTGACACCCCTGTTCTAGAATATCAGTAGAGCACAGTAGAGCAGGGTCTCCAACCTTGGTCCCTTTAAGACTTGTGGACTTCAACTCCCAGAGTCCACAAGTCTTAAAGGGACCAAGGTTGGAGACCCCTGAAGTAGAGGATGCCAATCAAGCTTCAAGCCAGTCTCTATACATGGAATAGGAAGGGCTAACATTTGGTTTTGTGGTGGCCCAGCTCCTGCTTTTACTTTTGGTATGTGAGTTGTAGGTCACCAAGATGATAAAAAGAAGCCTAACAGTATAAATATAATTGTGAGTAGACATTTGCAGTTCCTAGGTGCAAATTGCCTTAGTTCTAGTTCCTATGCAGATTCTATGCTAGCCTCTGCAGTCTATTACACACTGTAGGCTTTTCAGCAGAAGTCAACACCTGCTGAAATGAGTGTCAAAGTGTCTAATTACGGAAACCAAATAATCTGCAGAGCTAATCATCACTTTGTTATGAATAGATGGTTATATAGCCACATGCATTACGTTAGTCATCTAATTATTCTTCTTAAGAACTTGAGCAACAATTTCAATGAATACAGTGTCTCTTTCACGAAGGTTTCCCCCCCCCCCATTCTATTATTTCAAACTTCTGCCTCTTAGTCAACATGCCTCTAAATCAGAAATCAGGCACCTTCGCATCGTGTCACTAATCCCTCTAATTTGGTAAGGTACAAAATAGGGTGAAAGATACTTTGGTTCATTATTAAGTAATTTCATGTGTCAACAGACTGTTGCAATTTTGCTGTTCTTTTTCCCCTAGGCAAAGCGTGGCTTAAAAAATCCTTTAAATAAATAAGGAATTTAGGGAAATGCGTGTGAATTCAGATGATGGAAGTGATTAGGTTGATCTTTTACACACCGTAATTTGGGAAAATCTTATGCAAATAAAACCATCCTCATGGTTTCACTAATCATGCCAGTAGCATACATCTGCATGGAGGAAAAACTTTTTTCTGGCTGTGTGCCTGAAACAGGACAAAGAACTTAACATAGCCTTTGGCATAATTTCATGGAAGAGATAGAGATAGAGATAGTACAGAAAGAAGATGTGAGACAGAGTAGTATAGAAGTCTGAGGGACAATGCAGAAGTATACAATAAGGATCCATAAAATGCACAATGGTTTTTACAATGGACATAAAGTGAGTCACTGTAATCGTTAAAGTGTTGTGGTCCACCAGCAGCCTGCGGAGCTGGCAACGGAATCGGACAGCGATGAGGCTGAGATGAGGCCAGGGCCATCGGGGAGTGAGGTGCGGACTCCAGAACCTCCAGAGTCTGATAGTAGTGAGGCAGAGGAACAGGAGGAGCCTGTTCCTAATGCACGCATGAGAAGAGCTGCCAGAAGGCAAGAGCAGCTCAAGCAAAAAGGACAACTCGGGAGTAGGACCAAGAGATGATTGGCGCCTCCCGTAAGACTTAAAACAGACCAGCAACGGTGTTTGGGCTTTGCCGGAAAACAACTTTGGTAACTTCATCTTCTGCTTCATCTACGCCTTGCATTTATTTTTGTGACTTCTGAATGTTTGCCAAGAAGTTTGCCAATTGGACCAAGGTTTGCAATAGGACTGAGGAATTTGTGTTGGGAGGAATTTGTTTTAATTTAGTTGAACTACACTGGGAATGAAGTAATTCTCAGCTGTTTGAATAAAGTTTGTTTGTTTGTTTTCACGGACTGAGTTTCCTACTACCTACTTGGGCCTGGGTCACAACATAAGCAAACCATGTGATCCTTAAGTAAATCCAACATATCCAATGAGTATTTTCGCCGTTTTCTGCTGGAAAACGGCAAAAAAGTCACACATTGTGGTATTGTTATTGCAGAATGCTTCAATCAGTCATAAAATGTGAGTTAGAACCCTCATAAAAAAAACTGCATTTGTGACACCAAGCAATATAAGTTTTTTAGACATAGGCAAACCACAATGTGCCCTGCACCTGTCAAAAACAAAGAACCTCATTACTGTTGCAAATCACCCAAAATCTACATCTCGGGTACATTTTCTTTTGTGAAAAAGAAAGAATAAACAAACCAGTCACTATTAACAGTCAATTCCCTGGTTATTTGATGCAGTTTTTGGAAATGCTCAGCCAATTCATACTACTGCACAAAAGAGAAGGAACATTTCCTCTAATTGTGTTTCTATTCACAGGTAATTTCTTCTCCTAATTTGGTGTTTAAAGAATTGACTGAAGCACTAAGAACCTTCTGCAATGATGTGGATGGAGCCAAAGAGTGCTGTCATTATTTCATATCATGTCATCTTGACTTTTCTGAGCGCAGACAGTGGAAAATGGACCACACAATTACCACTGTTCCTTTCTCCTGCTGTGAGAATTGCTAAAAGTGCATACCTTTATTTATGTAAATTATGAGTCCCATCGCAAGTTAGCCCAAATATGCCTTACCATTAAATTGCAACAAATGGGAACAGGAAATTTTAACCCTTTCCTCAGATTTTGGTCATCAAGGTGTGGTAATCCTAATCCATGTACATATGGATTTGCATGTATACTGTTTGTTTTAAGCTACAAACTTAGTTTATTTAGCAAATTGAGCAAGTGCTAATAACAATCTTCACTTCTTTGATCCAGATTCCACCTGCCGATGTTTAGAATCTATTCTTAAATGCTTAAAAAAAAGCCAGGTACCTCTCAACCCATCCCCAATCAGTTCCCAGCCATCTTTTCATATGAGAGGTAAGAAGATGGAAGGGGGATATCAAGAATTTTGTCTGTGCATGAATTTATTTTTTTTAAATAATAGACTAGAATTCTTTATTGGCCAAGTGTGATTGGACACACAAGGAATTTGTCTTTGGTGCATATCTTCTCAGTGTACATAAAAAGAAAAGATACATTCGTCAAGAATCATAAAATACAACATTTTATGATATTCATAGATACAAATAAGCAATCGAATCATAGTAGGAAACAATCAATATAAATTGTAAGGATACAGCAATAAGTTACAGTCATATAATCATAAGTGGGAGGAGATGGGTGATAGGAACGATGAGAAGATTAATAGTAATAGTAATGCAGACTTAGTGAATAGTTTGACAGTGTTGAGGGAATTATTTGTTTAGCAGAGTGACGGCATTCGGGGAAAACTGTTCTTATGTTTAGTTGTACTGGTGTGCAGTGCTATATAGACTTGTTTTGAGGGTAGGAATTGAAACAATTTATGTCCAGGATGCGAGGGGTCTTTAAATATTTTCACAACCTTCTTTTTGACTGGTGCAGTATACAGGTCCTCAGTGGAAGGCAGGTTGGTAGCAATTATTTTTTCTGCAGTTCTAATTATCCTCTGAAGTCTGTGTTTTTCTTGTTGGGTTGCAGAACCGAACCAGACAGTTATAGAGGTGCAAATGACAGACTCAATAATTCCTCTGTAGAATTGGATCAGCAGCTCCTTGGGCAGTTTGAGCTTTCTGAAACCAAGGATTAAAATAAAATCTTTACAAGATAGCAGGGAAAGAGGAGGATTCAGACTTCCAGATTGGGAAACCTTTTATAAAGCAACATCATTGATATGGATCAAGGATTGGATAGTGTTATGTATTCATGTATGTACCTTTAAATATTTGAGCGGGAAATCAGCACGTTGCTGATTGGACAAAGCCTCCAGCAGAACTGTATAAAAGGAGAGGTTTTTCCCCCAGCCTGTTGCTGGGTTCACCCTATATTAAAGAGCTGTTGTCACTACCCTGGTCTCCAGCCTCGTTACTTCCAGAACTTAACATTGGCGACGAAGGTGGGATCTCGAGGCTAAAGAGAACCAGAACCGAGCTGAAGCACGATAGACCCGAACCCAGCAAACTCAGGGCAGAAGCACGGAGATGGCCAGTTACACTCCGCCCGCACCGTTTGACCCGGCTAAAGAGAAATGGGGAACGTATATGACCCGTTTCGAAAGCTTTCTAGAAGCCAACGAACTGCAAGGAGTTCCAGATAACCGGAAAAGGGCTTATTTCTTAAGCCACTGTGGTCCGGAGGTCATCGATATCGCGGAAGCCCTGGCAGAGCCAACGCCGTTGCAGTCGGTGTCGTGGCCAACTCTACAGACTTTACTAAAAAACCACTTCGCACCAACGCCGTCCAAATACGTGCGGCGGTTTGAATTCGGAGAGCGAAGGCAGATGGAGGGCGAAACCATCGGTGACTACATGGCCGCCCTAAGAAAAGCGTCCAAGGACTGCGGATACCGCGACCTAGACGAGGTGCTCCTCGAGCAACTCATCCGAGGCGTCAAAGACATCCGTTTGCGGCGACGGCTGCTAGCAAAGAGCAACCTAACGCTGGCCACCGCTCTGGACGAAGCCAGAGCACATGAAATGTCCACCCAAGCGGCGGAGACACTGCAGAAGCCTGTCCCACCAAAGGCGAGCGCGAAGGCAACCCCGGTGCACCAGGAGGAGGTTCAGACCGAATCCGACGGTGAAGATGAGGAAGGGGTCTGCCGAACCGAGAAACGCGACAAAGGGGACAGAGACGAATGCGGAAGCTGCGGTGGTCAACACCAGCGGCAACGCTGCAAGTTTAAGGACGCGACATGCCGGCGGTGTGGGAAGAAAGGGCACCTAGCTCAAGTTTGTCGAGCGGCCCAACCTTCCCGCCGAAAATTCAAATCGGCCAATCAGAGCGCGGAATCGGCAAGGCGACCCGATTGGCTCAAACAAAAAGGCGCGGATTCCAACCAAACAATTTTGGTGCCAGTCGATCACGCAAAGTGGGAGACGCCAATCGTCACCCCAATAAAGCCGGACGGGTCAATTAGAATTTGCGCTGACTACAAGGCGACGCTTAACAAAGCCTTACAGAAAAGCGCTTACCGGTTCCGTGGTGCAACACTTATTGCACTCTTTGGGGCAAGGGCAAGTCTTTGCAAAGTTAGACTTGGCCCAAGCCTACCAACAACTGCCCGTGACGCCCGCACAGCCAAGCCCAAACGATTGTAACGCACAGGGGGCCTTCAAGTGCACCCGATTGCAATTTGGGGTCAGTGTGGCACCAGGGCTGTTCCAAAACCTAATGGAACGACTACTGCAAGGGCTCCCAGGGGTAGTCCCCTACTTCGATGATGTCCTAATTTCAGGGGAAAACATAGAGGAATTGGGGAGCGTTAAGAAAGGTTTTGGGCATTTTCCGGACAGCCGGATTAAAAGTCAAGGCAAACAAATGCCAGATAGGGGTCGAATCCGTCGATTTCTTGGGCTACCGGATAGACAAGAAAGGAATTCACCCTACTGAGAGCAAGGTCAAGGCAATTAGGAAGGCTCCAGTGCCCAAAACAAAGCAGAGCTGCAGGCATTCCTGGGATTGGTTAATTTTACGCGGTCTTTTAAAGAACAAAGCAACTGCTATGGAACCGCTGCATAGGCTCTTAGGAAAAATACTGTTTGGTCTTGGGGAAAGTCAGAAAATAGGGCTTTGAAGCAGTAAAGAACCTGCTCTCAAGTGATAGCCTGCTCATCCAATATCACAACTCATTACCCCTAGTGCTGGTTTGCGATGCCTCCCCTTATGGGGTGGGGGCTGTACTCAGCCATAGACTTCCAAACGGCACAGAAGCCCCTATAGCTTTTTACTCTAGAACGATGTCCTCCCCGGAGAGAAACTACAGCCAGTTAGATAAAGAAGCACTAGCCATTGTGTCAGGGGTTAAAAAATTCCACGAATATGTTTTTGGGCGGGATTTTGAAATCGTGACTGACCACAGACCGCTACTAGGAATACTGGCTGGCGACCGCCCAACGCCTGTGGCACTTTCGCCACGCTTGACCCGCTGGACTATATTCTTAGCAGCTTATTCGTACAAGCTGCAGCATCGACCAGGAAAAGAAGTGGGGCATGCGGACGCGTTAAGCCGATGCCCACTACCAGGGGCGACCGAAGACCCCACTCCGGGAACGCCCATCCTACTTATTGACTCTTTGGACTCTGGCCCAGTCACATCTAAGGAAGTGGCTCGGGCATCATACCGACATTGTGTTAAGGACTGTACCGGTTGGGTACAGAGAGGTGGCCGCTGCGCCGGGCTTAACGGTTCAAAGAATTTGTTAAAAATGAGATGAGCTCTCGGCTCAAGGGGGTGCCTGTTATGGGGTGATCGTGTAATAATTCCTGATAAATTAAGGGAAAGGTATTGGACCTCCTCCACGAGGGTCACCCAGGATCGTAAGGATGAAGGGTTAGCCAGAAGCTATGTGTGGTGGCCACTCATGGACGCAGAGATTGCTGAGAGGGTAGGGAAATGCCAGGCTTGCCAAGAGTCCAGACCTCTACCCCCAACGGCCCCAGTCAGGGAATGGGAAAAGCCCCAAGGGCCCTGGTCAAGAATCCACATTGATTTTGCTGGCCCTTTCCACGGCCAAACGTTCCTAGTGGTTGTTGATGCATTCTCTAAATGGTTGGAGATCATACTCATGAAATCCACTACGGCCGAAGCAGTAATCGCAGCCCTGCGCCACCTATTCGCAACTCACGGGTTGCCGGACACTCTGGTGTCCGACAATGGGCCTCAATTCACGGCAGCCCAGTTTGAAGAATACCTGGCAGAGGAGGGCATCCGACATGCCCTCTCTGCGCCTTTCCCCCCTGCCGAATGGCCTTGCAGAGCGTTCCGTCCGGAGCGCTAAGGAGGCATTGTCCAGGCTCAAGCCAGGTGACTGGCAAACAAAGATAGATTTCTTCCTGGGCATTCAGCACAGAACCCCAAGCACGGCTACAGGCAGAAGCCCAGCCGAATTGTTGATGGGACGGAAACTCCGGTGCCCACTGGACCGTCTGAATCCCCATTACACACCAGAGGGTTACAAGGGGGAACTAGAAAAAACAAGGGAAATGGGCATAGGCGACCGGGTGTGGGCCCGAAACTATGGGGACGGCCCTAGTTGGCTCGCAGGACAAATTATAAAGACAACCGGCCCAAAATCGTATTTGGTAGAACTACCAGACAACCGAGTGTGGAGGCGCCACATAGATCAGATAAGGAAACGAATAACTGATCAAACCGAACCAAATAAAACAGATCATGACCAATATCCGTTTGAATTCACAGCTGACAATGACCCGGGGGAGGCGCAAGACTTAGCTGAGGTCCCAGAGTTCCAGCGACGCCATCAGGTTCCCGAGGGAAACAGCAGGGAAAGTTACAAAAGTAATCCAAGGCCGGATGGCCAAGAAAAAGAGGCTGCCAATAATCCAGGGCCCGTTGGCCCAGAGAAAGAGCTGGGAGGAGAAAACAGCCCCTCCGACCAGCTCAAAACACCACCCAGAACTGAACCGCGCAGGTCAGAAAGAACTAGGAGACGCCCAGGTTATTTGCGTGACTACGTCGAAAAATAACATGTAAATAAATATGTAAATAGAGGCAAAGTGTTTTCTGGGAGGGGAGGAGTGTTATGTATTCATGTATGTACCTTTAAATATTTGAGCGGGAAATCAGCACGTTGCTGATTGGACAAAGCCTCCAGCAGAACTGTATAAAAGGAGAGGTTTTTCCCCCAGCCTGTTGCTGGGTTCACCCTATATTAAAGAGCTGTTGTCACTACCCTGGTCTCCAGCCTCGTTACTTCCAGAACTTAACAGATAGAATTAAAAAATAAAAGAATTCTAGTATTAGAGGGGTAAAATCTACAAAGAGGGTGGCATGCATTTCTGTGGGAGGGAAAAAGTAGACAACATGGATATTTTCAAAGGCATTTAATTAAAGAAGCACTGTTATAGAAATGGCAAGGGATGAAAACTATGATAAAATTCCGGAAAATATCCACAATGGAGGTAAAAATTTACCCAAAAGATACAAAGATTTGTTAAATAATCAAGGGGAACAAAAAACAAGACAGAAATTAAAAGAACAGGGTACAGACATTGATTGGTGGCTGTAATGTATTTGAATTTTAGGAGGGAAATTTGGGCGGGAAAATGCACGTTGCTGATTGGCTGATGCCTCAGCCAAAATACTATTTAAAGAGGGGTTTTTGCCTTTTGGCTTTTGCTGGGATCACAATAAACCAAAGAGCTGTTGTCACTTGTATCGTCTCCTGCCTCTTCATTGCCCGAACTTAACAGTGGCCTTATATGTAAATAAAATCCAGATACAAGACAGATTTGATATAATTTGGATTCCAAAAGGAAGCATATGAATTCGACAAAATTCTTCAAGGTACAAAAGACGAATTGATTTTTGAAAATTACAATTATTTATTAAGATACAAACTGGAAGAAGAGGTAGTCAAAGAAAACATGATAATTTGGGCAAAAAATTTCGGCTATAATATTGAATTAGATAAATGGGAGAAATTATGGAATACAAATTATAAACTAACAATGTCTGTACCCGATAAAGAAAACATGTATAAAATGTTTTATAGGTGGCACTTGCCACCAGCCAGATTGGCAAAGATGTTCCCCAATACTTCACCATTATGTTGGAAATGTAAATAACAAAAGGGAACTTATTATCATATGTGGTGGTCATGTCATAAAGCGAAACAATATTGGCAAAAAATTAAATTACAAATAGAATAAATTATAAATCAACATATAAAAATGAGGCCAGAAGCATTTTTACTGGGAATAATACCAGGATCATATGAAAAAGAAATACGGTATTTAATGATCCACATAGTTACAGCAGCACAAATAGTCTATGCGCAGAACTGAAAAAATAACAATATATCATCTGAAGACAATGTAATTAGAAAAATTATGGAATGTGCAGAAATGGATAAGCTTACGAAGGAGATACAAGAAAAAGAGGAAACAGAATATTATTTAGTATGGGAGAGATGGTATAAATGGTTGGAGGAAAAGGGGAAAAATTGTGCAAGGAAAGATTAAATAACGGATAAACTAGGAGTAGAAATAGGAAAACAAATAGGAAGAAACAGAAATTGTGGAAAGTAAATTGGGTACACTTGTATATCTAAGTATATATGTAAATAAACTAATTAGAATAATATAATATATTATAGAATAGAATAGAATAGAATAGAATAGAATTTATTGGCCAAGTGTGATTGGACACACAAGGAATTTGTCTTGGTGCATATGCTCTCAGTGTACATAAAAGAAAAGATACGTTCATCAAGGTACAACATTTACAACACAATTGATGATCAAGATATCAATATAAATCATAAGGATTGCCAGCAACAAGTTATAGTCATACAGTCATAAGTGGAAAGAGATTGGTGATGGGAACTATGAAACGATTAATAGTAGTGCAGATTCAGTAAATAGTCTGACAGTGTTGAGGGAATTATTTGATATGCATATGATATATTAGAAATATATGTATAAAAGATACATTAGGATAAGAGAGAGAAAATGTATAAGTATTGATCACTGACGCGAAACTATTGGAAAGAAGAAAGTGTCAATATTTCTTTTTTGTTTTTGTCTTTTTTTAAAAAAAATCTGTTTAATAAAAACTACTTTAAAAAAAAAAATTCCTCCGTAGAACTGGATCAGCCGCCTTTGGGCAGTTTGAGCTTCCTGAGTTGGCACAGAAAGAACATTCTTTGTTGTGCTTTTTTGATGACGTTTTTGATGTTAGCTGTCCATTTTAGGTCTTGAGATACGATAGAACCTAGAAATTTGAAGGTCTCTACTGTTGATACTGTGTTGTCTAGTATTGTAAGAGCTGGTAGTATGGGAAGGTTTCTCCTAAAGTCTACCACCCACCATTTTAGAAAAACTATGCTAGTTTTCATCATCCACTACCATCTAGTAGGGAATAGTGGATTATGACCAGGCATATTGCATGTTTCATTGCTAAGGAAACATGCAAAGGAAGAATGGCACGAGATTGATGAGGTCAAACCCACAATACTTTGGAGCAACATAAGGTTTCTTCTTCACTCTGTGCAGAGTGAAGTAATTACACAAATCCTGATTTATATATTTGCCTTCCGATGTCTGATGCAAATATGTTAGTCAAGATTTGGGTGACATGAAGCACATTTAACTCTGGAGTTGGATGGCCTCAATATTTCATAAACTATATCCACCTCAGTTTGAACAAACAGGATAGAGGATATAGTTTATTAAATATTAGAACTACCTAACTTCAATGTAAATGTAAATAGTTAAACTATTATTTCAGTAGTTTATATGCTAGTTTGCATTCTGTTAAGTCTCCTGACTTTGCTATATAGCCATCCCTAATTTAGCAGCTATCTCATTTAATAAATTTGCAAATACAATGGTAATAATTAAACATTTTCTAACCAATGCTAACACTCATAACACAATCACGTGTGCTTTCACATCAAGCAAGGATAGGCATGTTAGTATCGTGATGCTTTTTTCATTCTGTATCCATGGAGAAATAGTACTTTACTGTAATACCCAGATTGACCTTAACGATAATTTAGATTGCCTATTCCAGTTGCAATGTAATTAAGAAGTAAAGATACTAACCAGCTAAGCTCAACTCCAAGTGGCTACATAATTATATCCATGCAATTTTCTCAACACAGCATAAAATAATTTTGCCATTACCTTTTTCTACACAATATCCAACTTCCTAGTTTATTTCACAGCTCTGGAATTCCATCCAAGCACTAACTGGGCTTAAACTTCCCTCATCAACCCCCTCGTATCTTCTTGACTGTTTTCTTCTGGATTTGCTCCAGTTTCTCAGTGGCCTTCTCAGAATGCAGTATCCAGAACTGGAAGTAATATTCTCGATAGTGTCTGAGCAGTGCAGAATACAGATGGCTCCTTTTGAACCTGACACAATATTGTACTTATGTTAATACCAATGGTGTCAAACTCAATTTCATTGAGGGCCGCATCAGGGTTGTGTTTGATCTGGGAAACTGGGGGTTAAAACCAGGAAGTAAATAGCCAGGCTGGTGAGCGGAGCCTCGCACCGCGATTGCTACCAGTTCTCCAAACCACCAGCCAAGATTGCTACTAGATCAGGCAATCTGGTCCGAACCGGGAGCATTTCATCCCTGACTAATACCATTATTAACAATTGCATATTCTACATGCATGGAGTAGAATATCGTATCAAATCTGCTTAAAACTTTTCAGTATGAATTCTAAACGTGACAAATATATCAAGCTCTGCTTCAATTGACAGTTCTGCAGAAAAAACAATTGCTACCAACCTGCCTTCCATTGAGGACCTGTATACTGCACGAATCAAGAAGAGGGCCGTGAAAATATTTACAGATCCCTCACATCCAGGACATAAACTGTTTCAACTCCTACCCTCAAAACGACGCTATAGAGCACTGCACAACAGAACAACTAGACACAAGAACAGTTTTTTCCCGAAGGCCATCACTCTGCTAAACAAATAATTCCCTCAACACTGTCAAACTATTTACTAAATCTGCACTACTATTAATCTTCTCATCGTTCCCATCACCAATCTCTTTCCACTTATGACTGTATGACTGTAACTTTGTTGCTGGCAATCCTTATGATTTTTTTTTATTATTCAAAAAGTTTTACAAAAATTTTCCCCCCTTCCCCCCCCTCCTCTCCCCCTCCCTTCACAACCCCCCTCCCCCCCCCGACTTCCCGGAACGAACACAAGGTATAGTTAAAAATAAAACAAACATATGCTAAAAAATTTTCATCCCAACTTAATTATACCCCTACAATCATCAATTCCTAACTTCCCCCGAAAACAATAAAAAATAATACATCATAATCATTCAAAAACAGTCTGATAACTCTTAGTCTGATATCTACGTTGAATATAGTCAATCCATTTTTTCCATTCCTTTAAATATCTTTCTTGCGTATTGTCTTTCAAAAAGGCTGATATCTTCGCCATCTCAGCCAAATTGGCAACCTTCAATATCCATTCTTCTATTGTAGGTACTTCTTTTTTCTTCCAGTATTGTCCTATTAGTAATCTTGCTGCTGTTATTAAATTTAAAATCAATTTAGTCTCAATTACTGTACAATCCGTAATAATTCCCAACAAAAAAAATTGCGGCAGGAACTTTATCTTCTTTTTCAAAACATTTTGTAAGATCCACCAAATTTTTATCCAAAAGGCCTTTATATCCTTACAAGTCCACCAAATGTGAAAATATGTAGCGTCATCACAATTACATCTCCAACATTTTGCTTGCATATCTGGATACATACACGATAATTTTTTAGGATCTAAATGCCATCTATAAAACATTTTATAAAAATTTTCCCTCAGATTCTGTGCCTGCGTGAATTTAACATTTCTAACCCAATTTTTTTCCCAAATTTCCAATAATATTGGCTCCTGAAAATTTTGTGCCCACTTTATCATACAGTCCTTTACCAAGTCCCTTTCAGAATCTATTTCAAGTAACACATTATACAATCTCTTTATATGCTCCTGAGACTGATTTCTAATTTGCTTTACCAAATTTCCCTCGTTCTGCTCTATACCAATTTTCTGATCTTCCTTCCATCTAGCACGTAGTTGCTCATATTGAAACCAAGTATAATTTTTCCCTTCCTCTTTTAATACGTGCAGAGATTTTAATTGCAAATTACCTCTTTCAGTATACAAAAGATCTTTATATGTAATCATTTCCTGATTCTGTTCTATATTTATATTCTCTATTGTATGTCTAGGACAATCCTTATGATTTATATTGATATATTGACCATCAATTGTGTTGTAAATGTTGTACCTTGATGAACGTATCTTTTCTTTTATGTACACTGAGAGCATATGCACCAAGACAAATTCCTTGTGTGTCCAATCACACTTGGCCAATAAAAAATCTAATCTATTCTATTCTATTCTATTCTATTCTATTCTATTCTATTCTATTCTACTTACTTCTATACCACCTTATTAGGGTAGTTGTGTCGTTGCTCAAGACCACAGATGGGAACAGATGTTCCTGCTTTGCTGCTGTGCAGACAGAACTGTACTTAGTCTCATTAATATTATTATAGAGATAAATTAGGATGATAAATGGTTACCCAGTCTGGAATTCTGCCATAACTTGCTATGTGCTAACTGAAACACTAATTTTGTTTAGTAAAAAAATGGACTAAGATTTGGCATCAATGGAGTGTCACAGTCAGCAAAAGCTTTCAGTATATTACTTGCCTTCTTGCTGTGGAAAGTGGAAGGAAATCTTCAAATCAGAGGGCCATTAAAAGGGTAGATAGATAGATAGATAGATAGATAGATAGATAGATAGATAGATAGATAGATAGATAGACAGACAGATAAAGATAA
Source organism: Ahaetulla prasina (assembly GCF_028640845.1). Lineage (NCBI taxonomy): Eukaryota > Metazoa > Chordata > Lepidosauria > Squamata > Colubridae > Ahaetulla > Ahaetulla prasina. The sequence continues at coordinate 276,665,934 of NC_080540.1, read as the reverse complement.
ATAAGAGAGAGAGAGGGAGGGAGAAGGAGGGAGAGAGAGAAGCTAGATAGGAACGATAGATAGATATAGATAAACAGATATAAATAGATAAATAGATAATGGATGGACAGGCAGTCAGACAGACAGACAATAACCTAATATACAATACATTGTTTAGAATAGAATAGAATAGAATAGAATTTTATTGGCCAAGTGTGATTGGACACACAAGGAATTTGTCTTGGTGCATATGCTCTCAGTGTACATAAAAGAAAAGATACGTTCATCAAGGTACAACATTTACAACACAATTGATGATCAATATATCAATATAAATCATAAGGATTGCCAGCAACAAGTTATAGTCATACAGTCATAAGTGGAAAGAGATTGGTGATGGGAACTATGAAACGATTAATAGTAGTGCAGATTCAGTAAATAGTCTGACAGTGTTGAGGGAATTATTTGTTTAGCAGAGTGATGGCCTTCGGGAAAAAACTGTTCTTGTGTCTAGTTGTTCTGGTGTGCAGTGCTCTATAGCGTCGTTTTGAGGGTAGGAGTTGAAACAGTTTATGTCCAGGATGCGAGGGATCTGCAAATATTTTCACGGCTCTCTTCTTGATTCGTGCAGTATACAGGTCCTCAATGGAAGGCAAGTTGGTAGCAATTATTTTTTCTGCAGTTCTAATTATCCTCTGAAGTCTGTGTTTTCTTGTTGGGTTGCAGAACCGAACCAGACAGTTATAGAGGTGCAAATGACAGACTCAATAATTCCTCTGTAGAACTGGATCAGCAGCTCCTTGGGCAGTTTGAGCTTACTGAGTTGGCGAGAAAGAACATTCTTTGTTGTCCTTTTTAATGATGTTTTGATGTTAGCTGTCCATTTGAGATCTTGCGATATGATAGAACCCAGAAATTTGAAGGTTTCTACTGTTGATACTGTGTTGTCAAGTATTGTGAGAGGTGGAAGTATGGAAGGGTTTTTCCTAAAATCTACCACCATTTCTACGGTTTTGAGTGTGTTCAGTTCCAGATTGTTTTGGTTGCACCACAAGGCTAGTCGTTCGGCCTCTGGCCCATATGCCGCTCCGTCATTGTGTCGCACCAGACCAAACACTGGTGTGTCATCTGCGAACTTCAGTAGCTTAACAAATGGATCATTGGAGATGCAGTCATTGGTATACAGAGAGAAGAGAAGTGGGGAGAGCACACAGCCTTGGGGGCCCCTGTGCTAATTGTACAGGTATTTGATGTGATCTTGCTTAGCTTCACCTGCTGCTTCCTGTTTGTTAGGAAGCTTGTGATCCACTTACAAGTCTGTTCCGGTACCTGTAGCTGGTTTAGCTTAGTTAGAAGAATGTCTGGAATGATGGTATTGAATGCTGAACTAAAGTCTACAAAAGGACCCTTGCATAGGTCTTTGGAGACTCAAGATGTTGTAGGATGTAGTGCAGAGCCATATTAACAGCATCATCTGTTGATCTATTTGCTCGGTATGCAAATTGCAAGGAGTCTAAAAGCGGATTCGTGATGGTTTTCAGGTAGGAAAGCACTAGCCTTTCAAAGGTTTTCATGACTACAGATGTTAGAGCAACTGGTCTGTAGTCATTCAGTTCCTTGATGGTGGGCTTCTTCGGCACTGGGATGATGGTAGAGCGTTTGAAGCAAGAAGGAACATAGCACATCTCTAGTGATTTATTGAAAATATGGGTGAAGATGGGGGCCAATTGGTCAGCACAGACTTTTAAGCAAGAAGGAGTTATCTTGTCTGGGCCTGGAGCTTTTCCTGGCTTTTGTCTGTGAAATAGGTCCTGCACTTCCTTTTCTGTGATCACTAGGGGTTGTGAACCCAATGAAATGGGGTCAGTTGTAGGAGGCTTGGCTGTTGTTGCTGTGTCTGAGATGGGGGTTGTGGAGATAGGTGGCTGTAGTTTCCTTTCAAACCTGCAGTAAAACTCATTCAGGTCATCTGCCAGTTGTTGATTACCTTCAGCCTGGGAAGGAGGTTTGCCATAGCCGGTGATATTTTTAAGAGTTTTCCACATGTTTGCTGGTTCATTTGCTGAAAATTGATTCTTTAGCTTTTCAGAGTAGCTTCTTTTTGCTGCTCTTATCTCCCTTGTTAGTGCATTTCTGGCCTGATTGTACAGCATTTTATCACCTTTTCTGTAGGCTTCCTCTTTGGAATGTCGTAGCTGCTTAAGTTTAGGTGTAAACCAAGGTTTGTTATTACTGTGTATTCGCAAGTTCCTTGTAGGTACACATAGGTCTTCACGGAAGCTGACATATGATGTTACAGTATCTGTGAGTTCATCCAGGTCTGCAGAGATATCTTTAAAAATATTCCAATCAGTGCAGTCAAAACATGCCTGTAGCTTTAATTCTGATTCCTCCGTCCAGGTTTTCACTGATTTAATTATTTCACTGATTTAATTATTTATGTAAGCTATTAATATGCTCTCATTTAAAATGAATACTATTGCTACATTCTCTTGTGGGAAGGTGGAGGAAGGAAAGAAGAAAGGAGGGAAGGGAGGGAAGGAGAGAGGGAGGGAGTTCTCAATGAGAGTTATGCAAGAAGTATCACTTAGTTAAAAAAAAGGTGAATCATTTTTTTAAAGTTCAGCACATTCAGAAGTGACTCAGATAAATGCCTCTCTAATTCACTGGAGTATAAAATGGAGAGCGTGGACGGCACAATCAGATTTATAAGATTCTTACATCCAGTCCTAATAAAAATAATTTTGCAGTGGAGTTGATTTCCTAGGCTGGCCTATATAGCGGAGTTGACGAAAAGCAAAGAAAAGTCTATAATCAAGGACATAAGTGTCCAGACCATCCCTGACTATTAAGATGATAGAAATCATCCCAGACCAATCTTCTGCTCCTCTCTATTGGATTGTAAGGCCTTAAATGAAAATCTTTCTTTAAACAAATTCCCAAAGCTTATTAGAAACCAGTTAATTTTTAATTCATTCTTTTCTTTGGGTCTTTATATTCGCTTCCTTAATTGTCTGCTGTAAATGATGAATTCATATATAGTCACATTTATCTTATGATGTATCACTGCTCAAGTCCCAGGCGGGTTTGCTTTGTGTTTGCCTGATCCAAATGCTTTAATATATGACTCACTTAAAAAAAAATACAAACAAGACCTTTGGTCATCCTTGTTCAAGTTTTATTTATTTTTTATTTATTTTTCTTTGTCACAACAGTATATATAAGCATAAGCATGAAAATAACTATATAATATATAAGCATATATATAAGCATAAGTATGTAATAACTATATTAATTGGATATAATGAAAGGAAACAATAGGACAGGAACAGTAGGCACGTTTGTGCTCTCATGCATGCCCCTTATAGACCTCTTAGGAATGGGGTGAGGTCAATAGTAGACAGTTTTTGGTTAAAGCTTTGGGGACTTTGGGAAGAGACCACAGAGTCAGGTAGTGTGTTCCAAGCACTAATAACTAATAAACAGTTAACATTGAGTTAACATTGCATCACTGACAAATAAAAATAAATAAAAATGTGAGGTCCCCACTTTTTTCAAAAATTTCCTGACATATAGAAAAATATAAAATCTTTAAATTCTGCAACATGGGCATGCACTGAGTTGTCTTATTTTGTGCTCAAGGATACTCTCCCCAAAAAAGCTTCTGAAAAGGTTCACCTCAGTGGTGAAATCCAATTTTTTTGATTACTGGTTCTGTGGGCGTGGCTTGGTGGGCATGGCAGGGGAAGGATACTGCAAAAACTCCATTCCCACCCCACTCCAGGGGAAGCATACTGCAAAATCCCCATTCCCTCCCCACACTCCTGGGGGAAAGATATTGCAAAATCTCCATTCCCACCCCACTCTGGGACCAACCAGAGGTGGTATTTGCCGGTTCTCCGAACTGCTCAAAATTTTCGCTACCGGTTCTCCAGAACCTGTCAGAATCTGCTGGATTTCACCCCTGGTTCACCCCTTCAATTTCCCTTAAATCTGATGCAAGAATACCAGAGCTCATTTGTTGCAAAATTCATGCAGCTGTTGACAAAACTACAGAAGTGTTCCTAATGGGGATGAAACATAGAAACAAAATAGGATGGAATAAATGCCAGAGCTAGCAAAGAATGCAGAACTAGTAAGGTTATCTAGCCCAGCCTTTGGCAGAATTCTCTGTACCAGGAAATAACAAATAAGTTAATTTCTTCTGCCCAAGTCACCTTGTACAGTAGCCAAGGAACAGAAGGGATCAAAGTTCTTAAAGGGTCACATGACAACATATCCATATAAATTTTTTTATGGGTATAAGATGATGCTGGATGAAGACTGCATAAATTGTCATTTATTGTTAATCTGTAGCTTTCTGTTAGCGCTTCCATTTCTTCAATTGGTGCTCAGGACTGAGACGTGATTTGAGATAACTGAGCAAAATTTATGACAAACCAGGAATGTGAAGACTATATCACAGTAAATTTCCCAAAGTCTAGAGTTCATGCTGTAGGAGAAGGAGGACAGGAGGAGCAACCTGGTTTATTTCTTATAACATTTATATAGAACTCTTCATTCATCATCATCTTATAACCATAAAAAAAAAATCCTGCGGATATGCAAACAAAAACTATACAGCAAATGCAAATCAAAGGCTATCCTAATCCAGCAAAAGTTTTTAATATAAAGCTACTGCCTCATAACTGCAATACGTAGTAGCATGCTCATCTCCACAACATCATTTAAAACAAGTTGCTATGATTAATGCATTTTAGCCTTCTTCTTAAGACCTAAACCTAATTTTTTTCCCTAGCAGAGTTATCTAAACAAACATAATGGGTTTGTATCATGCACAGTGAATGAAACATTGTGGTCTCCTAACTGTACTAAAGCTTGGAACTGTTGCTCTTCTCTGCCTTCCATTAAAATGTCAGTTGATAAACACTATAATCAGGATTAAATCATTCTGTTTTCCAACTATTTGTTTATCTTCCATTATGCCTTATCCCACAGAAGGAAAAATTGCTTTTTTTCCCTAAGGTTGATGGTTATTTCCTGACAAAGCTGTAAAGAAGAAAATAAACAGCAGGTGTTTATGTCTGACAAATACAGAAAAGCTGCCCTTTTCTCATCCTATATTGCAGTAGACTAATATGTGACTCTTAAAAGAAAGAGCTGAATCATTTGCCAAGCAAACACTCCATTTTCCCCAATTCATGCACTCAGTTCTTCAAATAGATGTTCTAGGCAAAGTGGTGAAGCACAGCTATAGAGCTAAATAAATGAGTCAGAAATATTACACATTAATTGAAGCATAAAGGTTAAACTTGGTAAAGGACAGGGCCAGGCAAGTTGGATCAACTTAATTTTAATATTCTTATGTTCAACAAGGCTGATCTCTTGTTTATTCTTCTATTTCAGGGGTGTCAAACTCGATTTCATTGGGGGCCCCATCAGGGTTGTGTTTGACCTTGGGGGGGCGTGGCCAGGGTGGACATGGCCAGCTCAATGTCACTTGTGTCAGGGGCGCATGTGATGACCCGAGTGTTCTGCCAGCGAAAACGGGCTCCCGAGCTCCGTTTTCAGCTGCAATGGCCTCCTGCAACCCTCTGCCAGTGAAAACGGAGCTTTGTTACACCATGGGCTAGTCCTTCGCTGTTTCCAGGGTGGCCCCGCGGACCAGATCTAAGTACCCCGTGGACTGGATCTGGGCCCCGGGCCTTGAGTTTGACACTCCTGTTCTATTTGTTCCCATAACACAATCTGCTGGATAACTGCACTCCTTATTACTCCAGTATTACACAGGCGGTCTGTTGTATGAGATATACTAGACTTGTTCAAGTATCCTTGATGAAGGTACGATTTTTCTTCTGTCAATGCACAAAAGTTGGGGAATAGCAGAGATAAATTGCAAAGATAGAGGGAAATGGAGCTAATCTAAGCAGTTTCATCTTCTGGCTAATCAAATGACACTTATTCATGCAAAATATTTGAAAAAGGCTTTCATCAAAAGAGAGAGAAGAGTCCACTGCCAATTGTGTTTGGACCAAAGAAAGTCAGCATATCCTAGTACTTATCCAACAAACCAGATAATACTCCCTCAAGAAATGAGAATCAGGAGACCTGAGACCATTCCGGTTCTATTTACATCCAGTGCTAGATATCCTAGCATCTTTCCAAGGGCTCACAAGAGAAATGAGCCTCTACAGAAGAAATTTCAATCAGTCAGAAAAATGGAGTATTGGTTAAAAGACCTACTTCTAGCTTATACTTGGAAGGAGAATGCTGAAACAGATTCAAGCTATGACAAACCTACTATTTCCTTTAGATATGTGTCTCTGAATGAAGGGTAACCCAACAAAGCCAGATATTTGAGATGGCAGCCCACACCTCTGAGCTTGATGTCTTTTTTTACATAATATGTCAAATAATAGGGGACATGGAGAAATCATCTCAAGGGCATATTATCATGTTATTGAGCTATCAATTAATCTCTAGACATTTTCTGTGGGTCTTCCCCCAAATATACCATATTTTTGGAGCATAAGACTCACCTTTCCCCCCCTTAAAAGAGGCTGGAAATTTGGGTGTGTCTTATACTCTGAATGTAGCTTTTTCAAAGCTTTTTTTCAGCCCTAACGAGGTGTTAATGAGGCATTAGCGAGAGTGAAGCGATCTTCCCAGCTTTGCCAGCTTCCTCGACTCTCCATTGTGCTTTAATGAGGTGCTAGCGAGTGAAGTGCTCGGACTCTCAGCTGTTCTTCAGAAGCTTTTTTTCAGCCCTAACTAGGTGCTAGCCCAGTGAAGCGATCTCCCCATGTTTTGCCTGCTTTTCTCATTGCTGCTTCCTCTCAGCTATGCCTTAGAAACTGGTTTTTTATCCCCAAGCAGGACATAAAAAACCAGCAAACTAATGTCCTGAAGCTGACCAGACTAAGGACACTAGCCAGATGAATACCTGGTAGGCAGATTTTTTTCCCCTATTTTCCTCCCCAAAAACTAAGCTGCATCTAATACTCTGAAAAATACGGTACTTTAGTTTCTGACAACTGTATTTTTCTTGACCCACTGACAATCTGGATTAAAATCTTTTACATTCTTTCTATCTTTCCAGGTACAGAAGATATAAACCGGATTCTCATCTATAATTATTAATCCTATCATTGTGGACTGTGCAGTTCATACTGATATTTAAAGGAAAGGGTGGCCATGCACAACTTCATCCCTCCTGGAAGTGTCAGTATTCAAATCTTAAAGAGAATATATAAACAGGAAAAGGATCATTTTTAAGCATGAACAGAGAACAATAGCCTATTTTTTATAGAAAAAGCAATATAATCTTCTATAACCTTACATTGTTTGTCTTGTTGATTTGAAATGCACAAAGAACCTTGTATGTGCATAGATTTGTGACGCAGCTAAATACAAGTAGGTGGTGATTTAAGCAGGAATTTTTTTTCTATCTCAATTGTGCTATGTTCCCATGCATAACAGTTTTCTTACAACTGAAGCAAATATGTACATTTTAATATTTATTATTACTATTATGCAATACTTTAGAAAAGTGCTTATCATCCACTTTGAAATCTATTAAACTTCCATTACAGGTTAAAGTATACGAGGAGTTTCTTCTAAAAAAATTTTTTTAAATTACTTTTGTCACAACAGTATACATAAACATTGTCATAAGTAAAAAAACATATCATTGAGAAAATATATATAGAGAGGAAACAATAGGACAGGAACGGTAGGCACTTTTGTGCAATTATGCACGCCCCTTATTTTGCATGCAAAATAATTAATTTTGCATGCAACTTCAAACTATTTTGCCTAAAATTATAAATTCCAGTCTAATTATATCATGTAAGCAATTTAATTACTGTATGAATCCGTTTAAGGTAGATTTGATTTCATTTTTGGAAAGTACTTGAATGCGAATAATAATTTAATATAGCTGAGGGACCAAAGTTTGACATTAGTGGCAAAAATGTGGAGTCATAGATGAATCTGTGAATTTGATTGAATGCTTGCTAAAGATTTTGAAATTTTAAGATGTGCAAGAGCTGATAGAAAAGTAACAAATAATGTGTAGTCAGATGTGATGAATGAATGTCTGTTGGAAGAACTGACAATGTTTAAGAGAGCACACTTCTGGTTTGAGTGTGCCAGAAGAAAGATAAAACTGAATTGAATGGGAACAGATTATTTAAGGAGTGTGCAAGAACAGATAGGATGAGAACAGCCATCAGCTGCCTAGCCAAACAAAGTGCCCTGAATAAAAACTACATAGTAGCAGTATAGATATAACCTGCAATAGACAATAGATAATGAAAACGGGTATTGTGTAAAAGAGGCAATTAAAAATAATATTAGATTAAGAAACCTGTAATATTGTACTACATATTAAGATGAAAACAGTTGGTCATAAGCAGAGCTTTTACAATGTGCTAATAGCTGAACGGGGAGCTGAATTTATATTTGCAATCCACATGTTTGTACAATACAGCATATCTTTCTATAAAATTAATCTAGCTAAAACAAATCAAATAGCACCTTAAAATCATTGTAGGAGTTACAAACACAGATCAGAAACTACTATTTCAGCTAAAGCTATTCATGCAATTATGTCCATAATACTATAATAACAAGAAATAGTTGAAATAATTATGACAAATCACACCACACACACACACACACACACACACACACACACACCCCTTACAAAACACTACTGTAAATACTAAATCATTTATACGTATTAACTAGTATTTACTTTATTCATTTCATAAGAACAAGAAAAACTCTAATAGTTAATAATAGAAGAGATGGAAGTGGATAAGTTCTCTTTGAAATGACAACCGTTACTTATGGAATTATATTGTCTATTTCACACACACGCTCAAACAGAAATTTTTTGAGGACCTAGAACCGTGATGGCGAATCTATGACACACGTGCCACAGGTGATGTGCAGAGCCTTCTCTGTGGGGACGCCAGCCGTTGCCCCAGGCCAGCTCCATCACGCATGCACACGTGCCTCCCACTGGCCAACTGGTCTTTGGGTCTCTGTTGCACATGTGCGAGGGGTGGGGCGCATGTGGAGGACGTGTGTGCGCATGTGCAGAGGGGCGGGGCATATGCACGGTGGGTGCAGGTTGGTACAGGAGGCTTTCTATACCCAAAATGGGGCGCGAGAGGGCCTTGCGCTGCGCCCCTGAGTCCCTGGAACCTGGAAGACAGTTTTGGCTTCCAGGTTCATCCAGGGCACATGGGGCCTCATGGCCCGTTTTGGGCCTGAAAAGCCTCCTGCACCACCTAGAAGCCAAAACAGGGTGTGGGGGAACCAGGGCGCATGCGCGGGGGGGTGTCGCATTGCATTTTGGGGGTTTGGGCATGTGAGGGTGCATTTGGGTGTGTGCGCGCTTTGGGCACTCAGCACCAAAAAGGTTAACCAGCACTGACCTAGAACATTTTGAAGGGAGAGAGAAAGAGAGAAGCTATTTGTTTCAGGAACTGCTGAAAATATGATGCATAATTTTTTTTTTAATTTGCATTTATATCTCGCCCTTCTCCGAAGACTCAGGGTGGCTTACACTATGTCAAGCAATAGTCTTCATCCATTTGTATATTATATACAAAGTCAACTTATTGGCCCCAACAATCTGGGTCCTCATTTTACCTACCTTATAAAGGATGGAAGGCTGAGTCAACCTTGGGCTGGTGGGGCTTGAACCTGCAGTAATTGCAGGCAGCTGCTGTTAATAACAGACTGTCTTACCAGTCTGAGCCACAGAGGCCTGTATATTTAAGAAATTTAAGAAATTTTGTAACAACTGAGCAACTGAGAGGTGCATCACAAAACAGCTCACTCTATCTCTGAAGATGCCAGGCCAGTGGTAGGTTGCTACCAGTTCACCCCTGTTCGGATGAATCAATAGTAGCCGTGGCAGGAGGCTCTGCCCACCCGCCCGGATGTTATCAAATACCCTCTGTGCATGCGTAGAAGTGATGTGCACGCAAACGAACCAGTAGCAAAGGTAAGTGAAACCCACCATTGTGCCAGGCACAGCTGCTGGTAAAAAGTCAGGACAAAAGAGAAGTAGACCGCAGCCATTCATCCTGAAGGCTTATTACTGCTTCAGTAGGAAGAATTCTGATCATATAATAATATATAAATAGAACAAGTGATCCTGTGAACTTTTTCTTAGACAATCTCTTTTTTATACATCCTATAAAAAGAACCAGAAATTTTAAAGGGTCAGTAATATTCATTTCACAGCTCCTTCAGAATGGAGAAAAATATGAGCACAAATTCTTCCGTGTTCATAGATTTGAAAAGGCTGGATTGAACTTGATTCCTGGAATCAGAATTAAAGTACATAGTGTAAATCTAGGCTGCCTAGTCTCCTGCTGGATGAGGGAAAGAAAGAAGCAGTTTATAACATATGCAGCATGTAATCACAATATATGAATATTTGAAGAACAATTGTGTAATAACAGTAAAACAATAAAAATATATCATTAAAAAAAGCCAGAAAATATTTCATTTTGAAATATTCGTTTTTATCTGGTAACAACGGTGAAATCCCCCCCCCCCGTTCTATCCGGCTTGCTGAACTGGTAGCTGTGGCAGCGGGAGGCTCTGCCCATCTGCCAGGATGTCATTACGTCCCGGTTTTTTACCCTGTGCATTCGCAGAAGGTTCTGCACATGCACAGAAGAGGCACACGCGCATGTAGCGCATGCGTGCTCCTGCGCCCCAAACTGGTAGCGAAGGTAAATGGATTTCACCGCTGTCTGGTAACCCTAATCAATACAGGATGACTCATAATCTGAAACAGGCCATCTTCTTCAAAAAGACAATTTAAACCTAGCCCAGAACCAACCTCAATCACTCTGTGTTTTTCAATCTCAGGGTGATTATCTAATTTTTATCAAACGACTAGAACGTCTTTGAGAAAAAACAGTTCAATGAAATTAGCAATGGGATCGAATCAGTGATCGAATCACTGACCACTGAGTTGTGTATGGCAGTTATTCCACACCAAGTCCTCTCACCATCTTTTCACCTTTCCTTCTGTTGCATCCTAATTAAAAAATGCAGATAAAGAGCGGCTCTGTACTGCACTGCCCACACTTCATTTTAACAAGCATTACCTTAAATTATTAATAAAACACAAATGTCAAACCATTACAATACGGATAAAAAGTTTCAAAATATATTTACTGCTTCCAGCTGGAAAATGTTTCCCTTTGTTATTTGGAAGAAAAATAAAAATCCCCAGCACCTTCCAACTGTTTGAATGAAGACTGTTTTAATAGCTTTACTTTTACCTTGGTCACAAGGCTATTAACAGCTACTGAAAATCCCTGGGTAGACATTTACATTTTCATGGCTCAGCAATACAACAATTCAATTAGTAGCCTAAGAGTTAGCATCCTCAGCTTGGTTTGCAAGTTTTTGTTCCAAAAGAAATGATGCCCATGATACATTTGGAAAACAAAACAAAACATGTCAAGCAAAAAAAAACAACCAGCCAAAATGAAGGAAAATAAAGAACTAGGTAGAAATATTTAATTTCATTAAATATGTTGATAGGGTTTTAATGCACATATGATCTTACATTATATGGCGTCATAATGAGTCCTTCCTCTAATTAGGATAAATTGCAGTGCTTCCCAACAGAGCTTCATGAAAGAGGCTTAGTTTTTAATTTGTGTATTACATTTATACCTCACTTAAAGTCCTGAAGGAATATAGCAGGTTGTAATATGTCAGATAGATACATTTGATCCCAATCTGGATATACCAGAGATTAAATCTGGTACTTTCTGCATTCAAGACAAATTATATATATATATATATAATTTGTCTTAAATGCAGCAAGTACACAGACACACACACACAAACACACACATACATGTCTTTTATTAATATTAAGGCTTTTTCTGCAAAATAGCTCAAGATTTATTGTACGACTATGTTATTTTTAAAAATAATCCAAATTCATTGCTACAGACTAGTCACAAAGAAATACAAACTAATCCAGGAAAATGTCTATTGCTTATTCTCCTTAATGGCACCCATTTTTTTCATTGCCCCAAACATCAAGAACTGAATGCCCTACTGGAAATCCTTCTCCATAAAGTATTATTTGCATTTGCCTTCCGGCTGAGAGGAATCAGCAAGATTACATTTTCTAGATCATAATACGTCAATAGATTATATATATTAAATAAAATCCCTGGTGACTTAATAATACCCAGATATGCCAAGCCATTCATTTCCCATTTGGCATAATAGTCTTGCTGTGAGAACAAAGATACATTTTGAAAGCTGTACTTCTGTTAAAAAGAACCATTTATACACTAGGAAACATAATCATTTCCTCTGATGAATGATCATAGCATGGCATGATGGTCCACAATAATATTATTGAATAGCAAATGTTGATTTCTGACTGGCTAACCTTTATCTTTGGAGACCAAATGGGATGTGACAGAAATTAAACTGGCAGATTAACATTAAATTGGCAAAACGTTTAGGACTCTTTTTCCCAAAGGTGCTTTTCAAAGATAACTGGACTTTCTTGATTTTTTTTTCTTCCTTTAAGACATTTCCTTCTCACCCAAGAAGCATCTTGTTCTTCAGAAATCAGAAAAGAACTTCTAGAATATGTTGGCAAGGGCATAAGTCCTCAAAAAAGAACAAATAGTATGGAACTAGAAAAGGACTGTCAAAATATACTCAAGAAGGCAAGGAATTCAGAGGAACCAAAAGAGCTCCATCAGATATTTTCTAAATAAAAGGAAGCCAAAACAAACCAGTATATACAGCAGCCAATGGCATCAGAAAACGGCTATCACGGTATTCACTTCTGTTTCCTCCAATACCTGTCCTTTTATCTGAGAAAGATAATTTGTTTGTCTTTGACCAAAAATGGAAGAAAACAAAGAAAGGGAAAGGATTCAAAAAGGTCTTGTTGAAGATTAAAATAAAAGGGCATTTCTACCTTACTTGAAAATGAAGAGGATAGTAACAGTTCACAGAAGTTGTTTATGACTCTCAATACATTGGGTGCTGTAACAACTAATGTGGAATCTGAATTTTCCTGTTGCTGCTGCTGTCCTGAAACACCCATAAAACATCCATATGTATTCTGTCCATAGAATAAATATATTTTATTATTGGTGGATGACTGGAAAACTAGGTCATAGAAATATAAAGCTTTTCTTTATTATACTAAGGTGTCATCTTGTTTTATAGATATCATCTTGGTTATTCATTATGAATAATTTCATAACTTCATAACAAATAGAATGAGACTATTGCCTTACACACTGTAAGCCGCCCTGAGTCTTCGGAGAAGGGCGGGATATAAATGTAAATAAATAAATAAAAAACTTACTAAAATATGGAGTTGTAAAGCAGGATGTGTACAATTCAGATATTATCACTGCTATACCATTTCAGACAAGTGGCTGTTCAGTCTCTTCTTAAAAAACTCCAGTGATGGAGCGCCGACAACTTCTGAAGGCAACCTGTGCCACTGATTAATTGTTCTCACTGTTAGGAAGTTTCTTCTTAATTCCAGGTTGCTTCTCTCCTTGATAAGTTTCCATACATTGTTTCTTGTTTTGCCTTCTGGTGCTTTGACTCTTTCTTCTTTGTGGCAGCCCCTCAAATACTGGAATACGGCTATCGTATCAGATGAGAAAGAAAGAAAGGGAGGGAGGGAGGGGAGAGAGAGAGAGATGGCCATGTACTTTCCTTGGAAGCAGTAGTAGTTTGCCATGGCTTTTTTCTGCATTTTTTTTTGTGTATGTATGTAATCTAATTTTTTGCAGATTTGAGAATTTTTGCTGGTCTCCCATTCGGTTACTAACCTGATCTGACTTAGCTTAGCTTTTTCAAGATCAATCAATGTAAGCTACATGTTGCCACATGCTGTGCTAAAGGACTTGACATCTAGCCTAGAAAATTATACTATAGTTACTCAGTAATTAGCCATAAAATAAGATTTGCCCTTGGAGAATTCCACAGAATCCCCAAAATGAGTTGTCCCTCAGATGTATACCAAGATTTCCCTTAAATTCCTTCTCCGTGTCTCACATTTGCACTGATTCTTGATTAGCTCTGCACTCTGGTGATCTCATACCATTATCTCTTGGGGGAGGATGTCTCTTTATTTTCATTGCTCTCGGACTACTTTAGAAATTGTTGGGTTTTCTATATAAAATGCTAGGTCTCTGTCAACATTCAGCATAGAATATGTTTCCATTGGTAAGAACTTCATAGTTTCCGCCTTCTGGGCTGCCCTTTCATCCCACACTGATATTGTGTTGTGTTGTGAAAATCTAGGACAGGGGTTGGCAACCTTAAACACTCAAAGAGCCACAAAGGTCCTCACTGGAAGCCCCCGTTCAATCCTGGCGCCAAGCAGAAGTCCAGTTCCCCCACCATAAAGTCTCCTCCTAGCACAGCATCCTTTTTCCTCTACCTGTCCTAACCAAAAGCCTTATCAATTGTGGAGTTGACCAGCAACAGAGAGCTGCAGCAGAGGGATGAAAGAGCCGCATGGGTTGCTGACCTCTGGTCTAGGAGAAGAGCAGGCAGAGCCTAGAGGCAGAGTCAAAAGAGGACTCAACGTAGAATTTAATGCTGACCATTTGTTGACCAGATATTTGTGTATAGATTTGAGCAATAGATCTTCTGAACTGGAATTTACATGTGATCCTCATTCTTATAGATAGCTTTTGAACCCACAGTGATTTTTTTAAAAACTACCAAATATGCATATACATTGTGGGAGGGAGCAACACACCATTGGAACTTAGGTGGGGTTGCTCTTCAGTTGGTCCACATCTTGAGATAAAAACAGATTTGGCTCACTTTTAGATTTTTTTTTTCCTGAGGATTTGAGGATTGATAATAGAGGTGGTAAGGAAGTGCACTTATTACTTTTCTCCAGGATCACTGGCCATCTAGAGGAAAGTGATAGGCTATGGAGGAAAAAGTCCTTTTCATTTGTGGGATCTCATTTTTTTCAGCCCTTTGAGGTAGTCCAGACAAGAAGCACAATCCATGAGTACTAACTCATGGTAAAGTTTTATGGTAAAGTTGCAGTCACATAATCTTGCAAGCCTAAAAGCACTTCTCTCAGTTTTTGCTTTTACTTTCCAAAAAATTAGGCCAGGGGTCAGCAACCTGCGGATCTGGAGCCGCATCTGGCTCTTTTACCCCTCTGCTGTGGCTCCCTGTCACTCAAAATATGCATCACAAACACCAATGTGCGACACCCACCGGCACGCGATTTATTGAGCTTTTCATCCCCTGGTAGGCTAACCATGGATAAATCCAAGAAAAGAAAAGTTTCAGAAGAAAACAGAATATTCAATTCAACTACATATGCTAGTTTTGTGGCCGCTCAAGAAATAGTCAGGAACGGGAAGGGTTTTATGGCTCCCGGTGTTTTCTTTTCTGTGGGAAATGGGTCCAAATGGCTCTTTGAGTGTTTAAGGTTGCAGACTCCTGAACTAGGCAGACATTCCCATACCCTTTTCTGTGGCTGGGATACCTGATGGCTGTCTAGCCTACAACTCCTCCTCCTGTCTCCCAAGGCCTTTTATGCATACGATTACATTTTTGTGATTCATTTCCCAAGAAAGCTGGCTAGTTTCAGTTTTTAAGGTGCTAATCCAAACTGGGGTGGGGGTGGGGATGAGAAAAGAAGTGTGACAATGTTATCATTCAAATGCTATGATTTAATCAGTGGTGGTATTCAGCTGGATCTATCCGGTTCAGGCAGACTGGTAGCGGCAGCTGCAGGAGGCTCCACCCACCCACCCAGTCATTATGTCCCGTTTTTGACACTTTGTGCATGCGTGCAAACTCACATTTGCAAACCGGTAGCATCCCTGGATTTAATGCATACATCAGATGTTGGAATGCCATATAGAATAGAATAGAATAGAATAGAATAGAATAGAATAGAATAGAATAGAATAGAATAGAATAGAATAGAATAGAATAGAATTTTTTATTGGCCAAGTCTGATTGGACACACAAGGAATTTGTCTTGGTGCATATGCTCTCAGTGTACCTAAAGAAAACATACGTTCATCAAGAATCATAAGGTACAACACTTAATGACAGTCATAGGGTACAAATAAGCAATCAGGAACCAATCAATATCAATATAAATCATAAGGATACAAGCAACAAAGTTACAGTCATACAGTCATAAGTGGAAGGAGATGGGTGATGGGAACGATGAGAAGATTAATAGTAGTGCAGATTTAGTAAATAGTTTGACAGTGTTGAGGGAATTATTTGTTTAGCAGAGTGATGGAATTTGGGAAAAAATATTCTTCTGTCTAGTTGTTCTAGACACAAGAACAGAATATATAATGGTGGCATTCATATGGTATCACTATATGCCCCATTATTTTATCTTCTCTGCTGTTGTTTAATCTTTCGCTATTTTTATGGCTTTAGATGTAGTTGGACAGTTATCAAAAATAGATACAAAAAAATTAATTAGTTCTGACTGTGTTTTTATCAGTTATGAACTGTCCCAACATTTTAAAATAAAATGTGTAGAGATTTATATCCAAATTAAAAAGAAAGAATGAATCTCCATCATCTCCTGTCTTTATTTGCAGCATCAGATTACTAATGCTGGCCTATCTTGGAAATAAATTGTTTGCAAGAATATATTAATGCTAATTATTATTATTGTTCAAATAAAGAACTTCAGAATTTGTAAAAAAATGAAAGGGTTAAATTATAGCAGCATTGCATATTTATTCTCTGTAATATTGTTGACCACTGAAATTAAGAATGGTGATATTATCAGGAAAAAAAACCCAGAGGCTGAGAAAATGAGGATTTCTGTTTAATTTAGCAGATGCTAAACAGAAGGATATAAATTGCCACCAATTTCTTGTTTCAAAGATGTTAATCTGACCTTTTTGAAAAGGCAACAGAGACTTTTTATGAAGTGTAAATATTAAAACTGAATTTTGCTGGCCCAGGATCTTGTAGAAAGAAGCAAGGTTATGATGAAAACCTGCCGGAGATCAATTTCAAAGGTACAGTTGAGAAGGACAGCAAATGGAACAACGTTTGCTATTTGAAAAGTAGGTCTGATCTATTTAGAAATGTAGTCTAATTATTGGGGAAGATTTGGTAAAGTTCAACATTTAATTTGGGCTGCTGATTGTGGTTGCTTTTCTTTTACTGGAATTTAACTATTTTTATATTTTGTTTTATGCATTTTATATTATTTTATATTATTCTGCATATATGTGCACGAGTGCATACTTTTGTTTGCTTTCTTAGTTTTGTTATAGTGCTCCATGGATCCAAAGACTGGGTAAAATTTAAAATAGTGATATTAGTAACTCAAGAGAGTCGGTTAAGGCTTCATAAGATTGATAGATGGGAACTAAGGTTAGCTGCTACCTACATGGGACTCTGAATGTACAGAATTCATTCTACTTACTGTGCAGAGGAATTAGAGAAACTACTTAAGCCTGGTCATTGGAGTCGTAAGTCATAATATAATAATACATAACCTATAACGCTTAAGAAGTTGCTAAACTATAATTCTCAACATCCCTAAAAAGCATAAGCAGCAGTGAGGGATGTTGGGAGTTATAACTGAGCAACACCTGAATTAGAATAGAATAGAAAAGAATTTTTTTATTGGCCAAGTATGATTGGACACACAAGGAATTTGTCTTGGTGCATATGCTCTCACTGTACATAAAAGAAAAGATATGTTCATCAAGAATCATAAGATACAACACTTAATGACAGTCATAGGGTACAAATAAGCAATCAGGAACCAATCAATATCAATATAATCATAAGGATACAAGCAACAAAGTTACAGTCATACAGTCATAAGTGGAAGGAGACGGGTGATGGGAATGATGAGAAGATTAATAGTGCAGATTTAGTAAATAATTTGACAATGTTAAGGGAATTATTTGTTTAGCAGAGTAATGGCATTCGGGAAGAAACTGTTCTTGTGTCTAGTTGTTCTGGTGTGCAGTGCTCTGTAGCATCATTTTGAGGGTAGGAGTTGAAACAGTTTATATCCAGGATGTGAGGGGTCTGTAAATATTTTCACAGCCCTCTTTTTGACTTGTGTAGTATACAGGTCCTCAATGGAAGGCAGGTTGGTAGCAATTGTTTTTTCTGCAGTTCTAATTATCCTTTCAAGACTGTGTGTGTCTTGTTGGGTTGCAGAATCAAACCAGACAGTTATAGAGGTGCAGATGACAGACTCAATAATTCCTCTGTAGAACTGGATCAGCAGCTCCTTGGGCAGTTTGAGCTTTCTGAGTTGGTGCAGAAAGAACATTCTTTGTTGTGCTTTTTTGATGACATTTTTGATGTTAGCTGTCCATTTTAGATCTTGCGATATGATAGAACCTAGAAATTTGAAGGTCTCTACTGTTGATATTGTGTTGTCTAATATTGTAAGAGGTGGAAATATGGAAGGGTTTCTCCTAAAGTCTACCACCATTTCTACGGTTTTGAGTGTGTTCAATTCCAGATTGTTCCGGTCACACCACGAGGTAATTCACCTGAATTATAGTTTGCAAACTCATGTTCTAGTGTTTAGGTTCTAAAAGCAATGAACTGAAATTGTATGACTTTAGCAATTGGATTCATGTGCTTCCTGTGTCAAGCCTGAAGCCATCTTTCAGACTTCAGAGTTGCCACAAGGCAGAAAAAGAGACAGGGAAGGGGGGAAATAGATAGCTGGGGTTTGTAGTCAAAACAAAAAGTGTTTCTGTGGGAACCAAGAACATTCCAACAGGTGCTGGGGAGAGGAGGAGTGGAATCACCAAGCAACCGGCCAGCACCTCTATTGGACAATGTGACTGATGACTTGGGGGAATGGGGAACTTTCACTTTTTAATGAGGTGAAAACTGTGGGAACTTTCAGAATATGGTATATCCAATAAATTGTTCTTTGAGGAATCTGCCTGCCTCAGAGTTCTGCTTTCTACGAGTGTATTACTTGGAACGCTGACATCCTGTGAGATAGATCACTTGCAAATTCTAGAGAAAAATAATCTGAAATATTAGGCATGAGAACTATTAATTCTACAAATAATGAATGTATGAAACAAATAATATTTTAAGGCTATTCTTGCCCCCACGGTTTTTATGCACTAAACTTAAGTTTGGGGGCTGTTCAATTAGCCAATTTATGGCCTAAATCAATTATATGTGGAACCTCTGGAGCCTTACCATGTTTTAATCTGTAAGTAATAGAAAACCCTTGCCCACTGTTTTAGTCATAAACTGAGGCTAAGACTTGTTCCAGCATTCACCTAAACATGAGAATGCTCATAAGCAGATGGAAAAATGGGGGAAGAAACACACTAATGTTCTCAAAATATCCTGGCCCTCAATTACCTTGCTCCTTGGTCTTTCTGAGTTCACAAGATCTGAAGTGCAGCTTCATAGTTACGTGAATATAAGATCAGTCCTCAATCAAGCCAAGTTTCTACTAAATTGGGTATTGGATTACAGTTTTTTTCCCCCACTGAAACATCTCACCTTAATTTGTCCTACTCAGGACATAATGGAGGAGAACAAGATAGGGCAGTTAGGCTACAAGGACATAAGTGAAATCTTCCATCCTCTACTCACACAATTAAGCAAATGATTGTACAGGCTATAAAATGTTTTCAAAATACATCCTTGCTTCTCACTTAATGCAGGCATAGACAATACATGTGGATTGCATTTGGCCTCTCAAGACCTCTGTGTCTCCCTCCAGACTACTTCTGGAATGATGAAGTCAACATTTTTAGCTTTTGGGGTATGGAGTATTTTGGCAAGGTTGCATGCGTGCTTTGTAACAATTACTTGGCATCGAGTTATGGAACGTTATGAAAACTATCCACATTTCATGTGGCAGAGTTTATTTCTGCATCTCCACTTTTTTATTGTAGCAAAATTGGCCTATAGTAACAGTATAATTAATAACATACTTTGTGTAGAAATAGTTGAAGAAATTACGAATGATTTGTATGTATATGGAAATGTGAGGAGTAAGTCTGTCATAAAATGTTACACATTGCTGTATTTTTATAAAATATGAATTAAAACATCTTAGAGCAAATGGAATTTCTTTATGGTTTGTAGGATTCACGATCAAGTGTTAAAAGGTCTTAGACATACAAACAGAAGATTTCATTAAGTATTTATATCTATGGATAAGATTGTTGTGAACAAGGTGTCGAAGTAGGACCCTACTTGGATTACATTGCTGTTGACAGATCCTGGGGATAGATTCCTTTGCTAGACAAATAGTATATAAACAATCTGTTGCTGGGGGAACTAAATATCCAAGTCCAAGATACATGTTGCTATAGCAACTACCGTATATACTCGAGTATAAGCCGATCCGAATATAAGCCGAGGCACCTAATTTTACCACAAAAACTGGGAAAAACTATTGACTCAAGTATAAGCCGAGGGTGGGAAATGAGGCAGCTACTGGTCAATGTAAAAAATAAAGATAGAGCCAAGTAAAATAACATGAATATTTATTTGAACGAAAAACAATAAAAGTGCAAAAGGGGGAAGGAGGATTCCCAGCTTTAGAAAATTTAGAACTACGCCGCCTTTGGTATGACCTGAGCATAGCTCATAAAATTATCTGCTACAATGTACTTCCTATCAATGACTACTTCAGCTTCAACCACAACAATACACGAGAACACAATAGATTCAAACTTAAAAGTGAACCTCTCCAATCTAGATTGCAGAAAATGTGACTTCAGTAACAGAGTTGTTAATGCCTGGAATGTGCTACCTGACTCTGTGGTCTCTTCCCAAAATCCCCAAAGCCTTAACCAAAGACTATCTAGTATTGACCTCACCCCATTCCTAAGAGGTCTGTAAGGCGTGCATAAGAGCACCAGCGTGCCTACCGTCCCTGTCCTAATGTTCCCTTTAGTTGTATTCCTTTTATGTATTCAATTCATGCTTATATTTATATAATTATTTAATATGTATTTGACAAAATAAAATGAATGAATGAATGAATGAATAGAATAGAATAGAATAGAATTTTTATTGGCTAAGTGTGATTGGACACACAAGGAATGAATGAATGAATGAATGAGTGAGTGAGTTACTTCAACAACATTGTCTCACAGAAATTGACAATACAACTGCAAGCATGAAAATGAGTCCTCCTTTAGCTTCCAAGGGACCAGGGTGCCTCTGAAGGTCAGTGCTCTAAGCACTAAGAACCCAGCACAAATCTAAGCCTGTATGCACACCAATAGTGAAAATACCCTGCACAGTGTCTCTTGGCAGAGAAGGTTAATTTTCATAGACGTTGGGGTGGCTCTTTTTTTTTTTTTTGGCAGGGCAATAAGGGTCTCTAATATCATTAAACCCAAGTGTGAGGAAAAAGACAGCAGCTAAAATGTTAAGGCCAGTTGTGTGACCTTCTCCAATACAGTTGGCCTGGCTGTTTGCCAAAACTTAAAACACCCTCCCATCCCCCTCCTGCTAAAGCTTCTTTCTTAAAACAATTGTGGTCTTTGCCTTTCATTGTGCCAATCGACTTTAGAAGTCTGTGTGTGTGTGTGTGTGTGTGTGTGTGTGAGAGAGAGAGAGAGAGAGAGAGAGGGAGGAGGAGGAGTGCAAAGGGGAAGGAGGATTCCCAGCTCTAAACAAAGGAAATCCCGGAATGCCAGCGAAGGCGGTGCTCACGTTCCTCCTCCCTTGCTCAAAAGCCCCAACATGATATTGGAATTGGATGCCATTATATACCTGCTGAGGGATAATTTGAATAACTTGAAAGATATAAAAGCTCTAAACATATTTGTTTAAAAATCTAAAATCTATACTTAAAATAAATGAATATAAAGTAATAAAGTTCTTTAAAGTTGTAATTCACTTTGCTGCTGAAAAAGAAAAGAAGCTTAACACCTTAAATGGTATTTATTAACTGAAATATCATCAAATCAAATATATAATGAGGTATATTATAATGACCTTTGTTTTCAGAAAGAAGCATGATGGAAGTTTTTCAATAAAGGGGGAAATATAGAAAAACTTAGTGTCATGCTCATATATCATCTTTACAGATGTTGTTAACACTATACTATGACAGCATATGATGGTACAATGTTTCAATCAATTTCAGGATGACAACTCATCAATGAGGAGGAGGAGTATAATTTACTAACCTTGAATGATATCAGTTTCTCAGGGACTCTAGAAGGACCCGAGGAAGAGATCTCTGCCCCTCCCACTTTCCCTTTCCAACCCAGCCTTCCAAGGGACCTTGAGGGAGAAATCTCTGCCCCCTCCCCACTTTCCCTTTCCAAGGCAGCCTTCCAAGAGGACCTCTCGAAAAGAGCGAAAGCTTTCTCCTGGCCGTTTTACCACCACCACACACTCCACGCCGGCCATCCTAGGCTGGGTTAGAAACAAGAAGGGGGAAGTTCAAGGACCACATCGATGGCACGAGCTCAGATTGCCGGCTGGGGATGATGGGCGCTGCAGTGCGATCTCGGGAGAGACTAGGGGGGAAGAAAGAATGACTGTTTCCCCACACCCTAGGATTGGGGAAAACATTGACCCCCCCCTTAGTTGCGGGAGAAGGGTTGCGCTTCAAAGCGGTCGCCTCCATCCATCAATCCATCCTTCCTTCCTTACTTCCATCCATCCATCCATCCTTTTTTTTTTCCCAGCGAGCGGTGCGTGTGTGTGACATGCAAGCAAGACGTCTCACGGGGCGTGTGTGTGTGTGTTTGTGGTGGGGGTCTCGTCCCAGCCACCCACCCACTCGCTCCCTTTCCCTCTTCGGGCGTGGGCTGTTCCCGTTCGCCTGGCCTCCGTCCTCCGATCTCCTGCGCTGGGAGGCGGCGGCGAGCCAGCGAACCGGGCACCGCGGACTTTGGCAAGGAGGAAGGTGGGAGGAAGCGGAGCTGCCGGCTGTGGGGGTTGAGGCGTGCAAGAGGAGTGAGCGTGAAAGGCCTTTTGTGTGTGTGTGCGTGTGTGTGCGCCTGTGTGCCCTAGGGAGGAAGCGGAGCTGCCGGCTGTGTGGGGGTTGAGGCGTGCAAGAGGAGCGCGCCTCCTCCTCTTCCTCCACGCCGCTCCTCTTGCACGCCTCAACCCCACCATCCCCACCCTCTCCGCGTGAAGGTCACCTCCTCCCTCTTCCAGGCGGCGGCGGCGGCGGCTCGCTCAGCGAGCGCCACAGCCGGCAGCTCCGCTTCCTCCCACGGTCCCAGTCCAGCGAGCGGTGGCGACATGCCGGCGCCGCCCGCCACCGCTCGCTGGATTGGGACCGCTTGGGTCCGCGGCGGGCGGGGAGCCGCCAGCCTTCTCGGCCGACGCCACCGCTCGGGAAACCTCCTCCTCAGCCGAGAAGGCTGGCGGCTCCCCGCCCGCCGCGACCTGTTGCCGGTCCCAATCCAGCCGAACGGTGAAAGCGGAGCGGCGCCGCATGTCGCTTTCACCGCTCGCTGACTGGGACCAGTGGGAGGAAGCGGAGCTGCCGGCTGTGGCGCCCGCCGGAGCCGGAGCCGCCGCCGCCGCCGCCGCCTGGAAGAGGGAGGAGGTGACCTTCACGCTGGAGAGGGTGGGGATGGTGGGGTTGAGGCGGCAAGAGGAGCGAGCGTGGAGGAAGAGGAGGAGGCGCGCCTCTTGCACGCCTCAACCCCCACACAGCCGGCAGCTCCGCTTCCTCCCTAGGGCACACAGGCGCGCACACACACACACACAAAAAGGCCTTCCACGCCACCCTCTTGCACGCCTCAACCCCCACAGCCGGCAGCTCCGCCTCCCACCGGTCCCAGTCCAGCGAGCGGTGGCGACATGCCGGCGCCGCCCGCTTTCACCGTTCGGCTGGATTGGGACCGCTTGGGTCCGCGGCGGGCGGGGAGCCGCCAGCCTTCTCGGCCGACGCCACCGCTCGGGAAACCTCCTCCTCAGCCGAGAAGGCTGGCGGCTCCCCGCCCGCCGCGACCTGTTGCCGGTCCCAATCCAGCCGAACGGTGAAAGCGGAGCGCGCCGCATGTCGCCACCGCTCGGCTGGACTGGGACCAGTGGGAGGGAAGCGGAGCTGCCGGCTGTGGCGCCCGCTGAGCCGGAGCCGAGCCGCCGCCGCCGCCGCCTGGAAGAGGGAGGAGGTGACCTTCACGCTGGAGAGGGTGGGGATGGTGGGGTTGAGGCGTGCAAGAGGAGCGAGCGTGAGGAAGAGGAGGAGGCGCGCCTCTTGCACGCCTCAACCCCCACACAGCCGGCAGCTCCGCTTCCTCCCTAGGCACACAGGCGCGCACACACACGCACACACACAAAAAGGCCTTCCACGCCACTCCTCTTGCACGCCTCAACCCCCACAGCCGGCAGCTCCGCTTCCTCCCACCTTCCTCCTTGCCAAAGTCCGCGGTGCCCGGTTGCTCGCTGGCTCGCCGCCGCCTCCCAGCGCAGGAGATCGGAGGACGGAGGCCAGGGCGAACGGGAACACTGCACCACCAGGGCTTCCCCGCGCCAATGCACAGCCCGCCAAGTTTGCGCCGTCCGCCCACCAGACACGGGAATGGGGGCCGGCCTGGGGGCGACAAATCCCGCGAGACCTCGGCGGGCCCGCTCCCCGTCCCTCCCATGGGAGTCCGGTCGGTACCCCCTCCTGTGCGGGGTTCCCGAAGACGTAGACTCGAGTATAAGCCGAGGGGACGTTTTTCAGCACAAAAAACGTGCTGAAAAACTCGGCTTATACTCGAGTATATACGGTAATTGTCTGACATCAGGTGAGTCTTTTCTGGAATAAGGAAACTTTGGGAAAAGGTGTCTAGGTGTAAACATGAGAAACAAGTTCTAATTTTGGGAGACTAAAAACAGAGTTTTGGATTCTGTGAGCATCTTAACGGCAGTTAAATAAAGTTGCTCAGCATTTGAAATAAATCAATTTTTCTAGGGTATTATGTGGATCCAACAAAGGATTACTGTAACCTAAATGCAAGCCATTGTTTGGCAATAAATTGGAAAACACGGGATGGTATTATTCTCTGTAGTTTTTTACTAAGTAACACCCATTTTTCTTTCTATAAATTATTACGCCCTGCAAAAAAAAAAAAGAATAGGAAAAGCTATACGCACAGATAGATACATAGGGACACACAATTGCTCTAGTATGCAATATGGACAGAGATTTTTATTTATGTAAAAATACGTACCCATTTTCCTCCCAAAAATAAGACAGTCTTATATATTTTTTTGCCACCAAAAAAGGCACCAGGTCTTATTTTTGGGGTGGGTGGGTGGATAATTACATAATATATGATAATTACATAAAAGAAGTAAACTAACATATATCACGAGATTTGCATCATTTATATATTGACATAATCATAGAAATGACATAAAACATTTTATGGATACAAATGGAAATCATGTGACCCAGGGAAGCTGCAACCATCAGGAAGTACCAAATTTTGCCAAATTTTGATCACATGATTGTGGGGATGCTGCGATGGTCATAAGTCAGGGGTCTCCAACCTTGGTCCCTTTAAGACTTGTGGACTTCAACTCCCAGAGTCCCTCAGCCAGCAAAGCTGACTGAGGATCTCTGGGAGTTGAAGTCCACAAGTCTTAAAGGACCAAGGTTGAGACCCTGTCATAAGTAGTCACTTTTTCAGTGCCGTCATCACTTCAAATGAATGATCATAAGTTGAGGGATATATATATATATATATATATATATATATATATATATATATATATATATATATATATATATATATATATATATATATATATATATATATATATATATATATATATATATATATATATATATATATATATATATATATATATATATATATATATATATATATATATATATATATATATATGATCATAAGTTGAGGGATATATATATATATATATATATATATATATATATATATATATATATATTGTCCCGAAGGTATCTGAGCAACTGGGAAGCACACTTTTCTCACTGATCAAGAAATAAGGCCTTGAAGGTGTTAAGTAATACCCATTTACGTGATTTATTACAATATAATTAAGGCCCTGGTAGAGTGAACCAACTATCGGAGTGCGGTGCGCAAGCACTTTTTCCCTTCTGGGATCCAGAGTTTTTGTACTGCCTGGGAAGGAGAATTAAAACAGTCCCACCCAAGGGTTTGTTTTAGAAAAAAAGGAACCGAATGCAAGCCTGGGTGTGGTGCATCAAGAAAAGAGTCAAAGCAGAAAAATGTGAGAAACAGAAATCTTCACTTTAAAGATAAGCACCTCAGTGGCACTCTTAGAGCAGCGCAAGAGACAACTTCATTATGTGGAAATGTGAGAATGACTGAGAAGCAGAGCCGATGAGACGGTGGAGGAAAAGACACCGGCCAAGAGTTTGCAGGCCCAAGGAAGCCTGCAAATCAAAAACCGAAGCCTACCGCCTGCAGCAGCCTCAAGGCAGAGCTCCACAAATCAACTCCAGAAACAGCTGGAGCTGTGAACGCTGCGGGTGGGGAGGGGAGAAGAGAAAAAGCCATTTGCACGAAGAGAAAAGGCCATTTGCACGTCTATAGAAGAGCGAGAGAGGGTTTTTGCATGCATGCACACGGACTGAGATTGGCTACAAGAGCTGAAGGAAAAAACAGGAAGATTTAAAAGCTGAGAAATAGTTGAAATCAGAAAGCACGGTGCTACAAAAATAGGAATAGGAACATAGCGATAGAAACCCATAGATTAATAAAAAATAGTTTTTAAGGTTATAGTAACAGGAAGCCAGTAGAATAAAACAATTAAGAAAACAGACGCATTCAGCTTAGAAATAAGGAATAGGAATTTAATTCTGCACAATAAATATTTTGGGGTGGGAAAAACAAATGCAGCCTTTGGGATTGTGTCTTCTATACCATATGAGAAAAACCTTAACTTCTCTATTATTGGGAAGTTAACCTTGCATCTTAATGTGAGATAGTTATGTGAAATGAATATACAGTATATATTTACAGCGGATCTATATGTATTACTATGCATTTCAGTGAATTTGATTAAACTAACCATACTCCACTGTAGGTGTTTCTAAATAAAATAATTTAAATGATAAAATGGCATGTTGAAGAATACAATTTTCCACAGTTGCTTACCTTAAGTTGGTACAATTGGAAAATGGCTCAGGAAACTTTTTGGTGTTTATAATTCTATCTTTTCTTCCTGTGGAGTGGAGGATCTTAAATTCAGGGTGATGAGGACATAGGATTTTCTGCAAAGTCATTTCTCTGCTGTTTCTCCTCCTAACTTTATTCACCCCGCTCTTTTTACATCTCTCCAGACTCCCTTTCATCCAAAAAAACTGATGGCAGAGATTGGAAGCACGGAAAAGCTACGGATGGATCCAGCTGGCTTCTCATCAGCTGAATGGCAACCCTATTGGGTGCCTTGTTGACCTCTGATATAGGGCACTTGAGAGGAAACTGTGTCCTCTTTCGCACAACTTTAGTTGGTGAGCCGATTAGAGCCTTCGCTTGAATAGAATGCACTTAAGACCATTTATTTATTTATTTATTTATTGATCACATTTGTATACCGCCCTATCTCCCGAGGGATTCAGGGCGGTTAACAGGCATATAAAAAGGACATATAAATACAGATTAAAACACAAATAAAAAACTTATTCTAACCAGCCTGATTACCATCACGCGTGTCCCTGCCAATGCTAGATAAGATTGCTCTAATTCGCTCTATATGGGGCTGCCACTCAAGCCAGACACTTTGATTGGATCAGAAAACAGTGGTACATGCTACAAATGGTCAGACGTGTTAAATGGATACAATGGCAGAATTAATGAAACTAAGCCTCTCCCGATAGAAACTGAAACAGCCAGTGCCATTTGATTGTATTTGGGAAGCATTCGTGTGATGTTTTCTTTCTTTCTTCAAGCAGCAACAATGTCCGCTTCTATTCACACCTTCCTCTTCTAATTCATTAAGTGCCTTGGAGTGGAAGAAAACTAGTGAAAACAAGGAGCCTAGGAAAGCCTCAGATATGAAGCCATAACTACTGAATCATCAGTCCCATTAAGGATTTTGCATATACACATATTTTCCAGATTGAGGCTCACAACAACCAGACCTATTATTAGAAGGCAATCTATTTGCCTGGAAAATATCTTGTTTCAAGCCGCATGGGATGTTGAGCAATAATACTTGTTTACTCCCACTATTAATGACAGCAATATCAACTGTATTTTCAGCGACAGCAGAGATTAAGTTGTAAGGGACAACATTGTTTTTATTTCTCACGTCAATTGCTTTCTTTACCACCCTGAGTTTCTTATGCCTTTAAATTTATCTGTTATTTTTATAGCAGCCAGGTTTCTTTTCAAGTAATAACCATCCAACATGCTTATCAACTGTGTTTTGTTTTGATTTTTAATTATAACGACAAGTTGGGTGTTTGTTTAGTTTGTTGTAATGATTTAGTAGAAAATTCTACTGAGCTGAAATTGGAAGTTGGGGGTGTTTCAAAAAAACCTAAATTATTTATTTATTTATTTATTTATTTATTTATTTATTTATTTATTTATTTATTTATTTATTTATTTCATCAAGCATGTACTTGGTAACATATATAACTATAAAACATGATTATGAATACATGAAATGGACAGGAATAAAAGGGAACATTGGGATAGGGACGGTAGGCAAGTTGGTGCACTTATGCACGCCCCTTACAGACCTCTTAGGAATGGAGCAGTGGTAGGTTTCAATTTTTTTTACTACCGGTTCTATGGGTGTGTCTTGGTGGGCGTGGCATGGCTTGGTGGGTGTGGCAGGGGAAGGATACTGTAAAATCTCCATTCCCACCCCACTCCAGGGGAAGGATAATGTAAAATCTCCATTCCCTCCCCACTCCAGGGGAAGGTTACCACAAAATCCCGATTTCCTCCCAATCAGCTGGGACTCGGGAGGCAAAGAATAGATGGGGGCGGGGCCAGTTAGAGGTGGTATTTACCAGTTTTCAGAACTACTCAAAATTTCCGCTACCAATTCTCCAGAACTGGTGAGAACCTGCTGAAACCCATTTCTGGAATGGAGTGAGATTGACAGCGGACAGTCTTAGGTTAAAGTTTTGGGGGTTCGGGGGAGAAACCACAGAGTCTGGTAGTGCATTCCAGGCAATGACCACTCTGTTGCTGAAGTTGTATTTTCTGCAATAGAGTTTGTATTAAATGGAAAGTTTAATACAGAGAACGCCATAATATTCAAAACCAGAACCAATTATTTTGATTAGGTTCGATCTTTCTACATACTTGTTCTGCAAGAGGATACGTTGCCACAGTTGACACCCTGGCAACCTATGCTTCTCTGTACAAAAAGCAATGAATTAAGTTAGGAAAAGGAACAGCGAATTGGCTCAATCCATCAAGCTACTACAGAATTCAGTTAAGATTATCTCTATTTCAACATTTGCTATTATAAATATATTTTTAATATTACTGCTCTTGTTGAAATTATAATTCACATTCCTATATAGTGATCAAGGAATTTTTTTAGGAAGTAAAAAAAGCTACAACCATAATCAAAAGGGGAAAATATAGCCAGAGTTTTTTCACTATACCGTAATCTTGCCAATAACTCTTTGCAATTTATTCTTTTCACATTGTAGTGGAAAAACTTCAGGTATTTCAAATACACAACAGAGCTTGTTCTGATACATCTGCTGACTAAACTAATTACATGGCCAAACACCCCATTGTTTTACACTGTATATGATTGAAGTATCATCAGTTATTTGATTGACTATGATATTCGATGAACTTCTAGCTCTGAACATGCTGTTTTCCTAAGCACCTAAGAACACAGAAACTTCTCTACATTGATCAGACCTTTGCTCCAGGGTTTTCTAGGGAGTTTCACTGAAAACAGCTCTGGAGAATTTTAGGGTTGCCAGATAAAGGAATTCATGGTACGATGCATGAATAGCATTTAACCTACAGACATTCCCTGCAGGATCAGTGCATCTATATGACTAAATGATTTGTTACATTACATTAATCTTAAGCCACTTATTTTTATTATGAACAAAAAAAAATTGGTTGGGGTTTCTGATTCAGAACTGCAAGACGGAAGAAAGAATTATAGAAGCGAAGTTTGATTGTGATGGAATGTAAGTCTGGCCCAGGGAATCAGGAAAGGATAAATAAACCATGATGGAAAAAGTTTCATTAAAAAAAATACTTTAGTCTTGGGAACAAAGAATGCATGAGGAAGAAATCAGAATACCTCTCCTTTCACTTGATTTTGATTGGTATAAATTGGTGTAGAGAGAAATTCTGACAGGTCTTCAAGATTCTGACATTGTGCTCTGCAACAACAAACAGAATCCTGCTGCTCCTTTTTGTAGCCTTGCCTATCTCAAAAGTCTGACAGCGATGGACCATATGTGGACTTCAGCACAATACCCTTACTTACACCTTTATGTTATAACCATATCCATTCTTAGGGGGGGTGGAGAAGAGAAGTAATGCTCAGTATCCCACAACAGTTCTTCTTACACAGAATTCCTTCTTCTGATAAACCACCTCATCCTTTTCCTGAAGATACCACTTGGATTTTTGGCATGCAAAGGACATTGTCCACCATCTGAGCCTCTTGTGGCTCAGACTGCTAAGACAGTCTGTTATTAACACAGCTGCTTGCAATTACTGCAAGTTCAAGTCCCACCAGGCCCAAGGTTGACTCAGCCTTCCATCCTTTATAAGGTAGGTAAAATGAGGACCCAGATTGTTGGGGGCAATAAGTTGACTTTGTATATAAATATACAAATAGGATGAAGACTATTGCTAACATAGTGTAAGCCGCCCTGAGTCTTCGGAGAAGGGTGGGATATAAATGCAAATAAAAAAAAAATCTAGCCCTATCAGCTTCCATTTCCCCCCTTTTCTGCTGATTTTTTTCTTATTAAATGTATGCGTGCTTGGTAAAGGGAATGGCTCCTCCTCCTCTCCCCAAATCTTACTGCACTCAATTATTTATTTTGATGCATTTATTATTTGCCCATGTGTATTAATTTCACGCTCTTTATTACTGTGCACCAGGTTTTTGAGAAAAGGAATCTTATGGACAGATATTTAAATATGTTGCCTTCCCAACCCATGGCATACAAATGATCTTTTGAAATTCTCCATCAGATGTATGGGCTGAGAAATTGGGTAGAAGAAGAAATTATCCAACAATTTCTCAACGACAGGACTTTACCTTATGACATAACAGTAGCACTATTATGAGGTGGGGGGGGGAGAAAAAGAAAACACAGAATCAGAATTATCTGTTGTCTTCTTTTCAGCCTGAATCGGAACAGGTAGTCAAGAGAAGCTGAGAACACTAGAGCAGGGGTCTCCAACCTTGGCAACTTTAAGACCAGGGTGAAATCCAGCAGGTTTTGGAGAACTGGTAGTGGAAATTTTGAACAGTTCGGAGAACCGGTAGTGGAAATTTTGAGTAGTTCAGAGAACCGGCAAATACCACCTCTGGCTGGCCCCAGAATGGGGTGGGCATGGAGATTTTGCAGTATCCTTCCCCTGGATTGGAGTGGGCATGGAGATTTTGCAGTATCCTTTCCCTGCCACGCCCACCAAGCCAAGCCCACCAAGCCATACCATGCCCACCAAGCCACGCCCACAGAACCGGTAGTAAAAAAAAATGATTTCACCACTATTTAAGACTTGTGGACTTCAGTTCCCAGAGTTCCTCAGCCAGCTTTGCTCTCTGGGAGTTGAAGTCCACAAGTCTTAAAGTTGCCAAGATTGGAGATCCCTGCACTAGAGAGATGGCTGGATAAAAGTCAAGAATTAATGCATACTCCAAGTTATAATTAAATAAATGCAGGAAGACTTACTAAACATCACCCATGAGTATTTCTCCAAACTTCTGTCCACTGCTGAAAAGGATGTCAGAGATCATCAATCATTCTGAAACAGAACTCCCTGGAAAGAATGTAGGAGATTTTTGTTCCAACAAGTCTTGACATCTGATAGACTAGCTCCCCTTGCACTGGAATTTGCAAGATGAAATTCCTACTTGAAATGAGAAACACACTTATTTGTAAAAAAGTAATGTTTCTTTTAAAAGTTTTGTTTTCGTGCCCTGAAATGCTGCTCTAGCAATTCTTTTTCTCCTAAGTTCACATGGAACTTAGAAGGTCTTTTACTTCATGCTTATTCATATATATTTTTGTACATCCAATCACACTCCAATTACATATATATTCATGATGTTATATTGTAATCTTACACAGAAGAAAAAGTGTTAGAAAAGTATGTACTAGACAAGTCGCACCATGTCTGTCTAATGTTTTTAAATTGTATATTTAATAAAACTTTTTTGAATAATAAAACTTTTTTGAAAAAAAGAAAAAAAAAGGTCTTTTACTTAAATCCAAGAAATTCCATTCTGGGTTTGCTAAAAATGGTACTTCTGCCAGAATTTCATTTTTCCCGCTTGTACTTTTCTGAATGTAAAATAAAAATGATTATAACAGTAAGAATGATTTTTAAACATTCTTCATTTTCACAAATAACAGTACGCCCTGGCAACCAAGAGCACCCTCAAGATGTATAAAATCTATTATATTTATTACCCATTAACTTGGGGCAAATCAGGTGACTGTAGTGACTGGGAACAATGAAGGAATAGAACAAGATGGGGATCAACACTGGGAGCAAAAAAAAAATTCATACTGATATATATTTTTGGTGATTCCCAGAAAGATAGATAACATGCAAATAAGCAATGGCTGAAATTAACATATCACACTTAGGAGTTGTGCAAAAACCCAAGTTTAAAAAACCATGGCTTAGGGCAAAATGCAAATTGTTATTCTCTATTTCTGATGCTATAAACCTAATACCTGCTTTAGATGACAGTAATACTTGAAGCTAAAAAGTCAAGAGCTCCGAGCAACTTTTTGGACTAAACAAAATATAAAAAGCCATAAATGGCACCCAGAACACATTTTGAGATGAGGTGGTTGGACAAACATGCAAGTCTGTACCATAGTTAACAGGGATACGGTGGTTCAGTGGCTAAGAAGCTGAGCTTGTTGATTGGAAGGTCGGCAGTTCAGAGGTTCGAATCCCTAATGCCGCATAACAGGGTGAGCTCCCATTACTTGTCCCAGCTTCTGCCAACCTAGCAGTTCGAAAGCACGTACAAAATGCAAGTAGAAAAATAGGGACCACCTTTGGTGGGAAGGTAACAGCGTTCCTTGCACCTTTGGCGTTTAGTCATGCCGGCCACATGACCACGGAGACATCTTCGGATAGCACTGGCTCTTCGGCTTTGAAATAGAGATGAGCACCGCCCCCTAGAGTCAGGAACGACTAGCACATATGTGTGAGGGGAACCTTTACCTTTACCTTTACCTTTACCATAGTTAATTTCCACTGAAGAAGTACTTGCGAAGTATGGAACTGGATCTGTTGAGTTCTCAGAGAAATTAGTTGTCAGTAAGAAATTTTCATATTATAGAATAAATTGCCAATTCGGCCACAGTTCCTGCCATTTGAAATAATATCTCTCCAGAGATTTGATTGGCCCTCACCTTGAGTTTATTCAAAGGAGTTCTTAAAAGTTGGCTATTCTCCAGAGTGGGTAAATGATGGCCTTTGGTCTGTGAGGTGACTGTTTTTATTGGTGGGTTATTTGTCCAGATACCTATTGCTTTTTCACCTGTATTTCTAAGTTGTTTTAATATAGTACGTTGCCCAGAGTTGCAGTGGAAACAGGTCTTTTAAATTTAATAAATGACATTATATGAGACTTATACAAATATATGCCAAATGCAAATATAACAATGTGAAATGAATGGTCATCATCAGAAAATAAAATTTGGTATTTAACTGGAGCAGAGAGGTATTCAGAATGGAATTAACCATTCTGAAAAGCGGGGAGAACTTTTTGCACTATAATAAACTTGACTTACAACTATTTGTTTAGCAACCATTCAAAGTTACAACAGCACTGAAAAAAGTGACTTACAACTGGTCCTCACATTTTCAGCTGTTGTAGCATCACTATGGTCATGTTATCAACATTTGGGTGCTTGGCAACTGGCTTGTATTTAGGATGATTGAAATGTCCCAGGATCATGTAATCACTTTTTATGACATTCCCAGCCAGCTTCCGACAAGCAATCATTGAGGGAAGCTGTATTCACTTAGTGAATGCACAATTCATTTAACATCTGCAGTGATTCATTTAAGAACTCTGGCATAAAAGGTCATAAAATTGGGTGCGACTTACTTAACAACCACTTTGTTTAAGAATGGAAATTCTCATCTCAGTTGTGGCCATAAGTCAAGTACTACCTATATTTTGTGGCTGACCCTATTGCCACATAATTGCAGTTTATAATTTATTTTAAATGTTTATATAACCACCCATCATCTAACCAAACTCAGGTTGGCTCCCAGTCAAAAGTTAAAACAATATATAAAATCATACTAAGACTATAAAACTAAAAAAGATAAAAACATTAAAAACAACAAAGACCTGGCACCAAGTCAACCTTCTAATGTACAATTATCTAATCTTACTACCAAAGGATGAATCAGATATTAAATTGATAAGAACAGATACTATACTTGATATGTTATATATATATATATATATATTGATATATGATCTATATACAGAGATATTTCACGAGAAGAGTCCTCAATCCTCTATCTGCAATAGAATACCTTATGCCACCAGACTTGAAATTTTGGGCTTAGACAACTTAGAACTATGCCGTCTTCAGTCTGACCTAAGTGTTGTACGTAAAATTATCTGCTACAATGTCCTACCTGTCAATGACTTCTTCAGCTTCAACCACAACAATACATGAGCAAACAATAGATACAAGCTTAATGTAAACTGATCCAAACTTGACTGCAGAAAATGCGACTTCAGTAACAGAGTGGTCATGCTTGGAATGCACTACCTGACTCTGTTGTTTCTTCCCCAAACTCCCCAAACTTTAACCTTAGACTGTCTACTGTTGACCTAACCCCATTCCTAAGAGGTCTTTAAGGGGCATGCATAAGCATACCAGTGTGCCTACCGTCCCTGTCCTAATGTTCCCTTTATTCGTATCCATTTCATGTATTCATAATTATGTTTATACTTATATCTGTTATCTAACACATGCCTGATGAAATAAATAAATATTGGCCAAAAGGCTGAGAAGTTGATGATGTTATCAGCTGGTGTTGCCTAAAGTAATAAGCAGACATTTTAAAGAAGTTTATTTATTAGAGTTATGTGTGTGGGTTAATAGGTTTGGAAGTAAGGAATTTGGCACATTTTACATTAGAAGGGGAAGAAAAGTGCCAAATAAAACAGTTGCTAACATAAGAGAAAACCAAGCCTGAGGTTTCTGTGCTCGCCTGAGCAAGGACAGCAAAGAGACAAGAAGATATAAATAAGACCTGCCCAAGGATTTTTCAAGTGAAAAATAAAGGCCACTCCTATCATATCCTGGTTAAGAAGCGCCAAAGGCAACTGCTGGAAAACAGGCCTTGAAAAGATCTAGCAAGGCAATGAGAGTGTTCTGTCCTTATATTTGTCATGATAATATATTATCACCCTGTATTATGAGTAATATATACATTTAATATCATAATGAGATGTGAGCATTTGTAGAGAAAAGAGCTTGCCTATTTTTTGCATGAAATCCTTCAGGCACTTTCAGAAGAAGGAATGGGTACAAAACCACATGCAGGGGTGAGGCTGAACAGAGATTAAATAAGGAACAATCATTCTGATTCTTTCTGTGACCAGCCCATCGAGAATGATTGAAATGGACCTTTTTAAATCTTGAGTGCAGCCATTTGAAATGAAATAAGAGATAAGAATGAAGTTCTTTCCCAATGTAAAAATTAGGGATGGGGGATTGAAATAAATGCTGGTAATGAAATGGACCTACTGTTATTTGTGTATCCTAGCAACAACTGTCAGGTAGAAAAGCCAATAGCGGCTCAAAAGCCAACTAAATAATTTAGCCTCCATTAGCTGAAGCTGGTGTTTGATATAGTAATTTTTCTTTCTTAATATTCAGGGATAATTTTAAAAGAAGAAAAAAAAACCCTATTATATTGAGAGCAGTACAATGCATTCCTTATTCTGACAAATGGAAAATCAGAACCCAAGAAGCAAGCATACGGTATTAAAAAAACATGTGTCTGACTGATAAGAGAATCCAAAAGCATTTATTAACAATTATTGCTATTCTTCAGAAGGGGAGAGTCATCTACCAAAGATTCAGCAGTACAAGACAAAGCATGCAATCATTTACTTTCAGCCTGTAGCATAATAGAAAACGTTCCAATTGGTATATGATGTATCACTATTGTCAAGAATGAAAACCTCATTACTTTTAACAGCTAAAGAGCATACTTTACTGAGATTAGAACGGTTCAATAAAAGTAAGAACCAGAGTTTGTTTCTGTTTTTTTAAAAAAAGCTAAAGAGCGAAAGTGTAATGTAAAAGTAAACTGTAAAAAAACCCTATATTGTAAAACTATCTTGGATAAACCTACAGTATATTGTAAAAATATCTTCTAATTTAAAAGGCACACAAAAATAAATTAAAAAGGAGGCTGTACTTAAAAAGGTAGTAAAGGAGGATTTGAGACAATCTGCTACGTTCGGGCAATGAAGAGGCAGGAGACGATACAAGTGACAACAGCTCTTTGGTTTATTGTGATCCCAGCAAAAACCAACAGGCAAAACTCCTCTTTAAATAGTATTTTGGCTGAGGCATCAGCCAATCAGCAACGTGCATTTTCCCGCCCAGATTTCCCTCCTAAAATTCAAATACATTACACTCCTCCCCTCCCAGAACACATTTTACCATATTTACATAGTTTTTTGCATAACATTTGCATGTTATTTTTCCACGTAGTCACGTAGGTAGACAGGGCGTCTCCTAACTCTTTCTGACCTGCGCAATTCATTCCCTGGGAGTGAGTCGAGCTGGTCGGAGGGACTGTTTGTTCCTCCCAGCTCCTCCTCTGGGCCATCCGGCCCTGGATTAATGGCAGAGTCATCCCTGCTGTCCTCTGGAGGAGCCGGTTGGCGTCACTGGACCTCTTCAGACTCAGCTAAGTCCTCCGATTGCCTCAGGGTTGAGTTAGCTGTTGGTTCAAATATTGTGTAGTCAGGGTCTGGCTGATTGGTTTCTGGATTGTTTTGTATTCTTTTTCGTAATTGATCTATGTGGCGTCTCCACACTCGGCCATCTCCCATGTCCACTATGTATGACTTTGGGCCCGTCACTCCTTCAATTGTTCCCTTTAGCCACGCTGGACCCTCACTGTAGTTATGTGCCCATACCGGGTCACCTGTTGTCATTGTTCTGGTTCTTCCCTTTGTGCTTTGGTACCCATCAGGGGAGTATGTTGGGTTTAACCGATCTAGGGGGCACCGGAGTCTTCTACCCATTAATAACTCCGATGGGCTGCGGCCGGTGGTCACACAGGGAGTTCTATGTTGGACTGCCAGGAAGGTATCAATTTTGGATTGCCAAACTCCTGGGCTAATTCTAGATAGCGCTTCCTTGGCACTGCATATGAAACGTTCTGCAAGCCCGGCAAAATCTATATGGATCCTGGACCAAGGACCCTGGGGTTTTTCCCAATCCCTTATGGGGGCTGTTGGGGGTAGTGGCCTTGATTCTTGACATGCTTGGCATTTCCCTACCCGGTCGCTAATGTCTTTATCCATTTGTGGCCACCACACGTAACTTCTCGCTAGGCTTTTCATCCTCACAATCCCCGGGTGGCCCACATGCAATAGTTCCAACACATGCCCTCGTAATTTTTCCAGAATAACCACTGTATCCCCCCATAACAGACAACCCCCTTGTACCAACAGTTCCGAACGCTTTTTTGTAAATTCTTTGAAACGATCCCCCGGTGCAGTGGGCCATCCCCTCTGCACCCAACCGATCACAGTTCTTACGACAATGTCTTTGTAAGATGCCCTAGTCACTTCCATAGATGTGACTGGGCCAGAGTCCAAAAAGTCAATTAACAAGACGGGCGTCCCTGGGGTCGGGTCTTCAATATTCTCTGGCAACGGGCATCTACTTAAAGCGTCCGCATGTCCCAAATCCTTGCCCGGTCGGTGAGACAGTTTGTACGAATATGCTGCCAGGAAAATAGTCCAACGGGTCAGCCTGGGTGATAATGCAACCAGTGTTGGACGGTCCCCTGCCAAGAGTCCCAATAAAGGTCTGTGATCTGTGACTATTTCAAATTGCCGCCCAAACAGGTACTCGTGGAATTTTTTAACCCCAGAAACTATAGCCAGGGCTTCCCGGTCTAGTTGGCTATAGTTCCTTTCCGCTGCGGACATTGTGCGGGAAAAATATGTGATAGGGGCTTCTGAACCGTTCGGTAACCTGTGGCTGAGGACAGCCCCTACCCCGTAGGGTGATGCATCACAAACTAGTACTAATGGCAATGTCCCATTGTACTGAATTAGAAGGCTATCGCTGGACAAGAGATTCTTAATGCCTTCAAATGCCTTAGCCTCAACCCTGCCCCAAGTCCAAACAGATTTTTTCGCTAGCAGTTTATGTAGCGGTTCAGCTACCATTGCCTTATTTTTTAAAAATACCGCATAGAAGTTTACAAGCCCCAAAAATGCTTGTAATTCTGTTTTGTTTTTTGGGGTTGGAGCCTTTCTAATGGCTCGCACTTTGCTCTCAGTTGGTTGGATGCCTTCCTTATCTATCCGGTAACCCAAGAATTCTACAGATTCAACTCCTATCTGGCATTTGTTGAGTTTAATCTTAAGCCCCGCAGACCTGAAAATGCCCAAAACCTTTCGCAATTTGATCCCTAATTCTTCCAAGTTTTCTGCTGATACCAGTACATCGTCGAAATATGGAACTACTCCCGGTAGGCCTTGTAGGAGTTGTTCCATTAGGTTTTGGAATAACCCGGGGGCTACACTAACTCCGAACTGAAGTCGAGTGCATTTAAAAGCGCCCCGATGTGTGACAATCATCTGCGCTTCGGCCGTTTCGTTGTCAACTGGTAATTGTTGGTAGGCTTGAGCCAGATCGAGTTTGGCAAAAACCTGTCCCTGTCCTAACGAGTGCAACAAATGTTGCACTACGGGAACGGGGAAAGCACTCTTTTGCAATGCTTTGTTAAGCGTTGCCTTATAGTCAGCGCAAATACGGACTGATCCGTCCGGTTTGACTGGGGTCACTATTGGTGTCTCCCATTTTGCATGGTCGACGGGGACTAGTATTCCCTGGCTTACTAATTTGTCTAGTTCCCTGTCAATCTTGGGTTTGAGGGCGAACGGGACCCTCCTAGCTTTTAATCTAATGGGAGCCACCTGGGGGTCCAAATTGAATGAAATGTGGGTCCCCACGTACTTGCCCAGGCAGTCTTGGAAAACGTCCTCGAATTCTCTCAACAATTCGTCCTTCAGGTTGACTCTGCTTCTGTGAACCCCCTGTTACTTCCATGCCCAAGGCTCTGAACCAGTCCAGACCTAGCAAGCTGGGCAGGTTTCCATCTACGATGGTGATCGGCAGGGTTTTCTTGAATTGTCCATATTTCACTCTGACGGACGTGACTCCTCGAACAGGGATTCAGTTCCCCTGGTAGTCTTGCACTCTCAGCTTTTGGGGTTGCAGCTGGCGTTTTGCGACGTCTGGCGATTGTGTCCCAAGACATAATCGTGATTGATGAGCCGGTATCCACCTCCATTTTACACTGCACTCCTTCGATGTATGTCTTGGTGAATATTTTCTTTTCTAGCCGTGTCAATGCGTGGCCCACTCGCACAGTGGTCTGATTCAACTTCGCGCCTTTTTTGAACTGACCAATCCCTGGCCGCTTCACGGATCCGCCGCCCTGTTGATTGGCCGGTTTGAATATTTGGCGGGAAGGTTGAGAGGCTCGGCAGGCCTGAGTTATGTGTCCTTTCTTTTCACACCGGCAACAAATTGCGTCTTTGAACCTGCAATTCTGTCGTTGGTGTTGGCCTCCGCAACTCACGCACTCATCCCGGTCGCCTCTCTCCGGCCTCCCGGTGTGGAAAACCTCTTCCTCTTCTTCACCGTCCGATTCGGCCTGGATTTCTTCGCTGTGGACTGGCGTTGCTTTCGCCACGGCATTTGGCGTGTTCAGCTTTTGTAAGGTTTCCGCCGCTTTGGTGGACATCTCGTGTGCCCTGGCCTCATCCAGGGCTATCGCCAGGGTTAGGTTGCTTTTCGACAGCAGCCGCCTCTGTAGTCGGATGTCCCTGACCCCACAAATGAGTTGTTCTAATAAAGAGTCCTCCAAGTCTCTATACTCACAGTGGGTTGCGGCTTTCCTTAATGCGGCCATGTACGCGCTTATCGATTCGCCCTCTCGCTGAACTCTTTGCCTCAACTCGAACCATTGTACAAACTTCGATGGCATCGGCGCGTAGTGTGCTCGTAGCATCGTCTGTAGCGTTTGCCATGGCACCGACTGTACCGGCATTGGTTCCGACAGCGATTCGGCGGTATCGAAGACTTCTGGCCCATAGTGGCTCAGGAAGTACTCTTTTCAAATTTGGGTACTGTCCTCTTTGTAAACAAATTAGTAATCTACGTGGACAGATTACCTATCTGGAATCTCAAATATGTGCTCTCCAAGCAGAAATTAGGTGCCCAATTCAGCCATTCTACTCTATTGAGCTGCCATCCCATCAGTCCCCTTTCCCACAAAGATCCTGCAGGAGAAGGGCAGTATGTACAACCGTGGGATCTGGCAGGCTGAGAGCTGTGAATCATAAACACAAAGCTTTTGCAGTGTCCCAGTACAACAGATATAGTGCCCTTGCTGACCTTAATAGGGACACTAAAGTGACAGGTCAAGGTAGTTATGATACTGATAACTCAAACAAGCAGGGGATCATGGTCCAAGATGAAGAACTTACTTTGAAAAGGGGAAAGTGTGAATCAGGTATTACACATCTGTCACACAAGAAGAGCACAGTATCCAAAAAGAGAAGCCACCTTCTGATTGGTGACTCAATTGTAAGGGATGTAAATTTAGGAAAGGATATGGAGGTTTTGAAAGAGGTCAGGTGTCTGCCAGATGCTACTGCCAGCAGAGACAAGAGGCGTATTCTTAAGATAGTCAAGAATGCCAGCAAGGATTATGATGTTGATGCTATTATACATCTTGGCACAAATGATGTGCCAAAAGGATGCATTTTCTGTGCAGAATGATTTCCAGAGCTTGGGGTATGAATTTAGTAGTATAGGTTGTAGGCTTATCTTTTCAGAGGTTTTACCCGGATATAAGGAACAAAAAGGTAAAGGCAAGCGTATAATGAAGTTTAATGTGTGACTAAAGGAGTGGTGTAAAAGGGAAGGCTTTGGTTTTATTAGTCATGATGTCTGTAACTAGTCCAATGAAAAACTATACAAAAGAGATGGATTGCATCCATCAAAGAAAGGGTCTGAGTTACTTAGCAATAAATTGATAGATTTTCTGGAGAAACATTTAAACTGAACAGTGGGGACAGAGAATTAATAATAATAATAAAATTATTATTATTATTAATAATAATAATAATAATAATAATAATAATAATAATAATAATAATAATAATAATAATAATAATTTAATTTGTATACCGCCCTTCTCCTGAAGGACTCAGGGCGGTTTACAGCCAAAATAAAATACAGCAACACATACAATACTAAAATTAAACATTAAAAAACTTATTAAATTTGGCCCAATATTAAACTACAAGTAACCCTAAAAATTAGTAAAAATTAAAACCTCATAAAATCGGCTAAAAAATTAAAATTAAAATTCAAGCCAGTCCAGCACGACAAAATAAATAAGTCTTAAGTTCGCGGCGAAAGGTCCGGAGGTCAGGTATTTGTCGGAGTCCAGGGGGAAGCTCGTTCCACAGGGTAGGAGCCCCCACAGAGAAGGCTCTTCCCCTGGGGGCCGCCAGTCAACATTGCTTGGCTGACGGCACCCCAAGGAGTCCCTCTCTGTGAGAACGCACAGGTCGCTGGGAGAGACAAGATGCCAGTAGGCGGTCCCGTAAATATCCCGTAAATATTAATTGATACAGAACATTTCTGTCCCCAGCAATCCAAAATTAATAGGGTTATCAGTGCATGTAACATAGATGTCTGTGTGGATAAGATTATCAGCCCTGCTATCAAGCAAAACCAAGCATTTAACAGTGAGTGCCATACCATGTGCACTAAACCAACAGGTGGCAAGAAAGTAGGGGCAGTCAACACAGGTTATGTAGACAGTAAACACAAGGTCAATCAAGATGGACTCAAATGTCTATACACCAATGCACAGAGTATGAGGAATAAACAGGGTGAATTAGAAATTCAAGTAAATGAGGGCAGATGTAATATTGTTGCCCTTATGGAAACTTGGTGGGATGAAACTGACAAATGGAACATACAGCTAGAGGGATATAAATTATTTAAAAGAAATAGACCAAATAAAAGAGGAGGTGAAGTTGCACTATATATAAGAAATAACTACATCTCTACAGAAATAGAGCACAACAATG
This sequence comes from Ahaetulla prasina, assembly GCF_028640845.1. Taxonomy (NCBI): domain Eukaryota; kingdom Metazoa; phylum Chordata; class Lepidosauria; order Squamata; family Colubridae; genus Ahaetulla; species Ahaetulla prasina. Next base: position 276,623,346 of record NC_080540.1, on the reverse strand, counting down.
ACGAAAATTATCTTGAATGCATTTGGGTCAATATTAAAGGGAGGGAAAATGATATTGCCATAAGCATATACTATAGGCCACCCAACCAAACAGAGATAGTAGATGAACTTTTTGCTAGTCAGCTAACTAAGGTATGTAGGAAGCACATTACAATAGTAATGGGGGATTTTAACTACCCTGACATCAACTGGGAGACAAACTCTGCACCAAATGGAAAATCCAACAGGTTCCTAACAAACCTAAAAGACAACTTTGTTTCCCAAAAAGTAGAGAAGGGAACAAGGGGATCAGCCATATTGGACTTAATTCTCACTAACAGAGATGAAATGATAGAAGGTGTTGAAGCTATAGGAATCTTGGGGGCAAGTGATCACGCAATATTGGAATTCAATATTATGCAAACACAAGTAGTAGAACAAAGTCAAACTAGAGTCTTGGACTTCAAGAGAGCTAATTTCAATAAACTCAGAGAGAGCTTGAGAAGGATTCCATGGATGAGATTCTTCAAGGGGAAAACAACTCAAGAAGCTTGGGAAATTTTGAAAAGTGAGATTATAAAAGCCCAGTCTAGCACAATACCAATGAAGAAGAAAAATAATAGATCTCAAAAGAAACCAGCATGGATGCATAAAGAACTATCTGACAAATTGAAAGACAAAAAGGACACATATAAAAAGTGGAAAGAGGGGCAAATAACTAAGGCAGAATATCAGCAAATAGCCCGAGCTTGTAAAGATGAAGTGAGGAAAGCTAAGGCTCACAATGAACAAAGTCTAGCGACAAAAGTAAAAAATAACAAAAAAAGCTTCTTCCAACATGTTAAAAACAAGAAAAAAGTCAAGGAAACAATTGGCCCATTGATGGGAGAAAGTGGCAAGAAGGTGACAAGCAACAGGGAGAAAGCAGATCTACTTAACTCATTTTTTGCATCTGTCTTTACACAAAAGGAAAAAACAATCCAACTTATCAAAAACAGCACCACAAAAAACAGATTAGGAACACAAGTTAAAATAGGGGAAAAAAATGGTAAGTGAACATCTGTCTACCCTAGACGAGTTCAAATCACCAGGACCGGATGGATTACACCCCAGGGTTCTGAAGGAACTGGCAGACGAAATCTCAGAACCACTGAACTATATCTTTCAAAGATCCTGGAGCACAGGGGAACTGCCAGAGGACTGGAAAAGAGCTGATGTAGTTCCCATCTTCAAAAAAGGAAAAAAAAACAGATCCAGGAAACTACAGACCTATAAGCCTAACCTCAATACCAGGGAAGATTCTGGAAAAGATAATCAAGCAATGAATCACCGAACACCTAGAAGCAAACAAAATAATAACCAAAAGCCAACATGGGTTTGTCAAAAACAGATCATGCCAGACTAATCTTATTGCATTCTTTGACAAAGTGACAAAATTAGTGGACCAGAGGAATGCTGTCGATATAATTTACTTGGACTTCAGTAAAGCATTTGATAAAGTAGACCATAACCTAGATAAAGTAGAAAAATGTGGGTTAGACAGCACCACCATCAGATGGATTCGTAACTGGCTGACCAACCACACTCAACGTGTAGTCCTCAATGGAACTACATTATTATTATTATTATTATTTTTATTATTTATTTGATTTTTATACCGCCCTTCTCCCGAAGGACTCAGGGCGGTGTACAGGCAGAATAAAACAACAATACAAAATACAATTAAAATGCAATATAAAAAACTTATTTAAATTAGCCTGAAAATTTAAAAATTTACCATACACTAAAAAACCCCATTTAAAATTAATAAAATTTGACATTTAAAATTCAATTTAAGCCAGCCCCGCGCGGATAAAAAGGTGTGTCTTCAGTTCGCGGCGGAAAGTCCGAAGGTCAGGTATTTGGCGTAAACTTGGGGAAGCTCGTTCCAGAGTGGAGCCCCACAGAGAAGGCCCTTCCTGGGGCCGCCAGCCGACATTGTTTGGCGGATGGCACCCTGAGAAGTCCCTCTCTGTGAGAGCGACGGGTCGGTGGGAGGCATGTGGTAACAGCAGGCGGTCCCGTAAGTACCGGGCCCTAAGCCATGGGCGCTTTAAAGGTCGTAACCAACACCTTAAAGTGCACTCGAAGGCCACAGGTAGCCAGTGCAGTCTGCGCGAGGAGCGGTGTTACATGGGAGCTACGCGTAGCTCCTCTATCACCCACGCAGCTGCATTCTGGACTAACTGAAGCCTCCGAGTGCACTTCAGGGGAGCCCATGTAGAGAGCATTACAATAATCCAAGCGAGAGGTAACGAGCGCATGAGTGACTGTGCATAAGGCATCCCGATCAAGGAAGGGGCGCAACTGCCGAACCAGGCGAACCTGGTGGAAGGCCCTCCTGGAGACGGCCGTCAAATGATCTTCAAATGACAGCCGATCATCCAGGAGGACACCTAAGTTGCGCACCCTGTCCTTTGGGGCCAGTAACTCGCCTCCAACAGTCAACCGCGGCTGCAGTTGACTGAATCGGGATGCCGGCATCCACAGCCACTCCGTCTTGGAGGGATTAAGCTTGAGCCTGTTTCTCCCCATCCAGACCCGTACGGCTTCCAAACACCGGGACAGCACTTCAACAACTTCATTGGGGTGGCCCGGGGTGGAAAAGTACAGCTGGGTGTCATCAGCGTACTGTTGGTGTCTCACCCTGAAGCCACTGATGATCTCACCCAACGGCTTCATGTAGATGTTGAACAGCAGGGGCGAGAGAATCGACCCCTGCGGGACCCCACAAGTGAGGCACCTCGCGGCCGACCTCTGCCCCCGTCAACACCGTCTGTGACCGGTCGGAGAGATAGGAGGAGAACCACCGATGCACGGTGCCTCCCACTCCCAATCCCCCCAACCGGCGCAGCAAGATACCATGGTCGATGGTATCAAAAGCCGCTGAGAGGTCTAATAGGACCAGGGCAGAGGAGTACCCCCTGTCCCTGGCCCGCCAGAGATCATCCACCAATGCGACCAAAGCTGTCTCCATCCACATGGAGGGAAGTATGCAGTGGAGTACCCCAAGGCTCTGTTTTAGGCCCAGTACTCTTCAACATCTTCATCAATGACTTGGACGAGGGGATAGATGGGGAACTCATCAAATTTGCAGATGACACCAAGCTGGCAGGAATAGCCAACACTCCAGAAGATAGGCTCAAGATACAGAAAGATCTTGACAGACTTGAACATTGGGCACTATCTAACAAAATGAAATTCAACAGTGAAAAAAGTAAGGTTCTACATTTAGGCCAAAAAACCAAAATGCACTGGTACCGTATATGTGGTACCTTGCTCAATAGTAGTACCTATGAGAGGGATCTTGGAGTCCTAGTGGACAACCATTTAGATATGAGCCAACAGTGTGCAGCAGCTGCCAAAAAAGCTAACACAATTCTGGGCTGCATAAACAGAGGGATAGAATCAAGATCACGTGAAATGTTAATACCACTTTATAATGCCTTGGTAAGGCCACACTTGGAATATTGCATCCAGTTTTGGTCGCCACGCTGTAAAAAAGATGTTGAGATTCTAGAAAGTGTGCGGAGAAGAGCAACACAGATGATTAGAGGACTGGAGGCTAAAACATATGAAGAACGGTTGCAGGAACTCGGTATGCCTAGTTTAATGAAAAGAAGGACTGGGGAGACATGATAGCAGTGTTCCAATATCTCAGGGGCTGCCACAAAGAAGAGGGAGTCAAAGTATTCTCCAAAGCACCTGAGGGAAGAACAAGAAGCAATGGGTGGAAACTAATCAAGGAGAAAAGCAGCCTAGAACTAAGGAGAAATTTCCTGACAGTTAGAACAATTAATCAGTGGAACAATTTGCCTGCAGAAGTTGTAAATGCTCCAACACTGGAAATTTTTAAGAAAATGTTGGATAGCCATTTGTCTGAAATGGTGTAGGGTTTCCTGCCTGGGCAGGGGGTTGGACTAGAAGACCTTCAAGGTCCCTTCCAACTCTGATATTATTATTATTACCTAACAGATGTAAGCCACAAAGATTTATGAGTTGGCATCGGGAGAGCACAATTTTATGTGTTCGAAATAAATATAGTGACCTGAATGAAATTAAGTGGCATTGTTCTTTGTTCCTTATATTGCAAGCAAGTATTTACCAACCTCATTTGAGATTACAAGGAAAACAAAACCTAAACAAATTTTCCAACATTTTATGTAAAACCTAGGCAGGAAAAAAGCACAACAATTTGGTAAAGGATTTATTTTATACTTTTGAGTGCTGCTAGTACAGATATCTTGAGGAATTCACTAGATGTCAGTGAGTTACAGAGAAAAAAAATCTGGAAGCATCTTTTCCAACTAAACAACTATATTAAAAAGCATAATTTTTCATAAGGTACAAATTGCTTTGTCAAATACATGAAGCAAGGTGAATTAAGATATGCTATTGTTTATTCAATATTTGGTTGATTGACATAGTTGACCAAATGAGAAGACTGTGAGAAGGATGAGAATGGAATGAAAGACACATTAGTTTAATGAATGAATGGAATGGAATGAAAGACACATTGGTTTAATCTGCCTAAATTTTGCAATTCTGCAGGCTGATTAATTTCTGCTTCAAGACCAGTGCTTTGGAGAATTTCCATTCTATAGTAAACCAATATCACTTAAATCTTTATGCTTTAGTCTCAGATCTTAGTGTGATACAGACATGAAAATCTCTGTTCCCAGCTTGCACTTGATGGAAGTAAGGGAATGTCAACAGGATGCAATTAACAGAGTTTATTAAAAAAAAAATTCATTTCTTCCAACAGAATAAACATTGAGTTCACCGTGTTTTTTTCTTCTCCACTCATGTTTATCTTTAGTTCAATTTCAGATCTGTGGGTATCGCTATTGTAATGGCTTTGAAATGATTAGAGTTCCTCCAGATCAAGAAAACATAACACTTTGGATTGAATACACTGGATATTGTCAATTGTCATTCAAGTTGTGATATGATCAGAACAAAACAAGAATGTATTTATTTTAAATTATGGTCAGTTTTCTGAAGCTGTGTTGTATTCAACTGTTGGGAGAAAAATCTGCTCCAGTTCCAAACTTGGAGAAAGACGCGGGAAATAAAATGGAGTCTGGCTGCAGGATGTTTATTTGGAAGCCAGAAACTTCAGTGACAACAGCATGTTTCTAGGGTGGCTGACAAAATGGGGTTAGGATAGGTTGACTTTTATACTATATTTGGGGCTTTGTGATTGAGATGCCAATTCTTATGTAAGAATGTCCCCTTTACTATTTTAAAGGATATTGCCAAATTCCTATGGGGTATAGTGACCAGACGTCCCGCTTTTGGTGGGACAGTCCTGCTTTTTAATAATTTGTCCCGTGTCCCGCGGCAATTCCAAAAAGTCCCGATTTTTTTTTGTTTCACTCCCATTCTGAAAATGGGAGGTGGCAACGCAAGAGGAGGAGGCGGAGAAGGGGGAGTGGCGGAGAAGGGGGCGCGAGAGGGAGGAGAGACGCTGCTTGACTTCACCCGAGAGGAAGAAAAGAGCGGAGAGGAGAGCCGAGGAGAGCCGAGCCTGCCTGGAAGAGCCGAGAGGAGAGCCGAGCCTGCCTGGAAGAGTGGAGAAGCAGCAGCCGCTCCTCCTCCTTCAGGCAGGTGGCAAGACTCAGCACGCATGCACAGCCCCCACCCCCACCGTCAATGTGTCCCGCTTTGCCATCGCTGAAATCTGGTCACTTTACTATGGGGTCATGGCTGGCTCTACAGACAAAAGGGGAAATGCAAATCCTAGGTGTTTGTTTGAGCTAATCTTGTCAGCTCTGGTTTGCCTAATGGCATTGCTTATTTGGAGTCTCTCTGCTTATGAATAGATTGGCCCAGTCTTTCTGAATGGATACAAAATCTTCAATTTCTACAAAAGACTAGTCTCTTCAAGATTCTGCTTGAGGCTGTTTTCCTATGGCAGGGGCTGCTTTCTGCCTTTGTTAAGATTTTTCTCCATTTCTCCTTTGGCGGAAATATTTTATTTATTAAAAAAAAATATTTTAATCTGGGGAGTGGGGCCTTCTAACACAACTATAACATAGCTTTGGATTTTTGTGACTGTACAGTGGATTCGCTTTTCACTAGTTTGCATTTTCTTTTACAATAACATATATTATTCACAGTGTAGTTGAAATTCTTCTTATGAATCCTCAGTTTGATCAACCAACAATAAGCACAGAACTAAGCTGGAGCCACTTTACAGGCTGACTTTGGCAAGTAATCTGATACCACTTTAAGTTCAAGAATCACTTCACTAAAAGGATTCAGACAAAGCACAGAGCAAAAGTTTATATGCTTTAGCATGCCACATGATTTAGCACACACTGACTGCTGAATTTTATGTATTGTTGATTATATTCAGAAGTAATGCAATTACTGAAAGTGTTGCTTTAACAACTGAGAATGTTGCACTCTGACACACCCAGCAAGTGTCAGACAATTTTTCAGTAATTCTACTCCCAGGTAGGTTTTTTTTGGCATTCAATAGAATGTGAATAAACAGAGGAATAGGATAACTGAGTTCTTAAAGGGAAGTAACAACATCTATGTTTTTGCAGACGTCAATATTTGTCACGCATCTGCATACACTTTAGAGAGCCATTCATTATTATGGCATGATAATATGTTTGTGGAATGCAGGCTTTTATATCTATATTAGGGACGTGGTGGCTTAGTGGCTAAGACGCTGAGCTTGTTGATTGAAAGGTCAGCAGTTCAGCGGTTCGAATCCCTAGTGCCACGTAATGGGTTGAGCTCCTGTTACTTGTCCCAGTTTATGCCAACCTAGCAGTTTGTTTGTTTTTTACATTTATATCCCGCCCTTCTCCGAAGACTCAGGGCGGCTTACATTGTGTAAGGCAATAGTCTCATTCTATTTGTATATTTATATACAAAGTCAACTTATTGCCCCCCCAACAATCTGGGTCCTCATTTTACCTACCTTATAAAGGATGGAAGGCTGAGTCAACCTTGGGCCTGGTGGGACTAGAGCCTGCAGTAATTGCAGGCAGCTGTGTTTAATAACAGGCTTCTTACAGCCTGAGCCACACCGTGGCCCTTGAACGTGTTTGAAAGCACGTACAAAATACAAGTAGAAAAATAGGGGCCACCTTTGATGGGAAGGTAACAGCGTTCTGTGTGCCTTTGGCATTTAGTCATGCCGACCACATGACCACGGAGATGTCTTTGGACAGTGCTGGCTCTTCAGCTTTGAAACGGAGAGGAGCATCGCCCCCTAGAGTTGGGAACGACTACCACATATGTGCGAGGGGAGCCTTTACCTTTTTATATCTATATCACAACAGGTCAGAATGGTAAAATAGCATGAAAATCAACAAATTGTTCAAATATGTTGCCTCTATAGAACCATCACAATATATTCTTCCTTAAGGAATATCCTTTGTTTCACCAGCAACTAATGGAAAATCCAGATGGAGTTTCCACCCACAGTCCAAAACCCATAGTCTAAACACCAGCTGGAAAGAGGGTGGAGGGAGTCTGTTAAGTATCAAAGGCACTATTCTGGGTGAAATCCAGAGCATTTCATGGCATATCAATAAGTCGACACCAAAAGATTAGCCACTGAGAGAAGATCAAGCAGAAGAACTGTCATAATAAAACAAGACCCTGCATGGGATGTACCATTCACGGATAGCTGAAGTGACAGAAATTGGGAAATCCTACCAGTGCTGGAAAGTGTTGGAACACACTGATCATAGAAGCACAAGAATGGGCACTAAGCACATAGAATCAGGGATCTATCACACTAGACAGGACCAGAGTTGCAGAGATATTCCAACACAAAGTGGCAAGATGCAACATGCAGGCAGGGATGGTACACGCTGAATGCAAAACCAAGGTTCTAGCATTGTGTACAGAAACATCTGCACAATGCATGGTCTAGCCCAGGGGTCTGCAAACTTGGCTCTTTTAAGACTTGTGCACTTCAACTCTTAACTTTGCTGGCTGAGGAACTCTGGGAATTGAAGTCCACAAGTCTTAAAAGAGCCAAGTTTGCAGACCCCTGGGCTAGACTATCCCATGTTCAGACTAGGAGATTCCATAGAAGATCATGGAGAATAACAGGGCTAAAATCCTGTGGGCTTTCCAGATCCAGATGGACAGAAGGGTACTAGCCAATCAACCAGACACGGATCAGAAAACAGCAGTAGTGATAGATGAAATGGTGCCAAGTGAAGCAGGGGCAGGTTTCAAAACCCATCGCTACTAGTTTGCTTTCGTGCGTGTGCAATACTTCTGCACATGCACAGGGTGGGTGGGCGGAGCCTCCTGCCACCGCTACCGGTTCACCCGATCTGGGAAGAACTGGTAGCAACCCACCAGTGAATTAGGAAAAAGGAAAATGAAAAGCTGGACAAGTACCAGGGCCTGAAGGAGGAATAGAGAGGAAGTGGAAAGTAAAGGCCAAAATAGTTCCAGTGGTGTGGGAGCACTTGGAGATGTGACTTCTAAACTGGAAGAGTGGCTTCACCAGATCCCAGGAACAACATCAGAGCTCTCTGTCCAGAAGAGTACAGAGGTAACAACAGTTAAAATACTGCATAAACTCCCAAGCTTCTGGTAGTGGACCCATTATTGAGGAAGATGCATATTACCTATATGGGTGAAAAGGGGATCTTTTTTAATTTAAATGGTAAGGGGCTAGTATAGTATAGTTGTGTTAGGAGGTGATTCTGAGGCAGTTATACTTATTCAGCCACCTCACCTCACAGGATTGCTTTGGAGATAAAATTAAGAAAGAAGAGGATTCCATATGTGGAACTTTAAATTCTCAGAAAAAAGATGGCATTACCCCCCACTCCCAATGCAGTTCAATGCAATGCAGTAAATAAAAACATATGACCTTTAATAACTACAACCAGGAGTGAAATCCAGCAGGTTCTGACAGGTTCTGGAGAACCGGTACCGGAAATTTTGAATACTTCGGAAAACCAGCAAATGCCACCTCTGGCTGGTCCCAGGAGTGGGGAGGGAATGGAGATTTTGCAGTATCCTTCCCCTGGAGTGGGGTGGGAATGGAGATTTTGCACTATCCTTCCTCTGCCATGCCCACAAGCCATACCCACAAACTACACCATGCCCACCAAGCCACGCCCACAGAACCGGTAGTAAAAGAAAGTTGGATTTCACCACTGACTACAACTGAAATGTGAACTTCACAGAATTTATGTGTTCTGTGTTTTTGATGATACTAAATGTTGGGTGTGTACTATACTATTAAAAGAGAGAACATATTAACCAGCACACAGATTTCTAACTAGACCAATCAGTCGGCTACTAGACAGGGAAGGAGAGCAGAAGCGAAAGAAGATTTTAAAGAGAAAACAACAACAACAGAAGAATGTGCCTGTATACGAGGCTGAGGTCACAGCCTTTATCCCTGGTCTACAGTCCTTGACAGACTAACCCTGAAGAAATGAGGTTCTTGATAGAGAGGATAAATAATTTTTCTTTTGGAAGCTTCAGAAGCAAGGACCTCAAAGGGATCTCCCCAGCTTCTGCATCTAGTTCTGGAAAGGCAATGAAGTTAGTTTCACTTTTATATTCTCAGAACATTTGTTATAAGGGCAGGATGGTGTCCTTTGGAGAAAGATATGCCATATCTTTTGGGCTTTCCAAAGGTCTCAGGATGGGGCATTTACTCATAGCACCTATCCCACCATTTCCTATAGTTTAATGGGTGAGGCATATTCACTATGAGTCATGATGAAGAGGAACAATGCTGTTGAATCAATGAAAAGTAGAATCATCCATACCGGGATGCAGATGAATAGAACCTTCATTTTTAATGATAACATCAAGGTCAGAGGTCCAACATGGTAGAACAAACTCTTCCAGAACTGTTGGACAGCTGCTTATTTCCAAGATTTCCATTTAAGCTGATCATATGTCCCCAAAACAAAGCTGACGTTCTTCTTGTACTGAAATTTCAGTAAGAGAGAGAAATGTTAATTCAGGATAGCAATACCACTTATACCACTTCACAGTGCTTTAAAGCCCTCTTTAAGCAATTTACAGAGCCAGCACATTGCCCCAACAATCTGGCTCCTCATTTTACTGACCTTGAAGAATGGAAGGCTGAATCAACCTTGAGCCAGTGAGGATCAAACCCCTGGCAATAAGCAGACTTAGCCTGCAATACTGCATTCTTTGAACTATGGTGCTGGAGAAGACTCCTGCGAATCCCTTGGACTGCAAGGCAATCAAACCGGTCAGTCCTAGAGGAGATCAACCCTGACTGCTCTTTAGAAGGCCAGATCCTGAAGATGAAACTGAAATACTTTGGTCACCTAATGAGAAGGAGGGACTCACTGGAGAAGAGCCTAATGCTGGGTAAGATTGAGGGCAAAAGAAGAAGGGGACGACAGAGAATGAGGTGACTGGATGGAGTCACTGAAGCAGAAGGCATGAGCTAAAATGGACTCCAGAGGATGGTAGAGACAGGAAGGCCTGGAGGACCGTTGTCCATAGGGTCGCAATGGGTCGGATTCGACTTTGCAATTAACAACAACAATTGCATTCTAACCACTGCACCACCATGGCTCATGCCATATCTCCTTTACTCCAGATTGCTCTTATTATTTGTATACCTGAAAATTAACATGTGAAAGACATTAGTTACAGGTTTATCATAGGGCACTTACCTTTTCTATGCATATTTAATGTGTCTGTTTTCCTATGCTTATGTATATTTTCTTGGGTGACCATTGCCAGTATAAATGAAACCAATTATAAGGCTTATTAGATTTTGAATCAACATCCTTTCTTCTAAAGAACTTGCAACCTCCTTTTAGTTTTATGCCATCAGCTGGTTTGCTCTTGTATCATACCTTTGCCTGATTTAACCTAAGTATTATAAAATGACTTAGGTACTGATGCTGAGGTTCCAGCCAAGTCTGATTGCTGTCAGCAGAAAAAAAAATACTTAACTCAGAAGGGAAAAATAATATTATCAAAAGAGATTTCCCAAAAGTGAGCATACATATTAGTAATTAAGGCAATTGCTAAGTGTGGCACTATACAAAACAGAGATCAAGTTTGCCTACTCAGAAGTAAATCTCATTGCTTTCTCTTTAAAAATGTGTTTGAGAACTGTTTGCTAGCCAATACATACATTGTGGATAGGAATTCTCTAAAACCAAACATACCAATTGTCCAATCTTGGCAGAGGATTCAGAGCAGCTAATCACAATTCAAAACAAAATAATTTAAAGATGGGAACATATTACTTTAAAAAACATGCAGATGCAGCAGATAAATAAAAAACAAAAACATTGGAGATATGGAACATGTGCCAAAACAGAAAGAATCTAAGCACCTGGCTGACTTCCTCTGAATTTGAAAGCTATATGGGACAGGCCCTGTTTAGTGTACTGACGCAGGGGTGGGCTGCTGGGAGTTTGCAGGGGTTTGGAAGACCCCCTAGCTAAGATTCTGTGCAGTTTGAAGAACCTCCAAATCCCACTCCTGGCTGGCCCCACCCATCCCAGAAGTCCCCACACAGCCCATTTTGGATGCAGATAAGTGCAAGGTGCATGCAGAGGCTCAGGGACAGCCTACTGAAAGTTTGGGAAGGCTTGGAATTGACCCATTTCTGGCCTCCAGAGGGCCTTTGGACCCTGGGGTGGCTGTTTTCGATCTCCTGGAAGCTTGAGGAAAGCCTCCGGAGCCTGAGGAGGGCAAAAATGCTCTCCGCCTGGATGCAGGAAGCTGACTTGGCCATGGCCACCATGGCCCGCCCACCCAGCAACCGGGCAGAGAACCCCTTGCTAAAATATTTGAAGCCCACCTCTGTATGGACATGAAATAGATTGGATTAGATTGGGAAGTTTAACAAATGGATTGGGGTATGGGCTGGCAAATGCTCTATTTGATCTTCTTTGTTGTTTAGATATAGGTTGAAGAGATATTTGTTATTCAGTATTTGCTGCAAATGTGGGAAGGACACTGACAGTTAAGCTTAAAGTAAGCAAAGATTGGCCCATATTATTCTCAGAAATTAGTGGTCTACAAATGTGAATGTAATTACTAGTTGGCTTCAAACTACTTTGTGAGAGACTAGGAGCTGGAAGTGGTGTGGTAAGAGGGTATCCTAAGTAAAGTTCTTCTAAAGTATACAGCCAGTCAGGATGTTAGCCATTACATGCATTTTGAATTAGTTCCTCAAATTTCCTTTCAGCATCATTTTGCTGAGAGACTATTGAATGTTCCCTGAATGTTGTTGCTTATGTTGGCTGTTTAATTCTGTTTGGTACTGAAAGTACCATCTTCCCATTTTTCAAATTAGTTTTACAAACTGAACGGCTCAAGCAGCTTCACTCTTCCCATTAATTCTGCTTTTATTTTTCAAAAGGCAGAGATGGTGAGTCACCACTGGTAAACTGACTTCACAAGGTACTTTCATCAATGTGGTTCTCTATTCTATTATCTCGCAAAAAAATAACCAGAAGCAATATTATTTTGTACAAGATCTTGATCAGATTGCAAATATTGTCTTTAAATGTCACAGTTCCATGTAGAATATATAACATGAAAAAAAGCAAACTGATGTGGGTGGATTACAAAAGACTGAGAATATTGCATTTTCCCTTGAACCTATTTCTTGATTGGTTCCAATTCCCTGAAACTAATATTGCAGGCAATAAGCAAGGTTGATAAATGATGGTTTAGGTTATGCCAGTTCAGAATTAAATCTATGACTGAATGCAACAACGATAATGATGATTTGCTACAGCAGATGGCATTTAATTAACCATGAACTGGTCACACTGAAAAATAATGCATGGTCCAAGAAGTCAAACCATTTTCAATCTCTTGCCAATAAAACATCAGTATAATAATGTAATCAGGAATTAAATACAACCTAAAGAATCTTTTCCTCTTACAAGTAGTTCTCATTTAGCAATTGCCTTGTTTAGTAACCATTTTAAGTTACGGTAGTGATAAAAAAGTAACTTTCTGACCAATTCTCACATTTGCAAGTCTGTAAAACAGGGGTGTCAAACTCAAGGCCCATGGGCCAGATTTGGCCCGGGGGCCATCCTGGTCTACCCAATGCGAAGAGGAAAGATCAGGCCAGCCTGGCTTCGGCCTGGTCTACCTAATGCAAAGAGGCAACATGCCAGCAGTTTGGGGAATGACATCAAATTAGCCTCACCCATCCATTCACCACCACCCCGCCCGGCCCCCCCAAGGTCATCCACAGCCCTGATGCGGCCCTCAATGAAATTGAGTTTGACACCACTGCTGTAAAGAAAAGCTGAAATAAGATCTTAATCAGATTTGCAGTTTCACTTAGTGGCCACTTCATTTAACCCCTGAGTTGCTGGTCCCAGTGTGGTTTGCGAGACAAAGTCTATCTGCATTCTGAATTTCATTTAGAAAACTGGATGTAAAGGGGAAAATGTTCTCTGACATTATGTTCATTTATTAGTAAAGTGCAACACTTTCCATCATCCCCAGTGGCACAATCCTGATTATATCTTACTTGTATCTTGATGTATACAGATCCATCAACAAATCTTATACCTTATAAACCTTATACCGACAGACTTGAAATCCTGGGATTAGAAAACTTACAACTCCGTCGACTTCGACATGACCTGTGTTTAACACACAAAATCATCTATTGCAATATCCTTCCTATAAAAGACTACTTCAGCTTCAATCGCAATATTACAAGAGCAAAAAATAGATTCAATGTCAATCGCTTCAAACTTGATTGCAGAAAATATGACTTCTGTAACAGAGTTGTTAATGCTTGGAACTCATTACCTGACTCCATAGTCTCTACTCAAAATCCCAAAATCTTCAACCAAAAGCTGTCTACTATTGACCTCACCCCATTCCTGAGAGGACTATAAGGGGCGTGCATAAGAGCACAAATGTGCCTACCGTTCCTGTCCTATTGTTCCCTTCATTATATCTAATTAATATAGTTGATGCATAATTTTAATTATATATATATATATATATTCTTCAAGATATGCTGTTTTATCTATGACATTTGTTTTGTGTATACTGTTGTGACAAAAATAAATAAATAAAAAAAATCCAGTTCCCAGCTGACAGCTGTGCCCTCACTGCAAAGGACATCTTGGTTATCTAAGGATTCTAAGCAATGCCATCCAACTCAGAGACCTAAACTAAGAAGCAAAGGGAGGTGCAATCAAGTCCCAACAACCCAAGTGGAGGAGTTCATGAAAAATATGTGGAGGTGGGTGATTGCAAAGGAATGTAAAGCTAACCTTGGTGAAGGATTAGATGAATTGTTAAGGGACAAAGATTGGTAACTCAGCCCTGAGAATGGAAAGCGTGAGAAAAATCTCTCAAAACCATCCCCATTTCGATTTTGACTGGTATAAAATGAGATAGAAACTCTCACAGGCTTTCAAGATTCCCTATAGTAATAAAACAGCATTTCTAGAATCCATGCAGTGTATGTCTTCTGACCTGGCTTACTGTGAATGGCTGATACTGATTTATGAGCTCGATGAGCTCCCACAAGGAGTTTTTATTCAAGTCCCTCCAACACCTAGAGCATGGATGCCCAGCCAGAGGATCTACTGTAGGTACAAGTGATGCCTTTGATCATTCATCGAAGGCCCCCTGTAAAAATGTCCATGTATTATAATTTTAAATATCACAGAAGGGGAACTCACATTAACAAATAAAAACCTACTTTAATCCTGGTCCAAATCATTACTTTATCCAGCATCACCTCCTTTTCAGAACATAGACTCAGATACAACATTCAAAAGCCAAGTGGGATTCCTGCTCCCCCAAAAAAGCTGACAGAAGATTAGGGGCAGACCATCAAATTGGGTTTATGGGCACACTTCCTCCTTTTCACAAGTGTAGGAGGAGTCTGATTTAGGAATAAGATTAAGTAATTCACACTTTCCCACATTTCATTACATTACCCTACCCACTCCAACCAGCATTGGCCTGACCTATTAGATCACCCAGGGAAAAGTTACATATAATGCATATTTTTAATGCTCGGGGGGCTGAAGCCGGATAGGGTTGCTTTTCTGGAACATAACAGATATTTTGAAACTACCTCTTGATGGATATCAAGCTAGCCTTCTGTGTAGAAGACAGACAGGCAGAGGAGGGAGGAATTAAACTGGGATTTAGTCTAGAATCCCTACATGGCCATACGAAGGCAAAATCCAATCCTTCCTCCTGAATGCCATTGAACCTTATCTAGTCTCACTGAGGTGCAGATGATTAGTCTAAGAAAATTCCTGAGTATAGGCTTGAGAAGTAAAACAGGTAACTGAACTTTTTCAAATGTGGGCCTGGTTGTTTACGCCTGACGCCTTGCCAGTGTTTAGGAAAACGTTGAAGCCCAAACTCTTAGTCTGTATACAGTGCAATCTTTTATTGATTAATATTCTGTTTTTTTAAAAATGCCAATCATTTATTTCTTGTTTGGGGTTTCAATTAGAACATGGGTATTTTATTGTATTCTTTCTTAGTATGCCACTGAGAGTTGTATGATTGTGATAGAGTTGTATGATTGTGAAGATAGATAGGGGCGAAAGCTGCCTGTGGCCCCATTAGTCAGTATTAATTAATGTTTGCCAATATTTATCAAAATTAGGTCTATAGAGTAGGAATTAAGCTAGTGCGAATACTTTGAAGTTTCTCTGTATCCAAAATAAGAGGGGCTTTGGATTACTGTAAAAACACCAAATTCTGTATTTGTAACAGTAACACAATGCCGTAAAAATTCCAAAAAAACAAGTGCTTCCATGAAGCAAATAATACCTTATCACTTTAAAATAAAAATTTAAACAGATTTTCTTGAAGTCATGCTAGCTGATTTATTAGATTTATATCCTGCCTTTCAGTATAGGCGCTCCAGGAATATACATAATGCTCCTTCCTATTTCCCCTCATACTTACTTATTTATAATTTATTTATAAATTATAGCATAGCAACAACTCAATGAGGTTACAGTAAAGGATTATTTTTTTTAATTTTAATTTAAAAAAATAATTCTAGGAAACACATCCCAATTCCTAATTCTGAAAAAAAAAATTGTATAGTTTGGATTGCTTTCATTCATTTGCTTCTTTAATGCATACAGTTTACTTGTGTTTTATTGTTTTTCTTTTTTTTTATCTTCAGCATTCAACTTCTGGAGGAAGCAATTCAAAAACTTTACCACAGTTTCGATATATTCCCTAGCCTACATGTTTTTCTTCTTTCCCTTAAGAAAAACAAAGCAAACCTCTTTTCATGCACATGGTACACCATCCTGCACGTATTCCTGTCAAAATGTGGTCAGGACGTGTGTTTTATATATAAATGTGTCATAGCAAGATAATTCCAGAGGCATTTTATTTTCTAATCAATACAAAGCAGAATGGAGGTGAAGAAAAATTACTGTTTTGTATTTTCACCTGGTAATAGATAAGACACTTCAACTGCAAAGAGGCAGGAGAATGAACCTGTCTGAACACAACCTAGTGTTTCTCCTATTGCTTCCCCAACATATGGTTTAAAAACTTTAATTCACAGGATAGTTATAAATCACGCACAAGCGATCTTCTAGTATATGAATTACAACTTCCACCACTGTCAGCTATTTAAGAGGGCCCTGAATTTATAGTCAAACAAAATCGTGGGCACCAGATTATCTTTTCCATAAACTAAGGAATTGAGGACAGGCAGGTCAGCACAGAAAAGCAGACCTGATTTCTTGCAAGCATTTGATTATCTACTGCTAGAAATCAAATAGTAGACTAACTTAGTGTTGAGCCAGATCCAGCTTCACTGAATTTGTTCCATTCAGCTTCTTTAACCCCTAAAGATACTAAGTTGGTGTCAGTGGAATATTTTATTAAGGTGTTCTTTACATTAGAAAAGAAGGGATTGTCCTGAGTTTATTATTATTATTATTATTATTATTATTATTTATTGAATTTTATACTCTTCTGCCATCAGTCGGCTTGTCATCGACGGCAGCTCGGGAGTTCTTGGCTTCCATGACGGCCTTGGACCTGATTCGAGTAAATGATGGCCCTACGCACACGGGGGGAGGCACACTGGATCTGATTTATATCTCTGGACAGTGGTTAAATGATCTGGTGTTAGATGATTTAGTAACGGAACCAATGTCATGGTCGGATCATTTTCTCCTTCGCCTAGACCTTCGAACCGCCATTCACCACCGCAGGGAGACGGAACCTATACGGTGGTTCCGTCCCAGGCGCCTGATGGACCCCGAGAGGTTCCTGACGGAGCTTGGGCCATTCCCTGAGGAACTGGCCCACGGCACGGCTGAGGAACTGGTCGTGGCCTGGGAACAGGCTGCGGCCGGGGCCTTGGACCGTGTCGCGCCTTTGCGGCCTCTGACCCGGCGTAGGTCTCGTCCGGCCCCTTGGTTCTCCGAGGGGCTGAGGGAGATGAAACGCCGGAGAAGACGCCTGGATAGCACCTGGAGGTCCAGTCGCCCGTTGATCGGACACTAGTTAGATCCTACTCTAGGACCTACCTAGTGGCAATGAGGGAAGCGAGGCGTTCCTATGCCTCCACCCTCATTGCGCCGGCAGATAACCGCCCGGCCGCCCTGTTTGGGTGACCCGCCTCTCCTACATCAGGAGGTGCGGATGACCCTTTGCAGGGACGAGCCGAGGAGTTTAGTGGTTATCTATACGATAAAATCGCTCAGCTGAGGGACGGTCTGGACCGAATTTGGGATGATCCAAGCGAGGGAGAGGAGGCACGTCTTGTTGAGCCCATTTGGGATGAGTTTGACCCTGTGGCTCCCGAGGACGTCGACAGGTTGTTGGGGAGGCTGCACGGCACGACATGTTTACTGGACCCGTGTCCTTCCTGGCTGGTACTGGCCACTCAGGCGGTGACACGAGGCTGGCTCCAGAGGATTATCAACGCTTCTTTGTTGGAAGGGGTTTTCCCTGCCGCCTTGAAAGAGGCGGTGGTGAGACCCCTCCTTAAGAAGCCCTCCCTGGACCCAGCTATTTTAGGTAATTATCGTCCAGTCTCCAACCTTCGCTTTGTTGCGAAGGTTGTAGAGAGTGCCGTGGCGCGACAGCTACCCCAATACCTGGATGAAGACGTCTATCTAGACCTGCTCCAGTCCGGCTTCCGACCCGGATACAGCACGGAGACAGCTTTGGTCGCATTGGTAGATGATCTCTGGAGGGCTAGGGACAGGGGTTATTCCTCTGCCCTGGTCCTATTAGATCTCTCAGCGGCGTTCGATACCATCGACCATGGTATCCTGCTGCACCGGTTGGGGGATTGGGAGTGGGAGGCACCGATATCGGTGGTTCTCCTCCTATCTCTCCGACCGGTCGCAGACGGTGTTGACAGGGGGCAGAGGTCGACCGCGAGGGCCTCACTTGTGGGGTCCCTCAGGGTCGATTCTCTCGCCTGCTGTTCAACATCTACATGAAGCCGCTGGGTGAGATCATCAGTGGTTTCGGGTGAGATACCAGCAGTACGCTGATGATACCCAGCTGTATTTTTCCACCCCGGCCACCCCAATGAAGTTGTTGAAGTGCTGTCCCGGTGTTTGGAAGCCGACGGGTCTGGATGGGGAGAAACAGGCTCAAGCTTAATCCTCCAAGACGGAGTGGCTGTGGATGCCGGCATCCCGATTCAGTCAGCTGCAGCCGCAGCTGGCTGTTGGCGGCGGGGTATTGGCCCCAAAGGATAGGGTGCGCAACTTAGGTGTCCTCCTGGATGATCGGCTGTCGCTTGAAGATCATCTGACGGCCGTCTCCAGGAGGGCCTTCCACCAGGTTCGCCTGGTTCGCAGTTGCGCCTTCCTTGATCGGGATGCCTTATGCACAGTCACTCATGCGCTCGTTACCTCTCGCTGGATTACTGTAATGCTCTCTACATGGGGCTCCCCTTGAAGTGCACTCGGAGGCTCCAGTTAGTCCAGAATGCAGCTGCGCGGGTGATAGAGGGAGCTACTCGTAGCTCCCATGTAACACCGCTCCTGCGCAGACTGCACTGGCTGCCTGTGGCCTTCCGAGTGCACTTTAAGGTGTTGGTTACGACCTTTAAAGCGCTCCATGGCTTAGGACCTGGGTACTTACGGGACCGCCTGCTGTTACCACATGCCTCCCACCGACCCGTACGCTCCCATAGAGAGGGACTTCTCAGGGTGCCGTCCGCCAAACAATGTCGGCTGGCGGCCCCCAGGGGAAGGGCCTTCTCTGTGGGGGCTCCCACACTCTGGAACGAGCTTCCCCCAGGTCTACGTCAAATACCTGACCTTCGGACATTCCGTCGCGAACTAAAGACACATCTCTTTATTCGCGCGGGGCTGGCCTAAATTGGATTTTAATGGGAAATTTTATTAATTTTTAAACGGGGTTTTTAGTTTATGGTAATTTAATTTCAGGCTAATTTTATATAAGTTTTTTAAATGATATTTTAACTTGTATATTTGTATTGCTGGTTTTATCTTGCCTGTACACTGCCCTGAGTCCTTCGGGAGAAGGGCGGTATAAAAATCAAATAAAATAAATAAATAATAATAAATAAATAAAATAAGTCTATCTGCATTCTGAATTTCATTTAGAAAACTGGATGTAAAGGGGAAAATGTTCTCTGACATTATGTTCATTTATTAGTAAAGTGCAACACTTTCCATCATCCCCAGTGGCACAATCCTGATTATATCTTACTTGTATCTTGATGTATACAGATCCATCAACAAATCTTATACCTTATAAACCTTATACCGACAGACTTGAAATCCTGGGATTAGAAAACTTACAACTCCGTCGACTTCGACATGACCTGTGTTTAACACACAAAATCATCTATTGCAATATCCTTCCTATAAAAGACTACTTCAGCTTCAATCGCAATATTACAAGAGCAAAAAATAGATTCAAGCTAAATGTCAATCGCTTCAAACTTGATTGCAGAAAATATGACTTCTGTAACAGAGTTGTTAATGCTTGGAACTCATTACCTGACTCCATAGTCTCTACTCAAAATCCCAAAATCTTCAACCAAAAGCTGTCTACTATTGACCTCACCCCATTCCTGAGAGGACTATAAGGGGCGTGCATAAGAGCACAAATGTGCCTACCGTTCCTGTCCTATTGTTCCCTTCATTATATCTAATTAATATAGTTGATGCATAATTTTAATTATATATATATATATATTCTTCAAGATATGCTGTTTTATCTATGACATTTGTTTTGTGTATACTGTTGTGACAAAAATAAATAAAAAAAAAATCCAGTTCCCAGCTGACAGCTGTGCCCTCACTGCAAAGGACATCTTGGTTATCTAAGGATTCTAAGCAATGCCATCCAACTCAGAGACCTAAACTAAGAAGCAAAGGGAGGTGCAATCAAGTCCCAACAACCCAAGTGGAGGAGTTCATGAAAAATATGTGGAGGTGGGTGATTGCAAAGGAATGTAAAGCTAACCTTGGTGAAGGATTAGATGAATTGTTAAGGGACAAAGATTGGTAACTCAGCCCTGAGAATGGAAAGCGTGAGAAAAATCTCTCAAAACCACCCCCATTTCGATTTTGACTGGTATAAAATGAGATAGAGAGAAACTCTCACAGGCTTTCAAGATTCCCTATAGTAATAAAACAGCGTTTCTAGAATCCATGCAGTGTATGTCTTCTGACCTGGTTTACTGTGAATGGCTAATACTGATTTATGAGCTCTATGAGCTCCCACAAGAAGGAGTTTTTATTCAAGTCCCTCCAACACCTAGAGCATTGATGCCCAGCCAGAGGATCTACTGTAGGTACAAGTGATGCCTTTGATCATTCATCGAAGGCCCCCTGTAAAAATGTCCATGTATTATAATTTTAAATATCACAGAAGGGGAACTCACATTAACAAATAAAAACCTACTTTAATCCTGGTCCAAATCATTACTTTATCCAGCATCACCTCCTTTTCAGAACATAGACTCAGATACAACATTCAAAAGCCAAGTGGGATTCCTGCTCCCCCAAAAAAGCTGACAGAAGATTAGGGGCAGACCATCAAATTGGGTTTATGGGCACACTTCCTCCTTTTCACAAGTGTAGGAGGAGTCTGATTTAGGAATAAGATTAAGTAATTCACACTTTCCCACATTTCATTACATTACCCTACCCACTCCAACCAGCATTGGCCTGACCTATTAGATCACCCAGGGAAAAGTTACATATAATGCATATTTTTAAAGCTCGGGGGGCTGAAGCCGGATAGGGTTGCTTTTCTGGAACATAACAGATATTTTGAAACTACCTCTTGATGGATATCAAGCTAGCCTTCTGTGTAGAAGACAGACAGGCAGAGGAGGGAGGAATTAAACTGGGATTTAGTCTAGAATCCCTACATGGCCATACGAAGGCAAAATCCAATCCTTCCTCCTGAATGCCATTGAACCTTATCTAGTCTCACTGAGGTGCAGATGATTAGTCTAAGAAAATTCCTGAGTATAGGCTTGAGAAGTAAAACAGGTAACTGAACTTTTTCAAATGTGGGCCTGGTTGTTTACGCCTGACGCCTTGCCAGTGTTTAGGAAAACGTTGAAGCCCAAACTCTTAGCCTGTATACAGTGCAATCTTTTATTGATTAATATTCTGTTTTTTTAAAAATGCCAATCATTTATTTCTTGTTTGGGGTTTCAATTAGAACATGGGTATTTTATTGTATTCTTTCTTAGTATGCCACTGAGAGTTGTATGATTGTGGTAGAGTTGTATGATTGTGAAGATAGATAGGGGCGAAAGCTGCCTGTGGCCCCATTAGTCAGTATTAATTAATGTTTGCCAATATTTATCAAAATTAGGTCTATAGAGTAGGAATTAAGCTAGTGCGAATACTTGGAAGTTTCTCTGTATCCAAAATAAGAGGGGTTTTGGATTACTGTAAAAACACCAAATTCTGTATTTGTAACAGTAACACAATGCCGTAAAAATTCCAAAAAAACAAGTGCTTCCATGAAGCAAATAATACCTTATCACTTTAAAATAAAAATTTAAACAGATTTTCTTGAAGTCATGCTAGCTGATTTATTAGATTTATATCCTGCCTTTCAGTATAGGCGCTCCAGGAATATACATAATGCTCCTTCCTATTTCCCCTCATACTTACTTATTTATAATTTATTTATAAATTATAGCATAGCAACAACTCAATGAGGTTACAGTAAAGGATTATTTTTTTTAATTTTAATTTAAAAAAATAATTCTAGGAAACACATCCCAATTCCTAATTCTGAAAAAAAAAAATTGTATAGTTTGGATTGCTTTCATTCATTTGCTTCTTTAATGCATACAGTTTACTTGTGTTTTATTGTTTTTCTTTTTTTTTCCTTTTTTTTTATCTTCAGCATTCAACTTCTGGAGGAAGCAATTCAAAAACTTTACCACAGTTTCGATATATTCCCTAGCCTACATGTTTTTCTTCTTTCCCTTAAGAAAAACAAAGCAAACCTCTTTTCATGCACATGGTACACCATCCTGCACGTATTCCTGTCAAAATGTGGTCAGGACGTGTGTTTTATATATAAATGTGTCATAGCAAGATAATTCCAGAGCATTTTATTTTCTAATCAATACAAAGCAGAATGGAGGTGAAGAAAAATTACTGTTTTGTATTTTCACCTGGTAATAGATAAGACACTTCAACTGCAAAGAGGCAGGAGAATGAACCTGTCTGAACACAACCTAGTGTTTCTCCTATTGCTTCCCCAACATATGGTTTAAAAACTTTAATTCACAGGATAGTTATAAATCATGCACAAGCGATCTTCTAGTATATGAATTACAACTTCCACCACTGTCAGCTATTTAAGAGGGCCCTGAATTTATAGTCAAACAAAATCGTGGGCACCAGATTATCTTTTCCATAAACTAAGGAATTGAGGACAGGCAGGTCAGCACAGAAAAGCAGACCTGATTTCTTGCAAGCATTTGATTATCTACTGCTAGAAATAAAATAGTAGACTAACTTAGTGTTGAGCCAGATCCAGCTTCACTGAATTTGTTCCATTCAGCTTCTTTAACCCCTAAAGATACTAAGTTGGTGTCAGTGGAATATTTTATTAAGGTGTTCTTTACATTAGAAAAGAAGGGATTGTCCTGAGTTTAGACCTTTCCTTCCTACTGCTAGTCAGATGTGCTAGACCAGGGCGGTTAAATTTGTGGCCTGTGGGCCAGATGCATCACGTATTGGCCATGCCCACACCTGGTTTAGCGAAGTGAGAAAAAAGTCCCGATACATCATGTGACACCGCCATGACGCCATGAGTTTGACACCCTGTGCTGGACTACAGTTCCCATGCTGTTTGGAAATTCACACTCAACTATCCAGATCTGGGGTCTCCAACCTTGGCAACTTTAAGCCTGGTGGACTTCAACTCCCAGAATTCCCCAGCCAGTTTTGCAGTTTTTCTGGCTGAGGAATTCTGGGAGTTGAAGTCCACCAGGCTTAAAGTTGCCAAGGTTGGAGACCCCTGATCCAGAGAACACTATTTGGAAGAGATGTTTTAAAAGTTGAGTATATGTGTGATAATATTGACCTAGAGGAAAAAACAGCAGTAACTAAAGCTCTAACTAAAGCTACTAAAATAAAATGCCTAGAAACGTTGATCATTATTTTTATTGACTTACAGGACTCTCTGCCAAGCATCTGCAGTGGCTTGTAAGCTTACCATTTTTTTAAAAAATTGTCAAGTAAAAGTAAAATGAATAAAAGTGAAGACAGCTGAAACTCAATACTGGATTAAATATCCTAAAGTCAACAAAAGAGTTGTTTTTCAGACATAAATATATGCAGCATTCAAAATTCAAGTTGCTGAAAAGTCTTTACAAACCTGAGAAAATTGGCTTGATGAATGTTTCTCTGAATGTATTGGAAATACTTCTAAAAAGTATTGGTGGTGCTCCAGAATGAACCCCATCCTACACTACACAATGCAGAGATAGGAGCTGAAGAGGCCAACACAAAACCCCCAAGTTTGTAATTTTCCTGCTTATAGAAAAATACATTTGTGAGGGGTTTTTAAGCGAATAGAATAGAATAGAATAGAATAGAATAGAATAGAATAGAATAGAATAGAATAGAATAGAAATTTTTATTGGCCAAGTGGACAATTCTTTGGATACCTAAGGAATTTGTCTTGGTGCATATGCTCTCAGTGTACATAAAAGAAAAGAAACATTTATCAAGAATCATAAGGTACAACACTTAATGATAGTCATAGGGTACAAATAAGCAATCAGGAAACAATCAATATCAATATAAATCGTAAAGATACAAGCAACAAAGTTACATTCATACATTCATAAGTGGAAGGAGATGGGTGATGGGAACAATTAACAACCATTTATTAACTGACAGAAACCTTCAACCGTGACTCGCTTCCGATACTTGGATAACGAGTTAACAAGCAACAACAACAGCGCTGACAGCTCTTTTATATAGGAGCTGTCAGCGTCTCAGCCAATCAGCGTGCTACTGTGTCCCGCCAGTTTGCTGCCTTGCCGGCAGACCAATCAGCTGTGCGCCCCATATCACATGGCCGCCGGCTGTCCATAGCAAATAGTAGTGCAGATTTAGTAAATAGTTTTGACAGTGTGAGGGAATTGTTTAGCAGTGCGATGGTGTTTGGGAAGAAACTGTCCTTGTGTCTAGTTGTTCTGGTGTGCAGGGCTCTATAGTGTTGTTTTGAGGGTAGGAGTTGAAACAGTTTATGTCCAGGATGTGAGAGGTCTGTAAATATTTTCACAGCCCTCTTTTTGATCTTTTTGCTTCTGAAAATGCTTCCAGGCAAATAGCTTCTAACTTAAGGGTACTTTAAACTTCAAATACAAATGACAGTAACACCATCATACAGTAAGAAGCATAAAAAGCACAAAGTGGCAATCAAGATAATCAGTCAATAGGAAATTAAGCTCACTTAATCTCTCGACCCCCACGCTCAGGAAAACTGCCAGATCTTAAAAGCCTTGTGAAAAGCCAGCAAGATCATAGCCAACCTAATTTGGTATTTCAAAAGGCAGGTGCTGGGACAAAGAAGGCCCATTTCCTGAGTCCTGCAAACTACATTATGATAGACAAAACATTCTTTGACAAAATGACAAAATTAGTGAACCAGAGGAATGCTGTCGATATAATTTACTTGGATTTCAGCAAAGCATTTGATAAAGTAGACCATAACCTACTACTAGATAAAGTAGAAAAATGTGGGTTTGACAGCACCACCACCAGATGGATTTGCAACTGGCTGACCAACCGCACTCAACCTGTAGTCCTCAATGGAACTACATCCACATGGAGGGAAGCATGCAATGGAGTACCCCAAGGCTCTGTTTTAGGTCCAGTACTCTTCAACATCTTCATCAATGACTTGGATGAGGAGATAGATGGGGAACTCATCAAATTTGCAGATGACACCAAGCTGGCAGGAATAGCCAACACTCCAGAAGATAGGCTCAAGATACAGAAGGATCTTGACAGACTTGAACATTGGGCACTAACTAACAAAATGAAATTCAACAGTGAAAAAAGGTTCTACATTTAGGCCAAAAAAACCAAAATGCACAGGTACCGTATATGTGGTACCTTGCTCAATAGTAGTAACTCTGAGAGGGATCTTGGAGTCCTACTGGACAACCATTTAGATATGAGCCAGCAGTGTGCAGCAGCTGCCAAAACGCCAACACAGTTCTGGGCTGCATAAACAGAGGGATAGAATCAAGATCACGTGAAGTGTTAATACTACTTTATAATGCCTTTTTAAGGCCACACTTGGAATATTGCATTCAGTTTTGGTCGCCACGATGTAAAAAAGATGTGGAAACTCTAGAAAGAGTGCAGAGAAGAGCAACAAAGATGATTAGGGGACTGGAGGCTAAAACATATGAAGAACGGTTGCAGAAATTCGGTATGTCTAGTTTAATGAAAAGAAGGACTAGGGGAGACATGATAGCACTCATGTCTCATATCTCAGGATCTGCCACGAAGAAGAGGGAGTCAACTATTCCCCAAAGCACCTGAGGGTAGAACAAGAAGCAATGGGTGGAAACTAATCAAGGAGAGAAGCAACTTAGAACTAAGGAGAAATTTCCTGACAGTTAGAACAATCAATAAGTAGAACAACTTGCCTGCAGAAGTTGTGAATGCTCCAACACTGGAAATTTTTAAGAAAATGTTGGATAGCCATTTGTCTGAAATGGTGTAGAGTTTCCTGCCTGGGCAGGAGTTTGGACTAGAAGACCTCCAAGGTCCCTTCCAACTCTGTTATTATGTTATGTTATGTTATAGAGCATGTTCTTCCTCTCAAACCCGATGGGATGGGTGGAGATACTTTATCTGGCATTTCAAGTTTCTAAATAATGCTAATAATGTAGCCTGTTTTATGGGTATATTTTAAAAACTATGTTTATAAAATGAAAAAAAAGTGTCCCAAAGGTGCTTTTCCAAAAAGCAATTAAACTTTCTTGGTTTTTTCCTTGAAAATTCTCGTTTTTCAGCCAAGAAGCTTCTTCAGTTTTTCAAGGAATAAAACAAAACAAAAAAGTCCAGTTACCTCTTGGAAAAGCACCTTTGGGACAACCATGTCCTGGATGATCAAGAATTTCCATAGACGAAAGGAAAAAGTGTTATAGCTATTTTGTATTATAATATATAATACAAAAGTACAAAAGAAAATAGTTGTGGTATGATCAATTTTACATAATCATATAAAATAGCCATTTTATATCAACAAACCTATTAATCGGTAAAACCCAAAATCAAAGTTTCATTTTTTTCCACCTCAAGCACAAGCACAAAGTCCAGAAGCAGTTTCCAAGTAGAAACAAAAGTAATTGTATTTCTTTTCTTTAATCAAAGCAGTCAATCTCTGCTAACTCCATCAACTTTCACAATCATTCATCCATTGTAGGAATCAAAATTTCCTTCCATTTTTGTGCATAAAGTAATTTTGCTACCGTCAATATATATAACATCAAAGTTCCAAAAATTTTTTCCAAATCCTTTTCCATTAAACCAAGAATAAAATTTTCTGGTTTTATCTTTATATTCAGTTTGAGAATCTTCTGTATTAAGATGTGCGAATAGCTGGATTTAATTAATGACTACACAGTTCACTTAACAACTGTGGTAAAAAAAATGGTCATAAAATGAGCCATGACTCACTCATCTTGCTTGGCAATAGAAATTCTAGCTTCAATTGTGGTCATAAATTGAGGATTACCTGCAGTGGTGGTGATCATATTTTTTTTATTTTAATTAGAAATTAATAAATTAAGTTTATAATCTTTCTGTCCTCCATGGAAGTCAGATTCCTCCCAGCATGGAGGGGGAAAGTGGAGGTTCTAGGAAAACACAGAAGAACATTTTTGAATCTAATGGTTTCACAATGTATGTTCTCCTGGAAGCAGCCCAGATTTAACAGAATTTATTCTGGAATTTGATACTGGATTAGGATTGCCCTGTAATAATGCTGCAAGTTTTGATCTTTGCTCTGAATTCTAGCATTTGTTTGTCCAGAATAAACAAGACCTTGGTACAACAGAAAAATGAAGCAATTTAAATCTATTATTCTAAAAGTACAACAGTGAAATAGAAAATATCTGGCCGTTTAGTGTGTAAATCTGCTTATATTGCTATTTTTTGAAAAATTCCAGATCTTCAGACTTTTTAACTGCAAAAAACCCTACATGTCATTCCTGAGTTTTATTCTTATTGAAAAATAAGGCCATACCCTAATCTGTTGTGCCCCAAATGGTGAAGGGTTTGTAGCAGGGGTGAAATCCAGCAGGTTCTGACAGATTCTGGAAAACCGGTAGCGAAAATTTTGAGTAGTTTGGAGAACCAGCTAATGCCACCTCTTGCTGGCCCCAGAGTGGGGTGGAAATAGAGATCTTGCAAAATCCTTCCCCCAGGAGTGGGGAGGGAATGGGGATTTTACACTATCTGTCCCCTGACATGCCCACCAAGCCACGCCCACAGAACCAGTAGTAAAAAAATTTGAATTTCACCACAGGTTTGTAGCCCACTACTATACATGCTTTCTCAACTCTATGGAATTCAACTGGGGGTTGGCCTCCTGCATGCAGGTGCCTACCGTAATTTAGAATTTCCTGAGCACCATTTTCCTCCTCCAGAAACTTCTTAAATGCTACCTCTTTGAATGTCCTATCTATGAACATTTATTCAGGAGTTATCCCACCCAATTAAACAAGAATTATGCAAAGAAAGCTGCCCCAAGGAGCCACAATGCAATTCCAGCCTTGGAAAGGCATTGCGCCAAGAGCTTTCCCGTATCATTACAATACTATCCTGCTTAATTTTCAGGTCCTGTGCACTCACATATCACATCAAGACATGGCGTGTCTGTGATTTACTGAATAAAGCAGTTCTTAAATGCACCCGAGACTGGCAGACAGCAATTGCAGAAATGAGCACTGCAACACAATGATGCAAAGCCCCATTTCTTGCCTGCCTGACTGCGATGCCATGACACAATCCAGAAGGGTAGAGCTTGCACCATGATGCCATGATGCGTATTCCATCATTCTTACCTCATTATGGCTAGCTGCCCATGGCAAAGGATTTCACTGTATTAAGCTCCAGCATGATGTGTCAATGCTGTCAATGCTCCCAAGTCAGGTGGAAAAAGTAGTTCCAGTGTAGCACCTTCTAGACAAGTTGTGAACTACACCTAACTCTGAGGAAAGACGGCCAAGAGGAAATACGATAGTACTCTTCAGGAATTTAGCAGGAATCCATAGAGAAGGCATCATAATTCCAGAGTTCAGGTTAGGTGAGATCTTAAGTTCCAGGAAGGCAGATATTGACTGGATGATAGGAAAAGCATACTAACAACAAGAACTCTTTGGCAGTGGGACTAATTAAAGAAGTAGATATGTTCAAGCAGGCTTGGACAGCCATCTGTTATGAACATTTAATTTAGATCCCCCACTGGCCAGAGAGTTGAGCTCCATGGTCTAAATAGCCCCTTCCAATTCTATTTTTCTATCCTTTGTGGTTGCCACTTTAGGTCCTTTGCTTTCTGCTTCTTCTGCTCTCTATAGTCAGAGAGGAAACAGATCAAACAGCAGGAGTCTCTCTAGTCCCACTTCTGCACTTTTCATTCACCCATATGTGCACAGCCTGTCTTTTATAGTTTCCTAAGTGGATATTGTTTCTGATTTAACAGAAAGGTAAAGCGATTTCCCAATAAGGTTTGTTTTTCAGGTTTTTCTTAGACACATTCAGAACTAAAATAAAGAAGTTAATTACCATTTCATACCTTAAATGCATTTATCCATGGGTTGTCTTTCTGAGCCTCCAAGTAACTGGAATACTGCTATCAACACCGTTCAATAATGTAAATACTTTTCTTCCTCTCATTTAAAAGAAGAAGGATCTGCACCTTTGGCACACCTGTATGGAAAGTTCTTCACTGAAATCCTTTAGTATTTTGTCAAAATCTACACTTGTCACTTTTCCATGGTTTCATGTCTGCAGGAACCAGTTTATGTTGCGCTATGGATGCCATACTAAAACCATTGAGATCTCTGGATGACATATCAGTGCTTCTCCAAGTGTCCAATAAGACAGACACCCCCCTCCCCAGAGGGGCTCTGGTGGCTCAACAGACTAAGCAGTCTGTTATTAACACAGCTGCTTGCAATTACTGCAAGTTAAAGTCCCACCAGGCCCAAGGTTGACTCAGCCTTCCATCCTTTATAAGGTAGGTAAAATGAGGACCCAGATTGTTGGGGGCAATAAAAGTTGACTTTGTCTATAATATACAAATGGATGAAGACTATTGCTTAACACAATGTAAGCCATCCTGAGTCTTCGGAGAAGGGCGGGATATAAATTCAAATTTAAAAAAAAGTCATATCCAGACTTTTATGCCCCTTTAGCACAACCTTGTAGGAGAGATAGTAGCAGAACCATCCCTTTCTTGAATTTTATATCCGTATAATAAAGAATAATAGGTTGGAAGGGATCTTAGAGGTTTTCTAGTCCAACCCTGTTCAAGCAGGAGACCCTGTATCAGTGATGGCTAACCTTTTTTGGACTGAGTGCCCAAAATGCCCAAACCCCCAAAATGCAATCTGAGCACGGCCCCCATGCATGCACCCCATCCTCCACGCATGTGCACACCCCTATATGCGCCCCGCCCCCTGCACATGCATGCCCTGCCCCCGTGCATGTCCATGCGCAGTTCTTCGCATGCAGTCCACCCCCTCGTGCATGCGTGCGCAACCCCCTGCATGCACCCCACCCCCGTGCATGCGCGGGAGACCCAAAGGCCAGCTGGAGGGCGGGAGGTGCACACGCATGCGCAGCAGAACTGAACTGGGGCGACAGCTGGCGTGCCATCAGAGAGGGTGCTATGTGCCACCTCTGGCATGCGTGCCATAGGTTCACCATCATGGCCCTATACTATTATGGATAAATGGCTGTCCAATCTCTTCTTGAAAAACCCAGAATTTCTGCAGGTAAGCCATTCCACCGATTGTTTTCACTGTCAGGAAATTTCTCCTTAGTTCTAGGTTGGATCTCTTTTTAATGATCTTACCTGTTACATTTTCTTCTGCTTCAAGTGCTTTGAAGAATAGGTTGACTCCCCCCACATGTGACAACCTCTCAAGTACTGGAAGACTGCTCTCATATCTTCCCTAGTCCTTCTCTTCATTAGACTACATACCTAATTCCCTCAATCGTTCATTGTACAGTTTAGCTTTCAGACCACTTATCAGTTTTGTTGCTCTTTGCTGCACTCTTTCTTAAACTGAGAGTAATTTAGGGATAATAGAGCAATTTTTAATTGCTTCTTTGTGGGTCAATGGTCCAGTTTGGGAATGCCAATTCTAAGACATTTATATAAAACAACAGAAACTGGGTATTTTTGTGAAGGTTAATGATCTAGGAAGAGATAATTGCATTAATCAGTTTAAGAACAAGTTCTTCAAACATTGCATAGATGAATTTCACATTGAATACTATGCAAACAATTTCTATAAATGGTTTTTGAGCTGTTGTGGTGCAGTGGTTAGAATGCAGTACTGCAGGCTACACTACACTGCTCACTCCAGGAGTTTGATTCTGAACAGCTGAAGGTTGACTCAGCCTTCTATCTTTCCGAGATGGGTAAAATGAGGACCCAGATTGTCAGGGGCAATATGCTGACTCTGTAAACCACTTAGAGAGGGCTGTAAATCACTATGAAGCGGTATATAAGTCTAAATGCTATTGCTACTGCTTTTTTCCTTTATTCATTTACCATCCTGAAAACTCTAAAAATATTTGTTTTAAAATTAAAATTAAAATATTTTAAAAGCCTGATTTAATCTGGGTTTTAGGACTATAAGCATTAGTTGTGGAGGAAGTGGTCCTGTCAGTGAAAATGGAATGTAGGGAAAGGTGATAGAACAAAAGGAGAATTTTTGCCAATTGGAAACTATCTCCAAATTCCATTGTTTCCATTAGTGCTGGAAAAACGTACAATGGACCTCAATTTATGACCATAATTGAGGTTGGAATTTTAGCTAGAAGTCATTGCAGTCATAAATCAAGTAAACACATGATTGGACTCAATTTTATGTTTTGACCATGGTCATTTTGAGTCATTGCAGTCATTAAGCAAATCATGTGGTTGTCAAGTGAATCACATGGTCATAAGTCCGAATCCAACTTAGCCAATGGCCTTTTTTTGCTGGAAAATGGAAAAACAGGTCACAAAATGAGAACACATGACCACAGAACACTGCAGCCATTGTAAATGCAAGTTGGTTGCAAAGCAGCCAAAATGCAATCATATGACCACAGGGGTAGTTTGGCAGTCGTAACACGAAGGACAGGTTGCAAGTAACATTTTTCAAATCCATCAGAACTTTGTTCTAGTCATTAAGTGATCATTTGTAATCCAAGGACTACCTGTATTTACTGTAATTCCTTCTGGGCCAAAGCTGAGATAGAAATCAACCAACTTAGCTGCTGAAGAATAACAAGGAGCATCACTTCAATCTTGAAGCAGTGCCAAGCAATTCCATGAAAGTGTCCTAGGCTTGTAACTAAGCCCAAGCTTGTGTGATCAATGCTTCTCCTCTTGGACAATAAGCAAGTCGATGGCTGTAATGAATAATAGCTCCACCGGGAGCCTCAGGGCACCAAAACAGTGAGATTTCTGGAATGCTGGTGCTTTTTTCCACTATTGCAATACTGAAGTTACAAAAATAAGCTTTTGTAATCGGTGGAGCAAAAGTCAATGATAACATGAGGATAAAGAAATAAAATCTCATTTAAGTAAAATTCAACTCCTAATAACAAGCATCCACATCAATTATATGATCTTAGCAACAGTATGGAAGTAATTTACCATTTTCTTTGTGCAGTCTAGTCTGCAGCCCTAACATTTTCTGAAGGTCTCCCACCCAAGAACTAACCATAATTTGATTACCAGGTGCTCCCCCAATCACCAGTTCAGTTTCCCAGACGTTTCTGGGTGTAGTCATTGTGGCCCAGCTGGACTACCAATTTTCAAGAGGTGTTTGACATTTTCATCTTTTCCCCCCCAGCAAAAGTAGCCAGACATTGTAGGCCCATCCCTGATGTTTAGACAATGAAGCCCACTTCATCCATATCAATCACCTTCATACCATTCCTTAAATACTAAATTCAACCCACTGACTATTTCATCTGAGTTTGTACTTTTATTTATATTGTTTTCTCACTAGTCCTGAACTGATTCTTTCTTCCATATCCATTTCCTGAAGCATTCATCCCAGGAGTGAAATCTAGCAGGTTCTGACAGGTTCTGGAGAACCGGTATTGGAAATTTTAAACAGTTGGAAAACCGGCAAATACCACTTCTGGCTGGCCTCAGCGTGGGGTGGGAATGGAGATTTTGCAATATCTTTCCCCCAGGAGTGGAAAGGGAATGGGGATTTTGCAGTATCCTTCCCCTGCCATGCCCACCAAGCCACACCTACCAAGCCACACCACATCCACCAAGCCACAGAACCGGTGGTAAAAAAATAGGATTTCACCACTGATTTATCCCCCACCCATGTTGAATTAAACAAAATGCCTCTGCAGGAATATTGCATAGTGATTACAAGAGGCAATTGTTGCAACTATCTTTAGCGGACTTTCATTGTAAATAAAATAAAAGCTGTTTTCTGTCTTTGGGCTGGGGTTGGGGGGGGAGAAACGGCTCCAGGCATGGTTTCAAATGCCTGGTGAAGCCTTCAGCCCAGGAAAAGGTATCCTGGCAGCTGCCCCACATTTGTAATTCAATATATTGACACCACAAGTATCCCGTCAGTCAGTATACAAGCATATTGACAACCCAAGTATGGGAAGGCCAAAAATCTGCTCACAAGTAGGCAAAAAGGAAAAATATTAGAAAAAGGTCAGCACTGGGTGGGGAAAGTTTGGCTCGCCCCCTGTCACTCCTTTTGAATTCCCCCCCTCCCCACCAAGAAATTGGATAGCTATTGCTGAGATTCTTAAATCGCTCCGTTTGCAGACATTGAATGCATTTAATGCAAGCATTAAAGTTCTCGCACTAGGCAGGGAGGCGCCCGACTGACAAAAAAAAAAGGGGGGGGGGAAAGGTCGATATTAATATCTGGGCAAAAAGTGACACGCACCAATTCGCAACTCCTCTTTTGGCGGCCGGGCCAGCAATCAGAGCTCCCACGAAGGCAGGAACCTCCCCTCAACCATCCGCCCGCCTCAGGCCGCGACCGACCAGCCAGCGGTGTCCCCCCCCCCCAACAACAACAACAAGGAGAGAACAAGCCCGTCCTAAAAAGGTTTAACCCTTTCGCCTTTGCCCCCCCCCTCCAACCCAGAAGCTGGTTCTTCCCCCCCCCCCGCCACTCCAACCACACCTCCCTGTCCCCAGCCCGGCGATTGAGCTCCCCAACTCTCGCCCGGGGCAGGCAGCCATGGCAAGGAGAAGAAGAGGCGGCGGGGGGCGGCGGCGGTGGTAACAAGCGCTGTGGCTGTGACAAGTAAAGCGGCCGCAACGGCCAAGCAGGCTGGGGGGCGCAGCCGGGGGCGTAGCTGTTTTGTCCCAGAGCTCCATGCACCGTGGCGAAGACGCGGCGCCAAGAAGGCAGGGCACAAGCCCAGCCCGTCTCCCCGCGCCTGGCTGCAAACGGAGGTAGGGCGCACTGGTTGGTTTGGGTTTTGGGGTGGGGTGGGGGGGTCTAGCAGGGGATGCAAGGGTGGAATATTGGGAGGTCTTTTCGTTGTTTTATGCGACCAGCGTGGTGAGCTCCAACCCCACCGATGCTGGAGCGTTTGGGATTTGAGGGCGAGGCGTGCTCGCGTTTCCTTCTCCACCGAGTTGCGTGTATTTTGAGTCCCCCGCCCCAGGATCCGAGCTCCGGGCGAATTTTTTTTTCCTCCTCCTTCGAAGGAGCCGGAGAAGCGGCCGCCTTTTTTTTTTTAAAAAAAATTTTTTATAATAAACATCGGCCGAACTCTTCGCTCAGGTAGAAGAAGGAACGGCAGCCGCCTGTTGCGCGCCAACTTCTGGGAAGTTTCCCCGAGCCTTGAAAAATCCAGGGTAGGATTCGCTTCCTCGGGCAATGGGAAGTTGAGAGAGGCGAAGCGGGTGCGGGGACAAGGGAGGGCTGGAGGTGGGGGGGAGGAAATAATGTCCCGGTGCGGGAATCAGTAGCAAAAAAAAAAAAAAGTGTCTGGTTTCTAGATTTTTATGGACTGGTTCTGTTCACGCAGGGGAATGGATGTTTCTGGAGGGTTGCCTGAGCGGTAGCCCAGCTGTTTTCAATCTGTTGGAGCTAAAAGGAGAACTTTGTGACACTTTAAAAAAAAGAAGGGAAAGGGGAAAACAGAAATACCGAAGCAATTCTTCCAAGGGTTTGTGTGGATGGAGGTCCAGCCTGGTTTAGTCGGCCAGATTAGAGGTGTCTTTAAGTGGCCGCCGAATTCTCCCTGGCCTTTTCTAGTGGAGGCATTTCCTTTGGTAAGCACTGGGGAGACTGGGAGCCAGAGAGCTGAAAGGCAGGCAGACAGGCAGGCAAGCGAGCAGGACGGCTGCGTCAAAATGTGAACGCATAAACCCAAAGTGGTATTCAACGTGATATTTTTTTAAAAAAGGCAGTTGCGTTTGGGAGGGTTGCTAAAATCAATAGGGTGCTTTGGAAAGATGCCCGCAATTTGAAACAAAACTTTCTGACAGTCTTTGATAAATCACCTGCTGCTCTGTTGTGCTACAGGTGACGTTGTTGTCCTTAACATTGAAGATATCCTGTCAGTAATTTCATATGCACCAAGACAAATTCCTTGTGTGTCCAATCACACTTGGGCAATGAAAAATTCTATTCTATTCTATTCTATTCTATTCTATTCTATTCTATTCTATTCTATTCTATATTAAGTTCTCCCTGTTCATTTTTTCTCCCAAATATTGAACTACAATTGCCAGATATTTTAGTTTTCCCCTCTGAAAGGTCTGAAAGATGCATCCAGACTGAACCTTTAAATGTTTCAAGGATGAGTTAAGATTGCAGGCAGCCCCTTAATCTTATTGGGGTTTATTGGGAAATAACATTTCCTAAAAGATGCACAATTTGTATGGGTGCTACTACCTGCTGAATTTCAATGGTATTTCTTTCCCAGTATAGTATTGCGAACTTAACATAGGTACTTCATAAAGTCTTAATAATTTTGATCATAATATCAGGATGATTCAGATATTCTCCACTGCTGGTATAAAAGGTTCTATACTGCGTATTTTATCTTTAGCTAGAATTACATCATTGTATGTTAAACTACTCTTTAGCCAGCATCTTTGAGGTGCTGCCATTATGGCTACAATCCCATATTTAATTCTCAGAGGAACCTTCAGTGTAACCTATCTTTGAGTAAGATATACATGGGATTGCCTGCACATTGTCCAGATTTACATAATGATGTTAAAGCTAGCAAATAAATATAAATATAATTGATGACTTTTTAATACTTAGTTTCAATTACTGTATATACCTGCCCGTTATTTATATCAGTAAAGGTGATCAGTAAGGGTGATTCAGTTAATTACTATGACACATTTTTATTTTAAAATAAGGCTCTGCAGTCTCTTAATTTGTGTTATTAAGCTTATTGGAACATATTTGTAACAACTCAGTTGTGCTGTGCATTTTACTTAACTCCTGGCTAAGCATGTACAGACTGGGCAGCAATTTTAAATTATTCCACCTACCCGGCTTCCATTAATGGGAGGCAGACCTAGGATCCTGTTATCAGCAGTAAGCTTCACACTTATCTACTTTTAAGCTAAGTGTTCTTTGCTTGTGCTTTGGGTGTTGCAGAGAGAAAAAATGGCCAGGACTGATCTGATTCATAGACGCACAGTTGTAATATGTGGTTTTTATGAAGATTGTTCATAGCCTTAATTTGCCACTATATATCTATGAGTGTTAACTGGCAGTGTTCAACTCTGCTTCTTTCCCATTTCTGAGTTACAAAAAGAATAATGTTTGATGTGGTCTGCCTTTCTTAGATGGGAAAGTAGGGTATATCAATACTTCTGATATTATCAATCAATTAGTATTTGTGTTATTTTATTAGACAATAATGTTATTTAAAGTTTAAGGTTTGTTTCTTTATATCTTGCCTTTATTGTGTTTATAAATAACTCAAGGTGGCAAACATACCCTAATACTGCTTCCTTCTCTTGTTGTCCCGACAACAATCCTGTGAGGTGTGTTAAGTTGAGAGAGAATGACTGGCCCAAAGTCACCTAGCTGGCTTTCATGTACAAGTCAGTTTCCTTGTTTCCAGCTTGACATCTTGAGGGGTAGGGAGAGAATGTTTATAATTTCATAATGATAATAAAAAAACATGACTGTATTTGCACAGTATAGTTAACCATATTACTAACTCATTTGGGAGGGTTGCTAAAATCAATAGGGTGCTTTGGAAAGATGCCCGCAATTTGAAACAAAACTTTCTGACAGTCTTTGATAAATCACCTGCTGCTCTGTTGTGCTACAGGTGACGTTGTTGTCCTTAACATTGAAGATATCCTGTCAGTAATTTCATATGCACCAAGACAAATTCCTTGTGTGTCCAATCACACTTGGGCAATGAAAATTCTATTCTATATTAAGTTCTCCCTGTTCATTTTTTCTCCCAAATATTGAACTACAATTGCCAGATATTTTAGTTTTCCCCTCTGAAAGGTCTGAAAGATGCATCCAGACTGAACCTTTAAATGTTTCAAGGATGAGTTAAGATTGCAGGCAGCCCCTTAATCTTATTGGGGTTTATTGGGAAATAACATTTCCTAAAAGATGCACAATTTGTATGGGTGCTACTACCTGCTGAATTTCAATGGTATTTCTTTCCCAGTATAGTATTGCGAACTTAACATAGGTACTTCATAAAGTCTTAATAATTTTGATCATAATATCAGGATGATTCAGATATTCTCCACTGCTGGTATAAAAGGTTCTATACTGCGTATTTTATCTTTAGCTAGAATTACATCATTGTATGTTAAACTACTCTTTAGCCAGCATCTTTGAGGTGCTGCCATTATGGCTACAATCCCATATTTAATTCTCAGAGGAACCTTCAGTGTAACCTATCTTTGAGTAAGATATACATGGGATTGCCTGCACATTGTCCAGATTTACATAATGATGTTAAAGCTAGCAAATAAATATAAATATAATTGATGACTTTTTAATACTTAGTTTCAATTACTGTATATACCTGCCCGTTATTTATATCAGTAAAGGTGATCAGTAAGGGTGATTCAGTTAATTACTATGACACATTTTTATTTTAAAATAAGGCTCTGCAGTCTCTTAATTTGTGTTATTTTATTAGACAATAATGTTATTTAAAGTTTAAGGTTTGTTTCTTTATATCTTGCCTTTATTGTGTTTATAAATAACTCAAGGTGGCAAACATACCCTAATACTGCTTCCTTCTCTTGTTGTCCCGACAACAATCCTGTGAGGTGTGTTAAGTTGAGAGAGAATGACTGGCCCAAAGTCACCTAGCTGGCTTTCATGTACAAGTCAGTTTCCTTGTTTCCAGCTTGACATCTTGAGGGGTAGGGAGAGAATGTTTATAATTTCATAATGATAATAAAAAAACATGACTGTATTTGCACAGTATAGTTAACCATATTACTAACTCATTTGGGAATCACTGTTCTGCACTATTCTAATTCAATCCCTTTATAGTAGCCTTCCCTGACTTAATGCTCTACCATGAATTAAACTCCAAGTCCCCTCAACTTCATCCAGGCAGTTTCTGGCTTGGGATGATTGGAAGAGAAAGGGGAAAAAAACCCTCCATATACTCATGAAGAACATTTAAGCTTAGCTTGAAGACTGTCTAGGCTTCTAGGTGTTCCTATACGGTGATTCTCAACAGCTCCAGACTTGATAGACAATAGTGATGTACACTAAAAATGATTGTTTAAACAATTGAAGGGCATAAGCTCCTATCCTGCACTAAAACAATTTCAGTGTTGCAAATCCATTTTGCATTCAGTTTGATACTGAATTGCTGATGCAGGAGAAAAGGGTGCAAGCACATTTGCGTAATTAGATAGTCATTGCGTTGCTGGTTGACAACCTCTGGTGTAGGATTTTTAAAACCGGGTATCTCCTTTTCATTTTATGGCAGCTAACTTTTTCATGCATTTTATTTCTTGACTACTTCCAGCTTGGGTGGTGTTATATGACTGATGAATCCCAAATGCAAGAAGAACACTTCAAGACAATTGTAATGATGTGCCAAAAGTTTATTCTTGCTGCTTGCTCTGCCCTGGCATTTTAAGCTCATATGGCTGATGGTCAAACAGATGGCTAAATTTTTATGGGGAGAAACTGCCTCCTGTTGCACTGGCCAGTTCCAATATCACATTCATGTCTGTCCTCTGCATCTAACATTTCCCAGAATAATTTGACATGTTGTCCTTGATTTAGCATCTTAATTTTTTTTATAGCCCTAACCTGCAATCACCCCTCTTTTTTGGATCATCCTCAAACACAGATTGTTTCATCCTATTGCAGTTACAGCCTTCAACCTCTCACTTTTTTCTTCCTTTTGCAGTTAAACTGAAATATCATAACCATTTCCTCCACTGGCTATTTTTCCTTAATGCCACGCAGAAATTAGATTTAGCAAATGGAAAGATGGATCTTTCTTTGGAATCTCTGAGCTTTGCCTTTTCCAGTTTGGTTCCTCCCACATGTCCAGAGATTCCAAGTCTGAATTTCCAGCCAGTTTGGGAATCACTGTTCTGCACTATTCTAATTCAATCCCTTTATAGTAGCCTTCCCTGACTTAATGCTCTACCATGAATTAAACTCCAAGTCCCCTCAACTTCATCCAGGCAGTTTCTGGCTTGGGATGATTGGAAGAGAAAGGGGAAAAAAACCCTCCATATACTCATGAAGAACATTTAAGCTTAGCTTGAAGACTGTCTAGGCTTCTAGGTGTTCCTATACGGTGATTCTCAACAGCTCCAGACTTGATAGACAATAGTGATGTACACTAAAAATGATTGTTTAAACAATTGAAGGGCATAAGCTCCTATCCTGCACTAAAACAATTTCAGTGTTGCAAATCCATTTTGCATTCAGTTTGATACTGAATTGCTGATGCAGGAGAAAAGGGTGCAAGCACATTTGCGTAATTAGATAGTCATTGTGTTGCTGGTTGACAACCTCTGGTGTAGGATTTTTAAAACCGGGTATCTCCTTTTCATTTTATGGCAGCTAACTTTTTCATGCATTTTATTTCTTGACTACTTCCAGCTTGGGTGGTGTTATATGACTGATGAATCCCAAATGCAAGAAGAACACTTCAAGACAATTGTAATGATGTGCCAAAAGTTTATTCTTGCTGCTTGCTCTGCCCTGGCATTTTAAGCTCATATGGCTGATGGTCAAACAGATGGCTAAATTTTTATGGGGAGAAACTGCCTCCTGTTGCACTGGCCAGTTCCAATATCACATTCATGTCTGTCCTCTGCATCTAACATTTCCCAGAATAATTTGACATGTTGTCCTTGATTTAGCATCTTAATTTTTTTTATAGCCCTAACCTGCAATCACCCCTCTTTTTTGGATCATCCTCAAACACAGATTGTTTCATCCTATTGCAGTTACAGCCTTCAACCTCTCACTTTTTTCTTCCTTTTGCAGTTAAACTGAAATATCATAACCATTTCCTCCACTGGCTATTTTTCCTTAATGCCACGCAGAAATTAGATTTAGCAAATGGAAAGATGGATCTTTCTTTGGAATCTCTGAGCTTTGCCTTTTCCAGTTTGGTTCCTCCCACATGTCCAGAGATTCCAAGTCTGAATTTCCAGCCAGTTTGGGAATTCATTACCGTATTTTTCAGAGTATAAGACTCTCTGGACTATAAGACGTACCTACCTTTTTTGTTGAGGAAAACAAGAGAAAGAAATCTGCCTCTGCCTCCCAGCAATTTTGCGTCATTGCAGCAAACAGCAAATAGCCTGCTTTACTTTCATTTTCGTTTTCAGCATAGCTTGATTAGCAGAAGAAAAGAAAAAATCTGCTCCCAGCAATTTGCCTCCTTGCAGCAAGCAGCAGAGGCCCCCACAAAACAGCTGGGAGTTGGGAGGCTGATCCAAGGGGCAATCAATTGTGCTAATTAGGCTGTGCTGAAGCTGAAATGGGCTGTTTCTTCTTACTGCTTGCTGCAAGGAGGTAAATTGCTGGGAGGCAGAGGACAAAGGGTGGGGGCCAGTTGGTGGGAAGGGCTACATTCCGTGTATAAGACGCACCTCAATTTTCACCCCCTTTTAGGGTGGGGGAAAGGTGTGTCTTATACTCTGAAAAATACGGTACTTTAAAGAAAAGGAGAGAAGTTTTAAAGAATAAAAATAAATAGCTTGTCAAGAAAGAAAATGCCATCCTGTGGCCCAAGATTCAGTTTTATTTTATTTTATTTTAGGAAAGTGGAATAGGTGTATTAAACCGGGTTCTATTTTCCACCAAAGAGAAAAAGATTCATCTAATTGAATTTTGGCTTTTTGCTGGCAAATTTTGATTGGTTGGTTTAGGAAGATTCCAGGAATAACAAAAATTGCAAGGGCCATGTACTGTCCATCAGTTTTGGATTATCCTCCTATGTATGATTTGGATAACAGTGGTAGAGAATAGGCTTCTCCAATTGTATTTGCCAGATGTGCTGCATTTCAGCTCATTTTGTTTTCAGGTTATCATGGCCATAGGGATGATGGCTTTTGTAATTAAAGACACGTGGAGGATACCCAGTTGGTAAAGAACATCATAGAGCAGGGCTGTCAAACTTGCGGCCCACGGGCCGGATGCATCTCGT
Organism: Ahaetulla prasina; assembly: GCF_028640845.1. Lineage (NCBI taxonomy): Eukaryota > Metazoa > Chordata > Lepidosauria > Squamata > Colubridae > Ahaetulla > Ahaetulla prasina. The sequence goes on along the minus strand of NC_080540.1, from coordinate 276,581,942 downwards.
GCTGGCCATGCCCCCACCTGGTTTAGCAAAGGGGGGGGAAATCACGATATGTCACATGATGCTGCCGTGACGACACAAATTTGACACCCCTATCATAGGGCATTGAAGTCATGGTGCTCTGTTTACATACATAACTACAAGTCCTTAAGACTGAGCTTAAACCTGAGCATATTGAAAACATAGAAGCCAGTGTTTTTCATATGAAATTATCAGTTAATACACTTTCAAGCCAATTTATGTCGGAAGAGTATTTACTCCTGACAATGTTGGCACAAGGAATTTCTTACTTAGGTAGCAGAAGCTAATGGCAAGCATGCGGAATATCGCTATGAAAACTGCACCAGAGTTGTCTGCAACATCCTTTCTTTTTTATGGAAACACCTTAAACATAATAGAAGAACTTTTGCTGATGCAGATACTCCTTGCTTAACAACCTTATTTGGGACTGGCAACTTTGCTAAGAAAGGTGGTTCCTAAGTTGCTTGACACTTTCCCTCTTACTGAAGTGATTGTATTGTTTTTGATGTGTAGAACAGCAAACATTTTACTCTCTTGAAATCCCTTTCCAGTATTTCTGAGAGGAAGGGAAAAATGGATCAGACAAAGAAGAGATTGGAGAGGAAGAGACTTCAAGAGAGTACCTTAAGCTGTTTCCTACCATGCCATTACCTCCAGTGCCAGACTGCTGGCATGGTCACACTGCTTTCTGATGTGTAGAAGAGCAAACAACTTATTTTCTTTCCAATCTCTCTGCTTTGTAAGAGGGCAAAAAAGAAAAACACAGTTCAGGGACAGGATAACACGTAATAACTATAATGGCAGTCAGATGATTGAGGAACACGACAAAGATCGTAAATGGGCTGTAAAATTGTTTTTTCAGCACCATTGTAACTTTCAACCATTGCTGAATGAATAGTGAGGACTACATGTACAGCATATAGAATACAGCTTTCAAATATCCAGCTATAAGTCAGTGATAGTGCATCTACGCGTAGCTATCACAGGCTTTCTTACCGCACTGTGTCTCTGAAATACTCTATAGTTGTATCACAATTTTTTTCCTTATGAAAGAGCTGCATAGATCTGAAGTCAGTGTATACTTGTGATGATATGGGATTTCTAGCAAGCTTGGCTGCTGAACTGATTAACTTCAGATCGGGTGAAATTCATTTACCTTCCCTACCGGTTCGCAAATGTGCGCACGCTGCCGATGAGCAAAGCCTTCTGCGCATGCACAGAGGCTGAAAATTGTTGCAAAAACGGGACATCATGATGTCCGCCTGGGTGGGTGGGGCTTCGCGCAGTTGTTCCTACTGGATCACGCAAGCCAGATAGAAGCAGCTGAATTTCACCCCTGCTTCAGATGTTAATTAACTTAGTTGCTGTTCCAAAGGTAACAGTTTTGCAGCATTTGCCTCTGAAGCCAAGGATATGTGGTTACATCTGGGGAGCACTAGCTAGTGTAATGAAGATTTATTTATTTATTTATTTTATTTATTTGATTTGATTTTTATACCGCCCTTCTCCCGAAGGACTCAGGGCGGTGTACAGGCAAGATAAAACCAACAATACAAATATACACATTAAAATACCTTTAAAAAACTTATTTAAAATTAGCCTGAAATTAAAAATTACTGTCAATTAAAACCCCATTTAAAATTGCTAAAATTCACTTTTAAAATCCAATTTAAGCCAGCCCCGCGTGAATAAAAAGATGTGTCTTCAGTTCGCGACGGAATGTCCGAAGGTCAGGTATTTGACGTAAACCCGGGGGAAGCTCGTTCCAGAGTGTGGGAGCCCCCACAGAGAAGGCCCTTCCCCTGGGGGCCGCCAGCCGACATTGTTTGGCGGACGGCACCCTGAGAAGTCCCTCTCTATGGGAGCGTACGGGTCGGTGGGAGGCATGTGGTAACAGCAGGCGGTCCCGTAAGATTGGGGTACTTACTTAGCACTTCCCATCAAAGTGGAAATGCTACTTTTAATTTGGGAAGGGCAAAGCTGGCATCCATGCGGAAGGTCTGTATTACAACATATGCTGGCATTTTCATATGATTTTGACTGACTAGCACTGTCCACCTTGTTGCCTATGGTTTGACCAGTGTTACTGGGGAATGGCTAGATTTGCAACTGTCCAGAACTTTATTGTTTTCTATCTCTGTTGCGTCATATTTCTTTCTGTGCCCCTCCTACTTGTATCACTTGTAAAAGTAGGTCTGTATGAAATTGAGATGGGAATGTATGAAATTTAGGGGCTTTGTTCACTTTGCCCTCCATATCTTCATGGAACTTTACTGATATTCCTCCTTATTCGGACTCTGCCCAAGAGCAGCCTAAAAGTGATTAAAATCAATTAAGCAGTATTACTTAACAGTTGATTAGAAGTCAGCTGACTTCAGCTATTTAAAACAGAAGGAACAATAGGATTGGCAATGGGGGCAACAAATTTAATTTCAGTATACTTGCAGACTCAAGATTGGTGGAGAAACTTTCCTAGTGAAGAAACTTTCCAAGATGCCTTCCATAAACCAGATTGAAGGCCATTACGTGTATCCAATATATAAGACTCCTTTTTTTACTAAATAAAAATGTGAACCTTATCTAACTAGACATCCTTCCTCCAGTTTATGTGTTTGCACCTCCAGAATTTCCTAATTTATATGACTTCCAGGTTGAGAAAAGCTGGTGGAGATCTGATCTTCCACTTGAAACAGAATAAATCTGGCAGTCTAGAAGAACTTGGCTGATCCCATTTGACCTGAGAAAATGTGCTCAGACTTACCCTGATCTCCCCCACAACCATTTTGTGTCTTTGACAGTCTTTGACAGGATTATAAAATAAATATCATCTAGGTAGTACAATGTCTCCATTCTACATGGGTGGCCAATATGTAGATTAGCTGGTCAATCCTTAAGAGTCTTAGCAAGAAAAAAATATCCAGTGCCATCTTAAGACATGTTGATTTTCATGGTGTTTTCAACCCTAAGATTGATGCCTATAAAGGAGATAATAACATTTAGATTTTACAGGACACACTGTTGTGTTTGGAATTCCAGTTTCTGTTTACAGGAGTCAAATAAATTAGGCTGTCAAAGAAAAAAGGCCTTTTCTGCTGAAATTGCAAAGCTGTTGTGCTGTCAAGATGTAAATACATGCTGAGCTGTGAACTTTCTTGTCTCTCTTAAATCCTCAGTCTGAGAAGGAAAACAACACATCTCTTGTTATTGCATCTCTAAGAGCTTCATTTTGCTCCAGAAACACCCCCTGTGGTTCATAAATAACATTTTAAATCTGCTTCATATATAAGCTCCCAAAACTTAAAAAGCATGGCTTTTAAAATGAATTTACCCATTTATAAGGCACTTTTAAATTATGATGATAATAATCTTCATCATTCTCTGACTCCTTCAGTTTGATATTTTGCAACAGTACAGATAGTCCTCAATTTACAACCAAAATTGAGCCCAAAATTTCTGTTGCTAAGCAAGTTAAGTTAAGTGAGTTTTTTCCCTGTCACCTTTCCGGCATACTTGTTAACTGAATTAGTGCAGTTGTTCCGTTAGTAACATAGTTGAATCTGGCTTCCCCATTGATCTTTGTTTGTCAGAAGGTGCAAGAGATGATCACATGACCCCGGGACACTACAATCGTCATAAATACCCTGTTTCCCCGAAAATAAGATCCAACCGGAAAATAAGTCCTAGCATGATTTTTCAGGGTGCTCGTAATATAAGCCCTATCCCCCAAATAAGGCCCAGTTAAGATGGTCAGCCAGATAGGTAAATTTAGTAACGTATTTTCCCCAAATAAGACTTAACCAGAAAATAAGCCCTAATGCGTCTTTTGGAGCAAAAATTAATATAAGACCCGGTCTTATTTTCGGAGAAGCATGGTATGAAACAATTGCCAAGTATCCAAATTTTGGTCACCTGACCATGGGGATCGTAAATGTGAAAAACAGTCATAAATCATTTATTTCAGTGCCATTGTAACTTTGAATGGTCACTAAACAAATGGTTGTAAACCAAGGATTACATTAGTAACTTGGGGTGGCTTTAAGAAAAGAGAACCCTAATCATAGAATTACGTTTTGGAAGAATGAGAAAATTACTTTACATTAAAGTGTTCTCACACAATACCTTACATTTCACTTAGAAGGTGTTAAAGGATGGCCACAATTATCATGATGTTGATTGATTAAGCAACTATCAAACCACTGGCAAGGACTTGATTTCCACAGATATATATATAGATAGGATGGGAAGGCTCCTGATTCAGGCCCATTTTTTTCTGTCACAGATACACTATAATCACATCTAAAGACAGGTTTATAAATTAATGGTGGCAGATTTAATTCCAGATAATTATCACTCTTTGTAAGCTGTTGTTGACCTCAAGTCAGCATTACAGTAGAGTAAGAGATGCATATTTTCTGTGGTGACATCCATTCAAGAAAGGCCAGCTATCTGTAACTGGAAAAGTATCAAACAAGGTTACTTGTTAGTCCTGTGGTAATCTACCACCTACATCATTAATTAGGAGGGTTTTTTGGTACATTGAATATTGTCTGCCATCTAGTCTGGTTGGTAAACCATTGCTTTATTTTGCTATACATAGATGATGCTAGTTTTATCCTTGAACTGGGGAGGTTATTAAGAAGCTTTGGCTTCTTATTGTATAATTATTGTTAATTTATAATCCATAATTAACCTAAAATAAAGCTCAGTGTTTTTTAAATGGCTGATTAAATGCAGGTGGCAGATTAATGGACAGGTGATTGGCGAAAGTGTGTCTGTATGAAAAAATGGAATGTAAATATTTTAGGAATAATTTTTGATGCTTAAAATTATGGAATTATATTCAGTGAATGATGCTTAGAATTCCATCTTTGGAATTTTAAGATTGATTGCAAAGATGGTGGATTCTATGTTTATTTGCCTCCTCTTTTCTTTTTACTCAGTGCCAAAGTTCTGCCTCTTCTGCTGTGTGAAACATAGGCCTAATATTATTCCTACTTTTTTATAAGATTGTCCAAAATACATTTCTTTAAGTACTTTTTGCTGTTCTCAGATGGCACTTCTACTTCCCTTGGTGGCAAGACAAGCTTCTGTGGAGACAAGCTTGGATTATGGTGTTTTATCTTATTAAAAAAAAATTCCCAGAAAATCTAGGCACACTTATTTTCTTGATTCTGTCCACTCTTCTTATGGTGGGAACACTGGTGAGATAAAGCCACTTTTCTAGTTGTTTACTGTCTCTGAGGAGACAGCAAAGTGATGAGTTGTGAAGCTTGGCTGAGAGGGTGACAACTTTCCTAATGTACCCCCAGTCCAAAGAGTTCAGCAGGCCCTCAGCTAAACCATGATAAGCTTGGTTAGTGGCTTAGCAAGATATATGAAGCCATTCATTGTGGTTTGTTAATCATGTTTAGGGTTTTCATCTGTTGTGCAAAATCAGACAGTTATGGCTCATGCTTAGTACAATGTGTAAAAGGGTAAGATTCTATTTTCTCTGTGCTTTTAAGACACCTGCCTCATAAATAAGATATTTGAACAGAAATAAGCTATTTGAAACACAGTGATTTAATGCTACTATTTATCACTTAAATTGTTTGTCTACCTAGGATGACTCAAATGGAAGGGAGATGTTTGACAGATACATTTACTTCATCACAATAATTAAACTATTTGCGCAAAAAACTAGTCTTTCATATTAATGCAGTACTAAAATAGAAATCCTGAAAGAATGGGGAGAATTTTATTAAGAGGATGTATCTAGTCATATATTCCAATATATCTTTTTAATTACTTAAAAAGAAACAAAAATAGCCCTTTATATCTTTCCTATTATGCTTTGCTTATAAATACAGGAAGAACCTGTTTGGTTTTGTTCCAGAGTTCTACCAGTTGTTGTTGTTGTTGTTCCATTGCTAAATTGTACCCGACTCTTTGTAACCCCACATACCATAGCATACCTGTCCAAATCTGTGTTCGCTATGTTGATGACACTATCTAACCATCTTATCCTTTGCCATCTCCTCCTCGTTTTGCCATCAATCTTTCCCACGATCAGGGTCTTTTCCAATGAGTCTTCTTATTTTTTATTTTTATTTTTATTTTTTTATTACTTTTTTCCAACAAACAAAAAAAGAAAATACATTATTACACCCTTGTGCTATACATAAAAAGGAAGATTTGGGTCTTCGGATATATCCTCATGATTGCCAAAATCCACGTTCTCGAGGTACGGGTACCGAAGCGTCCAATATTCCAAGCGCATAGTCCACAAATGGTTTCCAAGTCTTCCAGAAAATATCTTCTTTATACACACCACTTCTAATTTTAATATCACATGTCATTTTATCATTTAAAGCCAATTTCCACATTTCAGAATTCCACTCTTCTATTCTAAAAATCACATCTAGTTTCCAATATCTAGCTATTATAATTCTACCTATTATAATCATAATTCTAATCAATTCTTTTTCATATTTTGTTAATTCTATTTCCTTAATTACCAACAATAATATAGTTTCCACTCTCAATATTATTACTTTCCCCATCATTTCAAATATCATTTTCTCCAATTGTTGCCAAAACTTTTTAACCTTATCACATTTATACCACATATGTTCATAAGTCCCCAATTCCATCTCACATCTCCAACATTTTTACTAATTTTTTATCCATTTGTGACAATCTTACTGGAGTCAAATACCATTTCAAACAACTTTATAATTATGCTCTTTAATCCTTATAGATAAAGTTCTCATAATTCTACTATTCCAATTCACATTCCAATCTGACTCTGGTATTTCAATATTAAGATCTTTTTCCCAATTTGTCCTCATCACTCTTTGTAATTTTTCATCAGAATTTATAATCTTATAAACCCTACTAACGAGTCCCTTTAGCCCAATTTCATCTTTCATAATCCGAGATACTAAATATTCAAATTCAGTTTCACATCTATTTATCGAATAATTTTCCTTAATTTTTTGTCCATTTTCTATCTGTATTTTTTCAAACCAACTTAACCCTAATTTTTCAATAATTTCTTTATTCCTCCTTTCATTTTCCATAACTTTTATCCAATCTCTAATAATTTCTATATTTTCCTCTTTAATCACTTCATTACGTTTTATATTATTTTTAATCGGCCAAATTCCAATTGTCTCCCCCAAAAAGATTATATCCGGAATTAAAATTTTAACAAATTTATTCCACATTTTACTTAATCCCTTTAACCAATAACTTCTAATTACACATTTTGAGTTTGCTTTATCTAAAAACCACCTTGATCCAAATTTCTCTATATCCCTTAACTCTAAGTCTCTCCAATAGTTATCTTCACCTTTAAATATTTTTACCACTATCCGGATACCATACGCACAGTAATAATTAAATAATTTGGGGATTCCTAATCCACCTTCCTTTTGATTTTGATACCACATTTTCTTCACTAATCTAGGTCTTTTGCCACCATTACAAAATTTATCCAATTTTTTCTGATATCCTTCAATATCTTTCTCTGTCAAATTTAGCGGTAGCATCTCGAATAAAAAGTTGAACTTGGGCAGCAACATCATCTTACACATTGCAATTCTACCAAACCAAGACAACTTTAACATTTTATATTTATCTATCTTCTTCTCAATTTCATTAATCACCACATCATAATTAAGTTTTTTCAATTCTTTAACCTTGAGTGAAAGCACTATACCCAAATATTTCAATGTGTTTTAATCCTTATCCCAAATTGCTCTTGCATATTCTCAGACTCATTACCATTACTATCCATCAATAATTCTGACTTTGACCAATTTACTTTCAGTCCTGTCATTTCCTCAAATTCTATCAAATGCTTATATATCTTTTCAGGTCTTTCTCTACATTTTTCAAAATAATTAAAGTATCATCCATACAAATTTATCTTATACCCTTATATCCTTCTAATTCTTCATCTTTTCTATCATTTTTGTCAATATTTCCATAGCCAATAAAAATAATGTTGGGGACAAGGGACATCCTTGTCTCGTACCTGCTTCTAATTTTATCTCTTCAGTTAATATTCCATTCACCTTCACTCTTGCACTGCTTTTTTGATACAATTTTGAAATAACATGTATAAACTTATTACCAAAGCCTAAAGCCTCCACAATTACTTTAATAGTTTCCCATTGTACAGAATCAAAAGCTTTAAAAATATCCAATGATACTATACCAATTTTATCACCGTTATATTCAGCTACATCTATAATATTTAATACTCTTCTAACAATATCACTCATGTATCTACCCTTCACGAAACCTACTTGGTTATAACTTATATATCTATCTATAAATCTATTTAATCTATTACTTATAATAGCAGTAAATATCTTTGCATCCTGATTAATTAAAGAAATGGGCCGATAGGACTCAATCCTTTCTAAATCTTTATCTGGCTTAGGAATTAGGGATATCACCGTTCTATTCCATGACGAAGGTACTTCTCCACCATGTAATATTCCATTGAATAATTTTTGCAATCTTGGTATTATTAATTCTTTAAATTTTTTATAGAACTCAGCAGGTAATCCATCCTTACCTGGAGCTTTCCCTAATTTTATTTTTTGTATAATTCCATTAATCTCATCTTGTGTTATATCTTCTTCCATCAATTCCTTATATGTTTGATCAATTTTTACCACATATTTTTCTAAATAGCTTTGCAATTTTCCCCGATTAACTGGTTTCTTTGAATATAGATTCTGGAAAAAATTTCTAACCACTTCACATTTCTCTAATTTTTTATAACATCTTATGCCTCTGTCATCTATCAAAGCTCCAATTTCTCTCTTCTCTCTTTTATTTTTCGCCATCTTTGCCAATTTCTATTACTAAATTCAAAAAAATTCCTATTTAAATATCTCAAATTTCTTTTTACTAACTCTGTATCCTCTTCTATCATTTTATTTCTTAACATATTAAGCTCCTGAAGAATTTTTTTTTCCTTAGTAAGCAAAAATTGATTTTCCAATTCTTTAATTTGGTTTTTATCTCTTTCCATTTTAATTTTATAATTTTTATATTTCCTACTTGATAATTTAATACTCTCCCCTCTAAACACCGCTTGCATCGCATCCCAAACAATTTCAAATTTAACCTCCCCGTTATCATTTAATCTCCAACTTTCCTCCAATTTTTTAAGTATCCATTTTTTATCCTTTTCATTTTTATACAGTTTTTCCTCATATCTCCAATAGCTTCTTTTTTTCTCAAAATTAAAATCTAAATCCACCATAACTTCTGCATGATCAGAATCTTTAAAAATTCCCACATCTACCTTATCCACATTATTCAACAAATCTTTAGAAAGAAAAATATAATCAATTCTAGAATATGTATTATATATCTTAGAGAAAAAAGTATATACTCTTTCAATTCCTTTGACCTCTCTCCATACATCCACCACGCCGTTTCGAAGCATCCACTTATTTAAAATCCCCATTTTATTTGCTCCTCCACAGCGGGTGGGGTTAGTACTGTCTATTTTATCTCTGATTAAATTAAAATCCCCAGCCACAATTACTTTCCCTACACTTTCATTCTCCAAAATTTTTGTTATTTTTTCAAGAAATTCTCTTTGTTTTTCATTCGGTAAATATAAATTAACAAGTGTCACTTGTTAATACGAAGCCGAATGCGGGAGAGAACCATCACTATCTTTTTTTTTTGAGTGATGAATTTAAATAGACAGCCCGAAAGAAGTGGCCCGGACATTGGCACGTCCCCTCTCCCCCATTCTCTTTATAGAGGCGAAACCGATGAGGATGTGGGGGAAGAAGATTGTTTGTATTTTATTGTTTGTCTTGTTTTTTCTTTTTTTTTTGGTTTTCTTATCGTTGTTTATATGTTAAATGTTGGTTATATGGGAGTTTAATGTTGGGTTGTGGGCACAGAAAGGAAGATGCGGGGATAGGATTGAAAAATTTATATTTTAAATGGGAGTCATAAAAATAATGTCATGGAATGTGAAGGGTACAGGGAATCAGATTAAAAGAAGAAGATTGGAATTTAAGATTAAAAGAGATTTACCAGATATTTTATTTTTACAAGAAACCCATCAGAAATCTGAAGATTCAAATAGAATGTATATAAAAGGTATGCAAATATATGAAAAAGCATTTGGAACTTCAAAAGCTAGAGGAGTTGCAACACTGATATCAGATAGGGTGTATTTTGAAAAACATCAGGTAATTTTGGATGAAGATGGAAGATATGTAATAATTGTTGGAAATCTTAATGAGGAAAAAAATCCAATGAGTCTTCTTATTTCAGGGGTGTCAAACTCGTGGTCTACAGGCAGGATGTGTCACGCTCTGGCCCCACCCACCTCCGTTTTAGCGAAGGGAAAAATTGTGATGCATCACATGACAACAATGTGACGCCGCGATATTTATGAATTTTAAGGGTTTTAAATTTAATTGTTTTAAATTTTGGCCATTTATGGAATATGTTTATTTTAAGTTTTTGTTTTAATTGTATATTGTACTGTTTTATAATTTGGCTGTACACCGCCCTGAGTCCTTCGGGAGAAAGGGCGGTATAAAAATCTAAATAAATAAAAATAAATAAATAAATAAAAATATGGAGGCTTAAGTACTTGAGTTTCAACTTCAGTATCTGTCTTTCCAGAAAGCCAACCAGGGTTTTCCTTTAGGATTAACTGATTTGATTTCCTTGCAGTCCAAGGTACTCTTCAGAGTCTTGTCCAATACCACAGTTCAAAAGCATCAATCATTCAGTGTTCAGACTTCTTTATGGTCTAATTCTCACAGCCATACATTACTACTGGGAAAACCATAGCTTTGACTGTATGGACTTTTGTCAGCAAGATCCATCCGGTCAAAGCTATGGATTTGCCAGTAGTAATGTATGTAATGATGTCTCTGTATTTTAATATGCTGCCTAGCTTTGCCAAATTTTCCTCCCAAGGAGAAAGTATCTTTTAATTTCATGATGGCAGTCACCATCTGCAGTGTTTTTGAAACATGCCCCCCCCCAAATAAAATCTGTCACTACTTCCATTTCTTCCCCTTCTATTGGTCAGGAAGTGATTAGACTGGATGTCATGATCTTAGTTTTTTTTAATACTGAGTTTCAAGCCAACTTTGGCACTCTCCTCTTTCACCCGTATCTAGAGACTCTTTAGTTCCTCTTTACTTTCTACCATTAAAGTGGTATCGTCTGCAGTTGTTGATATTTTTCCTGTCAATCTTAATTCCAGTTTGTGATTCATCCAGCCTGGCATTTATCAATATACCTCTATTAATTGGGGTATATGCAAAAAGCCTCACTTAGAAAATTTAGAATTATGGAATTCTGACCAGGAAATTATGCTCTAAGCAACAGAACTGAACAGAACATTGCCACAAAAATATCCAATCCTGGCACCTTAAACTCTCCCTATTTAAACAGTAGAGGCTATTTGATGAAACAAACTCATTTGACAGATGCTCCTATAATGTCATGGGTGTCATGACATCGTTTTGCAAATGATGCGAAATAGATCATGATATATGCAATGTTAATTGTCGTTCTTTGTCACCCTGTTTACAACGATGGCAAGAGAATCATTGTATTCTCACTATTGGTAATCAGCTGGAAATCTATTGCAAATCACCAAAAATCAATGGATTTTTCCATATTTACTGTATTTTTCAGACTATAAGATGCTCCGAACTGTAAAACGCACCTAGCTTTTGGGGAGGAAAACAAGAAAAAAAAATCTGCCTCTGCTTCCCAGCAATTTGCCTCCTTGCAGCAAACAGCAAACTGCCTGGTCAGCTTCAGCACAGCCTGATTTAGCAGGAGCAGCTGATTGGTGGTTGGATCTGCCTCCCGGAATACTGCCTATCAGCCATTCCAGGCTGCAGGGACCACCACCACCCATCACCATTGCCGCCCATCGCCACTGCCACCTATTGCCGCTGTCTCTGTGCATCCTATTTTTGGCGTCCGTGCATCCCATTTTTGGTCTCTGTGCATCCCATTTTTGGCCTCTGCGTGCCCCATTTTCAGCCTACGCATGTCCTGTTTTCGGCCTGTTCCAGGCGGCGGAGATCTCCGCCTATTCCCGATGCCGGGAACGGGCCAAAAATGGGACATGTGAAAGCTGAAAAAGGGATGCACGATGGCGTCAGTGGGTGGTGGTGATCCTTGCAGCCTGGAACAGCTGATCAGTGGTATTCCAGGAGGCCGATCCAACTGCCAATCAGCTGCATGTGCTAAATCGGGCTGTTCTGAAACTTATCAGGCTGTTTGCTGTTTGCTTCAAGGAGGCAAATTGCTGGGAGACAGACGCCGAAGGGTGGGGGCCGGCGAGTAGGCGGAGCTTCAGCAACATTCGCTCTATAAGATGCACAGACATTTCCACCCACTTTTGGGGGGGGGAGTGCATCATATACACCAAAAAATATGGTGCCTATTTTCCCACCCAGTTTTAAACTATTAATGAATAAAAATAAGTGATCACCTCATGTTTTTAAAAATTGTCTTGTTCTCACGTACCATTTTAAGCAAAGCATTGATTTCTATGCTCATAGATTCCAAATAAATATGGGCATTTCAAAATGTGGGATTTCCCAGAATTCCATCAATATATAAAATTGGTCAACATTTATACATTGCTTATAAATATGGCAAGAAACCTTGGTTTTTTGTTGAAGAAATGTGTGAATTGACTCATGGATGCCAAACTATAGTGTGATGATGTTCAACTGCCCCAGTTTATCAGAAACCAAGGTTCATGTTTGACTTTCATCTTTAGATTGTCAGGCCCAGAATTCCTGCAATATCCAGCCAAAATTTAAAGTACCTTCAAGCCCCACTTAAGATGAGGAACAAAATGATATGCTTAATTAATAAGGGGTATAAATTTTAAACAGTTATGGTTCAGCTAAAGTTTTTAGGAATTTTGAAAGTGCCTGGTGCAAACCTTGGGAAACTTACCATTTAAGGTCAGTTTCCAAAATCTATTTACATTAAATGTTGAAAGATAACAAGGGATTCTAAGCCTAAAACTGATTTCTATTAACAAGGCTTGATAGTCTGTCATTCTGGTTTGAGATCATGATTTGAAAGGGGTTGTTCATCTTAGTTAGGCCTTAATTTTCACATACTTTCTTGTAAATCACTGTGTACAGAATTGTAACTTACTATATATACTAATTTAAGTATAACAAAATGAGGATTTTCCTGGAAAGCATGCTGGTCTTTACAGAAACACTGCTGTGATAAACAGTGACTGACAGTTTGCTCCAAAACCAGGGAAAGCTATTGGATTTCTGTGCTGCTTTCAGGTTCCCATGAGCATTTAGTTGGCTCCTATTCCAATGCTGGACAGGAGGTATAGTTAATTATATGACTTTTTCTATATTCTTGTGACTTCTAAATCTAGCATTATAATGCCTAGCCAAATCTTTAGATTCCTTATGTGCCTTCTTCCCTACCACCTTCCAAATCACAGAGGGCATAAATGTTGCCCCAACCCACAGCTAATTTTTGATGGGTGTGCAAATCCCTAGCCAAACTGGCCTCTCTCATCATATAATTACCTTGCTTTTCTATGCAGATTTGGGAACCATTTTGGATCCTAAGATACTTACTTGATATTAGAATGTTCATTGTATTGTTACAATGGATGGATGGAGCAAATTTAACAAAAATTAAAATACTTTAAAAAAGGAAAAGAATACATTTAGTTATTTATTTTTACATCACCATTGTAAACCATTCAAGGTGATGAATATATCTACTAGTTCTTCCTTATCCTGTTTTCCCACAACTACCTTCTGAGGTAAATTGAGTACGATAGAGTGACTGGCCCAAAGTCATCCAGCAGCTTTCATGTGTAAGGCTCATGTATTCCGGTTTCTGACTCACCACATTTTATACATTTGCTAATTTTCAATGTTTGTAGATATTCAGGGCCACTTAAAAACCAAACCAGGTTGTTAACTAGCATAGATGCCTTTAGCAATAGAAGGTAATGGGAGAGGCACCTACTGCAGGTGTAATGCTATTAAAAATGGACAAGATCATTGGAATTCAGTGTAAATATTTTTTTTTCAACATAACAACAATTATCTTCAGACTCAGGAAATGAAATGAGCTGACTCCTGCAAACCAAATTGTTATGGACATAATATTAGATATCCTTGGTGCTCTCTGAGTTTGGGTGTTTTCTTGCAGGCATTTCTTGACCCAAATTAGGTAACATCTTCAGGGCTAGCAGTAGTTTGAATCATGAAATGTCTGCAAGAGAACAACCAAGTTTGGAGAGTATCAAGGACCCCTCATCATTTCAACCCTGAGCTACAAATAGTCTCCTTTACTGGGGACATAAGATTTGTTGTTTCTGGTTTTAACATGTTGGCATGTTATGGTTTTTAAGATGATGTAATTGCATCTCCTATTTTGTATCCTGTTTTGGAATGTCTGTAGTTGTCATCGGAAGCAAATCACAAATTTTATAACAAAAAAAAACCACAAGGACAAGCACTTTGCTCGTTCTCTTTGGCATTGGATAATCATACCATGAGGGTGAAGCCAGGCAGAGACATCAGTTTGGTTGAAATTGCATGGTAAACAGAACAAATAAAATGAATCTGGGGCAGTACAGATGGTTGAAGAGGGTATTTTTATTTTAGAACTACATGGCACTGATATAATAGTTTTGGGTCAACATTTCACACTCCACACTATGGAGGCCTTTAAAAAAATAATTTTAAACCCCATAGGAAAGGCTGATAGGGCTGCCAGTTGATGAAAATCATTTTGATTTATTAGCTAATAAAGTTTTAAGACTATAAATATAGATGCAAATATAACATTTAAATTTGATGGGGGAGAGTGGAACAGCAGAATCCTGGAAGAGAAGAATGTGAAATTAAAAAATGTGGAAAATCACTCCAAGCTTTCTTTTATAAGGGGTGGGGGGGGGGGGAGAAAGATTTAGTTCTTGATGAAGCAGTGCTGCTCTTTAATATTTCTTTTCAAATTCCGTGTAAATTGTAATTCATTAATTGGTACCAAATGTTGTAGGTCCATTTATTATCTCCTGAGTCACAAGAGAAGATATTAAGGTTGCCTTTTTAAAGCTTGCACGACTTAGGTTTAGATCTTAAAATTAGATTTAGATCTGAGAGCCCCTGGCTCTTGGCTCACCTTATTTCCCAGTTGAAAGATAATTATGGTTGTGAAAGTCAAAGCCAGGGTACATTCTTTGTGGCCAGAGATTAAAACAGCCTTTGGCATCCATTTTCTCAGTGGCCTTGCTGGCTATCCTTCCCCAGCTTTCTTGTGGCATAGTTATAATATATTGGGGAAAGGCTAAGAGTCAAAGCCAGGGATTAACAGACAGGAGAAACTGTCACGGTCAGGATTTAAGAACCAGCAAACTGGGCCTGTTTTGCCTCTTGCTGCTATCGGAAACATCAGTTTATGACTGTCTCAAATCTTTGAATTCAAGTCTCTGGTGTATTACAAAGGGCTTGTATGAAATGCCTATAGCAGAAGGTTCAAAAGTGGAAAAAAAAACCTGGAAATAAATTGCACAATGAGAATGGTCAATTGAGAACTGGAAATTTTTTTATTTTTTTTTAATTTGCATTTATATCCCGCCCTTCTCCGAAGACTCAGGGCGGCTTACACTATGTTAGCAATATGCTTGCTCAGCATGCTCGCTCAGCCTCCCTCACAGAAAATTCACTTGAGAAAAGAAAAGCTGTTTTTATCGTATAACTAAAAGCCTTATTGATGAAGATCAACGGGCCGGTTTAGCTCACGCTGGTAAAAGCCTGTTATTAAGAACACAGTAGCCTGCAATTACTGCAGGTTCGAGCCCGGCCCAAGGTTGACTCAGCCTTCCATCCTTTATAAGGTAGGTAAAATGAGGACCCAGATTGTTGGGGGGGCAATAAGTTGACTTTGTAAAAAAATATACAAATAGAATGAGACTATTGCCCTATACACTGTAAGCCGCCCTGAGTCTTCGGAGAAGGGCGGGGTATAAATGTAAACAAAAAAAAAAAAAAAAAAAAACCTCAGAGAGAACACGTAATCTGTAATATTGAGAAATGAATGGCTGAAAGAGTCACAAACGCTAAAGCTCTCATGGTTAATCAAGCTTTTATCACAGCGGTCACCAATTGGTAGTCCATGGACCACCGGTGGCCCGTGAGGAAATGTTGGTGGTCCGCAGAAAAATTATTTGCATTTTTTATATTGCACTAAGTGGCTAAGACACTGAGCTTGTCAATCGAAAGGTTGGCAGTTCAGCGGTTCAAATCCCTAGTGCTGTATAATAGGGTAGCTCCCGTTACTTGCCCCAGCTTCTGTAAAGCTAGCAGTTTGAAAGCATGTAAAAAATTCAAGTAGAGAAATAGGGACCAGGAAGGTAACAGTGTACTTTTGGCATTTAGTCATGCCAACCACATGACTATGGAGACATCTTTGGACAGCGCTGGCTCTTTGGCTTTGAAACAGAGATGAGCATCGCCCCCTAGAGTCGGGAACGACTAGCACATATGTGCAAGGGGAACCTTTACCTTTTTAAATACTATTTATCTTTTTAAAAAATTCATATTAGTGGTCCGCGGGATTTAAAATTATGAATTTACTGGTCCCTGAGATCAGAAAGGTTGGTGACCACCCCTGTTTTAACCTATGTAAGAAAAATCATTTTCCCACTCCAACTAGGTTGGGAGATTAGCTTCAGTGTCGGCTGTTGTATTGTGCTGATGCCAAACTACAATATTTTGCTGCAAGACAGAAGGATCCCTGGGAAGTGGCTCACCAGGCTAATGCAGCCTGTTATTAACACACAGCTGCCTGCAATTACAATTACTGCAGGCTCGAGTCCCACCAGGCCCAAGGTTGATTCAGCCTTCCATCCTTTATAAGGTAGGTAAAATGAGGACCCAGATTGTGGGGGGGGGGCAATAAGTTGACTTTGTATATAAATATACAAATAGGATGAGACTATTGCCTTACACAATGTAAGACGCCCTGAGTCTTCGGAGATTCTGCATCTACCAAGCACCAGACAGACTTCTTAAAAACATTCCCATCTGCTTTTCCTTTTCTGTTCCGTTTCACTGTCATCTGTCCCAAGGTTGAGCTTACGGTTCTAAGTACAGATAGTCCTCAACTTATAGCAGTTTGTTTAGTGACCATTCAAAGTTACAACGGCATTGAAAAAATGTGACTTATGACCATTTTTCACAGTTAGGACCAGAGGTGGTATTCTGACCAGTTCTCCGTATTGGTGGAGACAGCAGCCAGGCATGGGTTCTTCACGTCTGTTCAGATTGGAAGACTGCGTCTGAAGAGTTGTTAAGTTCCGCCCTCGTAGCTAGTGCCTTCCAGCTTTTGACTCAGTCCTTCAGACTGGACAGACGTGTGGGAGCAACTCTCTTCAAATTTCTGACTATTTCAATCTTTGATCTCTTTCTGATTGTTTATTGAACTGTGGTATGTGAGTGATTTACTGCTGTACCGGCTGGTAGTGGCAGCTAAAATTTCAATTTTTTTAATTGGTTTTATTTGTTTTACCCTGGCTCAGGGTGTCCCAGCTCCTTAATATTTTATGGTTTCCTGTTTGATTACCCCGTTGATGCATTCCGGAGTTGTGGAGGAGTCTTGTGCTCCATTGGGGGCTGGGACTGGCGGTATAGGCTTTGGAGCACCATTTATTGTTTTAAGTGCTTGGGAGAGCTTCGCGCTCTATTGAGGGCTAGTTGGGCAGCCATTTTGTTTTAGGAGGAGCCGCTCGAAAAATTGATCATAAGAGCTTTGCGCTCTGAAATAACTTGCCTGTGTTTAAAAAATTACAGCCCTGCGCTTCCCTGAGTTTGCGGCCACGACTAGGAATATTGGAGCTGATTTCGGGGTTTTTTGATCAGGAGCTCTGCACTCCTTTTTGTGAGGTCATTGGGAGGAGTCTAGCGCTCCAACATGTGCCAGACGCATGCCATTTTGTAGGCAACAGCGTTTCTCCAGAGCCTTGGGATCTTCGGATTCGCGTGCCTGGATTGATTGGCCCGATAGAGTTTTGATTTAGATCAGCTCATGGGCATCAGCAAATGCTTGGTTAGCAGCCAATTTCAGCCTTCCCGCCTGGGCAGGTGGTGGCGATAGATATATAGGAGTTTTGCACTGCATTTTTATTTGCCTTACAATTAGTGACTGGCTGACGAAAACAAAGCCTTGTCGCTTTAGTTTTTTTACTATCTCCTGGCAAGGAGATTATCGCTGGATTGACTGCTGAGTAGAGCCAGCTTGATATGGACATTAGAATACAAGCTGGGGTTATTTTTTGATATATGTATGTAGTTTAATATTTACAAAAGAGAAAGAAAAGAAAGAAAAAGAGGTGTGTGTGTGTGTGTGTGTGTGTGTAGGTCTTGGCATATTTGGGTCTTTTCCCATGTAAGGTTGAGAGTATCTTGGCGACTCTCAACCTTATATGGGAAAAGACCTGAATACTCCAAGACCTACATACCTATACTGGTGAAAACCTACGAAAACACACACACACATATGTGGGATAAAACAGGAATATTGTTCCTCCTGTATTGCATTGTACATATTCCTTGTCAGGAATTAATTTTTGATTGTGCGCAGTATCATGCCTAAAGTGATAAGCAAGTCCGAACATGGCCATAGAGCTATAGCAGCGGCAGCAGCCAAGATGGCTGAAAGGTTGGTTCTGGGACTGCTCAACATTCGACTCCTTGGCATGAGGCTTCAAGCAGTACAGGCTCACATTCCCATCACAAGGCCCACAGTGTTTCCAAGTCTTCTAGTCGCGATGACCAGCGCAGACATCAGACATTGCAGAAGCTTTGTTACAAGGCCAGCAAGCCGCGGCTTCTGAGTTGGGCGCTTTGGGAACGTTGATTATGCCAACCAGGCCTTCTCCTCAAGAGACTGATCCTGGGGTTTCCCCTGACCAGGTCTCATTGCGAGACTGTCCTGTTTCTATTTCTACGGCCACCTTGTGGGGGTCAGCTGGTTCTCAAGCTCTATCTCCTGCAGGTGCTGAATCCTCTGAACAGGTTTAGGTTACAGAGGCGGTTCCTTCGCATCCAGAATAGTATGCTGATGCAACATTTGATCAACACCAAGAATTTGTGCTGCTTGATAACTTCCAGCTGCTTTCGCCAAAAGCTGGAAGGCACCTAGCTACGAGGGCGTTACTTAACAACTCTTCAGACTCAGTCCTCCAATCTGAACAGATGAGAACAACCCATACCTGGCTGCTGTCTCCACTCAACAAGAAGGTGTGTCTCAGATAAGCCAATGCCCCTTCTAGAGAACCGGTAGCGGAAATTTTGAGTAGTTCAGAGAACCAGTAAATATCACCTCTGACTGGCCCTGCCCCCATCTATTCTCTGCCTCCTGAGTCCCGGCTGATTGGAAGGAATTGGGGATTTTGCAGTAACCTTCCCCTGGAGTGGGGAGGGAATGGAGATTTTACAGTATCCTTCCCCTACCACAACCACCAAGCTATGCCCACCAAGCCATGCCATGCCCACCAAAGCCATGTCCACAGAACCGGTAGTAAAAAAATTTGAATCCCACGACTGCTTATGACCTTTGCGGTATCCCTATGATTATGTGTTCAAAATTCAGATGCTTGTCAACTGGTTCATATTTATGACAGATGCAGTGTCCCAGGTTCATGTGATCACCTTTTGAGACTTTCTGACAAAGTCAGTGGAGCAGCCGAATTCATTTAACAACCGGGTTATTAACTTATCAACTACAGCAATTCACTTAACAACTATGGCAAGAAAGGTCGTAAAATGGGGCAAACCTCAACAAATGTTTCACTTAACAACAGAAATTTTGGGGTGAATTGTGGTCGTAAGTATCTATCTATATTGGGGATAAAAGGGGAAGAGGGAAGGATCCTCTTGAGAAACTCCCATACTTCCCTATTTTATTTTTTCAAAATTAACCAGTCTTAGTTAACTAACCAGTAATCCAATGCTGGTAGACTTCAGCTTTACAACAGTTCATTTAGTGAACATTCAAACTTACAATGGCACTGAAAAAAGTGACTTATGACCGTTTTTCACACTTGTGACCTTTGTAGCATCCCCATGGTCATGTGATCAAAATTCAAATGCTTGGCAACTGGCTCATGCCTGTGTCCCAAGGTCATGTGAGATCCTTTTATGACCTTCTGTGGAGCAAAGTTAAGGAGGAAGCCATATTCACTTAAAAACTGTGTTGTTCACTTACCACCTGCAGTGATTCACTTAATAACTGAGGCAAGAAAGAAAGGCAAGAAACTTTGTTAACAACAATGCCCAACATTCCCTAGTTGTACTAATAATGGCTACAACGATCTAACACAAATAGATTTCACAGAAGATAATGTTGAAAGGGCACTACGTAGACTGAAACCATCTCTATCTATTGGACCTGATGGATTATGTGCATACTTCTTAAAAAAGCTTTCCACTGTTATAGCAGAACCCCTAAGCATAATCTTTGAAAAATCTTTAAGGACCAGCTCCCTACCCAATCTATGGTCACTAGCCACAGTCATCCCTATCTTCAAAAGGGGAGACCCCAGCCTAGTTGAAAATTACAGACCAATCTCTTTATGCTGCGTCACCTGCAAAGTAATAGAATCAATCATCAACCAATCCATTACCCTCCACCTAGAAACAAACAACCTACTCTCTAATAAACAATTTGGTTTCAGAAAAAAATTATCCTGTAATCTACAACTTCTACACTGCAAAAACATATGGACTAAAAATCTTGATCAGGGCAAAGCAATAGGTGCAGTAGATGCAATTTACATAGTAAAGCCTTTGATTAAGTAGTACATGACAAACTACTTCTAAAATTAAAATCCTATAGCATCTCCAGATGCTTCCATAATTGGATAACTGTGTTTCTATCAAACAGGCAACAAGTAGTCAAAATAGGCAGTGCCCTATCAAATCCTGCACCTGTTAATAGCGGTGTCCCCCAAGGCAGCGTTCTAGGACCAACACTCTTCATAAATGACTTTTGTGATCATATTATAAGTAAGTGTGTTCTCTTCACCGATGATGTTAAACTATTTAACACTACCACAATGCTGCTACCCTTCAAAAAGACCTTGACTTTGTGTCAGAATGGTCAAAAAATTGGCAACTCCAAATCTTAACCAACAAATGCTCTATTTTACACATGGGCAAAAAGAATCAGAACATAAAATACAAGCTAAGTGGACATAACTTTGTAGATGACCCTCACTCTGTCAAGAACCTTGGAGTACTCATATCAAATGATCTAAGTGCCAAAGCCCACTGTAACAACATCGCCAAAAAGGCATTAAGAGTTGTAAACCTAATCTTGCGTAGCTTCTTCTCCGGTAAGATTACACTACTAACCAGAGCATACAAAACATTTGCTAGACCAATTCTCGAATAGAGCTCATCTGTCTGGAACCCACACTGCATATCGGACATTAATACAATTGAGCACATCCAGAAATATTTCACAAGAAGAGTCCTCCACTCCTCTGATCGCAACAAAATACCTTGTGCCACCAGACTTGAAATTCTGGATTTAAAAAATTTAGAACTACGCCACCTTTGGTATGACCTGAGCATAGCTCATAAAATCATCTGCTACGGTGTCCTACCTGTCAATGACTACTTCAGTTTCAACCACAACAATACACGAGGACACAATAGATACAAACTTAAGGTAAACTGCACTAAACTCGATTGCAGAAATATGACTTTAGCAAAAGAGTGATCAGTGCGTGGAATGTACTACCTGACTCTGTGGTTTCATCCCAAAATCCCCAAAACTTTAACCTAAGACTGTCTACTGTTGACCTCACCCCATTTCTAAGAGGTCTATAAGGGGCGTGCATAAGAGCACCAGCATGCCTACTGTCCCTGTCCTAATGTTCCCTTTAATTGTATTCATTTTATGTATTCAATTCATGCTTATACTTATATATATTATCTAATATGTACTCAACAAAATAAATAAATAAATAAATAACTGAGGCAAGAAAGCTCTTGAACTGGGACAAAACTCGCTTAACAAATGTTTCACTTAACAACAGAACTTTTGGGCTCAGTTGTAGTCGTAAGTCAAGGACTACCTGAAATAAGCTGTTCTTTTGCCTGGTTGGCTGTGTTTTTAAACCTGAGCGTTTGTGTTGATTGTGTTGTGCAGAGGAGGAAAATTCAAGCAGCAACGGTTCAGGCACTCGGAAATACGATTACTTTGTTTTGAAAGAGCATGGCATTTTCTTGTGCATTCATAATTTGGCACTGCAGTTCGCATGGTCAGGGATAAAGACCACATTTGTACACTTGGCTGCTGAAGAATTAAATGTAAATGTAATATGGTATACAATAGTATCCTAAGCAAGTGCTGCTATGGTTTCAATTCCAGAGATAAACACTTTGGTTGGTGCATCTAAGGATGCCTTTCTAGAGCTGCATCACTGCCACAGTGCTAAGCTTATTTGGTGTACACATGTTCCTGCATATGTGTATGCAACTGTTAAATCTTGGAATTTATTAATGCATGAATAGATTGTTTAAAAGTGTAGCTTCACTTAATAATCTGTGCCTGCCCTTTGAGCAACCTTTCTTTTTTCTGGATTGTTCATAACCCCTGAAAGCAAACATTTGTTTTAGCAGGTTGCTTAAAGCAAAAGACACAGAAATCTGACTTTATTTTTAAGCAATATCCTCAAATTTCTGGGCAGATTCCAGCCACAAGATTAGAACAGGATTGCAGGATTGCCTGCAGCTTCATGCAATTGAAAGTTCAAATTGAAGCTGCTCTTGGCTCTAGGTCAGAGAATGATCTGTGTAGTTTTAGTTGGGGATTAGAGTAATAATGCTGGAGTTTGAGCTCAACTATGCAGTGTAGATTCTTCTTCAGTCCTGTTGTTTATAAGAGTTTTCAAAGATGAATTCCAGCCTGTCCAGAGTTCTAATTGGGTAATTTTGGGGATGCTCTCCAAGGTCTGTTGCAAAACTAAAATGTTCCTTTTTCACTTAGTTTTCTGGCATAGTTGGATCAGCAAATGTGGCAAGTATGAGCAATAATGAGAACAGTTTCTAAAATACTTGGAAAAAGACATTGATTTTCGGGTACATGGGGTCATTATTTTCATTTTGTGCAGCCGAGACATAATACCACAACACTGTCCCCTGTATCTCACATTTACTGTTTGTACAAATGTGGAGTGTTATATTTCTTCTTGGAAAACCAATGACAACCGTATATCAGTTGTAAAGAGGGAACATGGCTTTGGGTGGGAAGAACAAAAAGGCGTGAACAAAAACAGAAGGGTTTGGACTTTAAAAACCACAATGTATGATCATTTTTAATTTTTGGCTGGAGGCTCTGCTCATAATCAGCTAAAACTGCTCATGGCGAAGGGGAGAAATCCAATCCACATTAAAACAATGCCATTATTAGATCCTCTGAAAGCTTAAAAGAAACCATAAACTCCTGGAAACTTTGTGAACTTCATGCTATTCTTGTATTCTGATAAACACAATGCATTCCAAAATTTACAAATGGAAGGTAAATTATTTTAGAAGATTTCTATGCCTCCATAAAATTGTTCATGAACCCACTAGAACAGAGGTGTCAAACTCAAGGCCCGGGGGCCCGATCTGATCCAATAAGATCTTGTGATCTGCCAGCAGCCTGCAGAGCTGGCAACGGAGTCGGACAGCAATGAGGCTGAGGTGAGGCCAGGGCCATCGGGGAGTGAGCCTCCAGAGACTGATAGTAGTGAGGCAGAGGAACAGGAGGAGCCTGTTCCTAATGCACGCATGAGAAGAGTTGCCAGAAGGCACGAGCAGCTCAAGCAAAAAGGACAAGTCGGGAGTAGAGCCAAGAGATGAGTAAGCCATAAGGCTTAAAACAGACCAGTAACGGCGTTTGGACTTTGCCGGAAAACAATGTTGGTAGCTTTGTCTTCTGCTTCGTTTACATCTTGCATTTATTTTTGTGACTTCTGAACGTTTGCCAAGAAAGGCCTTTGGCAGTTTGCCTAATTGAACCAAGGTTTGCGATAGGACTGAGGAATTTGTGTTGGGAGTCATTTGTTTTAATTTGAGTTGAACGATGCTGGGAATGAAGTAATTCTTCTGGAATAAAGTTTGTTTGTTTTTTCACGGACTGAGTTTCCTACTACCTACTTGGGCTTGGGTCATAACAGATTTGGCCCACGGGGCTGCCCTGTAAACACTTTGATAACACTGCACTATGTAGACTAGGGTTAGATAGTGTAAGGGTTCTGACTGATGCTCTAATTATTAATATATAATTAAAAGAGATCCTTAGTCCACATAGTGCAGTGCAGTAATGGGTTGCTCCCAGTTCGCCCGGTTCGGGAAAACCAGTAGTGGCAGTGGCGGGAAGCTCCAACCATCTGCCCAGACATCATCAAAAACACTTTGCACGTGCACAGAAGCGCCATGCGCTCGCAAAGTGAGTGTGCGCACCCGCGCGCTACCGATAGCAAACCGGTAGCCCCGGGATTTGAATCCCACTACTGGTGCAATGTTATCTACAAATAATTCTCAACTTAAAAACCACAGATGGGGCCAGAATTCCCATTGCTAAGCAAGCTAGTTGTTAAAGGAATATTACAGACTTTTTTTGCTATAGTTTTTAAGTAAATTATATTCACTGTTAAGTGACTCGGACTTCCCCCATTGACTTTGCTTACAGGAAAGCAGCTGAGAAAGTGACAAATAGTGAGAATGTTACCCTGGGACACTACAACGGTTGTAAATGCATGTAGATTTCCAAGTGCCTGAATTTTGATCACATGATTGTGGAGATGCTATGACAGTCATAAATGTGAAGCTTGGTTGTAAGTCACATTTTCAGTGCTGTTATAACTTTGAACAGTCATTAAAGGAATGATTGTAAGTTCAGGACAACCTATACTTTGCTAATAGAGTAGCTTTCCAAGATTTCATTTTTCTGAGGCTTCCTGATTTCTTTCTTAGCTGAACCAAGTGCTAATCTTCAGCGTCTGTATGCAAAAACATGGTTCTGTTGCTGAGATGTGGCCTGCTTTCAGAATGCCCATTTCAGCCCAGAATGGCTTTTAAATCAAGTGGCAGAACTGGAGCTACTGAAGTATATAGCATCTTCAAGTCTGATTGGAACATTTTACATTCTTATAACCTGATGATTGCAGGGCCCATTATAGAAGTCAAGTCTTTGTGCCTGAAGGAAATCTCTGAGAGTTAGCACATCTAATGTAGGGTGTCAGTGTTCTTGAAGCACCCAGCAAGGAGCGTAATTTTAGAAGATAGATGAAGAGTCAGTCTGCTTCATATTAGTATCTAGTGATTGAAGAAGATACAGCAATTGGTTCTCAGTAAAGAAGGCAGCCTGTTTACCCTGCATTTTTTGCAGCATGCAGTTTCAGGCCATTTGCTCAGTTGTTTCTACACTGAGGATTCACCATTGACCTCTGCTGGGAGACATATCTTTCACCTGTCCATTTTCTGGGAGATTTCCATGGTTGGCCTACTTAGGATCACTGTTGCCTCTTCAAGTCCCAAGAGCCTCTCAGTATAATTAGAATGAGGGGCAGCAAGTTCTGACAGGTTCTGGAGAACCGGTAGCGGAAATTTTGAGTAGTTCAGAGAACTGGCAAATACCACCTCTGGCTGGTCTCAGAGTGGGGTGGGAATGGGGATTTTGCAATATCCTTCCCTGCCACGCCCACCAAGCCACGGCCACAGAACCAGTAGTAAAAAAATTTGGATTTCAAATTTTTGAAATCCAAATCCTGCCATAGTACTAGATCAGATATAAGATTGTTCTGGCTCGGTTTTGGGAATGTCCTAGGTTAATAGATGCCCTTGAGATGGAATCCCAATACATCTATTGAACTATCTGGGATTATAGGAGTCAAATTCCAATATATTTGAAGAATAGCATCTTGGGGAAGGCTGCCTTTCAAATACTTGATGACAAACATACTGAATGCAGCTAGCCAACTGTTCCTTTGAGTCTCTTATCATAGACAGTATGAAGACTGAAGAAAATTTTGGAGGACCAATTTGATTTCCACAAGTTCTGCCTTCTCTTTTTTTGTTGAGCCCAGCACAACCTGGAGTTCCTAGCTAGCTACTTATAAAAAATCGATGAAGGCTTTAGTTTTAACTCTGTGTTTATTAAGAATAAGCAAATGACAGTCTCGTGTTTTCATCTTTTCACTAAAGTTCTGTTTGTTTGCTGTGTCCCAGATTTCCCAATCCTTGGCATCCTCCAGATGGATGGACGTCAAATCTCAGCAATCACCACACTTCTGCGAGTTGAGGTCCACATATCTGGAAGGCCCCCAGGCTGGGGAAGGCTGCTGGAGCTGATTATCTATTCTGTTTCACTTGAAATTTAATTGCAAGGTAAGTTTTTGAACCATAACAATTTTTATTCTGTGCCTCTTTTTCTCCCCTATTCACTGTATGATTAGTGTGGTAAAATACAAGAGCCCAGTTATAACTGGTTCCAAAGGCTGAACAGTTGCTATGGCCCGTTTGTTATGGAGAATAGCAACAAAGTTCTGGTATCATTATCTGGATTTTCTTTTCTCAGCAGATTGAGAGGCAGCAAGTTTGTGAGGTTCAAGATTAGTTCTCTTCTGTCCTCACCTGCCATTTTCTTTCCTTATGAGAAAGGAAATTTCCAATTTGTACAGATTCTTTTCTTTCTATGTTTTTTCAAGGAAAGGCCTTTATCGGGATGGGCAACCTGTAGAATTTCAGATGTTGTTGATTTACATCTTCCTGGAGCCCAACTGGGTATAGAGGTATCTGTTGGGAAAGATTGAGGATTAAAAATGTTAGGAAGGTGACAACAGCTGAAGCCCCTCCCCGTTATATGTTTGGCTGCCCTAAAAACTGGTCAGGCTTTGATCACATGATTGTGGCTGCCGTCTTGACTTTTTTGATACCCTATTTCTCCCCATAAATAACCTCCCCATAAATATGGCAAATGATAAGAAATGCTGGCAGTGTCATTCTTTAAATCTGTTTTACCAATATGCTGGAAAATTAGGGGAAATACGTGATTGATCGCAAGGAAAAACTGTTATATTGTTCATTTTGTCGTCATTGCCAGTGAATTGGATGGACCATGAAAAGGTGAGAAAAAAAAACTTGCTTTTGTTATCCCTAAACAGCCATCTTTGGTGGAGAAGCATTTTGTTCTGTTTCCCTTCCCCCAATACTCCCAGCAAAGAGTCAGTCAGAGGCCTCCTTTTCTGATTTATTTACATATATATAAATGTCCTGGCTACATCTACCCACGGGCCTGCCAAGTTTCTGGAGATAACAAGGAAATTACAGATAAGGCCAGAATTACTCACGAATATATTCTTCCCTCCGTTGATACAGATTGCCTGCCCAAATTCATTACTTTGTCCAAGACAAAAAACCAGGAAGTCCCGCCTCCTATTTATAGTCTCTGCAGATGTCACTGCATGACAATTATGACTTGGCTTTGTCCCAACTCTTCCGCTGCTGCGCACGCCGGTCACGCCTACGTAACCTTGCATCACTCCAAAACTGTTCTTGGGGCGTTGCCAAATCAGAAGGAGGCTCCATGGAATCAGGCTTTGCCGGCCCCTCCTCCTCCCTTTGAGTGGGTGCCAGGGAGGGAAAGGGCTCAAGAGAAGCAGGGCTGGCCAGGTCTTCTCCCTCACTTTCTGAATCATCCGAGTCCAGGAGTCCGGGTCCAGGAACCTGGGTCACAACACATTTGCTTGTCCTTATAAGACTAGAAGGGCATCTTGTTGAGCAAATAACTGAGTTGTGGATTCCTGACTACAAGGTTATATGGATAATTTTAAAATGGACTGAATGAATTCAAGGAGGACATGACTATCAAGGATCATCTCTAGGTTGATATCTCCTAAGTCAGTGGTTACAGTGCCACATAAAAGATATAAAGATAGTCCTCAACTTACAACTGTCTGATGGTTCAAAGTTACAACAATCTTGGGAAAAGTGACTTACGACCGGTATTCATGCTTATGACTGTTGCACCACTACCATTATCATGTGATCACGATCTAGGCACTAGGCAGCTGGCTTGCATTTATGACCAGTTGCAACATCCTGCAATCATACGATCATGATTTGTGAACTTTTTTTTTTGCTGATTTCCAGCAAAATTGTGATTTGCCTAATCACCACAGTGATTCACTTAAAGAACTCCATAAAATTGTCATAAATCTTAAAACTTAAGGCTGCAACAAGTTACAACAGAAATTACAGTCCCAATTGTGGTCATAAATTGAGGACTACCTGTATCTCCATCTTCTGCTTTTAAGCACTCCAAAGACATGTAGTTGGCCACTTGGCAAAGCAAAATTGTAGATTAAAATGGAAATACCTTGCCCTTTTCCAGAAAACCCCAAAAAAACAACAACCCACAGTTCTTATAACAGCGGATTCCTTTTTACAGGAAAGGCTTATTTTTAAAATAAGCAAACAAAGTCAGTTTCAATTGGTTTTGATTACAGTTCCCATCAGTCCATGCCATCAGAGCCAGTGGTGAGGAATCATGAGAATTGTTCAAAACCTCTGAGCAAACATTGACTGACCTCTCTGGACAGTCAAAAGCAGGAAGAGAAATACTAATGCCAAAATTAGTTAACCAGTTGGAAATCCACTGAAATGGACAATTGCATTATTCTGGGGAAAAGTGATAAAAATCACTTGAAGTGAGTTCCTGCAGAATTTTAGTCCAATTGGGACCACTGATGACAAAGATCAGAATCTTCTCTGTATTGGGGTACCAAGTTATCACTTAATCCATGTTTCCCATAACATGCCAGTTAGTCCCTTGTTGCAAAAGATCTACTTTATAATTTGAAGCATCTTGAGTAAAATCTTCACCCAATTTATCATTCCATCACTCGCAAGCCTTCAATGTGGATAGACCTGTTGATCAAAGGTGCCATTTTCATAGGATTAAGAAATGGGGAGCAACATCAAAACACTGAAGCTGACCACGATCTCATAGCTTCTGAGATCATACCAGTTGGACAACATCTGCCTAATCACATATGTTCGATGGAAGCAAATCAAGTTTAAATCAGTTTATAAATAACTATGTCCTATCAGTTATGATAGATGGGATGAAGAGTACCTAGGAAAGTGGTTGAAGATAGAGGAGGGCATGGTTCTTTATGGGAGATGGTGCATTGCAATCAAAGCTGCATCTTTTGCTTGTGTCAGTTGGTATTTTCACTTGTTCCCTTAACCCTTATCTTTTTCCCTGCACTCAGACTGCAGTATTTACTCTCTGAGGTGAACTTGGGCTATCTGATACAGGTAAAATTCATGGCTGTTAGGCAACTGGGCCTTGAGAGATAACTCTTGCTTACTTAGCTCTTTGTTTTAAAATAGCATTGATAATCTTCACCAACCTAGAGCCTTCCACATGTGTTTGATTACAGGAATTGCAGTTGATAATTAGGAAAGGCAATCTCAAAAGAACTCAGGGAGATTTGATTCTACTCTCCTAGCCTAACTTACAGCGGTGCTTCAAAAAGAGACACCTTTCCTAACTGGCATTGCAACACTTGGTACATTATCTCCCCAGCCTTGTGCAAACATCAGAGAATTAATCACTAGTGAATTATTACCTAGTCATTTCTGTTATTCAGGGTGTCTGGAACAGAAGGGTTCTTTGCATCCAACTAATCACCACTGACAATTCAGGTGAAAGGATATATTTTGTAGCAACCAGATGGATAGGCAAGTTAGGACCTTTTTAAAATATGTGGCTACTGTCTGTGATATCTTGGCCCCAAGTGACAATACTGATTTGTTGCATTCAGTATTATGTAGATTGATTTATAGCTGTCCTTTAGGATTGCATTTGCAATCTTTCTTGGGCTTCTTATTGCACCTGGGATATTCTCCAAACAAAGGTTGTATTCTGAATTACAGCCTTTTCCGTCCTCTGTATTTTTTGCCTTTGGCTTCTTTTCCCATTTCCTACAGGTATTTGGCATCTGCTTCCACAACATTTTTGCCTTCTGTTTCCTGGCTTGCAACATCTGTGTGTTTGGCTGGGGAAATCAAGACTATTCTCCATCCTGGTCTTTGAGAACATGTTTGCAAAATAATAAAGATTCAAGTGTATTATATATGAATATGTTTCTTTTTAAAACTGCTGATATATAGTCATGGCCTTGGACTTATGTATTATAGAACCAGGGATGAAGAAAAGAAAGCTGTGCTTAATTCATAGCATTCTGTCAAGCAATGAAAACACTTATAGACTACTTAATTAACAAAAAAAGAGAACACAGCAGCGTAATTGGAAACAAATGTAAAATGTCAAAGCAATGTGGGAGTACATTTTTTAATACTTTTGTTAATCGGAGCCTTAGAAATGAGATTTCTAGCATAGTGTGGTGGCAGACAAATAATACTCTTACATTATCATGAATTATTACACGGCACAGCTTTTCAACTTTAACCTTAAGTGTTCCTTATGGCTTGAAGATAATGAATATATCTGCTATGCCACCGGTGTCAAACTCGATCACGTCACATGACATATCACAACGGTTTTTGCCTTTGCGGAGCTGGGGTGGGTGTGGCCTGCACGTGATGCATCTGGCCCGCGGGCCAGCAGTTTGACACCCCTGTGCAGCTATGCCTTGTTTTGGACAAGAAATGGAGAATTTGCAATTATCCTAATTTTTGGTTGAACTGCAATCCACAACAGTCCACATCATTAGACATACTGGTTGGCACCACTGTAGTTCAACAACATCTGGAGGGATATATTTTTCTGACCTTTAAAAGGTAAAGGTTCCCCTCGCACATACATGCTAGTCGTTCCCAACTCTAGGGGGTGGTTCTCATCTCCGTTTCAAAGCTGAAGAGCCAGCGCTGTCCAAAGATATCTGTGTTTGCAGAGCCACACCTGCCTTCGCCCTATTTAGAGGAGAAAAAAATCACTTTGGAAGGCAGGAGTGTGTTTCAAGCATGTTTGGGTTGCCACAACATTAAAAAAGATGTTGAGACTCTAGAACAGGGGTCAGCCAGCTGCGGCTCTGGAGCTGCCTGTGGCTCTTTCTCCCCTCTGCTGCGGCTCCTCTTCACTCAAAATATGTGTCACAACTGCCAATGTGTGACACCTGCCAGCACGCGATTGATTGAGCTTTTCAACCCCCGGTAGGCCAACCATACATAAATCCGTGGTCATGTGGCCAGCATGTCTCAACGCCAAAGGCGCATGGAACACTGTTACCTTCCCACCAAAGGTGGTCCCTATTTTTCTACTTGCATTTTTTACGTGCTTTCAAACTGCTAGGTTGGCAGAAGCTGGGACAAGTCATGGGAGTTCACCCGTTATGCGGCACTAGGGATTCGAACCACTGAACTGCCGACCTTTCGATCCACAACTGAGTGTCTTACCCACTAAGCTGCCACGTCGCTTTTTCTGACCTTTACTTTGAAGCAATTAGTGAACTTTAAGCATGAGCCAGAGACTGTGCATGATAGAGGAAGCCTGGCTGCTGATGTATATTTATGCAGCAGTTGATATACAGTTTATACTGCTGTTATCATGATGCTAAAGATTAGTGTGTTCATTGATATAAATCAGTGTTTCTCAACTTTATTAACTGTAAGATGAGTGGACTTCAACTCCCAGAAGTCTCCAGCCAGCATGTGGTCCATCTACTACTCATAGGCATCCATTGGGATTCAACAGTATACAAATAATGTAAATAAAGAGATCCTCCCTCCACAGTCCTGGATTATCAACTCTAAAGTGACTAAGCCCCTTTCTTAAATGAAGAAAAAGTGACCAACTGCAATTAATACTTTAATCTTAGACTTGTAGGGTGTTTAAAAAATAGAAAAGCATATTTCTTCTCCACTTGGAAGTGAAGGTGTGAGGTACAAGCCAAGCAGAAATAGATGTTCTAGGAGATTCATTTATTATTATTTCTATTTTAATTTAATCTTTCTCCATGGATGAAGTTCTAGACAGCCAACAAATAAAAACAAAAGTTTTATATTGTGGGTTCAGGTGTTGGCAAGGTGTAGGCAGGACTCTGGATAGCAGATAATTTACTTTATTAACCTTAACTTAGCTAACAGCAGTGACAAATACAAATGAACAAAAACTCTTTCCCTCTCTGTTGACAGCCCTTTTATACTGGCTGTCAACTGGCTTAGCCAATCAACACAGAGAAGTACTATCCTCGTTCTCCACTAGGGGAACGGACCCCGGGGGGGGGGGGAAATATCTTAGAACACTACACCCCTTCCCGCCACATTCGTGCAGACGTAGTCTTGAAGATACGCTGGGCGACGCCTGATTCAGCTAGAACATCGGGGCCCTGAAGCCTGCAACAACTCGTTTATTGGTGGTTTCTCGCCTGGTGCTAAATTATCACTAGGCAGTTGGTGACTCAGGATGGCGCCGACCCCATATGGGGAGGTGTCACATGCCAGCAATAAGGGCAATCGATCACAATATTGGGCTAATACAGAGTTAGAGACAAGAAGATGTTTGACGGCTATAAATGCTGCGGCCTGTTTAGTACCCCACTTGCAGGGGGCCCCACTGTCCAGAAGCCGGTGCAACGGCTCGGCCACTGATGCCTTATGTGGCAGGAATACTGCATAAAAGTTCAAAAGCCCCAAGAAAGCTTGGAGTTCCGCCTTATTTCAAGGGGAGGTTGCCTCTACAATTGCTTTTGTTTTCTCAGCTGATGGATGAATTCCAGATCCGTCAATGAGGAATCCTAGAAATTCCACTTGGGGCACCGCGACATGGAATTTCATTCTTTTGACCTTAAGCCCCGCCCATTGGAACTGACTCAGCACTTGTCAAAGTCTCTCCATCAGTTCTGATGTGCTGGTAGCGGAGACCAGCACGTCGTCGAAATATGGGACGATCCCAGGGATTCCCTGGAGCATCCGTTCCATCAGGCTTTGGAAAAGCCCCGGGGCCATGCTGACACTGAATTGGAGGCAGCGACATCGGAAGGCCTCCCAGTGTGTAACAATTGTTTGAGCCTCCGCTATCTTATCGTCTATAGGCAGCTGCTGGTATGCCTGAGCCAAATCTAGTTTTGCAAACACTGATCCCCTTGCCCAGGGAGTGCAGAAGGTGTTGCACTACTGGGACTGGGTAGGCATGAGGTTGTAGTTCCTGGTTGAGGGTGGCCCGGTAATCTGCGCATATGCAGATAGATCCATCAGGTTTAATAGGAGTCACAATTGGCGTCTCCCAAGGGGCATGGTCCACTGGTTCAAGAATGCCCTAGGAGATGAGTTTGTGTTAGTACAGTATTAAGATGGTTATGAAAAATCAAGTTCCAATAAAAAAGGCATGGTTAAAGAGGAAAGACTTTGCCCCCTTCTTAAATGAATAAAAGCAAGTGGCCAAAATTTATGGAGGTGTTGAAGGTGTCTGGGTTCCAAGTAACATACCCGTAGCGAACAAAACTCTGAGGCAGGTAAATTCCTCAAAGAATAAGTTTATTGGATATGTCATATTGGCACAGGCTGGTGAAAACCAACTCTGACTATTCCCACAGTTTTCACCTAATTAAAAGTAAAAGTTTTTCACTTTCTTAAAACAATCTGTCACATGGTCCAATCAGGATACTGTCCAGTTGTAGGTGACTCCAATCCCCTCCTTGCGAGCACCTGCAGGAATGTCCTTGGTTCCCAAGAAAAAGTATTTTGTTTTGACTACAAACCCCAACTATCTCTATTCCCCCCTCCCTCTTCTCCAGTGTGTCAGCGGTGAAGTCTCAAAATGGCCTCAGTCAGCCCAGCTTCAGGGCTAACAGAAGGCATGTAAAGGTTCATTCCAGAGGAGTAAGAGGCAACTCAGCCCAGATACTATGTGTGAAAGAAAGAGGGTGAAGATACCTAATAGTTCACAGAATATGTTGTGGATGCAAATAGGTTGGTCAGTCTGGCAAGATTTTGTCTGTTGGTGTGAAACAATAAATTCAGCTTGGAAGAATTGCCATACAGATAATCCACAACACAATTGAGCCAAACATTTCTGTTGCTAAACAAGGCCAGATTTTAGTGAGTTTTGTTCCATTTTACGATCTTTTTGCCACAGTTGTTAAGTGAATCATCCAATAATTAAGCGAATCTGGCTTCCCCCATTGACTTTGCTTGTTGGAAGCCGGTTGAGAAGATTACAAATGGTGATCACCTGACCCCAAGACAATGCAACTGTCATAATTACAGGCCAGTTGCTAAACAGCCAGCTTTTGATCAGATAAACTATAGGGATGCTGCAACAGTCATAAATGTGTAAACCTGTCATAAGTCATTTTTTTTGGTGTCGTCATAATATCGAACAATCACTAAATCAATGATTGTAAGTTGAGTACTACCTTTATGTCATTCAAGGTTTGGAGCCTGACAGGAGTTCCCAGACTTTGTCTTTTTTGTTACTGGTGTTTAAAACACTAGCACAGGGGTGTTAAATTCAAGGCCCGGGGGCCGGATCTGGCCCGCGGGAGGCTTAGATATGGCCCATGGAGCTGCCCTGGAAACAGCAAAGGACCGGCCCACGATGCTTCTGCCAGCAAAATCGGACCTCGGGAGGGCTGCATGTGGGGGGTCCCCGAGCTCTGTTTTCGCTGGCAGAGGGTTTCAGGAGGCGGTCGCAGCCAAAAATGCCACCACAGGTGCCCCCAACGCAAATTATGTCAAGCTGGCCGTGCCCATCCCCACCCCTCGAGGTAAAACACAACCCTAATGTGACTTTCAATAAAATGAGTGTGACACCCCTGCACTTGCAGGTTCCTGGTTTTGTTTTAATGGCTTGTGTTTTAAATATTTTGTTGCAATTGTAAAAACAGTACAAAAATTGCCACTTAGAATGAATAACAGAGGGAGAATAATATTACGTTATTTCCTATCTCCTTGGATTTTTAAAAACTGGCACAAGGATGAAGAATTTATAATTACTAAAACTCCACAAACTAACGTATTTCCCACTCTGTCCTTGGAACCTGAACAGGTAGCCTACAAAAAGTGGGTCTTTTGAGTATGGATCAGTAAATTAAATTTGTGCGTCCTTGTATGTTTTCAAAAGTACTTCATGGTGTTGCTTTGTATTTTCATTTATATAAGTGGAAAGGTACTTCAATGGCATTTTGGACTGGAAAAAAATGTAGGTTTTCTCATTGGACATTAGAGACTGTTTTTAAGTTTCAAAAGAAGAACAAAAGAGAAAGGAAAAGATAAAAGAAAAAATGTAAGAATGTTCTAGCTGAGTATTGCAGGTAAAATTTTGGGCACTCCATTTGACCCAATAGGCAAATTGGTTTATCCTAATTATGCACAATAATTACGCCACGATAAATGATGCTTGTGATTACCTCCACATCCACCTGTTCTTAAATTTTTTGCATACTCTGTGCTAGGATTATTTTTGGATTTAAATTATAGTTTTCAAATATTTTTTGTTTCACACTTTTTAGTAATCCCAGTTATGGAAGCTTCTGGGAGTTTAGGATCTGTCTTTTGAACCACAGGCAGCCCAACTTGACACAGAGAAATAAGAACACGCAGAGTGGTTTAATGTTTTGAAAGTAGTTATATGAACCACTGTAGCAGTTATTTCTGATTTTTTTAAAATGTCTCAAATGATTTTCATAAAATAGTAAAAACAACAGTCAAATATATGTTCAAAAATATTCTGAATAATAGATGGCTGCTTATCAGATAAAATCTGAGAACAAAGGTAACAGTTCATAATCAAAGCAACAATATTTTTTTCTTTAATAAGTAGAAATGATACTGGAGACCCTTACTAAAGTGGAAATTATTATTAAATAGATTCTCTTGGTTTAGAAGTAGCTGGAAATGGGACTTAGTAAGAAACTATAAGCTTCCCACAAGATCTGGAATAGATTTGAGGTATAGATAATCTTCTGTCCTGCCGCACATTTCTGGATTTTTGTATGTATATTTGTTGTGTGTATGAGGTAACAGCCATCATCCCTTTGTCCCAGAATTGTTAATAACAGCTACAAGTGATTAATGCATATCTGTGTCAATTTGCAATCTCCATTTTGAGAACATTGTGATTTCTAAAAAATAATTTTCTCCCTTTTATCTTATTTTATTATTATTTTTTCTTGTAGAGACAATATACTTTGCTTTTTAGGGACCCTCTGGGATCTTTCTGTTAAGTCCTCATAGTTACGACCTGGCCCGAGCCTGCCTGTTGCTAGTTGTGTTGATTGGTCAAGACGTGGCTAGCAGAATAAGCGGGAACCTGCAAGCCACCTGATTGGTTATTCCAGCCTGACAGCTTGCTATTTAAGCAGCTGTCAAGCGAGTATTGTTTCGTCAAAGTTGTAACACGCGTGAAGTTGCCTTGCTGGTTAGCGTTTACTGTTAGCATAAACAAGTTGTAATTGACCAAGCCTCAGACCCTTCTTGTCTTGTTTGCTGTATTGAACACTTTCATATTCTGAATTTTCCCTCCCGCTCTCTAATTCCATCTTTCATTCACTTTAGATGTGAGTGACTAGCCTGACTAGGTGGCTCAGTGGCTAAAACACCGAGCTTGTCAATCAGAAAGGTCGGCAGTTAAGCGGTTCGAATCCCTAGTACAGGTCTCCTACGTGAGCAAGGGGTTGGACTAGATAACCTCCAAGGTCCCCTTCTGACTCTGTTACTGTTAAAGACAACTTTTGGGATGGATGGTCTCATCCCTTATGTTTGCTAAGGCCTCTAAACCCTATCCATTCCTTAACATTGTTGGTGTGGTTGCTTTAGTGAAAGCAAATCTGAATGGACTCCTTCTTGCCAGTATTTGTGTTCGCTTTGTTTATGTCCTTCTAGAGCTTAAAGGGGATTATTCAGTATTGTACAGAAGATGGGAACCTAACCACAGGATGCAAGTGGGAGGGTGGGTTGAGTTGGCGGGAGGAAAGAACATTCCATTCAGAAATAGCAAAGTCACTGGTACTTTGCAAGCAATAATCTGTCCATGCTATAAATATAATAGAGGAGGAGTTACATGTTGTCCCCCTAACTACTCACAATATAGGTCTAAATTATATGCAAGAAGGATGGTGCTCCATCACACTGTCCGTCAATACATCTTAGTCATTTTCAGTCCACTCACCCCTCGTTGTGGTTTTCATGGCCAGTGCTTGCTACGTCACTTGGCCAAAAAGAAAGGAGTTGCAAAGGGGAAATGAGAGATGGAAGAAAGGTTAACGATATAAATCATGCCACTGCAACCCACTTTGGTGATTTGGAAATTTTAAAACTGCCAAAATACATGTTGTGGGTGTCTGGTTGATGTAGATTTACACCTTCCCCTGTCCAGAGAGGACTAACCATGCTTTCTTCTAGGATCTATTTTTTTTTATCCTCCAATTTAGCTTTCTATCCTGGAATTTACTAGTGGTCTCCATCCAGATATTAACCGACTCTGATGCTGCTTAGCTTTTGGGGACCGCAAAGTTGGAGATCAGCCACTGAGTATTCCAAGCAAACAGCCAAACAACTTGTGACTAAATGTAAACGTTGCTCCACCTTCTTTTGGACTGCAGCTCTGAACATGCTGTTCAAAGCTGGGTGCCGTCCTTGAGTTGACAGATGTTGACATTTCCCTGCTTCAAAGAATGGCATCAATTACACCAGCCTCCCATGATTTTCAGAGAGTATCCTCTAAGGAAAAGCAGCAGGATTAGCCATTTTGGAGAGGAAGGCATGTCATCTTCTCCCTGAGCAAATCTTTGCCATTATATTCCTTAAAGTAGGGATCTCCAACCTTAGCCACTTTAAGACTTGCGGACTTCAACTCCCAGAATTCCTTAGCCAGCTTTGCTGGCTGAGGAATTCTGGAAGTTGAAGTCCGCAAGTCTTAAAGTGGCTAAGGTTGGAGACCCCTGCCTCTTAAAGATCTGTTTTCTCGGAGGTCCTGTTTTCCTTTACCTTCTAAATCCCTTTTGGCTTCGGTTTAATGAACTGACACTGAGGTTACATAAAGGCAGAATGGCAGATGATGGGAAATTTAGGAAGTCATAAAACCACCTGCTGTTTTTTTTTCCTCTTCAAGTAATGGTACTTCCTATTATCTTGTTCTGAATCTCTTTGTGAGAATTTGTGAAGATGCTGTTGTGATTAAGCTGTGATGCAGGGGCTGAATAAAATCAGCATGAAGAGATCACAGATGAATCACATGAAATACAATGAGCTGTGCCATTTATTTTTTGTTTTTGTCTTTTCTCTCTGGAACAGAATATTGCTTTTTTTGCCTTCACTTTTTTCCCCACTTCTATAATTTTAGTTTCTCCCTATTCTATCTATTATTTAATATTTTCTGCTTTCCAGCTATGATGCCATTTTTTTAAAAAAAACCTCCCATATTCCTCTTTGTTATATATGCAGTGTTCCTGCAAATCATTTTTATATCTAGAGAATTCTGTGGTTTTGTTTGCTATTTTCATAACCTCTTAACCAGAGGTGGGGAACTATAGCCCCTTTATGACTTGTGGACTTCAATTCCCAGAATTCCTGAGCCAGCCATGATGGCTCAGGAATTTCGCGAGTTGAAGTCCCCAGATCATAAAAGGGCCATAGTTCCCCGCCCTTGCTCTAAACAGGGGTCTCCAACCTTGGCAACTTTAAGACTTGTGAACTTCAACTCCCAGAATTCCTCAGCAAAGCTGGCTGCCAAGGTTGGAGACCCCTGCTCTAAACAGTACCTTTTTATTATTGTGTAAATGCATATGAGCATGTGGAAATTTAATTCTTCAACCACCACTTGCCTGGATGAACTATATGTTGGGGTACAGCTGTTATCTACATGTGGAAAAGGTTGCTGAAGCCAACCTTAATTTAATTTAAATTAAATCAGCCCCGGTGAAATGTAATTAAAGCTGCAAGAATGAAAAGGGGAACGAAACTGTCTTTTCAAGGCCTGGGTGTCATAGAATCAAAGACACCCATGCCCCTCCCTCATAATCTTGGAGTTAAAGTTGCCTGTGAACCAGATGAAGTCCAGCTAACTGGCTTTTGTGTCTTTAGCAGCACATAAGTAATTTAAGTAAAGACCCATACAAACCTAAATAAATAAATGAGCAGGTGACACTTTTCAGTGTGGCGATAAGCCTTATCAGCTGCTAGAGGTTGTATATGTAGTTTCCTTTTGTTTAGATTTTTATTCTCCTTCCCCTTTTGTTGACTGAAAGTTTGGCAGTTTGAGACCCAAGCATAACAGCACTGGGTGAGCTCCTATTCGTGCCACAGCTGCTGCCAACCCCGCAGTTTGAAGTGCAGGTAGAAAACTTCAGTGGGAAGGTAACAGTGTTCCATGCACTTCGATGTATAGTCATGCTTCATTATAGAAGCTTCTTTGGACAAGACTCGCTCCCTCGTCTAGAGACAGCTGAGCACCACCCCCTAGAGTTGAACACAACTGGACCGGGGAAACCTTTTTACCTTTTTTTCATATACAAATCAAGGTGGAGAACATGCCTAATACTCCTATTTTTCCCACAACAACAACCCTGGCCTGAAAGAGAGTGAGTGGTCCAGTTTTCATGCCTAAGGTGAATCTAGAACTCGCAAGCTCCTGGTTTCTAGGCCAATACCTTAAGCTAGTGTTTCTCAACCTTGGAAACTTTAAGATGTGACCACACATCTTAAAGTTGTCAAGGTTGAGAAACATTACCTTAATCACTATATCAAACTGGTTCTCGGTAATTGAGATGCTGGGCTGAAAAGTTGCTATCCCCTATTCTTATTCATTGATCTGGCTTACATTGCTGTTCTTTCTCTAAGGAGTTTGGAGCAGTTAATGGTTCCCAGATAAACTTATTAAGGCATCTTCTAGGATCAGACATACCCTTAGAAGGATTTCATAGGCTTCATTTGGTGGACATGTAACAAGGGATAAAAACAAATGGCACATTGATTCAGAAACTACTGAAAAGAAAGTACTTGGGCTACCTTGTCTATTTTAGAACATTCAGAATCTCCATTTGACCCCCATCATAGTTTTTCTGGAAAAAAACAAACACAAAGTAGAGTATCTATAATAATTCTCTGCAACATGATGTATATTTTTTTCCATAATCTGTGGAGCAGTTATGTGAGAGTTCCACTTTTGAAGAATTTATTCAGCACCTTGTGATAGTTTGTTAAACCCAATGCCAAGAATGCAGATAAGAATCAGAATTTAGACTTGGCTACAAAAAAAGTCTTAGCTGAAAAATTAAAGGGTCTCCTTGTCTTTTCAGAATGCACTGATCAGTGTCACGTGGGCCTGTAGATGGTTTATCCATCAGGGCACAAGTGTTCCTATTATAAATCTTTGTGACACAACCTATTATCTCTAACTTTTGTGTGAAGTTGCAAATATTGATTGGGAGCGTGAATTATATTTTTCATTGACCAGGTGTTGTATTTTTCCTGAATCAATCCTTTTACTTTGATCTACAAGCATTACGTTTTCAAATTAACGTGGTGTGCACTTAACTGGATTATTAGCAGTGAGAAGGAAGAGAAGAGATTCTGTAATTCCTTGTGCTACAAAATAAAATGTAGCTTTTAAATTTTTAATACTTTCAAAGGTGTGAAGAATCTAAGTTAAATACCAGTTCATCACACTGTGATTTCTGAGGGCATGGGACTAGAATCAGTTCTGAATAGCTCAATAGCTTACAGCACCTTCCTATATACACTGTGTCCCATTTATGTTCAGGCAATTTTCATGTAAGGAGAGGCTGAACATAAAGGCTGTACTTGCAAGACATGTTTAAGCATTGAAAACTGAACTGTCATTTACTAAACCCAATTGTTCACATTGTGGGCTTGCACAATACATTAGATGAAATTGTGATGGGAAAACCTGGGATTCGGTATGTTGTGATCCAGCCAGTGGTCTAGTTCAGGGGTCTCCAACCTTGGCAACTTTAAGCCTGGCGGACTTCAAGTCCCAAACTTCAACTTTGCAAAGCTGGCTGGGGAATTCTGGGAGTTGAAGTCCGCCAGGCTTAAAGTTGCCAAGGTTGGAGAGCCTTGGTCTAGTTGACATGCACTGTTAACTTTCTAGTAAGAAGCCTTTCTTGATAATTTGCTACCGCTGATCTTATTTGGCCAGAAGAATCCCATAATGTGGACATTTGGCCAAAGAAACATCTATTTGCTTGGGTGCAGGAACCATGAGTTTTTACAAAATTGCTTCACACATGGATTTGTCTTATGCAGAATTCCACTAGCTTTGTTTAATGATTGGTGTGGATATTAAAAACCATGTGCATATGAATTGAGATGGAGTTTTGGAATGGCGTGTCATGCCCTGTGTTTGTGTGTGCATGACATATTAACCCATGGGTTCTTTGGCACTGGTTGACAGATTTTATATTTATATCAGTCTTCCTCTGTCAGAAGCCCAGTTGTCTCAATTACTGGTTTCGCATAACACATGGAACTCTAAACTCAGTATGTTAGCTGAGTTTGCACAACATGATAGCCTTAATGATGCATGTTTGTAGTTACTGTAGTTTGTCAGGCAATTCCAGCATGGAATGACAAGGTGCCCTAGAGCATAATCAGTATAATCCTGGGAGGGCTTATTTCATGGGTTTCTTGCGCTACTAGACAACATTTCTCTCTGTGAATTCTGTCCAGTACTACTGATCTCTTTTCAGAAACATCTCTAGTTCTCAAAGAACCAGGAATAGTCTTTGGAAGCCACTATTGCATGTTTCAGTCATGCCCACTGAATGATTTATTTAACCTCAGAGTGTACAAAATGGCTGTTTGTATTTCTCTTAACATTATTAAGATCTACTATAAATATGTTTGCTGAATAAGTCGGAATAAGTGTTCTTTTTTTTTTTGGCTTTAGCTTTAAAAGAAAAGGAAGGAGGAGATACATTAGTTTGCATAGATAAGATCCACACAGCTATATGATTCATTTAACAGCCACAGTGATTCTTTTAATGACTGTAGCAAAAAAGGTTGTAAAATTGTGTGCAACTCACTTAACAAACCACCTCACTTTGTGATGAAAGTACGGGTCCCAATCGTGATTGTAAGCCGACGACTACTTGTATAGTACGCATTCATGAAGTTGCAGAACTCTGTGGGACATGATCTGCACAATTGTAATTAATACCCTTGAATAATTCAGATATTTAGTAGAATGATTCTCAAATTATAGTCTGTGAAGATCCGAAATGGCCTATTAACAGCTTTCCTATGTTCAGAGCTAGTCAACTAGTGCAGCGGTCACCAACTGGTGGTCTGCAGACCGCTGGTGGTCCATGAGAAAATGTTGGTGGTCTGCAGAAAAAATATTTGCATTTTTTATATTGCACTAAATCAGGGGTCTTCAAACTATGGCCCCTGGGCCAGATACGTGCAATGAACGTTT
Organism: Ahaetulla prasina; assembly: GCF_028640845.1. Classification (NCBI taxonomy): domain Eukaryota; kingdom Metazoa; phylum Chordata; class Lepidosauria; order Squamata; family Colubridae; genus Ahaetulla; species Ahaetulla prasina. The sequence goes on along the minus strand of NC_080540.1, from coordinate 276,539,453 downwards.
GTGTTGCTGCAGAGAGTTTCTTTTTATGTGGGTCAGGGGGGAGAAATTCTGACTTGGGGTCTGCTTCAGCCTCCTGGTGTGGAGCTGGTGGCAAAGAGCCAGAGGGCCTCATTCCAGTGGGACTGCATCATGGCCTGGAACTGGTTGACCATCTCAGCCTACTGAGCCTCCAGGCGCTGGTACCTGGCCTTGCACTCCAGCAAGTCTTCCCTCTGCTTGGAAAGCCTATGCTCATAGTCCTCAGTGAGACGCTTCTGCTGGGCCTCCTTCTCAGTCAGATCCAATTTGAACTGAGCCAGCTGTTTTGCCAACTCTTTCTCATGGTGGCTGCTTAGCTCCAACAACTGTTGGTGCCCTAAGGAGCCTGGGCAGGCAGGCAAGGAGGGGCTGGGAGGGGAGGGGCAAATAGAGGCTGGCGAGGTGCCCCTTGATGTGAGTGACATCAAGTTGACCACGCCCACCTAGCCACATGCCCACCTAGTCATGCCCACCCAGCTGGTCATTAGGTAGATCATATTAGTGGTCCACGGGATTTAAAATTATGAATCTAGTGGTCCCTGAGGTCCAAAAGGTTGGTGAGCCCTGAACTAGTGTGTGTACAAGGAATAATATCAGTAGCAGCATGTCTATGCAAAACAGGCAATAGTGAGTAGGGCCAACCTATAGTTAATGTGAGTCTACACATGCTGCACTAAGTGGAACTGTGAACCCACCCCAAGCCAGCACAAATGAAAAACTTGAATAAGAAATATAACAAGGAATAATTATATAGGGACTTCATTGAGCTAGAGATCCATTCACCCAAGCCATTCTACCGAGATGTTTATAGAAAAACATTATTGACCAGTAGATTATGCTAAGAGGTCTTGATGTTATGCACAGAATAATAAAATAATGCAAGAGGTAAATACTTAATTTGGGATATGTTTGATATAAAATTAAGTTTAAAATGATGTTAAAGAATAGAGAAGGATGTGAAAGTATGCATGCATTTATGCAATGAAGGTCATCCTGTTTCATGAAAGTTAATCTTGCAGATGGAAAATTAAGATGTTGCATAATGGCCTGCTTCACCTTATCCCAAATGTTTATGTCGCGGTCCATAATTCCCTAAAGCAGTGTTTCTCAACTTGGGCAGTTTGAAGATATGTGGACTTCAACTTCAATTCTGGAAGTTGAAGTCTACACATCTTCAAACTGCCAAGGTTGAGAAACACTACTCTAAAGTATGAGAAAACATAGGTTGTCAAATCTGCCTTCTCTTCATTCTTCATGATCTTGATGTTGTTTTTGGCCTTTGTTTGATAGCCCTAAAAATGTTTTCACATTTAGAAATCCAACTTCGCTCTGCCTTCACCAAATTTATTTTCCCGAGCTTTATTTTTCTTGGCGGTGCCTTCCTTACTTTATCCTCAAAATTTGTTTCTGTTTCAACAATCTGACATATTGCTTGGGAAATTCAAAGTTTTGTTTTGATTTTAAATGTGACTACAAATTAATGATAAACCAAAGATTAGCATTCTTGTTGCACCTAAACCAGGTGAGATTAGATTATCAGTTTTAGGATCAGTCCCTAATCATCCTGGTTGTTCTTCTCTGCACTTTCTCTAGAGTCTCAACATCTTTTTTTATAGTGTGGTGACCAAAACTGGATGCAGTATTCTAGGTGTGGTCTTTCTAAGGCTTTATAGAGTGGTATTAGTATCTCACTTGATCTTGATTGTATCCTTCTGTTAATACAATTTAGAATTGCATTGGCTATTTTTGGCTGCTGCTGCACACACTGCTGGCTCTTAGCTGGTTGTCCCTTAAGACTCCAAGATCCCTCTCACAGTTACTGCTATTAAGCCTAGTTTCACCCAGTCTATATGTGTACTTTGGTTTTTCTTGCCTAAGTGTAAGACTTTACTTTTCTCTACACTGAATTTCATTTTGTTAGATAGGGTCCAGTGTTCAAGTCTATCAAAATCCATCTGGATCTTGAACCTATCTTCTAGAGTGTTAGCTATTCCTGCCAGTTTAGTATCATATGCAGATTTGGTAAGTTCCCCTTCTATTTCCTCATCTAAGTCATTAATGAAGATATTGAAGAGTACTGGTCCCAAAACAGAACCTTATGGTACCCCTCTGCTTATTTCCCTCCATTTAGACTCAGGCCTATATATATATATATATATATATATATATATATATATATATATATATATATATATATATATATATATATATATATATATATATATATATATATATATATATATATATATATATATATATATATATATATATATATATATATATATATATATATATATATATATATATATATATATATATATATATATATATATATATATATATATATATATATATATATATATATATATATATATATATATATATATATATATATATATATATATATATATATATATATATATATATATATATATATATATATATATATATATATATATATATATATATATATATATATATATATATATATATATATATATATATATATATATATATATATATATATATATATATATATATATATATATATATATATATATATATATATATATATATATATATATATATATATATATATATATATATATATATATATATATATATATATATATATATATATATATATATATATATATATATATATATATATATATATATATATATATATATATATATATATATATATATATATATATATATATATATATATATATATATATATATATATATATATATATATATATATATATATATATATATATATATATATATATATATATATATATATATATATATATATATATATATATATATATATATATATATATATATATATATATATATATATATATATATATATATATATATATATATATATATATATATATATATATATATATATATATATATATATATATATATATATATATATATATATATATATATATATATATATATATATATATATATATATATATATATATATATATATATATATATATATATATATATATATATATATATATATATATATATATATATATATATATATATATATATATATATATATATATATATATATATATATATATATATATATATATATATATATATATATATATATATATATATATATATATATATATATATATATATATATATATATATATATATATATATATATATATATATATATATATATATATATATATATATATATATATATATATATATATATATATATATATATATATATATATATATATATATATATATATATATATATATATATATATATATATATATATATATATATATATATATATATATATATATATATATATATATATATATATATATATATATATATATATATATATATATATATATATATATATATATATATATATATATATATATATATATATATATATATATATATATATATATATATATATATATATATATATATATATATATATATATATATATATATATATATATATATATATATATATATATATATATATATATATATATATATATATATATATATATATATATATATATATATATATATATATATATATATATATATATATATATATATATATATATATATATATATATATATATATATATATATATATATATATATATATATATATATATATATATATATATATATATATATATATATATATATATATATATATATATATATATATATATATATATATATATATATATATATATATATATATATATATATATATATATATATATATATATATATATATCACCTATATATATATCTGCTATATATATATATATATATAGAGAGAGAGAGAGAGAGAGAGAGAGAGAGAGAGAGAGAGAGAGAGAGAGAATGTCTTTGGTTATTCGGGTTTTCTCCTGTGTAAAATTGGAAGTGTCTTGGCGACGTTTCGACGAAGTCTCATTCATCATCTTCAGACTGGTGTTTACAGCTTCGTGCTCCTAGCAAAGTGAGCAAAGTGTGGATTCAATTCTGCAATTCAAAAAAACACCCCCCCACCAGAGAAACAGCAGTTAAAATCCATACTTTGCTCACATAAGAACAAAGCCAAAGCCTGAAGATGATGAGTGAGATCTCATCGAAACGTTGCCTAAATACTTCCAATCTTACATGGGAAAAGACCCGAACATACCAAAACCTGCATGTATATATATGTATGTGTGTGTGTATGTATATATATATTTCAGAAGAACATAGTAGAAAAGTATAAAATGTGCAAGGAACAAAGTTGTGGGAAATTTGTTTAACCCTCCCTAATATTAGCACTTGTGATTTTTAAGTACCTGTTCAAAGAGTCCAGTTCTGTACTAGTGTGTGTTATCTAGCCATAAGATTGCAAATAGCTGGGCATGCCCCAATGTCCTCCTTTTATCCTGATTCCAATGAAATGTGGGATCTGTTTCATTACCAAACTAAGTATTGTCATTAGTGCACTGATGACGTTACACCTAATAAAATGTCTGCAAGAAAACAACCAAGGTCTGAGAGCACCAAGGATCCCAGTTCAACCTGAGCTACAAATATTCTTTCCGCGGTATTTCCAGTGAAGTTGAATTAACAGATAACAAAGTCATTTTTTTTTCTTGCAACACACAATTAACCCGTGGGATTCAAAAGGATATTAATGAAAAACAAAGCTATAATTGGGTATTAATAATCGCCAAGATCTGTGAAGCAGGTGATGTTATTGCAAACCTGTCCTATTGGGAAGATTTCCAGAGACCATCTGATTGGCTACTATGAGAACAGAAACTTGGATTAAATGGCCTTGGAGCTTAACTAACATATTATGGGAACATTAGACAAAAGAGAATGAAATTCATATATTCAAGCTTTCTGTAAAAGAGAGAATGTTGTTGAGAAAAGAGAATTGTAGGAAAGGGAATAAGCAATAATTGTAAACATGTTAATGGACAAATAGAAGAGTCCAAATAATGTTTGATTTCAGTGGAAAGAATCTTTCTGACGTTTCTCCATACAGTACAGGTAGTCCTCAACTTACAACCACAATTGAGCCCAGAATTTATGTTGCTAAGTGAAAAAGTTGTTAACTGAGTTTTGTCCCATTTTACAAGTTTTCTTGTCACATTTGTTAAATGAACCACTGCAGTTGTTGAATTAGCAACACGGTTGTTAAGTGAATCTGGCTTCCCCATCGAGTTTGCTTGTAATAAGGTTGCAAAAGGGGATCACATGACCCCAGGATATTGTATCCGTCATAAATATGAAACAGTTGTCAAGCATTCGAATGTAAATCATGTGACCATGGGGATGCTGCAAAGGTCATAAGTGTGAAAAATGGTCATAGGTCACTCTTTTTAGTGTCATTGTAACTCTGAATGGTCACTGAATGAGCTGTTGTAAGTCAAGGACTATCTGTATTACATGCACCCAGTTCTCAGATATAAACCCTTTTAATAAGGGACTCTTCTGAGGGAAAGAGCAAAGAACAGTGCTGCAGTCAAGTTTATGAAATAAGTCTTAAGAGTTTATATTTTAGGTATCCATAATACCCAGGTCCATTCAGCATTGTGAACCATAATATGGTCTGCTGTGTTTAGGTTTAATTTATTTTGAGAACCCAGACTCTGCAATTCTAAACTGTTGATTTGATTGTGTAATCCTAAACCGTTGTGATTTATTCAGTCAACTCTTTTGAACAAATTACAGCTTATTTCACTGTCTGGTCCACAGCACCATGGACCATTCCATTTCCCTCTTCGATGCAATACGTTCCTTATGGTGTACTTTCTTTAAGATTTGAAATAAGAAATCTAAATTATCATAGCAGTGGGCGATCTAAAGTTTTACAAAGATTTTATATGGTGTTAGCTTCTTATGTTATTAATTTTATAATGTTGTTTAGGATTAAATTTCATTTACTAGAAGAGTACTCAAATCTTCTGCTCAAAATAAAATTCCCTATACTACCAGGCTTGAAATTTTAGGTCTAGATAGCCTCAAACTACGTCATCTACATTTCGACCTATGCTTAGTTCATAAGATTATTTACCAAAATGTTCTACCTGTAAATGAGTACTTTAATTTCAACCATAATAACACAAGGGCTATCAATAGATTTAAACTCAATGTAATTTCTCTAAACTTGATTGTAGGAAATAAGACTTCTGTAATAGAGTAGTAAATGTCTGGAACACTCTACCTGATCCTGTTGTTAGTCTCTCTAATCCCCATACCTTTCACCGTAAACTGTCTACCACGGACCTTTCATGTTTCTTAAGTACATGAAGTACTTAAGTACAGTCGTTTGGCTGTACACCGCCCTGAGTCCTTCGGGAGAAGGGCGGTATAAAAATCGAATAAAATAAATAAAATAAATAAATAAGTGCACCAGCGTGCCTACCATCCTTGTCCTACTGTCCCCAATTATATGTAATCATTCATATAATTCATTCATTCATGTAATCATAGCCATATTTATGGCTATGTTTTGCCAATTTATATCCTTTTTTGTGTCAATTATTTTCATGTGTCCAGGTCTGTGTCTATTCTGTTTTATTTTCTTGTACTTGTTGACAAATAAAATAATAATAATAATAAAAAAATCCTTGAATAAAAAATTGTATCTTTTTTTAATCCTCTCAAGACCACATGTCACCTCTTAGAATTGTTGCATGGTAAATGCTGTTAAGTGTCAATTTTTCTTTTGCTTCTGATTTGCTTTTGTCAATACGAACCATGCTTTCCTCTCCTCTTACCTTGCTAGTACTTTTTCTTCGTAAAGATAGTATAAGATTGCATCTTAAGTGCTTCACTGTGTTTTCATCTTTTATACAAGCCCTACAATTGATGCAAATCAAGAGTTTGCCATTTTCACTGGGGAAAAAACCCCATACATATAAAATGGCTGCTCTGTGTTTGCAAGCCTGAAGATCTAATCAAAACTTTAGATCTTCAGCAGCTACACTTTTTCAGAATTACACCTCAAAGTAGCAACATGAGTCAGACTGAAGGAATTGGAAAATATCATTGCAGAGGATTTTTTCTTATAGAAAAATCATTTTTCCCAGTGTTCGTGATAAGTTATTGTGACACTGAAAGTGATTATTTAAATATAAAATAAATTTAATCATAAACCTGGCTATTTATAAACATTTTTTTAATTTGATGTTTATTTTTTCAATTCACATTTTACCCATTCTGCTAGAGGAAATGTGTGTCCTTGAATACATTTGTAACAGTGTTCTTTTAATGTTATAACCTTAATAAATGTGAAGAGTAAATAGGCCTAAATAAGCAGACAGTTCCTAAACTAGAGTTGGATATGCGCAGCTTTTAAATGAGTGGTATCTTTAGTGATTGATTTTTTATAAGCTGAAGAAAATGTGTATATTTTGAGAAATACTGTACGAGAAATAAAGGAGTAGGGAAAGAACTCTCTTGAAAGTATGATCAGCAGCAAAAGGATGAACTCATTTATCAAAGCAACAAGTACACTGTTGGAAAATGCGAAGATGGGGATAAATCATCTTGTAGAAAATTTGTGACATCATGAGAGTTGACATTGACTTGCTGGCATATCAATCAACCAACCAACCAACCAACCAACAGGTGTTATAATGAGAAGAGGCTCTAAAACAGACATATCCCCCTTGGAATAGTTCACCCTCTAAGATGAAGGTGGTTCCCACATTCATGGCCTTTTGTAACTTGTAAAACCTGGCTGTTCTGGAAGGATTTGGCACCTGATTAATGCCTGTTGGTGCCAAATATGTGATACTTAATAGAGAGTAAGAAAGTTGGCTTTGACTAAGATATGCAAATTCTAGGATGACAAGGGGAAAACATTGGATAAGTCTAGAATGTCCAGAAGTTTGGAAGTGGCTTAGGAATAGCTCATCAAACTACATGGAAGAGGAAGAATTATACAACACAATCAGAATTGCAAGATTCTGTTATAATAGCCAATCCCAAAACTAATAAAATTGGTCTACTCAGTGGAGCTGACATGGTTGCAGTAATATTATACATTAAGCTTTACAGGTAATCCTCAATTTAAAACCATAATTAAGCCTGGGATCATAGTCATATAACCAGCAACAACAATGCTGGTTGCTAATGTGGATTATCACATGACTGAGTTGATTTTACAACATTTTTGCAGTGGTCATTCAGCAAATGCTGCAATTATTAAGTGAATGTGGGTGTTAAGTGAATATATATATATTCAATTGCTCCCAGAAGCACGAAGCTGAAGCCTGAAGATGACGAATGAGACTTCGTCGAAACGTTGCCAAGACACTTCCAATTTTACGTGGGAGAAAACCCGAATAACCAAAGATCTACATATATATATATATATATATATATATATATATATATATATATATATATATATATATATTTGTTTTCTCAGGTTTTCACGCGTGTTTGTATATATGTCTTTTGGTGTTCGGGTCTTCTCCCGTGTAAAATTGGAAGTGTCTTGGCGGCGTTTCGAAGTCTCATTCGTCATCTTCAGGCTTCAGCTTCGTGCTTCTGGGAGCAATGTGATCGCAGCTGTTTCTTCCTTTTAACTGCTTGTGGGGTTTGAACTGATTGGGTGGGAGCTTGGCTGTGCTCTGATTGGATGGGGTTTTTTCTGTGCTCTGATTGGCTGGGGGTGTGTCCTGTGTTGGTGGGGGCTTGGTTGTGCTCAGTCTAGTCTGTGCTGCAGGGGGATTTGAACTGGTGAGCTGCATAGCTGTTGTTTGGCTTTGTGGTCGTGCTACATCTTCATAGTGGGTGTCAGTCTGCTGCATGAATGGATTGGAGGGGTTTGAAATGGCTAATGTTGCAGCTGCGGTCTGGCTTCTGGTCCTTGGTCGTGCTTCATGATCAGTGTGGGTTTGGGTCTGCTTTGACAGCTATCCAAAACAAATATAACCCCCCCAAGCACATCCTAGATCTGACCAACCACTGCCTATCCAACACATACTTCATCTACAATGGACAAAAATACAAACAAGTAGAAGGAGCACCCATGGGATCACCCCTCTCACCTGTCATTGCCAATCTCTACATGGAACACTTTGAAACCCAAGCTCTAGAAAAATCTGATCACAAACCCAAACTCTGGCTCAGATATGTAGACGACACCTTCATAATCTGGCCACACGGGAAAGAAAAACTTGACAACTTCCTCACACACCTCAATAGCCTACACCCCAAAATACAGTTCACCATGGAAACAGAAGTTAATAACCAACTTCCCTTCCTGGATGTCTTAGTCTACAGAAAACCCAATGGCTCCCTAGGACACACCATCTACCAGAAGAAAACACACACAAACCGCTATCTGCACGCACTCTCACACCACCACCCAGCACAGATCAACTCCGTAGCCAAGACACTCATCTCCAGAACAAAATGCTTAGCTGATGAACAACACCTAAAACCGAACTAGACACCCTCACTAATGTACTAACATCCAATGGATTCCAAACAAATAAGATTACCAAGCTAATCCAAAAAGAACCCCCCACTAAAATCCAAGACAGAGAACAAGAAAACGGCACAGCCCTCCTCCCATATATAAAAGGCACCACAGACAGAATCAGCAAGATCCTCCACAAACACAACATCAAGACAGCATTCTGCACAAACAGAAAATATCCACCATCCTAAGAAACCCCAAAGACAAAATTGAGTTAGAAAATCAAGGAGTATATGAAATCCCATGCACCGCCTGCCCCACCACATACATTGGACAAACCAACAGAAGAATAAGTGCACGATTGAAGAACACAAGAACTCATTCAAAAGAGGAACTAACTTCTTCCCTGGTCCAACACTTTAAAGTCACAGGACATGATATTGACTTTAAAAGACCAGAACTATCGCCAAAACTGAACACTTTAACAACAGAATAATCAGAGAAGCCATTGAGATAGAAAACGCCCACACAGCATGAACAAACGAGATGACACCTCCGCCTACCAGCCATTTGGAAACCCGCCCTTATTGACAAACGAGTCCCTAACACGAGGAATGACACCAGACCCACACTCACAAGGTCCACACAGGATGTCACCACCGCACATCCACCCAGAAAGCAGACCCAAACCCACACTGATCATGAAGCACGACCAAGGACCAGAAGCCAGACCGCAGCTGCAACATTAGCCATTTCAAACCCCTCCAATCCATTCATGCAGCAGACTGACACCCACTATGAAGATGTAGCACGACCACAAAGCCAAACAACAGCTATGCAGCTCACCAGCTCAAATCCCCCTGCAGCACAGACTAGACTGAGCACAACCAAGCCCCCACCAACACAGGACACACCCCCAGCCAATCAGAGCACAGAAAACCCCATCCAATCAGAACACAGCCAAGCTCCCACCCAATCAGTTCAAACCCCCACTAGCAGTTAAAAGGAAGAAACAGCTGCGATCACACATTGCTCCCAGAAGCACGAAGCTGAAGCCTGAAGATGACGAATGAGACTTCGTCGAAACGTTGCCAAGACACTTCCAATTTTACGCGGGGGAAACCCGAATAACCAAAGATCTACATATATATATATATATATATATATATATATATATATATATATATATATATATATATATATATATATATATATATATATATATATATATATATATATATATATATATATATATATATATATATATATTGCAATGGGCATCTTTCCCTGAAATCAGAAGTAAATGGTAAATCATGGTCACCTGACCCTGAGACACTGCAATCAACTGTACATGCAGGCTAAAATGTCATGTGACTGGAAGGGGGAGCCATTAGAACTTCAAATCCACACCATAAGTAGCTTTTTTGGGGGGATGGGTTTCCATCATAACTTTGAATGATCATTAAGCCACTGGCCATTAAGCAACCACTGCCTGTATTGGCTCATATAACCATTACTGTTAGAATCTTTTAAGTCTGAAGCAGTTTATAAATCATGTTAATGAGAGGCCACTCTGCCTGTTGAAAATATTTGCTCTTGTAAACTATCTACTCTTAAGATTGCTAACCAGCTTTTCTCGCTTGCAATGGGTGTCTGCCTTTAAAAGAACATGAGAAGCTGTCAATCATATGGAGGAAGAGTCACCATTATATATATATATATATTTATATATTTCTTCTACAGCCTAGGAGCCCATTAGAGGCTTTAGATTTTTTATAATGTATTGTTTTAAGTCTTGTGTGCCAAATTGTTTTTCAGTGCAACCAAAAGAAACAAGAAAAGTCCAGAGGAAGCAAAGCTGGTTTAATAAATCCTCTACTGCAGGAAGCCTGTTTTTCTATCCACACCATCAGCCGAAACAAAGACAGATGCCTTTGCCAAATGCAATTTTCTTCTCTGTGGTATAAATGGCTCTAAACTCTCAGTGTACTGTAAACACGTTGTGACCATTCAAAGCATTCAACCTATAAATAAGGTTTTCCTGGGACACTATGAAACCATTACCTGGAGGAATAAAGTAGATTTTCCTTATTGACAAAGAATCAGCTATATTTTCCTTACCTGCAAATGCAATTTGAGGCAGCTGGTATTATATTTCTTCTCCATTCAAGTATCACCTCCAAGCATGATTTTTCAAACCTTTTTCCAGTCACATTTCAGAAGCTAGTGAAGGGGGCAGAACAGGTAATTTGCCAGTCTGTCTCACTGTGATGGTGTGACCCTCCCTTTGATCAGGATTGGATGGGTGCCTCCCACTCAGAAGGGGAAAATTCACCACGGCCAGGGACAACTTGATACGTGACAATTTAACAACTCTTATTTAATTATTTAAAATAAATAAAAAATTATTTTAATTTTTGCAATTCCCATTTCATTCTGTTCCTCCTTTTGCACCCTTTCTTTAATGATTCTATTCCACTATTTCTTTGATATTAGTGTAACTCTTGTCCTGCAGTGAGTCGGCTGTGGTGAGTTCTTCCACAGTGAATTGGCTGCAGCAAGTTGGCTGTGGCAAATTAGAAGAATAGAATAGAATTCTTTATTGGCCAAATGTGATCGGACACGCAAGGAATTTGTTGTTGGTGCATATCCTCTCAATGTACATAAAAGGAAAAAAAGGAAAAAAATACGTTCATCAAGAATCATAAGGTACAACACTTAAATGATAGTCATAGGGTACAAATAAACAATCAGGAACCAATCAATATCAATATAAACGGTAAGGAGGCTCCAGTGACGTCACCCTCCTGCTGGGTGCTCTAACAGAGCACTCCGTGTTAGAAGATTGTAAAAGTCAGTGAAACAGAAAAAAAATCACTGTTCACTGAGCTTAGCATAATCTCTGGGTGAAAGAGGTTATCAAGAGTTGTGGAAGAGTGGCAGGTCTGACAGGGGGTTTGCTCTCAAGAGCGAATTTTCCTGGATTTATGACCCCACCGAATTCCACTCCCTCCAACTTCAGCACGCTCCTGTTTTTATCAGGAAAAAGGAGAGGAATGTCGCTTCTGCTCTAGAGGACTTATTAAATTGATTGATATTCCAAGCAGACGGGAATTTCACAAGCGTTCGATCTTTGATGCAGAATCAGCACGGCAAGTACCGACTCCCTTTTTGAAACTTGAAACCTTTCTTTGTCTTTGATTAATTGACTTTTAAAATGGCGTCTAAAAGTGAAAGTAAAAATTTTTTAGTACGATGAAGCAGCGTTACTTGTGGATTGTTACAAACGGAGTTTTTTTATACTGAAAGGAGGGAAGGAGAGTTATTAAGTTTGAATTCCTGATTCTTTTGAAGACAGAATGGCAGCTAAACCTTTAAAGCCTTCTGGAAAGTTATTAATTTGGCTGAGATGGCTAAAATCTCAGCGTTTTTAAAAGACAATACGCAGGAAAGATATTTAATTGAATGGAAAAATGGATTGATTATCTACAAAACAGATATCAGATTAAGAAATATCAGATTGCCTTTGAATAATTAGAAAGTTATTTTATGTAATGGGGAGGGGGTTGGGAGACGAAAAGCTTTGGATGTGGTTATTTGGATTGGAAGGGAAAATTTTATTCTATGTTTGGTTTATGTATAACTTTACCTTGTGATTGACCCGGGAAGCCGGGGGTGGGGAGGAGGGCGTTTTTTTTTTTGGGAGGGAGGGGGAAAAAAGGGGGGAAAATGTTTTTGTTTTTTTTTAAAAACTCTTTCAATAAAAAAAAAAAACGGTAAGGATACAAGCAACAAAGTTACAGTCATACAGTCATAAGTGAAAGGAGATGGGTGATGGGAATGATGAGAAGATTAATAGTAGTGCAGATTTAGTAAATAGTTTGATAGTGTTGAGGGAATTATTTGTTTAGCAGAGTGATGGCATTCAGGAAGAAACTGTCCTTGTGTCTAGTTGTTCTGGTGTGCAGTGCTCTGTAGCATCGTTTTGAGATTAGAAGTTGAAACAGTTTATGTCCAGGATGTGAGGGGTCTGTAGATATTTTCTCAGCCCTCTTTTTGACTCCTGCAATATACAGGTACTCAACTGTCAGTCTCCTCCCTCCATCTCTTATAAGAATCCCTGCCGCACATATTACCTTCCAGGCTTGATATGATGGAAACTTCTGTTTACAGAACGAACACAGAAAAAGAGGGCTGGTTGAAGAAAAAGTCACCATAAAATACACATTTTGTGCCAAAATTGGTTTCAATTTTGTTTTTAAAAAATTACCTTTAAACCTTTTTTAAAAAAATTATCTTTCACAGGCATTCAAATTTATTATCTGATCAATAAATCAAAGTAACAGGCTTCATAAAGAATAGAATAGAATAGAATAGAATATTTCATTGGCCAAGTGTGATTGGACACAAGGAATTTGTCTTGGTGCAAATGCTCTCGGAGTTCATAAAAGAAAAGATACGTTCATCAAGAATCATAAGGTACAACACTTAATGATAGTCATAGGGTACAAATAAGCAATCAGGAAGAAGAAATGTTTGCATTTCGTGGGTCAATCAATACAATTGTTTCAAGCTGGTTCCTGCTTGAAGTTCAACAACTTCAACAACTTGGCATGCACAGAGCATGGGGTCTTCCACTCCCTGCCTCTACAGAGAGCATCAGGGAAGCAAAGAAAGAAGGATTTTAAGCTTTGTGCCTGCTTGGATTTCAACAGTGGAGATCAAAGCAGCCACAGATTGGGAGGGAGCTCTTTCAGCCAGCCCTCAGAGGCGAGAGGGAGTTCTCTCAGCTGATAGCAACAGTTTGCAACTTCCTTGCTGGCTTCTCCACTGACTTTCTTGGGAGGCTGATAGAGAAGATTGCAAATGATGATCACATGATTGTGTGATGCTTGGCAACTGGTTGTAAGTGTGAGCAAGCTACCAAGTGTCTAGATTGCAGTCACCTGTGACATTTTGTGATGGCCAGACATTTTTTTGCAAGTCATAAAGCACCCTTTCTGAGACTGTTGTAATTTCAAATGGTCATTAAGCTACTGCTTGTTAAGTGAGGGCTACTTGTAGAGAAGACATATATTCCTCCTGTTCCAATTCAGAAATAGAACTCTTTCTGGCAGCTGAAGGTCTATCCTTACATTTTGCTTGTGGGCAGTATGAATGCGCTTTATTAATCATTTTTGAGGATGTATCCTCAAGACATCCCATCCATCTCATCGCTAGTCTGCTGCTAAGGCAGGCTGGACTAGTCTTTATTCCAGCTTAAAAGTGATATTTTTCTCCTTTTTCCAACACACAACTTATCATATGAACAAAACTAGGATCCGTTGGAAAATAGCCTGGGGCTGAAATCGGAGGCAGTGATACTTCTCCATTGGGCATTTTAGCTTTGTCTGCAAGAGATACTTTTTCTGTTCCTCTTGGAATACTGTCAGTCAGGAATACTGCTTTGTTATAGGTATGTGTACACATCAAAAGGAGATAATAAAATAAAATGTGACACATTGGTAGATGTAGACATAGGTTGTCGTGTCCCACTCCTCCGCTGACGGCCGGGTCAGGGAAATCCGAATCAGGCTTGCCTCTGCAGCTCTGCCCAAAGTCCTAGCAAAGTCCTCAGAGCAGGCAGGAGACCAGTAAGTGACTTCAGCAAGATAAGTTCGACTTTTGCCTGACTCAGAGACTGCCAGAAAGCAGATCCTTTATATAGGCCATGGGGTGTGGCTCCTTGACGCAGCACTCATTAAGGCCTGTCCCTCCCTTCCTTCTGTTGCCTCCGCCTATCCAGCCTTCTGATGCGAGGGTCACACCAATCAGCAGCTGTTGGGAATAAACCCTCCTCAGGCTCACATGCTGTGGAGGAGGGGGAGGGGTCTAGCTGCTCCGTTTGCCTGGGCATGGAGTCAGGGCTGGGGCTGGGAGATGCTCCTTCTTCTGCAGTTTGTGTGGGCATGGAGCCAGGACTTGGGCCGGGAGGCATACATTCCTCAGTGTTCGGGAGCAGGTAAGAAGGCCCCGGCTGCTCTGAGGGCGGGCAAGACACAACATAGGTCCAGTGGTGGGATTCACCTACCTTCCCTACCTGTTTGCAAATGTGCCACCTCTGCACATGCGCATGGCCTTCTGCGCATGTGCAGTAGTCACACATTACATCTGGCCACATTACATCTGGCAGAGCCTCCCACAGTTACCGCTACCAGTTTGTGCGATCCAGACAGAACCGACTGAATACCACCACTGCATAGGTCCTATGAGTCATATCATACTATTAGCTGTCTTCATTATTTAATTTACTTTGTTTAAACATACCCAGCTATTTCAACAGTAACTTTTCTATTCTTCCTTTTTTTTTAACTTTAGAACTGAGTGGAATTTCCTGACAACTGATGGCACTGTTTCTCAACCATGGTGGGTTTAAGAGGTGTGGACTTCAACTCCCAGAATTCTCCAGTCAACATGCTTCTTAAAGCTGCCAAAATTGAGAAACACTGACACATGGCAAATAGGGAGCTGTTATTCAAAGTTGTCTGGGTAGTTATGCATCAGAAGGCCATATTTCCTAAGCTTTTCTGTGACCTGCAGCTGAGCCAGGATTTGTCCAGTACAATCTGTTCACCAGACTCTTCTTGATCTCCAGTTTTATGGACTTCCGGTGTAGGTGACCGGGGGCTAATCAACACATTCTTTATGCTGCAATTAATTGCACCATAAAATGCATCCTGTTCTGGACTGAACAAGCCACCCCTTCCTGACAAGCAAGTAGCTAGGTTTAGTTTAGTATTTCTGGGAAATCTTGCAGTATTGAGTTCTCAGAGGAAAAGGTAAAATATCAGCAAACTATATATATATAATCAAGTAAAATTGGGGCATTCTTGAAACTTAATTATATACATAGTTCCAGTAACTGCAGAAAGGAATTTTGTTTGGACATCGTGAGCAAAAAAATAAAAATCACATATTGAATTCTAGTTAAACTGTTCCCTTTCATGCATCAAATCGTATATCTGAATGTAAAAACTCACATTAGATAGAAATCTAGTCATTTTCCTGTGCACTTTGCTTTCTTTTTTAAATGTACAGGAAATTGTAATGAAGTGCAGCATTTACACATGTGAAATCCTTCATGTGGAACAGGTCAGCACAAGCTGTTCCATCCACCTGACTCTGCTAAACTCGCATTGTTTGGTTCTAGATGGAATTGCAGGATGCCACTATTAAATTGGATTTTTTGTTCTAACACTTTCCAAAGTTATTCTACCCTGTTTAGTACCATCTTCTCTGACCTCATGTCACCCATTGACATTATCAACCAAGATGCACAGTAAAGTAAGTGAGATACTCTGGGCTAATTATCTGGCAAGGTAAGACTCTTAAAGATGTAGAAATTACATTTTGGTGAAAGGCGCTGAAAAAGAATCAGTACATAAAGTGAAATGTGAACGCTCACCCAGGGCCATATTTTTCTGCTTTAACTGAACAGAGAAATGGTCTCATCATTGATCCTAAAACTGTGTCCTCTTTATAGCTTTAGCAACTTTTTTTTTTTTTGCATTTATATCCCGCCCTTCTCCGAAGACTCAGGGCGGCTTACATTATGTCAAGCAATAGTCTTCATCCATTTGTGTATTATATACAAAGTCAACTTATTGCCCCCAACAATCTGGGTCCTCATTTTACCTACCTTATAAAGGATGGAAGGCTGAGTCAACTTTGGGCCTGGTGGGGCTTGAACCTGCAGTAATTGCAAGCAGCTGCTGTTAATAACAGACTGTCTTACCAGTCTAAGCCACAGAGGCCCTTTCCTTATCAGTTTAGCAAAAGCTACCTAAGTTCAGGCGACAGCTTCTAATAGTGGCAGTATGTTAACAGATCATGTGAAATCCAGCTGTATCATGTTGAAACTGTGGCTTCTACAGTGTCTACAGGTCTTCCTGGAAAGAGCAGCTCTAATTTCAGGTTGTGTTCAATTACTTCAACTACTTTCATGAAAGGTCACTCAGGAAAATAACAGGAATTTCTTAATTTGCTGAAACTATTGCTCTAGCAGACATCATTTTAATGGCTTGTTGTTTCTTATGAATTGGCTGATAACAGAGCCTCAGAGGAGAGGTACTGGGACTTTGTGACTGGAGCAGGGAAACACGTGGGCAGATAACAAACCAGAGAGTTTTGCCAAAAGATTTAGTAGAGGAAGTGACCAACCAACTAATTTCAAATGTTCTTATGCCAATCTTTGGTTTGTCTGCATCTAAAGTATTGTGAATAGAATATATGAAAAAGCAATGCAAGGAAAGTTGGAAGAATGCAAACAAAATTATCAAGAAAACAGAACACCTTCCCTAGCCTAAGGCAGAACAATACTAAATCCTCCTTCAGTTTGGACCAAAGGAACTGAGGAGAGAATAAGATTGAGGGGTATGAAATTATGCGTGGTTTTTTTGGTCCCTCCAAACCTAGTGACCACAGGTCAAGCAGAGAAGCTGACTGGAAGAAGTAAAATACATGAAAAACAATGCACAGGATATAATAGAATTATTATTCCACAATAAGTGGTGATAACTACTTTTTTTTTTAACTACTAATGGGTAGAGAATAGATAAAGTCATGGATGACAGGTCTATCAAGGGCTGATATTCATGAGCATCAAGGTTACTTTCAGATTGGATCCAGCAACTGTCCAAATGCTAGTTGCAGTGGAACAACAGCAGGGGAGGAATATGTCTCCTTCCTTCTTCTGTAAACTGGATGAAAACATCTGGTTGGTTACTGTGAGGGGCAAAATACTGGACTAAATGGCCTTGGTCTGATCTGAAAAGACCATTCTTATGCTCTTATCCCTGCATGTTATAACATGGTCCGTTCATTTGTAGATTTGTGTACTCTGATAATTCAGCCAATGTAATTTATAAATGGTGATTTATGGCTTAGGGAAATACGTGAACCAACTTACATGAATATTTTGCTGGACTGGATGTTAAAATCAATTTAACGCAGGAAATAAAAAAGCTCATAAGTAGAGATACCAGTGCATGCGCACACATACACCTGCACAAAAACATATTTTGGTTTATAAAGAAATAGGCTCCTGAACAGTTCATGTACTCATCATCACTCTTACATTTTACAAATTTGTCAAAACCCTCTTGTAAAGCCATTACTGCTTTCTGTAAGTTATTGTTGATGAATAAAGAAATGGGACTGAAGGATCCAAATCTAGTTATGTTCATTTGTTACTAAGACTACTCACACAGAATAGTTGCTGATTAAAAATACAGTCAGACGAAAGAAAAGCACCACAGAAGATGAAGCCACAAAATCTTATCAACACCAGACAAAAGGCAGGATGCCAGAAGCAACTTAACACAGATCAATCAGAATTCAATTTTATGAGTTAGAAGATAGTCTGTGGAAAGAGTTACTTTCCTGTTTACTCTTGCTGTGCCCCCTTGGTATGATAGTCTTAATTTGGGAAAAATTATGTTGGGTCATTTCCTACATTTTAAAGCAGGGGTCTATTCTTAAATAGGGCAAATTTAAATTAGTTTTTTTTTAAGGGATGTTTTTAATTATTGTGTGTATCTGTATTTTATCTGCCTGTTCACCGCCCTGAGTCCTTCGGGAGAAGGGCGGTATACAAATTAAAATATTCATTCATTCATTCATTCATTCAACTGTGGCAACTTGTGGACTTCAACTCCCAGAATTCCTCAGCCAGCAAAGCTGGGAATTCTGGGAGTTGAAGTCCACAAGTCTTAAAATTGCCAAGATTAGAGACCCCTGTTTTAGAGCACTCCAGCTCATACTGAAGGATGGAGATGGGAACAACATTATAAAGGCTTATTATTAGTAGAAAGCAACCTTGTCCATATATGCATGACATTTTTCAAGTTCAGAACTGATGCCTGCCGGACATGTGTTTCTTCCCCCAGCTGTTGAATTATACTGGCACAGAGGGATTTTCTTTTGTTCCATGGTAGTCTCCAGCCAAAAGAGCTTGGCTTTAGAATTCTTCTCCTAGAATGCACTCCTATGGACAATCCCTTGGGTGATTTTTTTCTGTTCGTCTCTGTAGGTCCTACTTTTGGTAGGTCTCTGTAGGTCTTCGCCTTTTGAACTTACCCTTTTTGCCTTTTTGCAACTAACAGAATAACAGAGTTGAAAAGGACCTTGGAGGTCTTCTAGTCCAATCCCCTCCTTAAGCTAGACACAGCAATTCAGACAAATGGTTGTGCAGTCTCTTCTTAAAACTTCCAGTGTTGGAGCACCCACAACTATTAATCATTCACTGACATATAGATTAATAGTTCTCACTGACTGGAAATTTCTCCTTAATTCTAGGTTGGATCTCTCTTTGTTAAGGTTTCTTCAATTACTTCTTGTCCTGCTCTCTGGAGTTTTGGAGAACAGGTCAACTCACTTTCCTCTGTGACAATCTCTCAAAGATGGAAGATTACTATCATGTCATCCCTTGTCCTTCTCTTTGTTAAACTAGACATACCCAGTTCTCTCCAGACTACTTATCATCCTTCATTGCTCTTCTCTGCACTTCTCCTAGTGTCTCAACATTTTTTTGTATTATGGTGATAAAAACTGGATGCTGTATTACAAGTGCAGTTTTACCACTGCTGTATTAGTACACGGTGGCTTAGTGGGTAAGAGACGCTTAGCTTGTCGATTGAAAGGTGGCAGTTCGGCGGTTCGAATCCCTAGTGCTGTGTAACGGGGTGAGCTCCCATGACTTGTCCCAGCTTCTGCCAACCTAGCAGTTTGAAAGCACGTAAAAAATGCAGGTAGAAAAATAGGGACCACCTTTGGTGGGAAGGTAACAGCGTTCCGTGCGCATTTGGCATTTAGTCATGCCGGCCATATGACCACAGAGACTTCTTCGGATAGCACTGGCTCTTCGGCTTTGAAACAGAGATGAGCACTGCCCCGTAGAGTCAGGAACGACTAGCACATATGTACGAGGGGAACCTTTACCTTTTTACTAGCACTTTACATGTCCTTGATACTGTTTCTCTGTTGATGCATCTAGGACTGCATTGGCTTTTTTCGTAGCTGCAGCACACTGGTTGTCCACTGGTTGTCCACTAGATCCCTCTTACAATTACTGCTGTTGAGCTAGGTATCACCTGCTCTATACCTGTGCATTTGGCTTTTCTTGCCTAAGTGTAATATCTTATGTTTCTCACCAGTGAATTGCATTTTGTTGGATAGAGCTGATTGTTCTAGGCTGTCAAGATCCAGAAGGATATTGAGCCTATCTTCTATGGTGTTGGTTATTTCTCCCAGCTTGATGTTGTCAAATTTGATGAGTTCCTCTTTAGTAGCTCGTCTGCTGTTTCCATCCTTACACCATTGAAGATATTCTACAGGATTCTGTTTTCTTGCCTTTCAATCACACAGAAATTTGATATGGGAAAATAGACTTGCAAAACAAGTCTTACTTGTTTCAAAGGAAGACAAAACGGCAAACTGAGGCATGATTAGAAAGGAGAGACCGAGAAACCATGGTTTGGCTGTTACATTATTAAATTTTCAAGCTCTGATTCTTACTTTAAAATTATGCAAAATGGAATTATAATAATATTTAACGGAAAGTCAAGGGTTAACTACACGTGTGAAGTTCCTAAATACAAAACAACTCTGTATAAATACAGCATAATATGGGCTAATGAAGATAGCTCTTTTGTTGCTAACACTTGCCATTGGTTCAGCAAGTTGGTTTTTATCCCAACTTGGAGGGGGAGACCTGCGAGTTCATTTGCAACAGCGGAGACTTGTGGAGAATTTTAATTCTTTCCAACTGGCACATATCTTTGGGGGGAGTCCTTCAAAGCCAGCCCTGTGGTGTGGAAATCTCCCTGTGATCCCTTTTGCGTAGAAAGAAATATCACACTTTGTTTTTTTCTCTTCTTTTTATTGCCTGGCTTACCATGAGGTAGTTTGAAAAGAATGCATAAATGCATTGCCAGGACAGAACAATAGGCTTTCCTAGGAAATCATAAAAAATGGAATAATTATCAAGCTTCTCTTGACAGTCTTGTATAATATTAAACACAAAAATTCTCCATAATTAATAATATCTTGAGGCATGATTTTTTTGGCCAGTTTAGTAGTTGCCAGTCTTTTTGAAGCCTTGTGCCAGGGGAATCCCCTGCTAATAGTCAAGTTGACACACCCAAGCCATATTAAATTCAGAAGGAGAGATTTAAGTCCCTAGTTTGCAGGAATCAGGCAGCTTTCCTAGATCATAATTGTTATATTCCTATTTGGAATATATATCAATTCAAGTTTCCAGAACCCGGAACCCTCCAAATCTGTTGATACAGCTAATTCTAGATTTCCAGCTGTTTGGTGATTTTATATTGGAAGTTTGTGCTGATGACCAAAGGGAGTACATATACTACATAGATAGGATTATGCTTGCAGCTCAGCTACTATATGGGTTAAAGTTCTCATTCAGGCTAGGCTCTGCAAGATAGAAGATGATGGCTTTGCTGTTTCTGCTTCTTTTCTTCTTAATTTTTTTGTTCCTTCCTGTTGAATCTAAAGCTCTAGAGCTGGGGTACCTGTCCATCCCTTTTTGAACATACCAAAAGGTAACAAAGCTTTGATTTTGGGGGTACATTTCTTTCCCCAATACAAGGTCAAAACACTATGCTTATGACTTGTGGCTTGTGACTTCCAACAATTGAATCATAGCACACTTTTTCTTTTCATGGAGAAGCTGCATATCCTTCCATTACACTAAAATCTGCCTGGCTTCCTATTCTTCCCCTTTTGAAAAAAATCCAATGGGAGAAAATTCTTCAAAGGGTCTTCCCTTGGGAAGTATGGATAACACCCCCCCTCGAGAGATGATTATCCGGTGGACGATAGAATAGTCCTTTAACTGTCTTTTCATTCAATAAGTATATAATAAAAAGCAGAAAAATGCAATCCAAATTTTCTGTTTAAAAAATGGTAACACAAAATCTCTTGCCTATGAGAATTGATAGAAAAAGGATATTTTTTTTTCTGCATGGCACTGGTATAATAGTATATTTCTCCTATACTCACCGCCTCCTGGTAAAAGTCACCCAGCTGGCTTTCATGCCTAAGGGGACCTGATAATAAAACATTTGAAGACACTCATCAAGAACCTCCAAGTTTCTTTGATGATAATTTTATTGGTATAAAATGAATGCGTGTCCTGGAATGTCTATTTATTTACCGGTCAGCACCCTCATAATTTATTGTTGCTTACAGATTCAATATATGATAAAACTTTACAAGGTCATAATATTTATTGTAGTCTAGTCCCTTCCTTGGCTTTATTCCATCCAGTTCACCACTAAAACAGCAGAGAAGCGAAATGGTGTTTCCGTCTTATATAATGAGATTTATACTATTATCTTTTTCTGCAATTGCAGAATCGAGAGGAATGGATCTTTGGTTGTTGCTGTTTACGTTGGCTCTGGCATCTGCGAACAGTTCTTTTTCCACAATGAAACGTGAGTTTGAATGCTTTTGAGAAAGAGGTATTAACAATGTTTGCGGTACTTAGTATAAGAAATTTCAACATTAAGTCTATACTATAATTATTCTCAGCATGAGCTATTGCTATACCAAGTTCTATTTTTACTTTTACTTTTCGTTACTTTGAACTAGATAGTCTGAATTAAGCATCAGTGCCTGCAGGAAAGGTATTATAATGGTTCAATCTAAACCAGTATCTAAGAAGACAGGATCATGGCCCACCTAGAAGCTAATGGCTGAAGACAACTGGTTTTCTATCTATAGATTGTTGTGCAGAATACAACACTTGCCTACAGAAAGGCAATGCCATTTCAGTGACATCGCTAAAGAATTGACAAAAAAACTTGGAGCCACCTCAAAGAAGGAAGCAAACACACCAATTCCCCACAACAGTGCCTTCAAAGAATCAAAGTCATGACAATAGATGAAGATGAAATCGTGATATCATAGCACTTTTTACATCCATAGACCCAGAATTAGCCAAGAATACATGACAGCACAGAACACTCAACCTAACCAAATACACTAAGATTGAAATATCTAGAACCATTGATTTTGTCAACCTTTGCCTAACCATATACTTTAAGTTCAACTGACAAATATATCAACAAATCAAAAGAACACCCATGGAATTACCACTTTCAGGACAAATAGCCAATAGCGTACTGCAGTACATACAATGCAAAGTATGGATCCAGTGTGTAAACGACATCTTTGTCATAATAAAAAAGGACTAACTAGAGAACATATGCAAAATCATCAACAACATCTTCAAAGGAATAAAATTCATTGGGGAAGAAGAAAACAGCATGTTACCCTTCCTGATTTCCTCACCAGCAGAGGCAGTGATTCGAATTAGAAACACAAGTCTACTGTAAAACTACCCACACCAACCAAGTGCTACATTACTAAAGTAACAACCTCCAACAAGCTGTGTAACAGCACTATAACATATATTATGAACGTATTTATATGAATATAAACACATTGCAGCAACTTTGAACATCAGAAAAAGAAGCAGATCATTTATCCAACATTTTCCAGCAAAATAGATATCCTGCAACTTCATCAAAAAGTGCCTGACATTCAACCCAATATACAAGAGTAAATATACCCAATTGGTAGTACAACCAGTACAAGTTTTTAAAAAGATAACACTGCCATACATCAAAAATATCTCAAACCACAACAGATCATTACAACCACGTGGCATCACCACAGCATGCAAACCAATTAAAGCCCTCCAGAATATCCTAAGTAAACCACAAGATCCAGCAGCCCTGGAAGAAAACACAAGAGTCATTTACAGCATACAATGTAAGGACTGCAATAGGACAAACAGGCAAAAGATTAGCAGAGTGCATCCATGAACACTAACTAGCAGTCAGAAGATATGATGAAAACTCCTTAATTTCACAACACATGGACAGATTTAATCAGTTTCAACTGGGAAACAGTGAGCCTCTTAGACCAAGTCCAAAAATGCTAAAGAATTCCTGGAAGCCTGGCACTCATACAAATTGAGCATCAACAGGCACATAGAGATAAATAACATCTATGTTATGTATTAACAGTTGTGCCTTTAAATATTTGAGCGGGAAATCAGCACGTTGCTGATTGGACGAAGCCTCCAGCAGAACTGTATAAAAGGAGAGGTTTTTCCCCCAGCCTGTTGCTGGGTTCACCCTATATTAAAGAGCTGTTGTCACTACCCTGGTCTCCAGCCTCGTTACTTCCCGAACTTAACATTGGCGACGAAGGTGGGATCTCGAGGCTAAGGAGAACCAGAACCGAGCTGAAGCACGCTAGTCCCGAACCCAGCAAACTCAGGGCAGAAACGCGGAAATGGCAAACACGCCACCCGCACCGTACAACCCGGGCAAGGAGAAATGGGAACATATATGACCCGTTTGAAAGCTTTCTAGAAGCCAACGAACTGCAGGATCCCTGATAACCGCAAGCGGCTTACTTCCTAAGCCATTGCGGGCGGAGGTGTCGAGATTGCGGAAGCCTGGCAGAGCCAACGCCGATACAATCGGTATCGTGGCCGACTCTGCAGACTTTGCTGAAGAACCATTTCGCACGGCGCCGTCCAAATACGTGCAGCGGTTTGAATTCGGAGAACGAGACAGATGGAGGCGAGTCCATCGGTGACTACATGGCGCTTTAAGAAGAGCGCCCAAGGACTGCGGATACCGAGACTTAGACGAGGTGCTACTCGAGCAACTCATCCGAGGTCAAGGACATCCGCCTCACGGCGACTGCTAGCCAGGAGCAACCTGACACTAGCCACCGCTCTGGACGAGGCCAGAGCACATGAAATGTCTACTAAAGCAGCAGAGACTCTGCAAAAGCCTCTTCAATCCAAGGCGAGCGCAAACCCAACGCCAGTACACCAGGAGGAGATTCAGTCCGAATCCGAAGGTGAGGCGAGGATGAGGAAGGGTCTGCCGGACCGAGAAACGCGACACTGAGGACCGTGACGAGTGCGGAAGCTGCGGAGGGCAGCATCAGCGCCAACGCTGCAGGTTTAAAGACGCAACATGCCGGCGGTGTGGGAAGAAAGGACACTTAGCTCAGGTTTGCAGAGCGCCCAACCTTCCGCCGAAAATTCAAATCGGCCAATCAAAGCGGAACCGGAAAGGCGGCCCGCGATTGGTTCAAACAAGAAAGGCGCCAAGTCTAACCAAACGACTGTCATTATAGGCGCGCCTCAACCAAAGTGGAAAGAAGATTTTCACAAAGCCCAAGATCGAGGGAGTACGGTGCAGGCTTGAAGTAGACACGGGATCAGCGATCACCATCATGTCCTGGGACACCCTGGCGAAGTCGCTGCCGTCCGTCGAGCGCCATCTGCAAGCACAGCGGCTACGAGTGCCACGACTACCAGGGAATCGCATCCCTGTTCGAGGGACCACCTCCGTCCGAGTCGAGTACGGCCCTCACAAAAGACCCTGCCCATCACGATCGTCGAAGGAACTCTGCCCAGTCTGTTGGGACTAGACTGGTTTCGTGCCCTGGGCATGGGAGTGACTGGCATCTACAGAAGTGACTGCAATTTGAAAGACATTCTCTTTAACGAGTTCAAGATGTCTTCAAGGACTGCCTGGGCAAGTACAAGGGGACCCCTATTTCCTTCAACTTAGACCCCAGGTAGCCCCCATTAGGCTTAAGGCGAGGAGAGTCCTTTGCCCTAAAACCAAAATTGATAAGGAGCTGGACAAGCTCATAAACCAGGGGATTTTGGTGCCAGTCGATCACGCAAAGTGGGAGACGCCAATCGTCACCCCCATCAAATCGGACGGGTCAATTAGAATTTGCGCTGACTACAAGGCGACGCTTAACAAAGCCTTACAGAAAAGCGCGTACCCGGTTCCCGTAGTGCAACATTTATTGCACTCCTTGGGGCAAGGGCAAGTCTTTGCAAAGTTAGACTTGGCCCAAGCCTACCAACAACTGCCAGTAGACGCCCGCACAGCCAAGCCCAAACGATTGTGACGCACAGGGGGCATTCAAGTGCACCGATTGCAATTTGGGGTTAGTGTGGCACCAGGGCTGTTCCAAAACCTGATGGAACGACTACTGCAAGGGCTCCCAGGGGTAGTTCCCTACTTCGATGATGTCCTAATTTCAGGGGAAAACATGGAGGAATTGGGGGAGCGGTTAAGAAAGGTCTTGAGCATTTTCCGGACAGCGGATTAAAAGTCAAGACAAATAAATGTCAGATAGGGGTCGAATCGGTCGATTTCTTGGGCTACGGATAGACAAGAAAGGAATTCACCCTACTGAGAGCAAGGTTAAGGCAATTAGGAAGGCTCCAGCGCCCAAAAACAAAGCAGAGCTGCAGGCATTCCTGGGATTGGTTAATTTTACGCGGTCTTTTAAAGAACAAAGCAACTGCTATGGAACCGCTGCATAGGCTCTTAGGAAAAATACTGTTTGGTCTTGGGGAAAGTCAGAAAATAGGGCTTTTGAAGCAGTAAAGAACCTGCTCTCAAGTGCTAGCCTGCTCATCCAATATCACGACTCACTACCCCTAGTGCTGGTTTGCGATGCGTCCCCTTATGGGGTGGGGGCTGGACTCAGCCATAGACTTCAAACGGCACAGAAGCCCCTATAGCGTTCTACTCTAGAACGATGTCCTCCCAGAGAGGAACTACAGCCAATTAGACAAAGAAGCATTAGCCATTGTATCAGGGGTCAAAAAATTCCATGAGTATGTCTTTGGGCGGAATTTTGAAATCGTGACTGACCACAGACCGTTACTGGGATTACTGGCTGGCGACCGGCCAACGCCTGTGGCACTTTCGCCACGTTTGACCCGATGGACTATATTTTTAGCCGCTTACTCATACAAGCTGCAGCATCGACCGGGGAAAGAAGTGGGGCATGCAGACGCATTGAGCCGATGCCCACTGCCAGGGGCGACCGAAGACCCCACTCCGGGGACACCCATCCTCCTTATTGACTCGTTGGACTCTGGCCCAGTCACATCAAAGGAAGTGGCTCGGCATCATACCGACATTGTGTTAAGGACTGTACTCGGTTGGGTACAGAGGGTGGCCAGCCCGGGCGAACGGTTCAAAGAATTTGTTAAGAAACGTGATGAGCTCTCGGCTCAAGGGGTGCCTGTTATGGGGTGATCGTGTAATAATTCCTGTTAAGTTAAGGGCAAGGTATTGGACCTCCTCCACGAGGTCACCCAGGCATCGTAAGGATGAAGGGTTAGCTAGAAGCTATGTATGGTGGCCACTCATGGACGCAGAGATTGCTGAGAGGGTAGGGAAATGCCAAGCTTGCCAAGAGTCCAGACCGCTACCCCAACAGCCCCAGTCAGAGAATGGGAAAAGCCCCAAGGGCCTTGGTCAAGAATCCACATTGACTTTGCTGGCCCTTTCACGGCCAAACGTTCCTAGTGGTGGTGGGCGCATTTTCCAAATGGTTAGAGATCATACTTATGAAGTCCACCACAGCCGAAGCAGTAATCGCAACCCTGCGCCACCTATTCGCAACTCACGGGTTGCGGACACTCTGGTGTCCGACAATGGGCCCCAATTCACGGCAGCCCAGTTTGAAGAGTACCTGGCAGAGGAAGGCATCCGACATGCCCTCTCTGCACCTTTCCACCCTGCGTCGAATGGCCTTGCAGAGCGTTCCGTCCGGGCGCTAAGGAGGCATTGTCCAGGCTCAAGCCAGGTGACTGGCAAACAAAATAGACTTTTTCCTAGCCGTCCAGCACAGAACCCCAAGCACAGCCACTGGAAAAGCCCAGCCGAATTGCTAATGGGACGGAAACTCCGTGCCCACTTGACGTTTGAACCCCATTACACACCGAGGGTTACAAGGGGAGCTAGAAAAACAAGGAAATGAGCATAGGCGACCGGGTGTGGGCCGAAACTATGGGGACGGCCCGAGTTGGGTCGCCGGACAAGTAACAAAAGTAACAGGGCCAAAATCGACGTGGTAGAGCTACCAGACAACCGAGTGTGGCGGCGCCACATAGATCAGTTAAGGAAACGAATAACTGACCAAACCAAACCAACAGAGACAGGTAATGACCAATACCACTTTGAATCCACAGCTGACAATGACCCGGGAGGCGCAAGACTTAGCTGAGGTCCCAGAGTTCCAGCGACGCCATCAGGTCCCCGAGGAAACAGCAGGAAAATTCCAAAATTAATCCAAGGCCGGATGGCCAAGAAAAAGAGTCGGCCAATAATCCAGAGCCCGATGGCCCAGAGAAAGAGCTGGGAGGAGAAAACAGCCCCTCCGACCAGCTCAAAACACCACCCAGAACTGAACCGCGCAGGTCAGAAAGAACTAGGAGACGCCCAGGTTATTTGCGTGACTACGTCGAAAAATAACATGTAAATAAATATGTAAATAAGACCAAGTGTTTTCTGGGAGGGGAGGAGTGTTATGTATTAACAGTTGTGCCTTTAAATATTTGAGCGGGAAATCAGCACGTTGCTGATTGGACGAAGCCTCCAGCAGAACTGTATAAAAGGAGAGGTTTTTCCCCCAGCCTGTTGCTGGGTTCACCCTATATTAAAGAGCTGTTGTCACTACCCTGGTCTCCAGCCTCGTTACTTCCCGAACTTAACAATCTACATACCATTCAGAAGAGACAGTCAAAAGGCCAAAAAGTAAACAAGCTGACCAAAATACTTCCCCATCAGCAATCAGTACCCAGATGAGCAGAAATTAACATCAAGATTAACATAAGACCAACAATTAGGAAGCAGAAAATACCTTAATTAAGGAACTGTCAACTCGAGACAAACAGGCTAACAGTAAACAATATCCCAATCAAGGAACTACCAAAACGGCTCACACTTACATGAACAGGGCAAACCACTAGTATATAAAATGAGAGCAAATTTTTATTCTACCCATATCCTTTCGGTGACACTAATAAGGAGCAGGATTTTCTTGCAATGCTACTGTGGTACATACTGTACTCTAAATTTGTACTGCCAGAACAAAGCTACTATTGAGCCTACACACACGTGCAGAGGTCCTTGGCACAGCCAAATTAAATGAATGACTTTTACACAGCTTGAAGCGACAAATCATGAAATGCTGGAAATCATTTTCATGTCATTATAAATTATTAATCATATCCTATGTATTTGGTTACATAATATTTAGAAATGACACTGAATATTTGTTGTGATTCCTTCTTCAGACGTGACAAATGGTATGACATGAAAAAGACAAATGAGACCCTGACCTGAATCATAATGCATAGCACTTCTGATCCTATCTGCTTGTGTTTAATCATATGGCTTGTGTTTCAAGTCATTTACTATAACTCAGGATTCTTGGGTTAGTGTTCAGATGGGGGGGGATTAAAACTTTCCTCTGTTCTTTAAGAATCAAGGTGGTGAGAAGATCAACCCCTTGTCTTCCTCTGTTTGAACATAATATCAACCCAGCATTTGTTTCTACTTATTTCTAAAAATATAACACAGAAGGTGTTGTTTTTACATTATTATCAGAATGTATATTTTGTCAGGGTTTCTTGCAAAAATCAAATCCAGAAGCACACACAGATAACTGATTCAGCAGGATTCATTAACTTTTCTTTATATACATAATAACAGATGAAATAAATTTTACAATACCAATAGCAGAATTCTTTCAACTTGGTAACAAGTAGAGAGATCAGTTTCTAGTTTGAGTTCAGCAGACAGACAGGCCCAGGCTTGTTTCATTTCAGAGCTAAGCACAGAGCTTAATACAAAAAGAGCCTCCTCTATACAGGGCTGATAATAATAATAATAATAATAATAATAATAATAATAATAATAATAATAATAATAATAATAATAATAATGATAATGATGATGATGATGATGATGATGATGATGATGATGATGATGATGATGATGTTTTAATTTGTATACCAACCTTCTCCCGAAGGACTCAGGGCGGTGAACAGGCAAATAAAATACAAACAGAAACATACACCATAATTAAAACAACCCTTAAAAAACTGATTCAAAATTAGCCAAAAAATTTAAAATAACCTTACACCCCATAAAAATTACAGAATTTAAAACCCACAATTAAAATTTAAAATTTAAAATCAAGCCAGTCCAGCCAAACGGAATAAATAAGTTTTAAGTTCGCGGCGAAAGGTTCCGAGGTCAGGTAGTTGTCGAAGCCCAGGGGGAAGCTCGTTCCACAGGGTAGGAGCCCCCACAGAGAAGGCCCTCCCCCTGGGGGCCGCCAGTCGACATTGTTTGGCTGACGGCACCCTGAGGAGTCCCTCTCTGTGGGAACGCACCGGACACTGGGAGATAGAGGCCGGCAGTAGACGGTCCCGTAAGTAGCCCGGTCCTAAGCTTCTGCACAGACTCAGTTGTCTAAGCCATGCCCAGATTTCAGACTTAAGTTTCTGTTTCCAAATAAGCCTCACTGGCTGATGTATTCCAGTCCATGAATATTCATATTCTGACATATTTTAGATCCTGACTACCCAGTGTACATTCATTGGTTTGGAGTGATTTTATTGAATCTAGAGTTGAATCACTACCAGGGGTGAAATCCAGCACGTTCTGATAGGTGCTGGAGAATCAGTAGCGGAAATTTTGAGCAGTTTGGAGAACCGGCAAACACTACCTCTGGCTGGCCCCAGAGTGGGGTGGGAATGGAGATTTTGCAATATCCTTCCCCCAGGAGTAGAGAGGGAATGGGGATTTTGCAGTATCCTTCCCCTGCCACGCTCACCAAGCCACACCACACCCACCAAGCCATGCCCACAGAACCGGTAGTAAAAAAATTTGGATTTCACCACTGATCACTACCTATCCTTTTCTGCTTTGAGTATCAAATTTGGCCACCCTGTTCTGTTTTTATTACATCCATTATTTTATTTTCAGCATCGGAAGCTTAATGAATGTGGTGGGGAAGAAAACTGGAGGAGGAAATGGATTGAAACTTATTGTAAAACAATTCTTTATTGATGGTCTCTGTACATCAAATATTTCCTAACAAAGGAAACAAGTAATCTTGAAAAGAGGATTAAAAAAACCAAATAGAATATTTGAAAGGCAGGCCTCACTCAGTGTTTAGTATTACATACTGACATATGCAAATTAAAGTGCATAAAATAATTCTAAGGAGGACTGTTTAGAAGAAGGCTCCACAGCAGTGATTCCCAAACTGTGAGCCGCGGCTCCCCAGGGAGCCGCGCTATCGTCATGGGGGCGCCGCGGAATATCTGCGCCCGCTGGGTCCGGCGCTGATGCGCCATTTCTGGGGCGTCTGGTGCGCATGCGCAGTTGCAGGTCGGATTTCCGGGGGAGCCGCGGGCGCGTCTGGTGCGCATGCGCAGTTGCAGGTCGGATTTCCGGGGGAGCCGCGGGCGAAAAAGATTGGGAACCTCTGCTCCACAGTGTAGTGCTTTGAGAAACATGGTATATATCATGCTAAAATTAAAAGCACTGCAATGTTTACTCTTTGTTTGAAGAAGAATGTTTATTTTTTATTTTAGTTTTTTTTTATCCCACCTTTATTGTTTTTATAAATAATCGAAGGCAGCAAACGTACATAATACTCCTTCCACCTCCTATAAACACAGAGATGGGTTTTTTTCCTCTGCTGAACAGTAAATTTCCACATCTCTTATGTTTAATTTAATTTAAATTTAAATAAATAATAATTATATTACTCACATAGAATCATCATATTACTTTTATCCTTCTCATCTGTTCCACTACTTTCTCTATTGGCATTATTATTATTATTATTATTAACCTTTATTATGATTATTATTACTTTGTTGTTTTCCATGCACACTGCGAGCTTATGTTTCAGAGACAAATTCTTTGTGTGTCTATACACACTTGGCCCATAAAGTATTCTATCTATTTTGTGAGGTGAGTTGAGCTGAGAGTGACCATCCCACAGTCATCTAACATGCCTAAGGCAAGATTAGAGCTGATTTCCGTTCTTGTACCTTAACCACCGAACCATCATCTGTTATAGATCAAATTCTATTATAGCTATTTGTAACAAAAGACTAAACCCATTTGGAGCTGCAGAAAGCTGACTGGTGATTGTTTTTTCCAGTGCCCATTAAAGAAAACCACTGTGCTAACAGTAGCAAAGTTTCCCATCAGTTCCTTGGCTCAGTCGAATTCATAAAGTGAGAAGCACTTTATTCTTAAATTTTGCTGCTACTGGATGAGGATTGAGACTTAGAGGTTTAAGGAAGAGTTTGGTTGAATCGTGGAAGATCAGAATGGGTTTTTCTATTGCATCTAAAAAGCGGAACTAGCTCATTGGGGGACCTCAACTCTCAGAATTCAGAAAGTTGAAGTCCACACAGCTTACAATTGCTAAGGATGAAGAACACTGGTCTATGAACTGATGTACAAATCCATATTCAATTTGCACAGTTATGCCAGAAAGGAAAAGTAATCAACTGAGCCTTTACAACCACATGTTACTATTTCCCCCCTAAAAGACTGCATTAAGATCCCCCTATAGCCAGTTTTATTTTTGTAAGGCCTCATTACAGTAGTAATTCAGATTGTTATGAGATTAAAAAGGTTAACACCTGTTGTAGGAGACTTTCTTTTGTCTGTGTGTGTGCATGTGTGTTCTCTAACTTTCTTTTGGCTGCTCTTATGATACTATGAGACTATTTCATGACAACTGACCGGTTCGTGCATTTGAGACTTGAAAGCAAATAAGCACACATTTCCCTCCCCCATGTGGAAACTCAAATAAACCTAATAAAGCGGTAGTATTATCTTAGGTGTATTTAGTTTTAAGCTATACAAGTCTTGATTTTCCTGTTACTTTTCATATTTTCATGTTGTTGTTTAATTAAAACATGTTTATAAGCTCTGAAAGCTTCATAGCTCTAAAAAGTCATTGATATGAAATAATCTAAAATGAATTAATGTTTGGAAGAATGCCTTGGCAATCATTAGTTCAGGCAAAAGCTTCTCCCACATTTGGTCATTTGTCAATTAGAACATCAAATGTGTATGTGAACTGGTCATCCTGTGTTTTGAATGAGAATGTAATTTGCTCCCTACATGTCCCATGATGTTATATCAAGACATTTCAGATATTCAGTTGGTCACTGAAACCCAAATGTGTGAACCCAAAATTGCATTTTCAATTAATATTAAATCAAATCAAATCACTATTTGGGGAAGTGAGGTACCTAGCATATTGCTCAAAGAACAAAATTGCCTGAAAAAATATGCCCTTGATATAAAATGAAATGCTTTTTCTTGTATGAGAATATTTGAAGACTTCATTAAAACCCTTCTGTAGAATAAGTCATAATATCCTAAAATTAGTTTCTGTACTCTGTTTCAGATTACTCCTGCCAATTTCCTTTATAAAGTGGATTGCTTAATGCACTTTGTAGAGGAAACTGGAGAACATAAGCTTGGGAAACAGCCCATGGAATAATATATTAGCAAGTTTTCACACACACAAAAATCTTAGCTGGACACATATTGTTTTGTTTTCTGGAGTAAAGTTGGATCCAATTATGAAACTGCCATGATGTCCTTGTGATAGTAATAATTCATTACTGGGACAGGGAATGGATTTTTCAAGAGCACATCATCAAGAAAAACAAAGCTGCCTTTGCACATCTTAACTAAAACAGATGTTGCTTTAATCCTTCCTGATCTACTATTGTAGAAAGTAGATGCAGTAGATGAAACTCCTACCAGCATTCGTGACTTTAGTAAGTTCTATAATGAAATATTTAGATGTGCTGAATGCTCAGGGAAAGATCATAATTTATTTATTTATTTATTTATTGTTTAGATTTCTATACCGTCCTTCTCCTGAAGGACTCAGGGCGGTTTACAGCCGAATAAAACAAGAATATAAAAATTAAGAACATTATTAAAAAACTTAATCAATTTGGCTAACAGCTAAAATTCAATACAAAACTAAAAACTTAAGTTAGACTCCATTAAAAACCCCATTAAAACTATTAGGCCAGCCCTAACCGACGGAACAAGAATGTCTTTAGCTCACGTCTAAAGGTCCGGAGGTCAGGGAGTTGACGTACCCCTGGAGGTAGCTCGTTCCAAAGGGCAGGAGCCCCACAGAGAAGGCCCTGGGAGTCGTCAGTCGACATTGTCTGGCCGATGGCACCCTGAGGAGGCCCTCCCTATGGGAGCGCACTGGTCGATGGAGGCATTTGGAAGCAGCAGGCGGTCTCGTAAGTAACCCGGTCCTATGCCATGGAGCGCTTTAAAGGTGGTAACCAAATAATAATAAATATAAAGAGTTAAAATTTAGTTTTATTTTATTTTATTTGTCGAACATGTATTTTATTTGGTTTATTTTATTTGTCGAACATGTACTAGATAGCAGGTATAATATAAACATGGGCATGAACTAGGAATGAGTACAAGTAAATGGGGACAGTAGGGCAGGGACGGTAGGCACGATGGTGCGCTTATGCCGCCCCCTTTATGGACCTCTTAGGAATGTGGTTAGGTCCATGGTAGACAGTTTAAGGTTGAAGCTGTGGGGATTAGAGGATGTAACAACGGAGTCAGGTAGAGGATTCCAGGCGTTGACCACTTTGTTGCTGAAGTCATATTTTCTGCAGTGGACTTTGGAGCAGTATTGAGTTTGTATCTATTGTTTGCCCGTGTATTATTGCGGTTGAAGTTGAAGCAGTCATTGACAGGTAGGATTTGTAGCAGACAATTTTGTGTATTACACTTAGGTCAGACTGTAGGCAACATAGTTCTAGGTTTTCCAATCCCAAAATTTTGAGCCTGGTGGCATAAGGTATTCTGTTGTTACATTATTGTTATTATTGTTGTTGTTGTTGTTGTTTTACATAATTATTATGTTGTTACTTATTATTATTATTATTATTATTATTATTATTATTATGTTGTTGTTGTTGTTGTTGTTGTTGTTGTTTTGTTTGTTGTTACATAATTATTATGTTGTTACATAATAATTGAATACATAAGGTATTCAAGTTATCAGACTCTTGCCTGGAACCAGACAGAAGTATTAGCAGATAGAAAGACCAATGGTGTAGTTTCAATCTGCTTCTTTAAGAAAGATGGACTGCAACGGTGGCTGGGGAATTCTGGGAGTTAAAGTCCACCTCTCTGAAAGAGGCCAAGGTTGAGAAACTGGTTTAGTGACACATTATTTTATATGCTGGTCTTGTAGAGTAAAGATGGGGCACCGTGTTTTGCTATCTTCTTTGTCTTCTGTTGTTGAATGCATGCACATATTTTAAGGAAAGCCTTATAGAACCCAAAAGTGGGATTGTAAGGTTTAAAATAAGAGCTTTCCCTGTTGTCATTACCAAAAATCACCTTATATAACCAAATTCTATAGTTACCATTTACTCCTTCTGGATTTAATGTATTTTGACACTTATAAAATTAAAA
The DNA here is from genome assembly GCF_028640845.1 of Ahaetulla prasina. Lineage (NCBI taxonomy): Eukaryota > Metazoa > Chordata > Lepidosauria > Squamata > Colubridae > Ahaetulla > Ahaetulla prasina. The sequence continues at coordinate 276,503,548 of NC_080540.1, read as the reverse complement.
TCTAAAACTTTGGAAAAGAGTTTAGAGCTTAGTTCAGGCTTTCAGTTTTCCAAAGTTTCTCCTTCAGACAAAATAACTAAAATCCAGGAATTTCATGGGAAGGGGGAAAGTGACTGACATTTAAGACATATCTATAGTATGTCCATACGTCTATGGTATATTGCTTTCTTAGGTTAATCAGATGCAAAGTAGATTTTAGGCTAAATTGGTATTTGCGGAAAAGACAAATAAACATTTGTTCTTTGAAATAACAAATCCAGTTGTTAAAATCAAAGCTGTTTCCAACGTGAATATATCATGTTAGTCCTTATCCATTACCTCTAAGCAACTTTTTGAATTGGACATATAAAGAATTCAAACTTCAGAACTGCTACTAACTAAACTATAGCCTCACTCTTAAATATAGTCAATATGCAAAAATATATGCAAACAATGCATCCCATAAAATTGTATGAGTTTGATAGCTTTGCTTTGTAACAATTTCTTTTATTGCGTTTACCATATTCATTATCCTAAATTACTAGAGGCTGCCAAAAAATGCAGAAAATGCGTCAAAATGTCAAGTTCAGATTTGACAAACATGTTCCTTAATCTCCAGGCATCCAGTGTAATCTACAGTTCTCAAGAGTGTTACAGATTTTTGTAGAGTTTAGTTAGATCTAATATTTTTTTCCAAAATAAATGTGCTGTTGCCATTTTCCCTAGCATCATATGTTAAAAATGTTCAAATTGTTAAAAATGAATTCTTGCTATTACGAAGAATAATTGAAATTACTTAATGAAATTGGCCAGAATAATAAAATGAAAAGGCAGCTGAGTCACATTTAAGCTATTGCTAATAAGTTCAGCAAAGATGTAGAACCATTATTTGCAGATGTAACCTGTCAATGTTGTGCTGTGAATCAGCACACCTGCTGTTTGCAATGTCATGCAGCTTAGGAGTTCAGTACTTTGCCATTCATAGCAACCCACAAAACATTATCCAACTTTTTAATGCTGCTACTGTTATTCTTGGTGGAATGATGGTGATTTCAAGTGTGTGTGCGTATGCGTGTTTGTATGTGCCTGCGCACGTGTGCGCGCGCACACACACACACACACACACACACACACATATATATATATGTCTTGGCATATTCGGGTCTTTTCCAGTGTAAGGTTGAGAGTATCTTGGCGACGTTTCGATGAGGTCTCACTCATCATCTTCAGGCTGGTGCTTTCGGCTTCAAGCTTTTGTGGGCAAAGCGTGGTCGGAGCTGCCGTCTTTCTATAAATACTGGTGGGGAGGTGGGGAGTGTTGCTGTGAGCGGGTTGGTTGGCTGTAACCAGAAGACTTTCTGGCCGGCTTTCATATGTGTGCGGGAACCGAAAGTACCTTATCTGACATGTGCATGCCCCCTGGGCAGCTTCTCTTCCTGGTCGTGGCCCTGACAAGCGCGAGCACACGCGTGAAGTGCTCCCTTTTTGGCACTTGGTATCATGCATGCACGCTTCCTTTTTGGCACTTGGTGCCAATATGTTAGATCACTGATCTAACATATAAACTGGGCCAGTTTGAGCTAAAAACACACAAAAAAGGAATACTGTCTGTCAGCAACTATATTCTCCTGCTACTGCCAAGAGCCACTTTGCTTTTATACAGGAAGTCCTTGACTTACAACAATTCATTTAGTGACCATTCAAGGTTGGTCAAAGTATAATGGCACTGAAAAAAGTGACATGACTGTTTTTCATACTTACAACCTGTGTAGCATCCCCATGCTCATGTGATCAAAATTCAGATGCACACTTATGACTGTTGCAGCATCTCCACACTCATGAGATTTACTTTTTGATGCTTGACAACTGGTTCATAATTATGAGGGTTGCAGTGTCCCAGGGTCATGTGATCAGCTTTTGTGACCTCCTGACAAGCAAAGTCAATGGGGAAGCCAGATTCACTTAACAACCGTGTTACTAATTGAACAACTGCAGTGATTCACTTAATGAATGTCACAAGAAAAGTTGTAAAATGGGACAAATTGCTCACTTAACAACATAAATTCTGGACTCAATCATGGTTGCAAGTCGAGGACTAAGCGTATTAGATGTTCATGATCACAACCTTTAGCAAAGGTTGCCTTAGGCAATTTAAGATGAACACTTTATATTTTCTTTTCCGAAACCCAGAAGAAAAAAGATCTGGTAACACATATACAATGAAATATTTACTGAGTTGTGATGGGGTAAAAGTAGTAAATGATATGCGAGTTCTATATTTTTCTTGTCCCTCACTGTGTTTTAAACTTGTGTAACTTGATGAAGGAATGCAAACATTGTGTAATGTTGTTGCTGAAATTATTCACTGTGTCTGAAACAAATAAACCATTGTGAAGGGCCTTGGATGCTGAAATGTTTTCTGGTCGCTGAAGTAGTTTGTTGTTGTTTTTCTCCTTTAAAGCAATTGAACTATCAACTTTTATAAAAGCAATAAAATACAAACCAACGTAATGGAGAAAAAGGGGAGGAGAGAAAAGGGAAAATTTAAAAAGTAACAAAAACAATACGTAAAATAAATTATACAACTTTTTTCAATAAAGAGACAATTATAAAATACAATATCTTCTCTCTAAATTTAACTAAATAATATCACTACCTAAAAAATTTTTAAAGTATTAATAACCAATATTCAAATGATGGTTATTAGTTTAACTATATTCTTAGTTTCTTTAACATAAAGAAAAATAAAATAAAAACCTATAAAGAAACCATAATCATATAGCTAACATCCATAATATTTCTTCAATCACATCAAAGTCAAAATCAACCATCAACTTTTAACAACTGTTTTAAATAAAAAAGATACTTAAAAGATAAATATCTTTTAAAGATTTTAAAAGATAAAAAGGAAATTATCTCACTATGGGTTGTAATTTGCTTTAGATAATGATGGTTAATTTATCACTGGCTTTATGACACTCCCACACTCCAAGGCAGTATACCTGTTTAATGTTAATTGCTAGAGGGACAAATGAAGGCAATTTTATATTTAATGGTATTTTTTAATATTATCTACTGTGACACATCACCATTAATTGTCAGGCATATTTTGAAGAAGTTATGTTGGCAGTCTGAGAAGGCAATAAGAATGGAACTTGACAATAGTTCAATAGACAATAGAACTTGGGCCGGAATAGCTCAGGCTGTTAGAGCCTGTTATTAGAACACAGTAGCCTGCAATTACTGCAGGTTCAAGCCCGGCCCAAGGTTGACTCAGCCTTCCATCCTTTATAAGGTAGGTAAAATGAGGACCCAGATTGTTGGGGGGGGCAATAAGTTGACTTTGTAAATATACAAATAGAATGAGACTATTGCCTTATACACTGTAAGCTGCCCTGAGTCTTCGGAGAAGGGCGGGATATAAATGTAAACAAAAAAAAAACCAAAAAAAAAAACAATGGCACCTAAGTCTATATTGTTAACCTGAATTGTGGCACAAAAAATGAAGTAATTGTCTTTCCCGAGGGGCAAAAGATGAGATGAAATGCCATTGTAACCACTTCCTACTTACCTTGCTTTGTTTGATATGTTTTTCTTTTGTTTTCATGACTGTCCAAATCCTACCATCACTCTCATCTGCTGCTCATCCTTTGCACACTTGTTACTTTTCCCTTCTTTTGATTTGGCTTAGAATAGGCTTCTCGTGCATACCTCCTCCTAGGACATCAAAGGTGTCTCAAATGAACAGGTGCTCCCTGATAGCGAGCTTATATTTAGCAAGAGTCTTAGGATCTGGTGATCTAAGATCATGTTTTTCATTGCTGACAAAATATTTCTCATTTCCCAGTTGTATATTGTATCTGCCTACTGAGCTATGTGTTCATAATTCTTCTGTTTCTGAGTTACTGCAACAAGACAAATTCTTCTCTGCCTTCAGATTAAACACTTTGTTGCTCTTTTCAATATTTGAATTGTCTAGTAATAATCTCAGAAGAGTGAGAGGGACGGGAGGGAAGGAAGGAAAGAAAACACATAACTTTGCTAGGAGATATGTAGGTAGGGCAAGACAAGGAAGTTGAATAACAGGTGTTTGTAAAATGATGGAGAGTCTACCTCTGTTAGGGCCTTTTAAGAAGCCAAAAGCGTTTCCTTAAGTGTAGCCAAGAACTGAGGCAATATGTGAGGTTGCTATGGAAATAGAGAACATGGTGACATTTTTCTTGAAGCCAGAATATTGAACCCTAGCTTTAAGATTGCTTTGAGCAGTATCTGCTCACAGTGCTCATTTTTGATCAGATAAATAGCTTTCAAAGACCTAATGTCACACAGTCTACTTTTCTTTTCTCCACATGTTACCTGTTCAGATGATATGCATTCAAAAATTTTTCTATCCATAAGGCCTTTAAACTTATATTCAGTTTTTTAAAAAAAAATAAAATGCCTGACTGGAAATTTAATTAACATTTCTAATTATAGCTGCTGGGATTTTTTTTTTATTATTATTATTATTTTGGTAAATCTCAGTTACCTCAATGGTATATTAGTTCCTTAACTGCAGTCTAGATTGGGGGTCTCCAACCTTGGCAACTTTAAGCCTAGAGCACTTCAATTCCCAGCCAGCAAAGCTTGAAGTCCTCAAGGCTTAAAGTTGCTAAAGTTGGAAATCCCTGGTCTAGATGACAAATTCCCTTCATATGGAATCCAGTCTTTAGCATAGTAGTGGAGCCAAGTCTGCAGTTCTTTATAATGCAGTTCTGTATATTTCTATATATATTTATTGTGCAATACCAGAAGTTGAGTGTAAGAAGTTTTCAGTCATAAGATTCTTGCTAGAGAAATTGGTCACTTCAATAAATATCCATAGCAATAACTTGACTCCTCGCCGTGTTAATTAATATCAACCATAAAAATAATCCATGTTGACTGGAAATTATGTGCCTGGTCATTCAGTGCAAATAAAGTGGACCAGTTTAAGGCAGACATAGCCAAAAGTGCATATGAGCCCTGGTGGTGCCGTGGTTAGAATGCAGTATTGCAGGCTAACTCTGTCCACAGCCTGCACTTAAATCCTGACCATCTCAAAGTTGACTCAGCCTTCCATCCTTCCGAGGTCGGTAAAATGAAGACTCAGCTTTCTGACTCTGTAAACTGATTAGAGAATACTGTAAAACACATAAAGTGGTATATAAGTCTAAGCGCTATTGCTAAGTGCTATTTGGAAAAAATTGCATTGCAGGAGGTTTCATTTTAAATAAATGGATATCTGAATTAAGCCAAATGGTGTACTTGGCATGACAAACTATGGCAAGCTAACAACTGGAAATAAAAATATTCCATAACTTAATGTGTTGGGCTTTTTTAGATTGGGAGATCTGACTCTGTATTAAGCAGAATTAGATGAGGAGGAAAATTGCATTCATGAGTCATATATTATTTTGCAAGACTGTTCCTCCATCAGTGGATTTTGTTTTTCATTCTGGCCAGGGGGAAGACTGAATTCCATGGTAAATTCTTAGTATAATAGCTCTTCCTTATAACAGCAAGCCTACTTTGGTTTCATACATGACAGGAAGAATGTTAACAAAGAATATATAATTAATTTGCTGATAGCATCTGATTGAATCTGTGTCCAGCACGCCAGTAAGGTTCATACTTTAAGAGCTTGTGCCAGGTGTATTGTCAAAACTTGATACGGTCAAGAACCAATTGCAGCAGTTAAATTGGGGTGGGGAAAGAGGCTCTCATGGCAAAGGGATATTGGTGAATATGGAGGCTAGATTGATACTGTAAAGTGGGCTTATAGGGAGAAGTACCACTGGGTGTCCAGAAGCCCAGTTGATTAGGAGTGCACCTATAAGTTCACCTAATCATTTAGTACCTTATACAATAAGAAGTCAGACTGGTATAGCAGAATCACGCTTTTATGGCATACAGCCATTCTAATTAGACACCAGACTTACTCTTGAGATGATTACTGATAGCCTTTTAAAGCCCTTCTGCATTATGGGAGAGCAGAAGAGGAAAGGGGAACAGAATTGTGTCCTGTTAAGATGGAAGTAAGCTCAGCAAAGGCATTAGTAAGACAATAAAGGATTGGGCGAAGGATTGGGTGGCAGTGGGAAGCTCCGTCCACCCGCCCGGACGTCTCTGCACATGCGCAGAAGCATCATGCACACACACGAGCGCCCATGAGCAAACCGGTAGCGGCCAAAATTGAAACCCACTACTGGTTCGTACATGCTTTTCCCAACCTGAGATTCTCCAATATGTCACGAGTGCAGTGCATCTGGCTGAGATTTACAGTCTCAGAAGAGCTGAAGGGTAATAGGCTGTTCTGTGGCTATCAGCAACTAGTCATTTCTTACTTAAAGGAGCAAACAAGCATGAGAAAAGCAGAAACTTTATATGTGACAATATCGTCTGCAATTATTGTGATTGAAGGTCCGTTTGCTGATCTTATCTCACAAATCTCAAGCAATTCTCATCTTTGGTCAAAGCAAGCCAGAGACGCAACAGGATTCTTTAAGGCCTTGAATTCAGGAGGTGTTTGTATTCTCATGTTTTGAATGGATACTAGTCATTTATTTTCTGAACCAAGTAAGTCAACAGGACCATTATTCATGAAAGACTCCTAAAAACCAGGAGAGAACAATGCTGACTAGAGCTTATGGGAGATGTAGTCCTACATACTAGTTTGAGGATAGAAAAAGAAATGCTTTTTTATAATACAAGAGGAATCTCAGCAACATTAAATGGTGGAAATAAAAATGGAACGTCAGCTGTTCAAAAGATAAGAATATTTGGAACCACAATCTACTCCTATTGAAGTCATTTTTTTACTTACGTTTAACTAACTTTTTTTTAACAGTGGTTCAGTTTTACAGAGTGAAGAAATTCTGCATAGAAGTTCAATAGAGGAAATATTATTTTCCAAATTATTTTGTAAGGGAGCAGTGATCTCAGTGTAAGGCCTATAAATCATATTGAAGGCAAATGGGATTTATGAAAGAACCAAGCAACTTTATGATTAATGGTGCATTTTCAATGTTTAAGCATTTAGAAACAATTTGCTTATAGTTTGAGAAGTTAGCTTATAATTAGGACAGGGAGGAAATTTGGATAAAATTTGGGAGTAATGAATGCTGGCAGTCGCCTGGCTATTAGAGAGATCCTCCAACTAAAGGAGGAAATTTTGGCCTGTTTACATGAAACACTGCCAAAGCATGTCCCTGGCAGAAAATGTTTTACACATGTGTTCTTCTGAAACTGTTTTTTGTCAGAGAAAACACGGTATGGCTGAAGAAACAACCCCATGATCCCTAGTATGGAAAATGATTTCACCATGTTTCCAACCCAAACAATACTTATCAAGTTGTCAGCAACATGAAGGTTTGAGAAGTCAGTGATAAAGAGCTGTAGATTATTTTTTTAAAATTTTATTCAAAACAAAGTTAAAAAACTCAATAAAAATCCAAGACATAAAAGAAAAAACCACAAAACAATCAGAACATTATAAAAAGGGTGCATTAAAAAAGCCCAACATATTATACACATATTATCCCCCCTAGTTGAATACTGATTAATACATTGCTACAATGAGAAGATTAATTTTAGAAGACTCTGACAGAGGAGAATATATGTATGTCAGGGTTGAAATGAGGGGTAATTGGTGTTCTCTGAGCTTGGTTCTTTTCTTGCAGACTAAATGAATTTCAGAAGATGAAGGATGGAGGATGGAGGAAGGACCATCAATACAGCAAAACCTTTAGATTTTAAAGACAAAGTTCTGATACTTTGAAAACGGATAAATACATTATGTGGTGTATATTTACACCACTTACTTCATACGCACTTTTAATAATTTGCACATTTAGCAAGTTTAGTGTCTATATCAGTATTCATTTGACACCCACAGTTTAAAGGAATTCAGTATTCATTTTAAAAAGCTGCTTTCTCTTACATTGTCTAAAATATTGAAATGTTTCAAGTTGTTACTGAAAGATATAAAGGTACTTTCCAAGAAAATTAATATAAGTAGGAATGTTCTGCTTGATTGGAGGAAAAAGTTATTAACAACATGGCTATTTTGATACATTTGCTATCATGAAAAAAAGAACAGATTGGAGACAGATTTGTTATTCCAATAGAGAGCCTAGTTAAGTAATGAAATATCTGCAAGAAAACCACTAAGGGAGGGAGCACAAAAGACTCCATATTTGATTTTTTTTTCTGCAATACAGATAGTCCTCAACTTGCAACAGTTCCTTTAGTGACCGAAGTGACAATGGTACTGAAAAAAGTGACTTATAATCATTTTTCTCATGACCATTGCAGCATCCCCATGGTCACATGATCAAAATTCAGACGCTTGGCAACTGACTCAGGTTTATGACAGTTGCATCTTACTAACTTAACAACTGCACTGATTCACTTAACTGGCAAGTTTTCACTTTACTGTGGTAAAATGGGGCAAAACTCCACAAATGTCTCACTTAGCAACAGAAATGTTGGGCTCAATTGGAGTCGTAAATCAAGGACTATCTGTATGTGAGATCAATCATTTGATAATGAAATGAAAAATAAATTTTTACTGTTAGAATGCAGTTTACGTATGCTGACTGCCGGCTGCAAGCAGTTCGACAGTTCGAGTCCCACACGCTTAAGGTTGACTCAGCCTTCCATCCTTCTGAGGTTGGTAAACTGAGGACTCAGATTTTGGGGGGCAATATGTTGACTCTGTAAAGCATTTAGAGTGGGCTGTAAAGCACTGTGAAGTGGTATATAAGTCTAAATGCTATTGCTATTATCTTTAAATCAGTGTCTACTTCTAGTGATTGATTGGACAACTGCCTGCAGTTTTCTTGGCAAGATTTCAGAAATGGTCATCCCTTCCCTTCTTTCTAGAGCTAAAAGAGGGACTGATTAAAGACCGCCCAGCTGATTTCATATGAAAGAGGACCAGAACTCATGGTCTCCTACCCTGGTGCCTTAACTCCTATACTAAATATAGGATAGTAGACCTTGAGCTCAACTCAATTTTGTATATGCCACACAGATGCAAAGATCATAAAATTATGAGGTCATTTATTTTTCCAGCTGAATTCCACTTCTCAGTGCTTTCTCATTGAACCAGATGGTTTCTTTTCAATCTTTACTTTTTGTAAGAGTTTCTAAATTTTCTCTCTTCTTTTTTTGCATTGGTACTTAGAATTGTTTTCATTCATAATCAAAGTACTCTGAGCTTGAAGGAAAATTGTTGCTCTGGTAACAGCATATTAATCCTCTCTTGCTCTTGACAGTGCCAACCTGTTTCGGTTATGTTTAGTTTAATTACAAGCTGTTCAGTGTGATTTCTGTGTTGATTACAATGGCTAAAATTTTTGGTCTATTAGTCAGGTGCAATAAAAATAAAGATACAAAAAAGTGAAGTGACTAAGATTTGCAGATAGTCATCATGGGGAGAGAGGGATGTTTATCCTATTGAATAACAAAAACAAAGATTGTTTTCTTAGGACCAAATAATTTTCTTAGTAATAAAGGTGTCCCTCTGAACAATTGACGTGGGTTAAATATTATTCCCATGTCAGTTAAATTATCTTCTTTTTTTCTGCATTTTCCTGACAGTCAGTACATGTTATTAGTAGTTTGAATTGTCTACGGAGTATTATAAATGAATGATCAACCAAGAGCAAGTTTTATCCTTTAAAAATGTTTTCAAAATTGTCTTCTGCAAATTTGACATGTAACCTCCCATTTCTAACAGGGCAATTCAATGTCATACCAATAACCTGGAATACCTAAGTGTCTCATCATGCTATCTTCCTTCTGGTAAACTTTTGGGCACCTTCAGATCTGGACAATCCTCCAAAGGAGCCTTGAGGATGTCTAGTAAGAGGAGGACGGGGGTGACATTTTTCTTTTGATCATCCATCAGGGGAAATGGCATGCATTCATGGCATGCATTCATTGACATTCATTTCAAAATCTGCAAGATCTATCATTGTATTGTCCAAAAGGAATGGGACATTGATTGCAATGCCACCTGTTGAAGGCAGAGGAATTGGTCTTGAAGGACAGAAAAAAAACCACTGCAAAGGCAATGATTAGATAAGAGGGGGCTTGAGCCTCAGGCCAAGAAAGTAATCTGGGGGGGGGGGGTGACAAGCCCCTCCCTAATTCACAAAAATGTAAAGGGAAAGAGGGGAAAGCACGTTTGGATTTGAAAGGTTCTGTTACTGTGGCTGCTGAAATAAAACTAGATGTAACTTATTTCTTCATCTGGTCTACTTTGTAGGGATGATACCGCATTGGCCATTTTTCAGATTTTGACCATCCTATATGTAGTTTTGGAAGCATGCCATTTGCTTCCTTGGTATATTTGTGCAAAAATGCTAAATATGACAAGTGTGACAAAAAAAATAATTTGACAGAACCATGGGATATGAATTTCAGGAATAATAAAGGGAATATATTTATGAATTTATCATAAGCAGGAGCTCTCATAATGGATAATTCCTAAATCTGTAATAAGTAAATAAGAAAATGATGGAGTATAGAAAATTAAATTAAATTATACTGTAACTCTCAGTGATATGCACAGTTGTGCATATTTGTATTTTACACTAGTATTGTAGGAAATGTAGGAAAAGCTGTGGATGCATTTTAGAACAGTTCTGGAGGAGAACACAGTACTTTTCATGGTACATTTAGGGCTTCACTATGATCATGAGTTCCCACCTGCAGCATGATACTGCTTTTTTTACATTCAGTGTGCGTGAATAAAGAATGCATCGAGTTATTCTATATTTCAGTCAGTACAAAGCCTAACCCTTTGATAAGAAGTAAAAATGGTTAAGAATTTTAATTAACTGGATATCATGTCTAGAGGGGAGACATATTTCCACTACAGAATTTAACATGCTATTTTGCGTGAACAATTGAATTGATTGCACATTACATTGTGTCAGGTGCCTTGCAAATAAGAGACTATTTTTAGCAATACGGAGCATTTCAGGTAAAAAAAAATGGCAAGTATTGCATTGTAGGAAATGTAGGAAAAGCTGTGGATGCATTTTAGAACAGTTCTGGAGGAGAACACAGTACTTTTCATGGTACATTTAGGGCTTAATACTTAAAATGTACGCCATGTACCGGGGTGAGTTCCCGTTACTTGTCCCAGCTTCTGCCAACCTAGCAGTTCGAAAGCACGTAAAAAATACAAGAAGAAAAATAGGGACCACTTTGGTGGGAAGGTAACAGCATTATGTGCACCTTCGGCATTTAGTCATGCCAGCCACATGACCATGGAGACGTCTTTGGACAGCGCTGGCTCTTTGGCATAGAAATAGAGATGAGTACCGCCCCCTAGAGCTGGAACGACTAGCACGCATGTGTGGAGGGAACCTTTACTTAAAATGTGGCAGCATTGGAAAGTGATAAATCTCCATGTATTTCTGTTGGCATTTGATTCTAACACAGATTTTATCAATGGAGGTTCCTTGGTGATACAAGGTTGGAGTGTGGCTAAGGTGATACTAACAATGCATTCATCACGTTTGGCAGACTTGATGGTATAAGGAAGGAAAAAACAGCATTTTTTCTCCCTCAGAAAGTGTGATACATTATAACTTGTACATCAATTTTAAACGAGGATGGAGTACCCTGTATGGTATAATTTTTAGGGCTGGAAATTAAGAATAGGAAGAACTAAGTTTTAAATTCGTATCCCTATTCATTCTTATTAAATCAGGGGTCTTCAACCTTGGCAACTTTAAGCCTGGTGGACTTCAACTCTCAGAATTCCCTCTGGGAGTTGAAGTCCACCAGGCTTAAAGTTGCCAAGGTTGGAGACCCCTGTACAGGGGTGAAATGCTCCCGGTTCGGACCGGCTCACGCGATCCAGTAGCAATGGTGGCTGCTGGTTCGGAGACTGGTAGCAAAAATCCCTGCCCCCCCCTCCCCCGCCTACCAGAAGGTTGTGTGTTTTTTTTACTTTTAAAAGCCAGGTTTTCTTCAGCTGAAACATGCCTTTAAAAGTAAAAAAAAGCCTTTGAGGATCACGCCCCTCAGCTGAGATCAGCAGAGCCTTTAAACTTTTTTTTTTTTAAATTAAAGTCTCCTCTGGCGATCTCACCTGAGTTCCTCATCAGCAGAACCTTACTTGTACTCTTACTTGTAGAAAACATGTTTTCTACAAGAGTAGAGATTCTAAGGCACTTACCTGATTACTGATGAACACATGGCTTTTTTTCCAGCCCGAAAGCCCCAGTTTCACTTTCAGCCCAGACAGAATCAATTGCTTAGCTAATCTATTTCCTCAGTGATCAACTAATGCAGGCTGGCTTTGCTGGCTGAGGAACTCTGGGAATTGAAGTCCAAAATAAAATAAAATAAAATAAAATAAAATAATATCATCCTGGCCACTCAGGATGTGACACGAGGCTGGCTCCGGGGTATTATAAATGCTTCTTTGATGGAGGGGGTCTTTCCCGCTGCCTTGAAAGAGGCGGTGGTGAGACCCCTCCTCAAGAAGCCTTCCCTGGACCCAGCTATTTTGGGTAATTATCGTCCAGTCTCCAACCTTCGCTTTGTTGCGAAGGTTGTAGAGAGTGTGGTGGCACGGCAGTTCCCTCAGTACCTGGAGGAAGCTGTCTATCTAGACCCGTTCCAGTCCGGCTTCCGGCCCGGTTATAGCACGGAGACAGCTTTGGTCGCGTTGGTGGATGACCTCTGGAGGGCCAGGGATAGGGGTTGTTCCTCTGCCCTGGTCCTGTTGGATCTCTCATCGGCTTTTGATACCATCGACCATGGTATCCTGCTGCGCCGGTTGGAGGGGTTGGGAGTGGGAGGCACCGTTTATCGGTGGTTCTCCTCCTACCTCTCCGACCGGTCGCAGTCGGTGTTGACAGGGGGGCAGAGATCGGCCGCGAGGCGCCTCACTTGTGGGGTGCCGCAGGGGTCGATTCTCTCGCCTCTCCTGTTCAACATCTACATGAAGCCGTTGGGCGGGGTCATCAGTGGCTTTGGGGTGAGTTATCATCTGTACGCTGGTGATACTCAGCTGTACTTTTCCACCCCAGGCCACCCCAGCGAAGCTGTCGAAGTGCTGTCCCGTTGTTTGGAGGCCGTGCGGGTCTGGATGGGGAGAAACAGACTCAGACTCAATCCATCCAAGACGGAGTGGCTGTGGATGCCGGCATCCCGGTACAGTCAGCTGCAACCGCGGCTGACTGTTGGGGGCGAGTCACTGGCCCCAACGGAAAGAGTGCGCAACTTGGGCGTTCTCCTGGATGAACGGCTGTCGTTTGAAGATCACTTGACGGCCGTCTCCAGGAGAGCTTTTTACCAGGTTCGCCTGGTCCGCCAGTTGCGCCCCTTTCTTGACCGGGATGCCTTATGCACGGTCACTCATGCTCGTCACTTCTCGACTGGATTATTGCAATGCTCTACATGGGGCTACCTTTGAAGTGTACCGGAGACTGCAGTTAGTCCAGAATGCAGCTGCGCTGGTGATTGAGGGAGCACCGCGTTGCTCCCGGTAACACCTCTCCGCGCAGTCTGCACTGGCTACCTGTGGTCTTCCGGTGCGCTTCAAGGTTTTGGTTACCACCTTCAAAGCGCCCATGGCTTAGGGCCCGGGTACTTACGGGACCGCCTGCTGTTTCCACATGCCTCCCACCGACCCGTACGCTCTCACAGAGAGGGTCTTCTCAGGGTGCCGTCCGCCAAGCAATGCCGGCTGGCGGCCCCAGGAAGGGCCTTCTGTTGGAGCTCCTACTCTGGAACGACCTTCCCCGGTTTGCGCCAAATATCTGACCTTCGGACCTTTCGTCGGAATTAAAACTTATTTATTCATCCAAGCGGGACTGGACTGATTTTTTAGATTTTTTAAATTTCTAAATTTTAAATTTTAAATTTTTAAATTTTCTGTAATTTTATATGGGGTATTTTAGGTTGGTCAATTTGACTGTTTTAATTCGGCCACTATTGAATAGGTATTTTAAATTGATTTTTAACTTTGTATACTTACTGCTTTTTATCTTGGCTGTACACCGCCCTGAGTCCTTCGGGAGAAGGGCGGTATAAAAGTTTAATTAATAAAATAAAATAAAATAAAATAAATAAAATAAAATAATAAAATAAAATAAAATATTTGTGCAGCTTTCTGAGATTTGGTGTGTTTCTGTAGTGTTTCACTCTAACTACACAAACACACAAAATCTCAGAAAGCTGTATGTGGCATTTTGTGTGTGTGTGTGTGTGTGTGTGTGTGAGTTGTGTGTGTGTAAAGTGTGAAAGTTGGTTTTTGAGCTTTTTGTGGCTGTGTGAAGTGTGAAGTGCAGCTGCTTTTACACTGTGTGTGAGTCAGTTGTGTTGTGTTGTGTTGTGTTTGTGTAAAGTGTGAAAGTTGGTTTTTGGTACCTCTTATTGTTTTTTATACTATATACTATATATTATATTTGTAGTTCAGCATGTTTTGTGAAAATGGTTTTTATGAATCAAGAGCCAGGTTTTATATTGTGTTGTATCTTGTGAATCCAGCCCATTCTGGCATATTGATTTATTTCAGAGTGTGAAACTAGTCACTTATCTCAGAGGGTGATTATGAGGAGACAATTTTTTGGTTTGCTTAAAACAAATCAAAACAGACCCAAAGCCACAAAGGTTGTGGACAAATGATTTTGAAGCATTATTTAAATCTACATCAAGTCGCCCCTTTTCAAATTAATCCCAATTCTCAAATCATGTTGGTTACAATGACTGTTTCCCCCCCTGCTGTGTGGAAAGTGGGGTTCGTTGTAAGGTCTGTAAATTATGCAGTATTTAAAGCATGGGTATGAAGCAGTGGTACAGGGTTGATGCTTAAAATAACTGTAACTTAAAACTTAACAAGGCTTTCCAAATAATTTTGAACTGGGGCCATCCTTTGGAACCGAGCAGGGATTAAAGGACCAAGCAGAATTGGTTGTCTTTGCAGTTTTAATTACACAAGACGGCTGAAGAGAAACAAGGCTCAAAATGTGTTGAAAAAAGTAGAAATCTAATTCTGTACTGGTCAGCTTCTACAATAATAGTTACCCCAAAAGATTTCAAAATCTATTTTGGATTTTGCAAATAAATATTACCCTGACTAGGTGGCCCAGTAGCTAAGACACTGAGCTTGTAGATCAGAAAGGTCGGTAGTTTGGTGGTTTGAATCCCTAGTACAGGTCTTCTGCGTCAGCAGGAGGTTGGACTAGATGACCTCCAAGGTCTCTTCCAACTCTGTTAGCTGTTATGTGTCCTGGTTCCCATTTTCCAGGCGTATCTGTTCATCATGTCAGAACAAGTCAGAGAATTAACACAATTTTCTTCATTCTAATACAGATTTTTCCAAACATGCAGACAAAATCTCCTTTACCACAACCAGTGTTCTGGATGATTTTTTTTCTTATTTGACACTTCAGTACTTACATTTTTTTATTTGATTATGAGGTACAAGAGGTTTTATTTTGCCATCTGCTAGGCTAATGAACTTTTAGTACTCTATGCTTTGCTCTCTTATTTCTCTGCTTAATTAAAAACGTATTATTTTATTTGCTTTTATCTACTAATTAGGGTGCAGAATTTTAAATTCTGTTACAGATTGTATTTGTATTTGTTTTAGTTTGAATCCTCCAAATTTTATGTCTTAAAAGAAAATTATTGTGGAACAGCTTTAAATAGCAATTGATGAAATACAGGATCATACTGTCCAAAAATAATTTTTCATAGTTCAAGTTATGTTCTTTTCCATAAGATTTTTTTAATAGAATAGAATAGAATAGAATAGAATAGAATAGAATAGAATAGAATAGAATAGAATAGAATAGAATAGAATAGAATAGAATTTTTTATTGGCCAAGTGTGATTGGACACACAAGGAATTTGTCTTGGTGCATATGCTCTCGGTGTACATAAAAGAAAAGATACCTTCATCAACGTACAACACTTATAACACTTAATGATAGTCATAGGGTACAAATTTAACACTTAATGATACAACACTTAATGATAGTCATAGGCTACAATTAAGTAATCAGGAAACTATCAGTATAAATCTGAAGGATACAAGCAACAAAGTTACAGTCATAAGTGGAAGGAGATGGGGGATGGGAACGATGGGAAGATTAATAGTACTGCAGATTTAGTAAATAGTTTCAGTGTTGAGGGAATTATTTGTTTAGCAGAGTGATAGCGTTCAGGAAAAAACTGTTCTTGTGTCGAGGTGTTCTGGTGTGCAGTGCTCTATAGCATCGTTTTGAGGGTAGGAGTTGAAACAGTTTATGTCCAGGATGTGAGGGATCTGTAGTATTTTCACAGCCCTCTTTTTGACTCGTGCAGTATACAGGTCCTCAATGGAAGGCAGGTTGGTAGCAATTGTTTTTTCTGCAATTCTAATTATCCTCTGAAGTCTGTGTCTTTCTTGTTGGGTTGCAGAACCTAACCAGACAGTTATAGAGGTGCAAATGAGAGACTCAATAATTCCTCTGTAGAACTGAATCAGCAGCTCCTTGGGCAGTTTGAGTTTATTGAGTTGGCGCAGAAAGAACATTCTTTGTTGTCCTTTTTTGATGATGTTTTTGATGTTAGCTGTCCATTTTAGATCTTGTGATATGATAGAACCTAGAAATTTAAAGGTTTCTACTGTTGATACTGTGTTGTCTAGTATTGTGAGAGGTGGAAGTATGGAAGGGTTTATCCTAAAGTCTACCACCATTTCTACGGTTTTGAGTGTGTTCAGTTCCAGATTGTTTTGGTTGCACCACAAGGTTAGTCGTTCGACCTGTCGTCTATATGCGGATTTGTCATTGTCTCGAATGAGACCAATCACTGTTGTGTCATCTGCAAACTTCAGTAGCTTAACAGATGGATCGTTGGAGATGCAGTCATTGGTATACAGAGAGAAGAAAAGTGGGGAGAGCACACAGCTTTGGTGGGCCCCTGTGCTAATTGTACAGGTATTTGATGTGATCTTGCTTAGCTTCACCTGCTGCTTCCTGTTTTTTAGGAAGCTTGTGATCCACTTACAAGTCTGTTCCGGTACCCGTAGCTGGTTTAGCTTAGTTAGAAGAATGTCTGGAATGATGGTATTGAATGCTGAACTAAAGTCTACAAAAAGGACCCTTGCATAGGTCTTTGGAGACTCAAGATGTTGTAGGATGTAGTGCAGAGCCATATTAACAGCATCATCTATTGATCTATTTGCTCGGTATGCAAATTGCAAGGGGTCTAACAGCGGATCCGTGATGGTTTTCAAGTAGGAAAGCACTAGCCTTTCAAAGGTTTTCATGACTACAGATGCATTCCTATAATAGTCTACACAGAGGTACTAAGTCCATTTAACATTAAATATCTTCTACACCAATTCAATGAAGGATGTAGCTTCATTGATATAAGATTATGGAAATCTTATTAAAACATAATAAGTTGGGCTCTTGGAAGGTCCCCAGGGATTGAATGTTGTCATGAACAACCTGAGATGATCATTCCAATGATGACAGTGTTGCAAGTTACAAAACTGATGCCATTTGTGCAAACATGACCTGAATACAGGTAAATTTATTTTAAAAGTAAAGTAAAAGTAAAGTTTAAAGTAAAGTGTGTCCAATCACACTTGGCCAGTAAAAATTCTATTCTATTCTATTCTATTCTATTCTATTCTATTCTATTCTATTCTATTCTATTCTATTCTATTCTATTCTATTCTATTCTAAATGTAGACCTTGTTTATCAACTGCCTCATACAGCAATGTTGTTTAAAAACAACAAATTGGTGACCAAGGTGCGCATTTATGACCTTTACAATGTTTCTCAGGGATATGTTTACCATTACAGTCAGTTGGTACACATTGTCCTATTCCTGTCCCATTTTTTTCCTTTCTTCCCCTCCCCACAGAGGGGAGTGACTAGAGAGGAAGCGATTACAAGAGAGTCAGCAGACACACAGTAGAGAATGCACATAAAAAGGAATGCAGTGTGTGTCTGATTAGTCTCTTGTAATCACTTCCTCTGCAATGAATGTAAATGCAAAAATTAATTCTCTTCTTAATAATTACTGCGGGGCTGAGCATTCTAAAGAGCAGAGAAGGGAGGAAGGAAGGGAAGTAGAAATAAAATCATAAGCATAGTTGCAAACATGTGATTTTTCCACTAGCGATCACATCACTTAGGGACCAAGTTGCTCTCCCAATTCTGGTCGCAAAGTGAGGACTACTTTAATGCCATTCAGGTGCTACCAGATATATAATTTCTACTGGATACCTATGATTGGATCTTTGTGACCATTTGAAGTTACAACAGCACTGAAAAAAGTGACTTCTGACCGTTTTTCACAGATATGACCATTGCAGCCTCCGTATGGTCACATGATTTACATTTGGATGCTTGGCTACTGACTCACATTTATGACAATTGGAGTGTCCCGGGGTCATGTGATCACCTTCTGCGACATTCTGACAAGCAAAGTCAATGGGGAAACCAGATTCACTTAAGAGTCATGTTGCTAATTTAACAACAGCAGTGATTCACTTAAGAAATGTGGGAAGAAAAGTTGTAACATGGGACAAAACTCACTTAACAAATGTTTCAGTTAGCAACATAAATTTTGGACGCAATTGTGGTCATAAGTTGAGGATTACCTGTAATAACTGACAGTGTAACAGTGAGATGGACAGCCAATGAATCAATCAAATAAATAACCGTGAGAAAATTAACTTCAGTAAAGGTATGTGAAAACTGGCCAGAAAAACATCTGTAACACCATTTTTAAAAAGTTGCACACTATTTTACCCATCAATTTTAACTTGCCAGCTAATTCGTAGGAGTGCTTTCTTTCATTACTTAGAGCTGTGTACAATGTTTTGTTAGGAGATAAAAACTCACATTTTGGGAATAACCAGCTGCCTTTTTTCCCTTTTGTATCCTGAAATCTGTTTCAGGATTCCTAAACCATTTTGGAACAGATTGGCAAGATGCATCAAGGGAAAAAATAGAGCCTTCCATCTATGAACAGACACAAGACGAAACAACCCCTATTTTTCTCTCTGATAATTTGAACAAATTAAATTTGATATTTATTTAAAGCGGTTAGCAAAATATCTGTTTTAGTCAAATTGAATGCCATAAAATAAACATCACTTTATTAATTTTTATTGAACTGGATTGGTTTTAATAATATTTTCAGCTTCAGGAAATTTGTTTATTTATTTATTTATTGCTATCTTGGTTTAATCATCCATGTTTTGTAACTCCTCTGATAGCTCTTGTATGTTAGCGGGAGTGAAATTGTGCCGTCATATTTTTGAATTGTTTCTAGGTAGAAGCATCCCAAATAGCTTACAAAATATCAATGACACAATGAAAACATTATATGAAAGACAATAGAGAAGTCATACAAGACAAACACTGAAGTACAAGAAAGGTCTTAGTGGAGAAAAAGGAGTTCAACTGGTGCTTAAAAGATATAATAAGAAAAATCTGGCACATTTCAAAGGGGAGGATTATCAGTCAGCATTATATTATGTCAAGGGTATCAAACTGGTGAGCCGGATGTGTCACATGCAAGCCACGCCCACCCTGGCTCCTCAGAGGCAAAAAATGTCACAATACATCACGATATGTCACATGACACAATCGGGTTTGACACCTGTGTGTTATGTTATTATGTTATATTGTTATGTTTCCCCGAAAATAAGACCCAACCAGAAAATAAGTCCTAGCATGATTTTTCAAGATGCTCGTAATATAAGCCCTACCCCCCAAATAAGCCACAGTTAAGATTGTCAGCCAGATGGGTGTATTCAGTACCGTATTTCCCCCAAAATAAAACCTAACCAGAAAATAAGACCTAACGCATCTTTTGGAGCAAACATAACACCTGGTCTTATTTTCAGGGAAACACAATATTACATGTTATTTGTTTGTATCCTGCCTTTATTATTTTTAGAAATAGCTCAGGGTGGTGAACATATACAACACACCTTCCTCCTGCTCCTGTTTTCCCCACAGCAACAATCCTGTGAGGTGGGTTAAGCTGGGAGAGAGTGACTGGCCATAAGCCATCCAGCTGGCTTTCATGGCTAAGGCAGGATTTGAACTCAGGTCTTCCATCTTTCTGGCCTGATGTCTTAAACACTAGACTAGAGCGAACTTTATTATTGAGTGCCACATTTACAAAAATAAGTAAACAAACAACAAAAGCATGGCTATTTCTTTTCTCCAAAATTAATTTACAATGTTTAGGACCTTTTAAAGAGTAAATACATTGCCCAATATCAGTGATACACACTGATGTGCTTTTTTAACTATAAAGATGCAAAAAATGATGAAATGTGCATCATAATGGCATAGCAGAAAATGTTGTGGTCCACCAGCAGCCTGCGGAGCTGGCAATGGAATCAGACAGCGATGAGGCTGAGGTGAGGCCAGGGTCATCGGGGAGTGAGGTGCGGACTCCAGAGCCTCCAGAGCCTGATAGTAGTGAGGCAGAGGAAGAGGAGGAGCCTATTCCTAAGTCATGCATGAGAAGAGCTGCCAGAAGGCAAGAGCAGCTCAAGCAGAGAGAACAACTCGGGAGTGGGGCCAAGAGATGATTGGTCCCTCCCATAAGGCTTAAAACAGATCAGCAATGACGTTTGGGCTTTGCTGGAAAATAATGTTGGTAGCTTCGTCTTCTGCTTCAGCTACATCTTGCATTTATTTTTGTGACTTCTGAACGTTTGCCAAGAAAGGCTTTTGGCAGTTTGCCTAATTGGACCAAGGTTTGTAATAGGACTGAGGAATTCGTTTTAATTTAGTTGAATTAATTTAATTTAATTTAGTTGAACTAGGAATGAAATAATTCTCAGCTGTTTGAATAAAGTTTGTTTGTTTTTTCATGGACTGAGTTTCCTACTACCTACTTGGGCCTGAATCACAACAAAAAACTGCTCTCTGACACTTGTATTACAGCAGGGGTGTCAAACTCAAGGCTTAAGGGCCAGATCCGGCCCACGGGGTGCTTAGATTCGGCCCGTGGGTCCGCCTTGGAAGCAGAGAAGGACCGGCCCGTGGTGCCTCTGCCAGCAAAATTTGAGCTTGGGGGGCTGCATGCGGCCCCTCAGGGCTCCGTTTTCAGCCACGATGGCCTCCTGCAATTCTCTGCCAGCAAAAATGGAGCTTGAACTCCATTTTCGCTGGCAGAGGACTACAGGAGGCCATTGCGGCTGAAAACGGAGCCCAGGCAGGCCATCACAGCCAAATATGGACCCTCAATGAGTGACGCCGAGCTGGCCACACCCCCAGGCCAGCCCCCCCCCCCCACCGAGGTAAAGCACAATCTTGATTTGGCCCTCCATGAAATCAAGTTTGACACCCCTGTGTTACAGTGTTGGATGCAAACATATAAGGTTTGCATTTTGATGTTGCAGTACACTCAACACCATAGACTTCTAGAAGTAGTCCAAGTGATAATTGCAGTTGTTTTTACATGACATTGCTATTTGTTCCCCACCCATAAACCCCCCGGAGTGATTGTTTTTATAATTTCCTTGTTCAGAGATAGATTTTGCAGCAAGCAAAGTAAAAACCGCACCAACTCTCTCCTGAGTAAGCCTTTACCAATTATACTTTTATTAACTGGAAGCAAGATATTGGAAACTAAAAGCAAGCAGGACAGAGGAAAAACACAGGCCATCTGGAAAGAATTTATTTTATAAATCTTTAGCATTCTGATTCCAAAAGGTATATTAGTTATTTATGACATGATATTATTCAGGAATTTAATGCCTTTAAGAACTGCTTCTCAAAATTACAGTCTAGGAATTTTTTAAATCCTTAGTAACTTCTCTGGAGTTATGTAATCTCACTTTTTAAAAATAAGCAGTTTTAAGATAACCAATTCCATATATTTATATTTGACATTAAAACAAAATCAGTATGCATTTATTATGACTCCGGCATTTAAAAAATGGCATCCAGAGTGATAGTTGTGTTAAGTCGGGGCCGGTTAAGGGCCGGTTTAGCTCACGCTGGTAAAGCCTGTTATTAAGAACACAGTAGCCTGCAATTACTGCAGGTTCGAGCCCGGCCCAAGGTTGACTCAGCCTTCCATCCTTTATAAGGTAGGTAAAATGAGGACCCAGATTGTTGGGGGGGCAATAAGTTGACTTTGTAAAAATATACAAATAGAATGAGACTATTGCCTTATACACTGTAAGCCGCCCTGAGTCTTCGGAGAAGGGCGGGGTATAAATGTAAACAAAAAAAAAAAAAAAGTCCGTTGTGGTGAAAACCCGGAACTGGGGTACTTTAACAATTTTAATTACTGCATGGCATAACCTTTTCAGCACATTTTTGTGATATTGGTGGATTTCCACACCAAAATGGCTGTGTTTGGCACCTCCTCCAGTTTCCAGAGGCACAGCTGTGTTTGTGTGATTGCAGCGAAACCAATGAAGACCTTCTAGCATTTTAAAAACTAACCATTGTGGCATCAACTTTGTCCGGTGACTTGGAAACTGCAAGTGAAAAGTAGATGATTGTGAAAGTTGGTCTATTTGAGATCCCCAACTCTAATTGCCTTTGGCATGTCAAATCGAATCTACCTGGAGACAGCTTACATGTTCAGGTGTTAAAAGAAAGTGCATGGATTTCTAAACAGGGATTAAAACTGTTTGCCACTGCTTGAAATTTAATTGGATTTTATATATTGTCCAGAAGAAGCCCTGTGAAGTACAACTCGGTGATGGAGAAGGATTTTGTCGCATTGATTCTTAACTCTGCTTTCAAATGATTTTTTGTCACTCAATCACCTTAGTTTGGATGTTATCTGATTTCATTTTTAACTCTCACTCCTTTGTTTTCTTACCTCTCATCCACAAAAAAATCCCATTAAGAAAGAAAAGAAAATAATTCTACAAAAAGCCAGGAGCTCAGTATTTGGAAGTTCTTCCAGATGACTGGAATGGAATTATAGTTTGAAGGGCATCAGGTTTCAATTATCCAAAAGCTGGTAAAAAAACAATGTGGAGGGGAGAAAGATTTGGCATTCCCTTCCTCCTCTTCCTCCTCCTCCTCCTCCTCCTCCTCCTCCTCCTCCTCCTCCTCCTCCTTTCTTGAACCTTGGCAATTTCCTGGATTAGTCTCTGCAGTTTTCTGCAGTTTCAAAAGTGGTTTGCCATTAGCAGGGTTGAGAGAGAATGATTGGGTCAAGATCACCCAATTGGTTTCATGCCTACGACAAGACTAGAATTTGGCGTAATACCATTTTGAGTTTAGTGCTTTTGAGATGCCATCCAAACCTTGATACAACCTTGAAGTTACTTTAGGATGACACAGAGCACATTTGTTGTGAAAGTTAGTTGTTGTTGTTTTTAAAAAACGCAGTTGCATGTTGTTTCCACACAAATACATTTTTAGCAATGCTTGTGAATGCTTTCTTAATTATGAATGAAAAAACAGTTGATTCTCCTGTAGTTGTGTTTGCAGCTGAAAGTTAATGCTGCTGATTCAGTGAATGGGACCTCACATGTATGACAGAAACAGTAAACTGCATCTACAATGCCAGCTCTTTCTAGTCTGATGCTGCCAAGAGGTATTTGCCTACAAATACATCTAATTCCTAGTTTATATGAGATTTGTAATTCTGATTAGTAAAAGCTTAAAGGAAGCTACTAATGTCTTTTCTGAGTTTCGTACTCTAGATTTACAAGTAGTTAAAGCCAGCCAAAATGCAGACTTTTAGGATTTATTGCAGTATAAACATATGATAAATGTTCTTATAAAACCATGCACATCTACAATTCAATGCTACCAGTGTCGGTTGTGTATATAACTTATAAATATCAGGACATTTTGCTTCAGATCTATTGTTTTGCTTCATATATCTTCACAAGCTATGTAAATATATACCGATTGATAAAAGTGCAAATGGTAGAATTGAGAAGGAAGAGAAATACCAAGACAAAAAGGACAAAGTATTAATCGTTGAAAGCTAATATGAAAGATCAGTTTGACTGCAAAAGTTGAATATTTAAAATAGATGGAATAAGCAGCATTTGTGTTCATATATCACAAATAAGGGCAAAACATAACTAGAACATCAAACCCTTTTCCAAGATAGCCTACTCTGTTTATGACAGCATGCACTGAACTACTTAGGATGAAATCCCATCCAGTGGAAATTTATAATTTCATCTTCATTGATCTGCTATGGTCCGATATATGATTTAAATTTATTCAGACTAAGTGAAAGTAATATGTATAGCATACTAAAAAAGAGAAAAAAGAAATAGTGATCCAGTCTTACATTCTCCTGTCTTGTGAGTTATGAGTCAGTTATCAATAACTCAAGAGCTGAATTCAGATATTCTGTGAAGTTTGCAGTCACCCCAAACACATCTTGATTTCATATAATAATACGCATAAATGCTTTGATGTTGTTCTTTTTGCCTGTATTTTTCTTGTGTTTTCTTTGTTGTTGTTCCTTATTTGCTTTCTTTCAAGAGGACTGTTATGTGAGCCACTAAGTCGGGAAGGATTGTAAGTTAACTACATTAGTTATAAATCATTGTTTTTTTGGTGCTAAACAAATCATAAGAAAGGGGGGAAAACAACAGTAATTGGAAATTGCTTGTCTTTTGACTGGTTCACACATTAAGACAAAAATTTAAAACTCAAAAGTATCCCTTATTCCCTATTGCACATACTGTTCCTTCTTGCCCTTTAAATCATTGGCTAATTAGAGGCATTGATTAATCTGAACACTCCAAAATCATGAACTTTTTGTAAATTCTAGAATACAGCAATATGTGTATCACTCCAAACAGAGTTCCTTACTTGAGCTCATGCTGAGTTAATATACTGTATTCCAAATCACAGTAAGTGGGTTATTTCTTTAGAAAGTTTCCCTGCCTATGAAATATGTGGACAGCGTGTTTTCCTTTTGTAGGAACTCTATGTTCAACTTCAGCTACTGGGCTTTACATGTTCTCGTATTTCTTTCAAGAGGGTAGAAGGTTCAACAATTTTGCAATTTCTTGCCACAGGAACTACTGTGATTATTTTTTTTTAAATTGTCCATGCAGATAAACGAGCATGCAGTTTGCAATAATGCACAACCCCCGTGGATGGGTTATGTGTTAGATAAACAGGCACACATCTTGAAACAAGATGTAGATGGGTTGTGTATTTGTGCAGGCACTTTATTTTACTTTCATTTTTCCTGGAGAGAGCCAGTTTGGTATTGTTATATGCACTGTCCTAGAAGCCAGGAGGCTATGAGTTCTAATTCTACCTTAGGCATGAAAGATGGCTGGGTGACTTTGAGACTGTCAATCTCTCTTAGCCCAACCCACCTGACAGGATTGTTGAGGAGACAGGTGTATTGCTTTTGTTTGCCGCCTTGAAATATATATTAAAAAGGCAAAATAAAAAGGAAATAATAATAATAATAGAGTGAGGATGATGCAATTTTGTTATTGATTAGTTTATTTCTCACTTTTCTTCTATGAAGGTTACCTTTCAGTTTCACCAACTTGTCAGGTAGATTTCTAAAAAGTTTTGAGATACTGATCTCAATCAACCAGTGAAGTCCATGGTAAAAACCCAGAATCTGGAAAATTCCCTTTTTAATATCTTTTCTTTTTCGACATGACTGACATTTTCCTTTCATTTTTCCGCAGTCTGATAATCAAGAGACAGATTATTAAGCTAGGCATCTAAAGTCATACATTCTGATGGACTTTATCCTGTGATTACAATTGTATGGCATTACATTGTGGCCCTAATGGGGAAAGGGCTGAATATCACATATTGGTTTGGCTGTAGGCATCCATTCTTCATTTTGGCATTGTTATTTGAAAGCCCTATGACCTGAAATTGTTGTGCATCCCTCTGATTGTTCAAATAAACAGGATCATAAAGTAAGAGGTCAAGACGACTCAGTTAATTGTATACATGGGTTTTAAAGGGACTCTAATAGCAGATTTTAAGCCCAAGTCTTCCTGCATTTAACAATTATCTTAAGTTGTCAGTCTTCCCTTTCACATAACCAGTGCGCCAAGGTCAAGGGAATTTATGCCAAAGTGCTTTGTTCTCTTAATGAACTGGGAACATCCTGAGAAATTTAGTTCAGAGAGTTATTGTGGTCAAGGTTCAATGCATAGAGCAGTGGTAGTCAACCTGGTCCCTATCGCCCACTAATGGGCATTCCAGCTTTGATGGTGGGCGGTAGGGGTTTTGTGATACTGAAGCACGTTCCTTTTTTTTAATTTAATTGACTTTTTAAAAAAATTTCATAGCATTATTTAAAAACTTTTTCATTAGGTTTTCATAAAATTCCCCGTGACAATTTAAATTTCTGAAAATATACTATTTGTATCGCCTGCGCATAAGTTTAGTTCACATTACGTAAGTGAAACTAAATGGCACTATAGTGCGACCACAAACAAAAGAGCCTCGTCCCAGAATAGCTCGCGCATCTCCCCCCACACCACCCAGCTGTAACAGAAAGCAGAGCTGGTAGCCAGCACCCCCCACAAACCCAATCCACAATTTTTTTTAAAAAATTTACGTTTATATCCCGCCCTTCTCCGAAGACTCAGGGCGGCTTACATTGTGTAAGACAATAGTCTCATTCTATTTATATATTTATATACAAAGTCAACTTATTGCCCCCCCCAACAATCTGGGTCCTCATTTTACCTCATTTTTGGAACGAGCTCCCCCCAGGACTTCGTCAGCTTCCGGACCTCCGAACCTTCCGCCGCGAGCTTAAAACTCATCTATTCATCTGCGCAGGACTGGATTAGATTTTAGATTTTAAATTTAATTGGTTTTAACGGGTTTTTATTATGTACTTTGATATTTTAACTAGTTTTTAGAATAAGTTTTTTAATTGTATGTTTTATTGTGTATTTATATGTATTTTTATCTGCCTGTAAACCGCCCTGAGTCCCTAGGGAGATAGGACGGTATAAAAATATGAAAAATAAATAAATAAATAAATAAATAAACCTACCTTATAAAGGATGGAAGGCTGAGTCAACCTTGGGCCTGGTGGGACTAGAACCTGCAGTAATTGCAGGCAGCTGTGTTTAATAACAGGCTTCTTACAGCCTGAGCCACACCGCGGCCCTTTTAATGCGTGAGAGGCAGCACAGACGACAGTACACGGCGCATTACTGTGGAACCGGTGGGCGGTTAGAAAATGTAACTACTAACACAGATACAAAAGTGGGTGGTAGGGTATAAAACGGTTGACTACCCCTGGCATAGAGTCTTCCCACAGTCTCCCCCAACCCTTGTCCCTGTTCTAGTTTACCCACTAAAGGCATGCCCACTAAAGGCATGGGTCAAAGTTCCTCAATTAGTTAGGTCCATGATGGCTAACCTATGGCACATGTGCCACAGGTGGCACATGGAGCCATATCTTTGGGCACGTGAGAGTTGCCCTAGCTTAATAATAATAATAATAATAATAATAATAATAATAATAATAATAACAACAACAACAACAACAACAACAACAACAACAACAACAACAACAACAACAGAGTTGGAAGGGACCTTGGAGGTCTTCTAGTCCAACCCCCTGCCCAGGCAGGAAACCCTACACCATCTCAGACAGATGGTTATCCAACATTTTCTTAAAAATTTCCAGTGTTGGAGCATTCATAACTTCTGCAGGCAAGTTGTTCCACTTATTAATTGTTCTAACTGTCAGGAAATTTCTCCTTAGTTCTAAGTTGCTTCTCTCCTTGATTAGTTTCCATCCATTGCTTCTTGTTCTACCCTCAGGTGCTTTGGAGAATAGTTTGACTCCCTCTTCTTTGTGGCAGCCCCTGAGATATTGGAACACTGCTATCATGTCTCCCCTAGTCTTTCTTTTTGTTAAACTAGGCATATCGAGTTCCTGCAACCGTTCTTCATATGTTTTAGCCTCCAGTCCCCAACAAAATCATCTTTGTTGCTCTTCTCTGGACTCTTTCTAGAGTTTCAACATCTTTTTTACATTGTGGTGACCAAAACTGAATGCAATATTCCAAGTGTGGCCTTACCAAGGCATTATAAAGTGGTATTAACACTTCACGTGATCTTGATTCTATCCCGCTGTTTATGCAGCCCAGAACTGTGTTGGCTTTTTTAGCAGCTACTGCACACTGCTGGCTCATATCTAAATGGTTGTCCACTAGGACTCCAAGATCCCTCTCACAGTTACTACTATTGAGCAAGGTACCACATATCCGGTACCTGTGCATTTTATTTTTTTGGCCTAAATGAAGAACCTTACTTTTTTCACTGTTGAATTTCATTTTGTTAGATAGCACCCAATGTTCTAGTCTGTCAAAACCTTTCTGTATCTTGAGC
The DNA here is from genome assembly GCF_028640845.1 of Ahaetulla prasina. Classification (NCBI taxonomy): domain Eukaryota; kingdom Metazoa; phylum Chordata; class Lepidosauria; order Squamata; family Colubridae; genus Ahaetulla; species Ahaetulla prasina. The sequence goes on along the minus strand of NC_080540.1, from coordinate 276,475,201 downwards.
CTATCTTCTGGAGTGTTGGCTATTCCTGCCAGCTTGATGTCATCTGCAAATTTGATGAGTTCCCCATCTATCCCCTCGTCCAAGTCATTGATGAAGATGTTGAAAAGTACTGGGCCTAAAACAGAGCCTTGGGGTAATCCACTGTATACTTCCCTCCATGTGGATGTAGTTCCGTTGAGGATTACAAGTTGAGTGTGTTTGGTCAGCCAGTTACGAATCCATCTGGTGGTGGTGCTGTCTAACCCACATTTTTCTACTTTATCTAGTAGTAGGTTATGGTCTACTTTATCAAATGCTTTACTGAAGTCCAAGTAAATTATATCGACAGCATTCCTCTGGTCCACTAATTTTGTCACTTTGTCAAAGAATGCAATAAGATTAGTCTGGCATGATCTGTTTTTGACAAACCCATGTTGGCTTTTGGTTATTACTTTGTTTGCTTCTAGGTGTTCGGTGATTCGTTTCTTGATTATCTTTTCCAGAATCTTCCCCGGTATTGAGGTCAGGCTGATAGGTCTGTAGTTTCCTGGATCTGTTTTTTTCTTTTTTTGAAGATGGGAACTGCATCAGCTCTTTTCCAGTCCTCTGGCAGTTCCCCTGTGCTCCAGGATCTTTGAAAGATATAGTTCAGTGGTTCTGAGATTTCGTCTGCAAGTTCCTTTAGAATCTTGGGGTGTAATCCATCCGGTCCGGATGATTTGAACTTGTCTAGGGTAGACAGGTGTTCACTTACCATTTTCCCCCCTATTTTAACTTGTGTTCCTAATCTGTTTTTTGTAGTGCTGTTTGTGATAGGTTGGATTGTTTTTTCCTTTTGTGTAAAGACAGATGCAAAAAATTAGTTAAGTAGATCTGCTTTCTCCCTGTTGCTTGTCACCTTCTTGCCACTTTCTCCCAGCAATGGGCCAATTGTTTCCTTGACTTTTTTCTTGTTTTTAACATGTTGGAAGAAGCTTTTTTTGTTATTTTTTAGTTTTGTCGCTAGCATTTGTTCGTTGTGAGCCTTAGCTTTCCTCACTTCATCTTTACAGGCTTGGGCTATTTGCTGATATTCTGCCTTAGTTATTTGCCCCTCTTTCTACCAGCTCAGTGCAAGCGTGCTAGCGTGCACCGGCCACTCAATTTTTGGACCTTCCAGGCCCATCGGAAGTCTGGAAATGGGCTCTTTCCTGCCTCTGGAGGGCCTCCAGGGGGGGAGACCATTTTCGCCCTCCCCAGGCTCCTAAAAAGCCTCTGAAGCCTGGGGAGGGTGAAAAAAGGGCCTTCCTGTCCCACCGTGTCATTGCGTGCCAAAAGCGGGGGGGGGTCACACACACATGCACGGAGGGGCGGGTCACATTGAATTATGGGTGTGGGCACGTGCATGCACACACACACACACACACACACACACTTCCCCCGCTTTTGGCATGCAACAGCAAAAAGGTTAGCCATCACTGAGTTAGGCCATTGATTCATTTTGCTATACTGCTTACTCTCAAATGCTGGATTAAGGACTGCACCATTACTGTTATTTGCACTTCTTTTAATTGGAGGTGTCAGTGTTGAGCTGGGAACTTCTACATAGAGAATCAATTTTCCCATTAGGTTAAAGTTGGAATCCTGCCATTGTTATACTCTCAATCTATTTCATGTTGGTTTCAAAGGACTAATTTGTATTTTTGAAGCCCTATAAGATCTCTATAATCAAAGGACTATATCTTTCTGTATGTGTCCATCTGAATCCTGATGTTATCAACAATCTTTTCTCCAGCACCTCGCTCAGTCTGAATTGGGCGATTAACAAATACGGAAGTTGCTCATTAGTTTCAAACTGATTTGCTGCCCCAAAAATAAAAATTGCTTTTTAAAAAAGGAATAAGTTCATAACACAGTAACATGAGGTACAAATCAGAATTTCTTTTAGGCGGTTTCTTAAGCTATAATCCTAGAAGTATATTTGACGCCAACACTCTGATGATCAATTCAAATTTTTCTGGAGTTGATTCCAAACTGAATTAATCACTGAATTTAACTACCCTAAATGCATTACATCTAATTAATCAAAACTTTTATCTTCCATGCTAGGATAATATCTAAGTTTAGATTCTTTTTCCATTTGTAACTGCTCATATTTTTTTCTGCTGAGTTTCTGTTTTTATCTCTCCAACTGCAGTATCCATTTCATTTACAATTTTCCATTGCTTGCGCTTCAGAATTCGCCTCTCATTATCTCTTTGTATTTATTCCTGCTACTTGGTTTCTGCTTGCAGTTCATATTTCTAGATAATCACTATCAGAAAGTCAGTTTGCATGAATAATAAACACTTGATTTAAATCAATGCTTTTTTTAGCCATGCAGAAACAAGGGGCAGAAGGCAGATCCTTTTTGTTGACAAAGCTGAAACTTTCATGGCAAAAACACTAGAAACAGATTAGAACAAATAGTTGATAAGGATCATAAAAACTGATGTTATACAGTAGATGGCAGAGTTCAATGTATTTTTGAATGCTCCTGGTAGAATTTTCTGGCTGTAGAATTCTTTTTTTCTTCTTTTTTTGAAACTAGGGTAGAAGAAAAGAAACTTTATGCTAGAGAGTTTGATATCGTGAGGAATCCCACAAATCTATGCACGCTTACCCAAAAGACAGGGTCAGTATGTATTATGGGTTTTATTGCAGTAGTAGCATTTGATACTGGTCTAAACAATGCTTATGGTGATATTAGAAAAGGTTTTGAATGTTTTATATTGCTTAGGTGGATCTATTCCAAATAAAAATATTATGGGATGCTGTGGAATGTTATATGAGCAATGTCAGCAATGAGTCAAATGATTTTTACCAATGAAAGAACTCATTACAAACCCAGTATGTTTGAACTATATATAAAGTGATTTTTCTACCTTTCTAAGCTATTCCTCTCCTCTCTTGGATGAGATGCCTCTCCTTACTTGTGTGCATAAGTAAAGGGCTTTTAATCTATCTATCTGGGTTGGCTTCTATTTAGGCAAGGCATACTGAGCTAATGGATCTGCCGATGTTTACAATTAACACTGATATTTCAATGAGCTTTCTATTAAAATGGATTTTTTTTTAAACAACACAGTTATTTTTGAACGACGATCTGTGACATTGTCCAAGGTGTGGGCCAAAATCTTCCAATCACCTGATTACTTGAGATAATTTAGAACCTATGGGTTTAGAACCTATGGGGTGGGAGGGAAAGGGCGGGTGTTGGGGGAAACCCGTCGGGTGGGGGTCCAGTTCCTGCGTATGCTCGTGGCGGTAAGTTAATAGGTCCGAGGGTCATGGGGGGAGTTTGTGTTCCACCGGTTGAGGGTGGTCCTATTTCCACGGTATGGGGGAGGGGCAGATATGGCGGAAGTGGGGGCTCAGATCGTTCTAAGGGGGTGCGCGCTCGATGCTTGCAGGGGATCGCGCGCCCCGAGCTCTCAGACTTCTCCCGTTCCCTGGATGGTCAAGACCCTCAGAGCCCGGGCCTTCGGCTGATGTTGTGCAATGCACGGTCCGTGGCCAATAAGGCCCCCCAATTTATGACCTTATCCAGGGGGGTGCCGCGGACTTTATGGGCGTTACGGAGACCTGGTTGCGCGCGGAAGGGGGCGTGCCCCTGGTGCAAATGTGCCCGCCAGGTTTCCGAGCATTCCATCAGCCGAGGGCCCAGGGTAGGGGTGGAGGGGTGGCGGTTGTGATTAGAGAGAGTCTGGAGCCGAGGGAGACCACTGTACCTCAGATTGCCGGGTGTGAATCCCTCTCTGTGAGGTGGGGTCATAGATGTCAGATGGACTTGTTTGTCACGTACCTGGCTCCTTGCGGCGTGGCAGCAGCCCTGCCCGAGCTCCTGGAGGTGCTTGCTGGAGTGGTGGTGGAGACCCCCAGACTTATTGTCATGGGGGACTTTAACTTGCCATCGACCGGCCTGTCATCTTCAGCTTCTCGGGAGTTCACGGCTTCCATGACGGCCTTGGACCCGACTCAAGTAGTTGATGGCCCTACTCACAGTGGGGGTGGCACTCTGGATTTGATTTTTATCTCTGGTCAGTGGTTGAAGGATCTGGACTTGAGGGATTTAGTCATTGAACCTTTGTCATGGTCAGATCACTTCCTCCTTCGCCTAGACTTTCTGACCGCCACTCAACACCGCAGGGAGACGGAACCAATACGTTGGTTCCGTCCCAGGCGCCTGATGGACCCGGAGAGGTTCCAGACGGAGCTTGGGCCGTTTCCTGAGGGTCTGGCTCACGGCACGGCCGAGGAACTTGTCGCAGCTTGGGAACAAGCCGCAGCGGGGGCCTTGGATCGTGTCGTGCCTTTGCGGCCTCTGACCCGGCGCAGGTCTCAACCAGCTCCCTGGTACTCCGGGGAGCTGAGGCAGATGAAACGTCGGAGAAGACGCCTAGAGAGTTCCTGGAGGTCTAGTCGTTCAGAGGCTGATCGGACACTAGTTAGGTCCTATACTAGGACCTACCTAGTGGCAATGAGGGAAGCGAGACGTTGCTACGTCTCCTCCCTCATTGCGTCGGCAGATAACCGCCCGGCCGCCCTGTTTCGGGTAACTCGCTCTCTCCTTCAACAGGGAGAGCGGGATGACCCGTTGCAGGGACGTGCCGAGGCATTTAGTGGTTATCTATACGACAAAATCGTTCAGCTTCGGGACGGTCTGGACCAAAATTGGGTAGATCCAGGTGGGATGTCTGAGAGCCGTCTTGTTGAGATTGTTTGGGATGAGTTTGACCCTGTGGCTCCCGAGGACATGGACAGGTTACTGGGTAGGTTGAATGCCACCACATGTTTACTGGACCCGTGTCCCTCCTAGTTGGTGCTGGCCACACAGGATGTGACACGAGGCTGGCTCCAGGGGCTTACAAATGCTTCTTTGCAGGAGGGGGTCTTTCCGGCCGCCTTGAAAGAGGCGGTGGTGAGGCCTCTCCTCAAGAAGCCTTCCCTGGACCCAGCTGTGTTAGGTAACTATCGTCCGGTCTCCAACCTTCGCTTCGCGGCGAAGGTTGTAGAGAGTGTGGTGGCATGTCGGCTACCCCAGTACCTGGAGGAAACCGTCTATCTAGACCCGTTCCAGTCCGGTTTCCAGGCCGGTTACAGCACTGAGACGGCTTTGGTCGCGTTGGTGGATGATCTCTCCGATCGGTCACAGACGGTGTTGACGGGGGGGCAGAGGTCGGCCCCGAGGCGCCTCACTTGTGGGGTGCCTCAGGGGTCGATCCTCTCGCCCCTCTTGTTCAACATCTATATGAAGCCGCTGGGTGAGATCATCAGTGGTTTCGGTGTGAGGTACCAGCTGTACGCTGACGACACTCAGCTGTACTTTTCCACACCGGACCCCCCCAGCAAAGCTATCGAGGTGTTGTCCCGGTGTCTGGAAGCCATACGGGTCTGGATGGGGAGAAACAGGCTCAAGCTCAATCCCTCCAAGACGGAGTGGCTGTGGATGCCGGCATCCCGGTACAGTCAGCTGCAGCCTCGGCTGACTGTTGGGGGCGAGTCATTGGCCCAATGGAGAGGGTACGCAACTTGGGCGTTCTCCTGGATGGACGGCTGTCTTTCGAAGATCATTTGACGGCCGTCTCCAGGAGAGCTTTTCACCAGGTTCACCTGGTTCGCCAGTTGCGCCCCTTTCTAGACCGGGATGCCTTATGCACGGTCACTCATGCTCTCGTGACATCTCGTCTGGACTACTGCAATGCTCTCTACATGGGGCTCCCCTTGAGGAGCACCCGGAGACTCCAGGTAGTTCAGAATGCGGCTGCGCAGGTGATAGAGGGAGCCCCTCGTGGCTCCCATGTAACACCTCTCCTGCGCAGACTACACTGGCTGCCTGTGGTTTTCCGGGTGCGCTTCAAGGTTTTGGTAATGATCTTTAAAGCGCTCCATGGCATAGGGCCGGGTTACTTACGGGACCGTCTGCTGCCTCCGAATGCCTCCCACCGGCCCGTGCGCTCTCACAGGGAGGGACTCCTCAGGGTGCCGTCAGCTAGGCAGTGCCGACTGGCGACGCCCAGGGGGAGGGCCTTTTCTGTGGGGGCTCCCACCCTCTGGAACGAGCTTCCCCCAGGACTTCGTCAACTTTCTGACCTTCGGACCTTCCGCCGCGAGCTTAAGACACATCTATTTATCTGCGCAGGACTGGACTAGATTTTTAAATTTTAATTGTTTAAATTTTAGATTTAGTTTTAAATTGGGTTTTATTATTTATATGTCTATTTTAAATATTTGGCCTATTTAATAAGTTTTTTAGATTAATGTTTTACTTTGTATATTTATGTTGTTTTTATATGGCTGTACACCGCCCTGAGTCCCTAGGGAGATAGGCGGTATAAAAATATAAATAAAATAAAATAAAATAAAATAAAATAAAATAAAATAAAATAAAATAAAATAAAATAAAATAAAATAAAATAAAATAAAATAAAATAAAATAAAATAAAATAAAATAAAATAAAATAAAATAAAATAAAATAAATAAAATAAAATAAAATAAAATAAAATAAAATAAAATAAAATATAAATAAAATAAAATAAAATAAAATAAAATAAAATAAAATAAAATAAAAAAAATAAAATAAAATAAAATAAATAATAACCTGCAGCGTCTGGAATTCTCAGCCAGAAAGATAATCCAATAGCTTGAAGTTATTTTTTAACATGGCTTCAGTTTCATCAAAGATAGGCCAATTGTTGATAAATGTGCAATATCTGTATACAATAAGAAGATTCTTGTTTTGTCCCTTTCTTCGATTTGTCATATTCTTCAAAAGAAGGCATACTGTCCCAGCCATGGCAATTTCTACAAATATTTAGTACTGACTCTCTGTATGTATGCCCATTCTATATTGTTTGCTTAGTTATTTATGTTCTTTTCATCCTAGATTATATCTTCTAGCAAGGCTAGCTCCACTCTGTTTTGTTGGCTGAGTTCCATAGGTGAATTTATATAAACTATGCTTCATAGCACACATTTACTCATGGCAAACCATGGTCATGTAATCATGAATCATTTAGTCCAGTTCTCAGGTTATATGCAACACAATCATACGTTGGAAATGTTATTCACTAGCCTAACATGTAGTTGGCTATGCAGTTAAGTATATTGCCACTGCATGCTAAGCCCAAAGAAGAGATTAATAGTAAATAGTAAAAAAAAAATTCACATCCTTATCCAAACCTCTGTCATCCACAAAAGTTGATACTATAAAATTCTTAATTGGTATTTTGATATATAGTCTAGATTTTTTTTAAAAATGTTAAGATGCAGTGAAGAGACCTAATATTTATACTTCTCTACCTAGCTGTGATCCCAGTAGAAAATCTTAAAACAAATTGTGCTGGTCTGGCATCTGATACGTTATGATTTATGCATTTATTGATTTTTTAAAAAATATTTGCATGTTGCCTTTTAGACACAGCACTCTCTCAAGATACGTTAGGTACAGTTTCACAAACCTCATGTTTGTGCACATAGTGTAGCTTCATGGATGTAGTAGGAATATAATATTCTAGATTATATTTTAAAGTTGTAAGTAGGCAAAACATATCTTGACTTCTTTCCAAAATGTAACATTTTCAGGCATTTAATAAATCAATACCCATGAAATCTTACTCATGACCAGTGCAGCCATCTGACTCCAAGGAAGGTTTTCCAACATTGTAATTGGAACTGTGTTGCTAAATATTAGATATTATTACATGTATTTCACCTAATGAATCATAACACAAGTCCTGTAATTGGCTGTCTCCAATGGGGTAGGACATCAGATAATAACACAGAATCTTAATAGACAGCTTAACGTCATTAGCATGCAGGACAGTTAATCTTCAGTCCCAAATCCTGGTCTGAGCCAAGCTGCTAATTCCAGGAAATTGCTTCCCGCGTGGCACAACTGCATACGTATTCATCCCTAAGGTAATTTAAGAGTGAATATTTCATTGTCCCATTTTGTCAGAGAAAATGAGATATGAGATTTACAGCAGTAATATAGTAAGTTATTCTTCAGAGAGAATGAAGAAGGTGTAATGAATATTTAACTAAGAGTAGTTAGGATTGTTGTTGTGTCTTACTGTTCTGGGTTCACTCGTTGATGTTTCTCATTCTGGTTTTGGAACCTAGGAGTACATATGAATGTATTATAAGGCTGCTACTTTCTTAATGGAGGTGCAGGGTAGAGGCAGAATTTCAGAGTGAGTCTTAGTTAGACATTAGAGAAGGTCCTAATCAGGTCCTATATTATGAGGGTGCTCAGTTTGAGCTACAAAATGCAGAATTAACAGAGTTGGAAGGGACTTTGGAAGTCTTCTAGTCCAACCCTGCTCAAACAAGAGACCCTATACTATTCTGGACAAAATGCTGGCCAAACTCTTCTTAAAACCTCCAATGGTAAGTACCCATGACTTCTTGAGGCAAGCCATTGCACTGATTAATTGTTCTCACTGACAGGAAATTTCTTCCTAATTCTAGATTGCATTTTTCTTTGATAAGTTTCCAAAAGTTACTTGTCCTGTCCTCAGGGTGCTTTGGAGAATAGCATCCCCTCTTCTCTGTGACGGCCCCTCAAAGTTGGAAGACCACTAACATATCACCCCTTGCCCTTGTTAATCCAGTTCCCCCCAGACTACTTATCACCCTTTGTTGCTCTTCTCTGCTCTTCTCTTCTTTGTCGTTCTTCTCTTTCTATAGTATCAACTTTTTTTTTTGTATTGTAGTGATCAAAACTGGATTCAGTATTCCAAGTACAGTATAAAGCGGTACTATTCCTTCGTGTGATCTTGTTGATCTTGTTGACTCTAGATGTGCATTGGCTTGTTGACCCTAGATGTGCATTGGCTTTTGTGGCACTGCCACACACTGCTGGTTCATATTTTAGTTGTTCTCTAGGACCCCTAGATCCATCTGTTGAGTCAGATACCACCTATTTTATACCTGTACATTTGTTTTTTCTTGCCTAAGTGTAAGACTTATCTTTGTCACCACTGAATTGCATTTTGTTGGATAGGAACAAGTCTGTCAATGTCCTTATGGATTTTGTGCCTATCATCTAAGGGAAGATTGGCTAGTCCCCTCAACTTGGTGTCTGCAAATTTGATGAGTTCCCTTTCTATCTGCTCATTAAAAACATTTGTGAAGATGTTGAAGAGAAATTGGCCAAAGAGCCTTGGTGCACCCCAATGCATGCTTTCATTCATGTTGATATAGCTGCAGTAAGGACTATATGTTGAATGTGGTTGGTCAGCCAGTTACAAATCCTTCTGGTGGCGATGCTGTCTATCCCACATTTTACTATTTTACCAAGAAGCAGTCAGTGGTCTATTTTGTCAAATGTCTTATTGAAGTCTAAGTCAGCCATGCCCATAGTGAATCATTTCAGTAATCCATTTAATTTAGTTACTTCGTCAAAGAATTCTGTAATGTTTGTCTGGCATGATTTGTTTTTGACAAACCCATGCTGGCTTCTAGTAATGGCTTTGCTTGTTTCTAGGTGTTCACAATTCCATTGTTGGATTATCTTTTCAAAGTTCATCCCAGGTATTGATGTCAAACTGATTGGTCTGTAGATTCTTAGATCTGATTTTCCCCTTTTCAAGATGAGAACCAAATCAGATGTTTTTCAGTCCTCTGGTAGATCCAGGGTGCTGTAGGATATATGGTTCAGTGGTTCTGAACCATCACTTCTGCCAGCTCAGTTGCAAAAGAGAAAAACTCTCTTAGATCTCAATCATTGGTCTACATGAATACATCTGGTTTTGAAAGAATAGAGAATTAGTTTCCATTGCCTTCTGCCAGAATACTTTTCAGCCTCCCAGACTATAGCCTGGGGAATTTTCATCTCAAATACTTAATTCTGTCAAGGACCTTGGAGTACTCAAATCAAATGATCTAAGTGCCAAAGCCCACTGTAACAACATCATCAAAAAGGCACTAAGAGTTGTAAACCTAATCTTGCGTAGCTTCTTCTCCAGTAATATTACACTACTAACCAGAACATACAAAACATTTGCTAGACCAATTCTCGAATACAGCTCAACAGTCTGGAACCCACACTACATATCGGACATTAATACAATGTACATGTCCAGAAATATTTCACAAGAAGAGTTCTCCACTCCTTCGCTTGCAATAAAATACCTTATGCCACCAGACTTGAAATTTTGGGCTTAGAAAATTTAGAACTACGCCACCTTCAGTATGACCTAAGCATAGCTCATAAAATCATTTGCTACAATGTCCTACCTGTCAATGACTACTTCAGTTTCAACCACAACAATACACGAGGACACAATAGATACAAACTTAAGGTAAACTGCACTAAACTCGATTGCAGAAATATGACTTTAGCAAAAGAGTGATCAGTGCCTGGAATGCACTACCTGACTCTGTGGTTTCATCCCAAAATCCCCAAAATTTTAACCTTAGACTGGCTACTGTTGACCTCACCCCATTACTAAGAGGTCTGTAAGGTGAGTGTATAAGAGCACCAGCGTGCCTACCATCCCTGTTCTAATGTTCCCTTTAATTATATTCATTTTATGTATTCAATTCATGCTTATACTTAGATATATTATCTAATACATACTTGATAAATAAATAAACAAATAAACAAATAAACAAACAAACAAACAACCAGATAGGGTTAGAGTATTATAAGTTTGATTCAGGGATGCTGTTTGTTAAAGAAAAACTCAATGCTGCTGCAAAATCATATTTAATACAGCAGAGGAGAATTGTTAAAGACATGAGGTATGGTAATAGGGGAATTTCATTAAATTGTAATTAAATCATGTCAAATTCAAGTTTTGCTCTATACACTTCATTATTATGACCCTAACTATTTTTTAGAAGAAGCTTCCACTGGAAAAATTAAAAGCCAAGCATGACCTTGTTTCAATAAAGATTGACTATTCTGTCTTAATAGCATTCATTTGTCACAACGTTTTAATTCCTAATGTGCCTTTGTAGTTTTATTCAGAAGAAAATGTTTGTCTGTTCCAGTGCCACTACTTCTAATTTTTAGCTATAAATAAATGTACCGCTAGAATAGATACTTTATTTTAGAAGAAAATGTTTCAGTGGAAGAACTATGTGAACAACCAATTAAAGAATAGTTATATTTCAATCTTGCTTTTATTGTGTCATGGAATAAAAAGCATGCCCAGGCCTGCTATTTATGTAAGTAACAATGAATGCTCCATATGTTGTTTATATGAATCCTCCATATTTATGGACAATTTATACTTCTAATAGAATTCATTACTGCACTCCCTCAATATTTTTGAGATTCTGGTCCCTTTTCATAGGATCTAGATTCATGTTTCCTGGCAGAATTGATTCAAATTTAAAGTCATATAAATTTAAAGAAAGGGAGGATATGAATCTTTCTATGCATGCATCCATCCATCTGCTAATGGACAATCATGATACAGTGGAGCTGTTTGGTCAAGGAAGTGCATCTTGTAGCCTTTATGATTATTTTACTCTAGGTCACTCAGTGACTGTACTATATAGTGTACTGGGGCATCATCATTGAATTCCCCCAGCAATGTATTTATTTACAACCCTTTCTCTTCCAGAGCAAACTCACAATAAGAAAATAAAATAAAACATGATGTAAAATAAAGGAAGATGTCCTTAACTATCAATGCAGGTTTAATTTTTTTCCTGCTAATTACTGTTTTTTAAAGCTTTTGTTTGTAATTTCTGGGTGTATTTAAAGTACAGTTCTCATAATCTCTAGCCCACGTACCCATAAAAACTATAGTTATGGAAAGCTGTACAATTGTGTATAACGTGCTGTGTGTGAGAGACTATCTAGACACCATGCTAAAATCAAAGATGAAAGTAAGTTGATTGTCCCTTTGTCATATCTATATTGTACTTGTGTAGTGCCACCTCCTGGTTGTATCATTTCTACAGCTGACACCACAACATAAATTGCCCTTGACACCAAGTTGCCAAATATTGCCACATGTTTTCTCTTTCATACTTGTCACTACCTTTCTCTATAAGACTTGTTGCTCTCACATTTTAAAAAGTAGCTCAGGTAGAATAGAATAGAATAGAACAGAATAGAACAGAACAGAACAGAACAGAACAGAACAGAATATGGGAATGAGAATGAGAATGAGAATTAGAATAGAATAGAATAGAACAGAACAGAACAGAACAGAATATGGGAATGAGAATGAGAATAGAATAGAATAGAATAGAATTCTTTATTGGCCAAATGTGATTGGACACACAAGGAATTTGTCTTTGTGCATATAGTCTCAGTGTACATAAAAGACAAGATACATTAGTCAAGAATCATAAGGTACAACACTTAATGATAGTCATAGGGAACAAATAAGCAATCAAATCATATTAGGAAACAGTCAGTATAGAAACGTGATGTGCAGGTTATCATTTGCTATTGACTGTAAAGCAATGCAGTTGTTTTCATATTGGGTTACTAATGAATTACATTTAAGCCAGACAGATAAAGCATCTCATTTTAATATCTATCTCATTTTAATTTCATTTTAATCTCTCTCATTTTAATATTAATCACATCATTTTCTACTGATGTGGGACAAAGTATTGCTGTAACAAAATACATTAGCAATTAATATTCACTACAGTGATTAAAATCAACATTAAAAACTAATATAAAAAGAAGAGCTCCATAAGGTAATAATTTTATATCAATAATAATTAATAATAGATTAATTCAAATTTACAGTTATCATTACATGTAGATCACATGGAAATACATTATTCCAACTCACTTTTGGAATTTAAAAAAGAAATAATCCGGTAAAAATAAATTATCATCAGGAAGATAAATTTCTTTCTATTTATGCAAACTCAAAAAAGTCAAAAGTTCACAAAATGACAGCATTGCATTATTCACTGATAAATGTACAATTCAGTTTGTAGGTATGAATGAATATTGAGCTGGAATGTTTTGTAGTTTGCTAATATATTGCTGATCCAAGAAACAATTCTAGGCTAAAATGGGTTGTTCCTGCATTTTATGTTCTTATAAGATGCATTTTTCTCATTGGATGATAATGTTACATTCATATAATCAATTGGTCTGCCAAATCTAACTTATCAAAAATCATTGGCAAACTCATGCATTTTGTCATGAAGGATATGTTTAAATATTCTCAAAATCCTTGACTTTCAACATGACTTACTATTTACTGCATTTTGGGATTTCCTTTTCAATCACCACATTTGTAAGGGGAGTTTATGTTGCTTATTCCTCTCCTTCAGAAATGTTATTGCATTTTTATTTATTATTTATTTCATGTTTTTTAAACTGCTTACCTCCCTCATAGAGGGATTTAAAATTCCATTTGTAGTACATGGAATCTATGACCCTCTTTAACCAACACTTACTAGCTATATCATCAGATATTGTGGTCTGTAAATCCTAAACTACATAAAAACTGGGGGAGTTACATTTCCTGTGAAGACTTGATTTATATATTGGCTTCAGTGTCATGATTTTATATGATTAGTCTGTTGGGCCCTAACTGCAAGAGAGTGGGAAAAAACATTGTGATGATCCTAAGATAACCTCAAGGGGAAAAATAGCATGTTTGGTTTCTGAATTATGCCTACAAATTGTGCAGTGTTTCAGTGCTACTAACTTGGCATTCCCTTTCATGGATCACTGCCTTGTCGGGGCGAAGGGGCTTGCGTAGCACAATGAATCTATGAGCTATGCCGTTCAGGGCCACCAAAGACAGACAGGTTATAGCAGGAAGCTCTGCTTGTCCAGAATTCAGAGTGTAGCAAATATCCGTGGTCAAAATAAATTAAAAGCACCATTTCTGTCCTTGTAACAGCCAATTTCTGAGGATGTTTTCTATTGCCTTAATTTTGAAGAGCGGCATATCAGTCTATAGGTAGTCCTCGAATTACGACTACAATGTAGCCACCAAATTTCTGTTGTTAAGTGAGACATTTGTTAAGTGAGTTTTGCCCCATTTTACAACCTTTCTTGCCACAATCGTTAAGTGAACCACTGCAGTTGACAAGTTAGTAACTCAGTTGTTAAGTGAATCTGGTTTCCCCTTTGACCTTGCTTGTCAGAAGGTCATAAAAGGTGATCACTGAATCTTGGGACGCAGCAAAGGTCATTTGGCATGCGAAAAATAGGAGGCTTAGGGGTTTTTTAATTGGCTGTTTTAATAGATTTTTTAAGGGGAATTTTAAAGGGGATTTTAAGGGGAGGAAACCGACGGGCTTGGGTTGGGGGTGGGAAGGGGTGGGTGTTGGGGTAACCCGTCGGGGGGGAGTCCAGTTCCTGCACATGCTCGTGGCGGGGGGTTGGTGGGTCCGAGGGTCATGGGGGGAGTCGGTGTTCCATTGGTCGAGGGTGGTGCTATTTCCACGGTAAGGGGGAGGGGCAGATATGGCGGAAGTGGGGGCTCATATCGTGTTAGGGGGGTGCGCGCTCGATGCCTACAGGCGATCGCGCGCCCCGAGCCCTCAAACTTCTCCCGTTCCCCGGATGGTCAGGATCCTCAGGGCCCTGGCCTTCGGCTGATGCTATGCAATGCACGGTCCGTGGCCAATAAGGCCCCCCTAATTCACGATCTTATTCAGGGGGGTGCCGCGGACCTTATGGGCGCATGGAGACCTGGTTGGGCCCAGAAGGGGCGTGCCCTTGTTCAGATGTGCCCACGGGTTTCGAGCATTTCATCAGCCGAGGGCCAGGGTAGGGGTGGTGGGGTGGCGGTTGTGATTAGAGAGAGTCTAGAGCCGAGGGAGACCACTGTACCTCAGATTGCCGGGTGCGAATCCCTCCTTGTGAGATGGGGTCATAGATGTCAGATGGGCTTGCTGGTCGCGTACCTGGCTCCTTGCTACGTGACAGCTGCCCTGCCCGAGCTCCTGGAGGTGCTTGCTGGGGTGGCAGTTGAGACCCCCAGACTTTTAGTCGTGGGGGACTTTAACTTGCCATCGTCCGGCTCGTCATCGACGGTAGCTCGGGAGTTCATGGCTTCCATGACGGCCTTGGACCTGACCCAAGTAGTTGATGGCCCTACTCACGTTGGGGTGGCACTCTGGACCTGATTTTGCCTCTGGTCAGTGGTTGAGAGATCTGGACTTAAAGGAAATAGTCATTGAACCTTTGTCATGGTCAGATCACTCTCTTCTTCGCCTGGACTTTCTGACCGCCATTCACCACCGCAGGGAGACGGAGCCGACACGTTGGTTCCGTCCCAGGCGCCTGATGGACCCGGAGGGGTTCCGGACGGAGCTTGGGCCATTTCCTGAGGGTCTGGCACACGGCTCGGCTGAGGAACTTGTTGCGGCCTGGGAACGGGCCGCGGCGGGGGCCTTAGACCGGGTCGTGCCTTTGCGGCCTCTGACCCAGCGCAGGTCCCAACCAGCTCCTTGGTTCTCCGAGGAGCTGAGGGGGATGAAGCGCCGGAGAAGACGCCTAGAGAGTTCCTGGAGGTCTAGCCGTTCAGAAGCTGATCGGACACTAGTGAAGTCCTATACTAGGGCTTACCTAGTGGCAATGAGGGAAGCGAGGCGTACCTCCGCCCCCCCCCTCATTGCATCGGCAGATAACCGCCCAGCCGCCCTGTTTCGGGTGACCCGCCCCCTCCTACACCAGGGGGAGCGGGATGACCCGTTGCAGGGACGTGCTGAGGAGTTTAACGGTTATCTATACGATAAAATCGTTCAGCTTCGGGATGGTTTGGACCAAGATTGCGGTGATCTGGTGAGGCGTCTGAGGTGGTCTTGGTGACATTTTATGGGATGAGTTTGACCCTGTCGCTCCCGAGGACATGGACAGGTTGTTGGGGAGGCTGAATGCCACCACGTGTTTACTGGACCCGTGCCCCTCCTGGTTGGTGCTGGCCACGCAGGAGGTGACACGAGGCTGGCTCCAGGCGATTACGAGTGCTTCTTTGGTGGAGGGTGATTTTCCGGCCGCCTTGAAAGAGGCGGTGGTGAGGCCCCTCCTCAAGAAGCCTTCCCTGGACCCAGCTGTTTTAGGTAATTATCGTCCGGTCTCCAACCCGCCGCGCGAAGGTTGTAGAGAGTATGGTGGCATATCAGTTTCCTTGCACCTGGATGAAACTGTCTATCTAGACCCGTTCCAGTCCGGTTTCCGACCCGGTTACAGCACGGAGACGGCTTTGGTCGCGTTGGTGGATGATCTCTGGAGGCCAGGGATAGGGGTTGTTCCTCTGCCCTGGTCCTATTAGACCTCTCAGCGGCTTCGATACCATCGACCATGGTATCCTGCTGCGCCGGTTGGGGGTTTGGGAGTGGAGGCACCGTTTATCGGTGGTTCTCCTCCTATCTCTCCGACCGGTCGCAGTCGGTGTTGACAGGGGCAGAGGTCGGCCCCGAGGCGCCTCACTTGTGGGGTGCCGCGGGGTCGATTCTCTCGCCTTCTGTTTAACATCTACATGAAGCCGCTGGGTGAGATCATCAGTGGTTTCGTGTGAAGTACCAGCTGTATGCGGATGACACCCAGCTGTACTTTTCACACCGGACCACCCCAACGGTTATCAAGTGCTGTCCCGGTGTCTGGAGGCCGACGGGTCTGGATGGGGAGAAACAGGCTCAAGCTCAATCCTCCAAGACAGAGTGGCTGTGGATGCGGCATCCCGGTACAGTCAGCTAAATCAGCGGCTGACCATCGGTGGCGAGTCACTGGCCCCGATGGAGAGGGTGCGCAACTTAGCGTCCTCCTGGATGAACGGCTGTCTCTAGAAGATCATTTGACGGCCGTCTCCAGGAGAGCGTTCTACCAGGTTCGCCTGGTGCGCCAGTTGCGCCTTTCTGGACCGGGAGGCCCTATGCACGGTCACTCACGCCTCGTGACGTCTCGCCTGGATTACTGCAACGCTCTCTACATGGGGCTCCCTTGAAGGGCATCCGGAGGCTACAGTTAGTCCAGAATGCGGCTGCGCGGGTGATAGATGGAGCCCTCGTGGCTCCCGTGATAACACCCATCCTGCGAGGCTGCACTGGCTACCTGTGGCCTTCCGGGTGCGCTTCAAGGTTTTGGTGACCACCTTTAAAGCGCTCCATGGCATAGGGCCGGGTTATCTATGGGACCGCCTACTGCGACCAGATACCTCTCACCGACCCGTGCGCTCTCACAGGGAGGGACTCCTCAGGGTGCCGTCAGCTAGGCAGTGTCGTCTGGCGACGCCCAGGGGAAGGGCCTTCTCTGTGGGGGCTCCCGCCCTCTGGAACGAGCTCCCCCCAGGACTCCGTCAACTTCCGGACCTTCGAACCTTCCGTCGCGAGCTCAAGACACATTTATTCATCTGTGCAGGACTGGCTTAGATTTTAAATTTTATAGGGGTTTTAAATTGATTTTAATATTTATATTTCTATTTTTAATGATAGGGCACTGGAATAAGTTTTTTAAAGATTATTTTAATTTTGTACACTGATGTTTTATATGCCTGTGAACCGCCCTGAGTCCTTTGGGAGATAGGGCGGTATATAAATTTAAATAATAAAATAATAAAATAAATAAATAAATATGAACCAATTGCCAAGTATCTGAATTTTGATCACATGATTATGGGGGTGCTGCAATGGTCGTAACTATGAAAAATGGTTATAAGTCACTTTTTTCAGTGCTGTTATAACTTTGAACAGTCACTAAATGATCTGTTGTAAGACTAAGACTACCTGTATTTTGGACATGTAGTTGGAAATGTATTTTTAATCGTTTTCTCATCCCTCTCATCTGTAGGGATGCTACTAAAATAACAATTCATTAAACCTGAAACTGTATAGATTATTATGCCAATAAATGCAATAGCTATTAAGTTATAATTAATATATAAAATCACTTTTCCATATGGAAACGTATAACTGAGGCAGCTTACTTGTATACTTGAGCACAGTCTAAGGAACTCATCTTGTAAATCACCACAGATTTCTTTGATCTTTATTGCTAGGGAGCAAAAGTAATCCAGATAAGCTTAACTTCTATGCTTCTAATTCAGTCATAGTAGAGTATAACAATTACACTAGATATGCCTATACTAGAGTCAGATGTGTTGGATAATGAGTTTCCCAGGAAGCATGGTGTTGGCCATACAGCTGGAAATTTAGATTTAGACCATCTAAATTTCCAGCTAATTGCAGATCATCTCATCTGAAGAACGTTAGGATGAGATCTTTTACCTGATTTGGCTGGTGGCAGCTATCTTACTTAGCATCTTCTCTTTCATGACCTTGTTACCTCCAAATTACATTCTTGGAAGGCATTCCCCATAGAAGAATGTCCAGAAGATGCAAATGGTACAAAATGTGATAGTTTCGTTGCTGTTCAGTGCTAAGCATTTTGACCATATTGCCCTATTTTAACGAGGTTGCACTCACACAACCCTTTATTTCTAAATTCACTTTAAGTTGCTGGTGTTCACTTTTAATGGCTCAAGAAAAGGTTACGCTGGTGACCTTTTCTTAATCAATTCTCTGCATGCTATAGTCATCTCTTGAGGCCCATCCTCATAGATACGTAACCACCAAGATTCATGCAATGGTTCTCAATTTCTAAGCTCCCAGATGTTCTTAGACTATGATCTTTCTACTAACATTGCCAATAGCATTGGAATTTAGTGTGAATTCCTTTCTACTGACTTCATAAGGATGAGAACTACTGGTCTAAATATTTCCTCTGTGATTATACCTGCATTGTGGGATGTTGGGCCAAGAACGGTTTCTCAGGCACTCCATTAAAATTAGATAACTGGTCAATTCATTCATTTTCATTGAAAATATTCAAATGCTGCTTTCCATTTTAAAAATATATAGGAAGAAGAAAAGAAAAGAAAACAAAAACAAAAACAATAGGACAGGAAGGGTAGGCACGTTTGTGTGCTTATGCACGCCCCTTATGGTCCTCTTAGGAATGGGGTGAGGTCAATAGTAGAAAGTTTTTGGTTGAAGCTTTTAGGATTATGAGAAGAGACCACAGAGTCAGGTAAAGTATTCCAAGCGCTGATGATTCTGTTACAGAAGTCATATTTTCTGCAATCTAGATTAAAGCGGTTAACATTAAGTTTAAATCTGTTGGTTGCTCTTGTATTGTTACAATTAAAGCTGAAGTAGTCTTTAACAGGAAGGACATTACAGTAGATGATTCTATGAGTTAAACTTAGGTCTTGTTGAAGGTGACGGAGTTCCAAGTTTTCTAGGCCTAGGATTTCAAGTCTGGTGGGATAAGGTATTTTGTTGTTTTCAGAGGAATGGAGAATTCTTCTTGTAAAATATTTCTGGACTCACTCAATTGTATTGATGTCAGAGATGTGGTGAGGGTTCCAAACAGGCAAGCTGTATTCTAGAATTGGTCTAGCAAATGTTTTATATGCTCTGGTTAGTAGTGTAGTGTTTTTGGAAAAGAAGCTACGCAGGATTAGGTTTACAACTCTTAGGGCCTTTTTTGCTATGTAGTTACAGTGGGCTTTGACACTTAGATCATTTGACATGAAAACTCCAAGGTCTTTAACGGGGTGGGGGTCATCTGTAAGGTAATGTCCATCAAGTATGTACTTAGTGTTTGGGTTCTTTTTTCCAATATGTAAGACTGAGCATTTGCTGGTTGAGATCTGGAGTTGCCAAGTTTTAGACCAAGTGGTTAGATGATCACGGTCTTTTTGGATGATAGATGCATTGTCTGTGGTGTTAAATAGTTTGACATCGTCAGCAAAGAGAACACAATTACTTGCGATATGGTCACAAAGATCATTAATGTATAGTATGAAGAGTGTTGGTCCAAGGACGCTGCCTTGAGGAACGCCACTCTTGACAGGAACAGGATTTGATAGAGCATTGCCAATTTTGACCACTTGTTGTCTGTTGGACAGAAATGCAGATATCCATTTGTGAAGGGGTCCTGAAATGCCATAGGATTTTAGTTTTAGGAGAAGTTTATCGTGTACTACTGAGTCAAAAGCTTTGCAGAAGTCTATGTAGATTGCATCTATTGTTTTGCCTTGATCGAGATTTGTAGTCCATATGTTTTTACAGTGAAGAAGTTGTAAGTTGCATGATAATTTTTTCCTGAAACCAAATTGTTTATTGGAGAGTAAGTTGTTAGTTTCTAAGTGTGAGGTAATGGATTGGTTGATGATTGATTCCATGACTTTGCAGTTGACGCAGCACAGAGAGATCGGTCTGTAATTTTCAACTAAGCTGGGGTCTCCTTTTTTGAAGACAGGGATGACTGTGGCTAGTGACCAAAGTTTGGGAAGGGAACTGGTTGTGAAAGCTTTGTCAAAGATTATGCTAAGGGGTTCTGCTATATTAGTGGAAAGTTTTTTTAAGAAGTATGCGCATAGTCCATCAGGTCCAATAGATAGCGATGGTTTCAAGTTATGAAGAGCTTTTTCAACGTTTTCTTCTGTGAAATCTATATGGGTTAAGTCATCATATTCAATGCTAGTGCGTTTATGGAATGTCGGATATGTGTTATTGCTGTTAACAAAAACTGAGCCAAAGAAACTGTTGAAGAGGTTAGCTTTAACTGTTTTGTCATTGTATTCTTTGTTGTTAGAATCTTTTAGTGGTGGGATGGATCTTGAGTCTTTAAGTTTATTGTTCACAAAATTATAAAAGGCACGATTGGAATTTGTGCGCAAAAGGTTCTCTTCTTGCTTGGTGTGATAATTTGTGCATTCAGTTTTTATTTGGTTGCATGCGAAGAGAAAGAGCCTTTGGGGTTTTTTAGATAGGGCATTTTTAAGGGGTGGGAGGGTAAGGGCGGGTGTTGGGGGAAGCCCGTCGGGAGGGGGTCCAGTTCCTGCGTGTACTCGCGGCGGTAAGTTAATAGGTTCGAAGGTCACGGGGGGGGTTGCGTTCCGCTTGTTGAAGGTGGTCTTATTTGTACGGTAAGTGGGAGGGGCAGATATGGCAGAAGTGGGGGCTCATATCGTTCTATGGGGGTGCGCGCTCGATGTTTGCAGGCGATCGCGCACCCCGAGCCCTCAGACTTCTCCCGTTTCCCGGATGGTCAAGACCCTCAGAGTCCGGGCCTTCGGCTGATGCTGTGCAACGCATGGTCCGTGGTCAATAAGGCCCCCCTGATTTATGATCTTATCCAGGGGGGTGCCGCGGACCTTATGGGCGTTACGGAGACCTGGTTGGGCGCAGAAGGGGGCGTGCCCCTTGTTCAAATGTGCCCACCAGGTTTCCAAGCATTCCATCAGCCGGGGGCCCAGGGTAGAGGTGGGGGGGTGGCGGTTGTGATTAGAGAGAGTCTGGAGCCGAGGGAGACCACTGTACCTCAGATTGCCGGGTGTGAATCCCTCTCTGTGAGGTGGGGTCATAGAAGTCAGATGGGCTTGTTTGTCACGTACCTGGCTCCTTGCGGCATGGCAGCAGCCCTGCCCGAGCTCCTGGAGGTGCTTGCTGGAGTGGCGGAGGAGACCCCCAGACTTATTGTCATGGGGGACTTTAACTTGCCATCGACCGGCATGTCATCTTCAGTTGCTCGGGAGTTCACGGCTTCCATGACGGCCTTGGACCCGACTCAAGTAGTTGATGGCCCTACTCACAGTGGGGGTGGCACACTGGATTTGATTTTCATCTCTGGTCAGTGGTTGAAGGATCTGGATTTGAGGGTTTTAGTCATCAAACCTTTGTCATGGTCAGATCACTTCCTCCTTCGCCTGGACTTTCTGACCACCACTCAACACTGCAGGGAGACGGAACCAATACGTTGGTTCTGTCCCAGGCGGAGAAGTCGCCTAGAGAGTTCCTGGAGGTCCAGTCGTTCGGAGGCTGATCGGACACTAGTTAGGTCCTATACTAGGACCTACCTAGTGGCAATGAGGGAAGTGAGACGTTGCTACGTCTCCTCCCTCATTGCGTCGGCAGATAACCGCCCGGCCGCCCTGTTTCAGGTAACTCGCTCTCTCCTTCAACAGGGGGAGCGGGATGACCCGTTGCAGGGACGTGCCGAGGAGTTTAGTGGTTATCTATACGACAAAATCGTTCAGCTTCGGGACGGTCTGGACCAAAATTGGGTAGAACCGGGCGAGATGTCAGAGAGCCGTCTTGTTGAGACTATTTGGGATGAGTTTGACCCTGGGGCTCCCGAGGACATGGACAGGTTGCTGGGTAGGTTGAACGCCACCACATGTTTACTGGACCCGTGTCCCTCCTGGTTGGTGCTGGCTGCACAGGAGGTGACACGAGGCTGGCTCCAGGGGATTACGAATGCTTCCTTGTTGGAGGGGGTCTTTCCGGCCGCCTTGAAAGAGGCAGTGGTGAGGCCTCTCCTCAAGAAGCTTTCCCTGGACCCAGCTGTTTTAGGTAATTATCGTCCGGTCTCCAACCTTCGCTTCGCGGCGAAGGTTGTAGAGAGTGTGGTGGCATGTCGGCTACCCCAGTACCTGGAGGAAACCGTCTATCTAGACCTGTTCCAGTCCGGTTTTCGGCCCGGTTACAGCACTGAGACAGCTTTGGTCGCGTTGGTGGATGATCTCTGGAGGGCCAGGGATAGGGGTTATTCCTCTGCCTTGGTCCTATTAGACCTCTCAGCGGCTTTTGATACCATCGACCATGGTATCCTGCTGCACCGGTTGGAGGGATTGGGAGTGGGAGGCACCGTTCATCGGTGGTTCTCCTCCTATCTCTCTGATCGGTCGCAGACGGTGTTGACGGGGGGGCAGAGGTCAGCCCCGAGACGCTTCACTTGTGGGGTGCCTCAGGGGTCGATTCTCTCGCCCCTCTTATTCAACATCTACATGAAGCCGCTGGGTGAGATCATCAGTGGTTTCGGTGTGAGGTACCAGCTGTACGCTGACGACACTCAGCTGTACTTTTCCACACCGGACCACCCCAACGAAGCTATCGAAGTGTCCCGGTGTCTGGAAGCCGTACGGGTCTGGATGGGGAGAAACAGGCTCAAGCTCAATCCCTCCAAGACGGAGTGGCTGTGGATGCCGGCATCCCGGTACAGTCAGCTGCAGCCGCGGCTGACTGTTGGGGGCGAGTCATTGGACCCAATGGAGAGGGTGCGCAACTTGGGCGTCCTCCTGGATGGACGGCCGTCTCCAGGAGAGCTTTTTACCAGGTTCGCCTGGTTCGCCAGTTGCGCCCCTTTCTAGATCGGGATGCCCTATGCACGGTCACTCATGCTCTCGTGACATCTCGTCTGGATTACTGCAATGCTCTCTACATGGGGCTCCCCTTGAGGAGCACCCGGAGACTCCAGGTAGTTCAGAATGCGGCTGCGCAGGTGATAGAGGGAGCCCCTCGTGGCTCCCACGTAACATCTCTCCTGCGCAGACTGCACTGGCTGCCTGTGGCCTTCCGGGTGCGCTTCAAGGTTTTGGTAATGATGTTCAAAGCGCTCCATGGCATAGGGCCAGGCTACTTACGGGACCATCTGCTGCCACCGAATGCCTCTCACCGACCCGTGCGCTCTCACAGGGAGGGACTCCTCAGGGTGCCGTCGGCCAGGCAGTGCCGACTGGCGACACCCAGGGGAAGGGCCTTTTCTGTGGGGGCTCCCACCCTCTGGAACGAGCTTCCCCCAGGACTTTGCCAACTTCCTGACCTTCGAACCTTCCGCCGCGAGCTTAAGACACATCTATTTATCTGCGCAGGACTGGACTAGAATTTTTTAATTTTTAAATGTTTAAATTTTAAATTTGGTTTTAATCGGGTTTTATTATTTATATCTCTATTTTAAATATTCGGCCTATGTAATAAGTTTTTTAAATTAATGGTTTACTCTGTATATATATATGTTTGTATATGGCTGTAAACCGCCCTGAGTCCCTAGGGAGATAGGGCGGTATAAAAGTGTGAATAATAAATAAATAAATAAATAAAATATATTTTTGTAGCGGATTTTGAAATTTGCTACACAGCCTTTTTTGTTTCTTTTCCAGAGGGATTTTTTTTTTGATTGAAGCTTTTTTATTGGTATGGGTAGTTTGCTTTTCCTGGTCATGGTGGTCATTTGTGGTACATATAGTTTAATGACTTTATTGATTTCAAGTAGAAAAACTCTATAGTGGTCTTCAGCGGTTGTGCAGGTTGCAAATAGATTTTGCCAGTCCAGAAATGAAAGATCGTTGTTTATAAGATCGTAGTTGGCTTTTTTGAAGTCGTAGCTGGGAATACTATTGTTATTACGATTTAAGTATGGACATATATTGAGACGAAAATCAATCCTGCAGTGGTCACTGTTGGAAAAAGGTTCTTTAATTTGTAGTCCATAAATTGAGTTGGAGTTGTTGCAGAAGATAAGATCAATGTCAAAAAGTTTTACTGTAAAAAACCTTTTAAAGTTTTTATATTATACAAGTTATATTATACAAGTTTCTTGAATCATGAAATATACGTTGTTGATGTTTAAACTGGGATTTTAAGATCGATAATATGAATCGATCATAATATAAAATCAGTGACAGCATCTGGGTGCTGGTTTCTCTCTTTTTTTTTTCAGCTGTAAATAATAGCTGTTCAAACCATTTTAATAAGCTTTTATTGAATTTCACATAATTTTTTTCCATATCCAAATCCATTTCTTAAAAGAGAACCAGATATCGTATATTCCAGTTATAAGTAATATAGCAAGTATGTATGGATTGTGGGGATGAAGAATAAAAATGGATGCCTATTGTTACCTTTCAGATGGCGATTAAAATGAAAATATTGATTTTGTTACCTCCTGGGATTAATAGCAGCATTCAAAATGTGATAATAGCAATAGTGTATTACGTATACAATGTGTTCCATGTCAATATTCTAATCTATTTTATGCCATATTCTGTTTCTCTGTTTTCATTTCTTTGACAAACTCTAGTAGAATTCATTTTATTTTACACCATTTTTTCTCGCACTAGTTAGCTCTGGGCAACTTGCAATATAAGGACACGGAATCAACAGAGAAGATATTAGGATGGAGCAAAATAAGTTTTTAATCCCTAAAGCCTAAAATCTTTCTCCAGTCCTTGAAAAATAACATATTAATTTGCAATTAACTGATATAAGTAGGCCTCGACTTACAGATAGGCCTCAACTTGCGATCACAATTGAGCCCAAAATTTCAGTACAATTTGAGGCAAAGAGGAATTCAGAAAATATGGGCATATTTTATGATACAGCGAAATAAAGCTTTCAGACTGAAGGCTCCAAAGTTTGTTGTTGTTAGTTGCAAAGTCGTGTCCAACCCATCGCACCCCCATGGACAATGTTCGTCCAGGCCTTCCTGACCTCTACCATCCTCTGGAGTCCAGTTAAGCTCATGCCTACTGCTTCAGTGATTCCATCCAGCCACCTCCAAATATAATATAATAATTATTATATTATATTATATTATATTATATTATATTATATTATATTATATTATATTATATTATATTATATTATATTATATTATATTATATTATATTATATTATATTATATTATATTATATTATATTATATTATATTATATTATATTTATTATATTATATTATATTAATTATATTATTTTAATAAATATAATATAGCTCCAAATAATATATCCTCAACAATTCTACCCCTTTCACAGATTTCTTTTCTAATATGAAAAATGATAGAAAAGCTGTGAGAAAATACCAGAGGAAGGAAGACAACAATAGCCTGGGAAAGGGTTACTCAGAATTTATTGACACTAGATCATTTTGGTATTGTGATTTGGGGTTAGGGTAGATTAGAATAGGTTCAGCTTTCAGAGAAGGTTTCTTGAATGTTGAATGTCACAAAGATACTCCAGTTAAAGGACCTTTCTCTACTGGAACATAAATGTGGTACAGACATGCCCGCAGCAGCCTTTTTGTCCACTGCAATGTCCCCATGAAGTTACCTTCACCTTTATTTATTTATTTATTTATTATTTAAATTTCTATACCGCCCTTCTCCCGAAGGACTCAGGGCGGTTCACAGCCAAATAAAATACACAATAACGTTACAATATAAACACAATTAAAATACAATTAAAAAACTTATTCAATTGGGCCGAAATTAAAAATTTGGAATAAATAATAAAAACCCAATTAAAACCCATAAATTTAAAAAACTAACCCAGTCCTGCGCAGATGAATAAATGCGTTTTAAGCTCACGACGAAAGGTTCGGAGGTCCGGAAGTTGACGGAGTCCCGGGGGGAGTTCGTTCCAGAGGGCGGGAGCCCCCACAGAGAAGGCCCTTCCCCTGGGCGTCGCCAGACGACACTGACGCGCCGACGGCACCCTGAGGAGTCCCTCTCTGTGAGAGCGCACGGGTCGGTGGGAGGTATTCGGTAGCAGTAGGCGGTCCCGTAAATAGCCCGGCCCTATGCCATGGAGCGCTTTGAAGACGTTCACCAAAACCTTGAAGCGCACCCGGAAGGCCACAGGTAGCCAGTGCAGTCTGCGCAGGATAGGTGTCACGCGGGAGCCACGAGGGGCCCCCTCTATCACCCGCGCAGCCGCGTTCTGGACTAACTGAAGCCTCCGGATGCCCCTCAAGGGGAGCCCCATGTAGAGAGCATTGCAGTAATCCAGACGAGACGTCACGAGGGCGTGAGTGACTGTGCACAAGGCATCCCGGTCTAGAAAGGGGCGCAGCTGGCGCACCAGGCGAACCTGGTGGAAAGCTCTCCTGGAGACGGCCGTCAGGTGGTCTTCAAAAGACAGCCGTTCATCCAGGAGAACGCCCAAGTTGCGCACCCTCTCCATCGGGGCCAATGACTCGCTCCCAACAGTCAGCCGTGGACTCAGCTGACTGTACCGGGATGCCGGCATCCACAGCCACTCCGTCTTGGAGGGATTGAGCTTGAGCCTGTTTCTCCCCATCCAGACCCGTACGGCTTCCAAACACCGGGACAGCACTTCGATAGCTTCATTGGGGTGGCCCGGTGTGGAAAAGTACAGCTGGGTGTCATCAGCGTACAGCTGGTACCTCACACCGAAGCCACTGATGATCTCACCCAGCGGCTTCATATAGATGTTGAACAGAAGGGGCGAGAGAATCGACCCCTGCGGCACCCCACAAGTGAGGCGCCGCGGGGTCGACCTCTGCCCCCCCGTCAACACCGTCTGCGACCGGTCGGAGAGATAGGAGGAGAACCACCGATAAACGGTGCCTCTCACTCCCAGTCCCTCCAACCGGCGCAGCAGGATACCATGGTCGATGGTATCAAAAGCCGCTGAGAGGTCTAATAGGACCAGGGCAGAGGAACAACCCCTATCCCTGGCCCTCCAGAGATCATCCACCAACGCGACCAAAGCCGTCTCAGTGCTGTAACCGGGCCGGAAGCCGGACTGGAACGGGTCTAGATAGACAGTTTCCTCCAGGTGGAGGGGAAACTGATATGCCACCATACTCTCTACAACCTTCGCCGCGAAGCGAAGGTTGGAGACCGGACGATAATTACCTAAAATAGCCGGGTCCAGGGAAGGCTTCTTGAGGAGGGGCCTCACCACGCCTCTTTCAAGGCGGCGGGAAAGACTCCCTCCAACAAGGAAGCGCTCGTAATCGCCTGGAGCCAGCCTCGTGTCACCTCCTGAGTGGCCAGCACCAGCCAGGAGGGGCACGGGTCCCCTTGTCCCCAACTCGTATCTAAAATAACTCAAACTCATTCTTAGTTGTTCCACTTTGATGTAGTGTTTTTCCTCTTAGCCAAGAAGTTATGTCATGTAAATGCAATCTTACATGCTTTGCTGACCTCGGTGTTGATGCAGTGATACAGTGGTGGTATTCAGCCGGTTCTATCCGGTTCGGGCAAACCAATAGTAGCGGCTGCATGAGGCTCTGCCCACCCACCCGTTGTTGTGCCTCGCTCGCCCCCCCCACAGCCGGGCCCCTCTCATCTCCTGCTATCTCAGCCAGAGACTGATAGTACAGAAGAATGTCCTGGCATGCCTCCAGCCCCCAGCCCTGGCACCATGCCCAGACAAACCGAGCAAACAAACCTCCCTCCGATAGCATGTGCGCCTGAAGCCAGCCGCGAGCTGGGATTACCAACAGCTGGAGACGAAACGATGCAATGGATAGATCCATGCTTCTGGAGAATGGAGAGGTGACGTCAGCAAAAGGAAGGGAGGGGCAGGCCTGGATAAGTGCTGTCATGGAGCCACACCCCATGGCCTATGTAAAGGATCTGCTTTCTGGCATTCTCTGAGTCAGGCAAAGTCTAATCTGGATTGCTGAAGTCACACCTTGGATTCCTGCCTGCCCTGAGGACTCTGATAGGACTTTGGCAGAGCTGCAGAGGCACGCTTGATACGGACTTCCCCGACCCGGCCGTCAGAGGAGGAGTGGGACATGACACCCGCCCAGATGTTATCACGTCATGTTTTTGACTCTTTGTGCATGCATGGAATGTGCGCGCTTGCATTTGTGAACTGATAGCGAAGGTAAATGAATACCACCCCTGAGATGATATGTAGGCCTGGTGTCAATTTGGCACTACTCATTTTTGCAGACATACTATTTCCCCCTCAGTTGCCCTGTAAAAGAGTCATTCTGATTTGGGCAATAGAAAAGTCTGGCTCTTTCAAATCAAGATTGTTCCTTTTCTCTGCCAGATTTCCAAATCTGTCTCCAGCTCAGAGATTTAGATCAGCCCAATGAGTGGAACAATTGATCATGATGGGGAGGGGGGAAAGGGGGCTGTATAAGTGAAGCAGAAGAAATAAGAGGTATGTGTATGAGAGAGAGACATCTGGGTATAACCCAGTGCCTTGCCTAACATCTCCACACCATCCAGAAAAGCATGAAACCCATGTTCAAAGCCTACCTAAACAACACTTCACAAGTGATAATGGGGTTGCATGTGAAGCAGCTGAAAGAAGGTATATAATTGTACGTATATATGTGCCTGTTAGCTGTTTTGCTTGATTCAGGTCTCTGTGCTGGAATTCAGAGACCTGGATCAACCAAAACAGCTAACAGAATTTAGCTCAGAGATACTGCACATAAAGAGCCTTTTCTCTCATTTTACTTGCTACCTATCCCAAGTTGGTTTGCACAGCATTGTGTGATTGATGGGCAGTTTTTCGGATGATATTAAGAAAGTATTTAAGGGAAGCCTGCCCAGAATATACAATAAGGATAATTTCTCCTCTGCTACAAGCAACAAACTACGAAAAGACAGTGGAGATTAGCTATGGGGACAGCAAATATATTTTGGAAGCTAAGTGAGCCAGGGGAAAGAGGTCCCTTGTTCTCCTAAGGAATTGATGTAACAGTATAACAAAATAACAGATAAACAGAATTGGAAGTGACCTTGGAGCTCTTCTAGTCCAACCCCCTGCTCAAGAACTGTAAAGAGGCTGTTGCTTTAGTATAATCAAGGACAGATTGCCAGCAAAAATATATCGGGCAAAGTGTTTTCAGTTGGGTAGAAAAACTACCCAAATGCCAACAACTTTCATCACTCAAAACCAAAAGGCAAGTTGCTATGAAAAACCAAAGTTTCAAACTACATGGAAAATGTTCAATCAATACTTATTCATTTACTAAATTTTTATCCCACCTTCATAACTCACAGCAGAGTACATAATTGTCCCTCCTCTTATTCCCCCCTCCCATCAATAGAAATAGTACACAATGCACAATACAATTCTAATAAAGAGTACACAATACACAGTATCTAATAGTACACAAATACACATCAAATTTGAGTGGTAAAATTTAGATTTCAATACAGGTAGGCCTCGACTTATCATCACAGTTGAGCCTAAAATTTCTTGTCATTAAGTTAGATATTTGTTAAGTGAGTTTTGCCCCATTTTACCACCTTGCTTGTCACCATTGTTAAGTGAATCACTGCAGTTGCTAAGTTAGAATAGAATAGAATAGAATAGAATAGAATAGAATAGAATAGAATAGAATAGAATAGAATAGAATAGAATAGAATAGGATTGGACACACAAGGAATTTGTCTTGGTGCATATGCTCTCAGTGACCCGGTTGTTAAGTGAATCTGGCTTTCCCATTGACTTTGCTTGTCAGAAGGTCACAAAAAGTGGTGGGATGCTGCAACGGTCATAAGTATGAACCAGTTGCCAAGCATCTGAATTTTGATCACATGATCATGGGGATGCTGCAAAGGTCGTAACTGAAAAACAGTCATAAGTCACATTTTTCAGTGACCGTTCGAACAGTCACTAAATGAATTGTTGAGGACTACTTGTATAGATATTTTGAGGCTTCCTGTAATGTTTCAGTCTCAACTTTCTGAATTTTATTTGTCTCTGAACATATGTTCCTTTCTCCCCTCCCTTTTTTTTCCTTTCCTTTCCTTTCCCTACAGCAGCTTCAAAGGAATCACATATAATTCAATGTCGATCACCTGAAATGGAAACATTCTCTTGTTATTGGTATACAGATTATTTTTCTCTTGAATTGAAACCAGGAAAAATTCAACTGCTGTACTCAATAAGGTACTGAGAAATGAATCATGCCCTTGAAAAACTATTGTCTGAAATTATTTCCATTTTTTGTTGGAACCGCAGAAATAAAGATCTACTTTCAATTATGAGAACATCTTTCTTTTAATGTTTATTAAGCTATGCATTACTCCATCACCTAGAGGATCAGAAGATAAATTTCTATTTGACACATTAAATGACAACCAAGCTTAATGTCATGTTTGGATAATAGAAGAGTTTAGGTTTCTTCCAAACCAATCTCGCTTGTTCAGACACATGGAAATGTGTTTTAGTCATGTTATGGTGGGCAACTTGTAAAAGTAAGAGTCCTAATGAAGAAAACCAAATGTACATTCTCCACCTCCAACTTTGGGCAACCAGATGCCTCCAGGAAATCCTTAAATAAAGTTTAAAATAGTGGTGCTCATAATCCCTACCTTCAGGAATCCCAGTGACACATTGCTTCTCTACTGAGGTATTGCGTCTAATTAGTAATTTTAATGAATTTCTGTAGTGCTCTTCTAGAATCATCTAGTGGACATCAAATCATTCAGTTCCACCAAATTCCTTATCCATCTACAGATAAGCCAATTGTGAGAATGAAATCTGCTACGGAAAACAAAATTTATTCATACAAAATAGGAAAACAAAGTCATTCAGAATAGATTGAAAAACATGCAAAATATTAAAGTGTCACTTTATCTGCAGTGGCTCATTTTTCATGTAATTTTGTTAAAAAATTGAGGCTTGGTTTCTCCATGGATGGGCTGATCAATGTATATTGTAATACCCATATCTTCAAGGGTTTTTATACTCAGATGTTTAGTTGGGTTCACATGCAAAATTGCCACATTTTTATTGCCTTCATCCAGTCTTTAAGCCAACTCATGCTGAGGCCGTTGCCTTTAGTTTTTCTGGCACTCAAGCAATGTTTCCCCTTTATATAGCCAACAAATTGTGACAATTTTATCATGGGAACCCAGAGTACTATATACAGCATGGTGAAGTAAAACAGAGACAATGGCTTGAGCACACAAACTCCATGTCTGCCACTTCATTTGTTTATTGATTTTGACCCTGCCCATTTTACCTACGTAAGTAACTCTTGGTGGTTACAAACATTATAAAATAATGTTAAACATAATTAGAAGTACAGTTAAAAACTTAAGTTAAAAATCAAGCTTAAAACTTACAAATTAAAAGTAAAAAAAAAATCAAAGTTAAGAAATTGACAAGGCTAAGAGGTTAAACAAGCTGGAGGGAATGCCCTCAAGCCATTAGCCATTCCCCAAGGTTGCATCTGAGCCCGCCATGTCAATAGGCAGAGCCAGGTCTTAATTCTACTTCAGAAGACAGGAGAGTGGTGGCCCATCTCACTTCTTAAAGTAAGAGATTCTAAAGCATGTAGGCAACAGTAGAGAAGGCCCTGCCAGGTGAAATTGTTGTGCAGGTTGCTTCGGAACATGATTTGAGCACACTTCATGTTTACACCCAACTTGAACAATACCTGACAGGCTTGGCCGTGTCATTATCACACATTTTGCATATAGTATCTATTCCTATTTTTCTCATTCAAAATGCTACCACATTTAATAATAAATAAGCAGAAAGGTTGATGAGGCATTTTCCCAGGATGAAGAACATATTCATATATGCTAGTTCAACCCTGACTTTTTCTTTCTAACATAACACATATTTCCAGAATAAATTTTGAGATATTAGAAATTGGAAACTCACAAAAAGACAAAAATGGAAAATTGGAAGCTTTGCACTCAGCCACATTTGTGGTTCTGTGGGCTGGCCATTAGTTTCCCCTTTCTCTTTTTAAACAAACATTTAATCAATAATAGCTGCTAAAATGGTCAGTGTCCCTAATAATGGCATGATGTTCAAGTAATACTTCCTTGCTTATTTGTTTCCCCCCTTATTCCAATACTGTTCACGGACTGTTATAAGATATATAAAATCATGTATGCTTCTATTAAAGTGTACTGAGCACCAGAAGAAATAAACAAAGAAGCAATTTTTTTCCTCAGATTGGTAAGGGTATATCCCATTCCTTCTTGACACTGATTAGCCTCTTCTGCCATCATTCTGCTTTGGTTTCGATGCAACATTGGAAACTCATTGGATTTGCACAAGAGCAGTAGATTACTCTAGCTGGCAATGATACCTTGACCAGTAGTGCCCCAGATTCAAATAGATAATAGGTTAATGCAGACGTGTCAAACTCAAGGCCCATGGGCCAGATCCGACCCGCGGGGTGCTTAGATCTGGTCCATGGGGCTGCCCTGGAAACAGCGAAGGATCGGCCCGTGGTGCCTCTGCCAGCAAAAATGGAACGGCCCTCCTGAGCTCTGTTTTCACTAGCAGAGGGTTGCAGGAAGCCATCGCAGCCAAAAACAGCGATCGGGAGCCTGTTTTCAGTGGCAGAGCACTTGAGCCACCACAGGTGCCCCTAACATGAGTGACATCAAGCTGGCCATGCCCACCCCGGACCCCCGAGGTCAAACACAACCCTGCTGCGTCCCTCAATGAAATTGAGTTTAATGGGACTTAATTTGACAGGTTGGGATTTGAGAGGAGGGCAGACAAAACAACACAGTCATACTTGACAGAGGCCTGGTGTCAGGACACCCTATTTAGTTCTTGCATAAATGTCATGTACTTACAAGACCGCCTGCTGTTACCTTATGCCTCCCATCGACCCGTACGCTCTCACAGAGAGGGCCTTCTCAGGGTGCCGTCCGCCAAACAATGTCGGCTGGCGGCCCCCAGGAGTAGGGCCTTCTCTGTGGGAGCACCAACACTCTGGAACGAACTCCCCCCTGGCTTACGTCAACTGCCTGATCTTCAGACCTTTCGTCGTGAGCTTAAAACATATTTATTCATTCAAGCAGGACTGGCATAAATAGTTGATTTTAAATTGGGGTTTTAATAACATTTTAAATTTTAAATTTTTAAATGTTTTAATTATCGGCCGTATAGTAATAGTTCATTTTAAATTCTTTTAATTGTATATATTCTGTGTTTTTATTCTGGCTGTACACCGCCCTGAGTCCTTCGGGAGAAGGGTGGTATAGAAATTTAATAAAATAAATAAATAAATAAATAAATTACCTAATGATGGGTTGAAGAGGGAGGGCAGTAAGGCTGGTAGATTAACCAGTCACTTTGTCTATCACGACCCGCACAAGCAAATTCAGGACCATGCCATCTGGCAGTGATCTAGTACAGATGCTGTAGAACCTGGACAGGGATCAGCAATGGGGGTAACAGATGGCATGCCAGTAGTCTGTCAATACGTTTGTAATTTGGTAATCAGAAAGGTTCTACCTGCCTCTTTCCAGTCCTTTGATTCCATCTTAATTATTTGGTTTACCATTTCTAGGTCAAGTGAGGGGGACGAATGGAAAGACTGTCCTGATTATACAACTTCCGGTGAAAACAGCTGTTACTTCAATAAATCCTTCACCTCCGTTTGGGTCCCTTACTCTGTTCGACTTTACATTGCAGATCAGTTATACGATGAAAAAGAATTCCGGGTGGAGGATATAGGTACTCTTTTGATATGAATCCCCTTTGTTTTGCTTCTTAGACTAGAGCAGGGGTCTGCAAGCTTGGCTCTTTTAAGACTTGTGGACCAACTCCCAGAGTTTAACTCTGGGAGTTAAGTCCACAAGTCTTAAAAGTGCCAAGTTTGCAGACCCCTGGACTAGAGTAAATGTTTCACACACAAAGATTTTCATAAAATAAATTTATCATTATCCTGTTATAATTTGTGCTTTTCTGAGTCTAATCTTCCTGCAATGGAAATTGTGCCCCACTCTGTATCTCTTCCTGAATTCAGCTCTGGGTGAAAATATCACTTATGCTTCCCAGTTCCTACCTATCTTTGTTCTTTACAACTTAGAGAAGCATGACTTTACTACTCTTGTCTAACAGATTTAGTTCAGGTTCAGTTTGGTTCTAAGTAAGTTCTAGGTAGGTCTTCCCATAACAACAACCCTGTGGGGTGCGTTGGGCTGGGAGCAAGATCTAAAATCACTGCTACCATTACAGTGGCTCAATTCAAAATCCTATTCAAAATTAAAATAGCTAAATGTGAGACCTTGAAGCAGATGGGGTGATTACTCCACCTAATGTACCTGGTACAGTTGTCCCAGGTATAAGAGTAGCACCTAATTCAACTGTTTGAAAACTATTTTAGGACTTATGGTACAGTGTTCATGTGTGTCATGTCTCAAATTAGAAAATAATGCATTGGTGCCAGTTTTTAATAACTGTGTTACAGTCATATCCTGGGAACATTAAGAAAAGATTAATGGACTCATCAGATGCTATTCCTCACCCCGACCTAGAAGATCAATGCTGGTCAGAATCCCAAACTGCTTTTTATGCATAGGAACTTTACTATCCTTCCTCAGTACAATTTCATAATACCAGTTCAATTTGTGCATTAAGTATTTTAAAGTAAAGAGGGAGTCGGGCTGTTCTCCAAAGCACTTGAGGGTAGAACAAGAAGCAATGGGTGAAAACTGATCAAGGAAAGAAGCAACTTAGAACTAAGGAGAAATTTCCTGACAGTTAGAACAATTAATAAGTGGAATGACTTGCCTGCAGAAGTTGTGAATGCTCCAACACTGGAAATTTTTAAGAAAATGTTGGATAACCATCTGTCTGAGATGGTGTAGGGTTTCCTGCCTGGGCAGGGGGTTGGACTAGAAGGCCTCCAAGGTCCCTTCCAACTCTGTTGTTGTTGTTGTTGTTGTTGTTGTTATGTATACAATCAGTCTTTTCAAAATAATACTGTTTGTATTATTTATAATGTGTGCTGATGGAGGAAGGGGTATACTGTTAAATGACTTTTTCTATTACATTTTTATTAAATCTGTGGAAAAATGTGTTTAAATCACAGTAATTCCAGATCCTCCAATTGGGCTGAACTGGACAGTGCTAAACACCAGCCCGAGTGGTGTTTATACTGATGTTCAGGTTTCGTGGAATCCTCCACCCTCTGCAGATGTTGATAATGGATGGCTCCTACCTTTCTATCAACTTCAGTTTAAAGATGTCAATGCCACAGAGTGGCATGAGGTATGTATTGCAAGAGCAAAACTTAGAGACCTTCCACAACAGGGGTGGGGAGGCCATCCAGAGGTATTGGGAATGAGAGACAAACATCAAGGACCTGCAAAAGCTTAAAAGCTTGTAATTTACATTTTGGGAAATACTTTGAAAAAAATACATCTGCACATTTGCAAATCAATGAGTTATATATTCATAGACTCTATAAGCACACTATGTTTTCCTGTGTAATATATAATGCAAGTGGGACTAGCAACACACTTTAGTGCTTCCACAACTCCAGCTCTCTCTTTCTATGCCTCATACTGTGTTTTCCTCCCTTGACTCATGTATTCAGAATTTAATATTTAATAGATGGAGATCCCACTATTTAATAGACCTCTGACATTTTCCCCTCTGCTTCTCTACACCTCTTGCATATAGATAAGGCCAATAGCACAGCTTGAACTTAAAAAATAAACATTGTATTACATCAACAAAGTACACTTCAGTCATGCAGTCAAAACAATAAACTTAAGCAATTAAGTTCACAGCCTGCCATAAAAGAAAAAAAATACGGCCTCACATTTAAAAATTAGTGTGGGTATCTGCAACTTATACAGAACCATAGAGGTGGGAGAGATTTTAGGGATCATCTAATCCAAGCATTGTTCAGAAGATTCAGAAGAACACCTTTTCACAGTTGATCCCACAGTTTCTCTGAAGACCTGTGAAGGAGATGTCACGACTTCATATGGTAGCCTGTTCCACAACCATTCTGATGTTTAACTTGAATTCGCTTCCTTAAAGTTTTAACATACTGGTTTGTGTCTCTAGGGTGACAAAGTATAAGTCCACTTCCTCTTCTACATAACAGCACATCAGATATTTAAAGACAGCTATCATATTTCCCCTCAGTCTCTTCTGTAGTCTAGACATAACCAAAACCTTTAATCATTCCTCAAGGGGGTTGTTTCCATGACCTTCACATTTTCAGTAGCCCTCTTCCAAACTAACTCCAATTTGTCACTGCCCTTTCTGAATGTCCAGAAACAGACATAGTATTCCAAGTGGGATCTGATCAGGGCAGAGTCGAATGGCACAATTATTTTCCATGAATTGATTTCTATGCTTCTGCTAATGCGGCTCAAGATTGCTGTTTTAGCAATTTACATATCAACCTCTGGCTCATGTCAACAAGGGCACCCCAAAACTCTTTTCCATAGACAAGCCATGTCTATCCCATCCCATATTTGTATCCTACATTTTTCCCCTAGATGCCGAATTTTATATTTCTCCCTATAAAATTCCCTCCATTTCAATCAATCATTCAAGCCAATCTCTTTTTTTTTCATCTAAAGTCAACCTTTCCAGTTTTGTATCACCTGCAAAATTCTTAAATGTCCACTCAACTCTCATTCATTGATTATTCCCCAATTCCAAAGATTGGAAAATATTAGAACCACTTGTTGATAAATTAGTTCTAATGCACAATACATATTAATGTACTATTCACCTTAATGTTGTAGAAGCATTTCCCAGGTGTTGTTTTTCTTATGGGTGGTTGAGGATTCTGAGTATTGAAGTCTATCACATTTGGAAAGCACCAGATTATATTTAGGAAAGAATGTTCTAGAATTTCAAACCACTCAGATACAAATTCTGCCTCCTTGCATAAGTTTTATGTTTAAAGAGTACTTTTTTATCAGTAGCAACTATCAATTGAGGAGATTCAATGTATTATTACAGCTGGATCCAAAACGTGCCAACAAAGTTCCAATATATTCCTTAAAGACATGCCATGATTACGAGATACGGGTTCGAGCAAAAGGAGCACCTGAAATTTATGGCGAATTCAGTGATGTGCTGTATGTATCATTTGATTCAAAAGGGCTGGTGCCTTGTGAGGAAGGTGAGAAAAACTTCTATGATGTTGCCTTTGAAATATTTTCTTAACACTTTACATCAGAACTCACTACAAACTTGTATGCCCATATGGATGGAAACTAATCAAGGAGAGAAGCAACATAGAACTGAGGAGAAATTTTCTGACAGTTAAAGCAATTAATCAGTGGAACAACTTGCCTCCAGAAGTTGTGAATGCTCCAACACTGGAAGTTTTTGAAAAGAGAGTGGACAACCATTTGTCTGAATAGTATAAGGTTTCCAGCATATGGTCTATTAAATAAGCAGGGGATTGGACTAGAAGACTTCCAAGGTCCCTTCCAACAGAATAATATTATGTATTTGGCTCATCTTGTGCATGGAATGCTTGAGGACATGTGCAACATTCTTCTGAACCCAACTTTCCCATGGGAACATGAGCCATGCACAGAAATTTTAGCCTAGAAAACAAGCCATCCTTTTTCTTACGCCATTTTTGCTGGAAACTGAATTGGTAGCACTGGGGAAAATAAGCTGGAATGGTATGTGAGAATGTCCTTGAAGGATAAGGGGAAGAGATGCGGCCTAGGGAATGATCAGTCAAGAGAGGAAGGAACCCCTAGTGGTTTAACAGCCAGAGCAAAAAACTTAGAAAGGACCTGCCCTAATTCATCATGCTGTTAAAAGATTTGTACTTTTAGACTGGTAAGATTCTTTTGATGTAACCATACAATAAAGTAGATTTAGTTGATCTGGTCATATTTCCTGTCTGATTCACCTGGAGGGCTGACAGAAGCTATCATGTAAGCCATGGGCAATTCATTTTCCCAAGAGGCCACAAGGGAAACTGGAACTGTTGTGGAAGGCCAAATAAAGCTGCCACTGCCAAAAAGCAAAGGGCTGGATGCTTCTGCAGGCTATTGAATGCCCATGTCTGATGTAAACATATGAGCAGAGGGTTTTGTTTGGACTCTACACAGGTAGATATGTTCTATCTATCTATCTATCTATCTATCTATCTATCTATCTATCTATCTATCTTTCATCTATCATCCATCTATCTATTTTTCATCTATCTATTTTTCATCTTTCATCTATCTATCTATTTTTCATCTATCATCCATCTATCTATCTATCTATCTATCTATCTATCTATCTATCTATCTATCTATCTATCTATCTCTGTCTCTGTCTCTGTCTGTCTGTCTGTCTATTTTTCAACTTTCATCTATCTATCTATCTATCATCTATCTATCTATCTATCTATCTTATCTATCTATTTTTCATCTATCATCTATCTATCTATTTTTCATCTTTCATCTATCATCCATCCATCCATCCATCTATCTATCTATCTATCTATCTATCTATCTATCTATCTATCTATCTATCTATCTATCTATCTATCTATCTATCTACCTACCTACCTACCTACCTACCTACCTACCTACCTACCTACCTACCTTAAATGGTTATCCATCTCACAAGAAGAAACGCCGGGTGATGTACAACAAAAAAATAAAACAATAAACATGCCAAAAAACAATGATGTCACTCCACCCTGTTCCCACAGTGATGCTCCCAAGATTACATTTAAATTCCAACTTGCAAGAGCATCTGAGAATATATTTTGGGAGTTCTCATTATTAGAGAACTTAATTTCCTTGAAGATAAGCATATTTGTTGGCATCATGAAGCAGTCTGAATCCTGAATGAAAAGCCATGGAGGAGGAGGAGGACTTGCCATCTTTCCATATTCTGTTGGTGGAACTATGGCTGATGAGATTGTGGAGTGAACTGGAGACTTAGATTACTGTTGGAAAACTGATGGACTAGTGGTAGGCATGTCCAACTTTCATCTGCAGGATAGGGAGGCACACATTTAATTGAACAGACCAGTTTCATCTTTGGAGGCTTGTAGATGTTATCAGGTATACGTCCTTCAGGAACATTTGTAATGAAGAGATTGTGAAAGTTACACCTGTTGAACTGCTCCTGGATGTATCACTCTCCAACATAAAATTGACTTGAAAAAACAAAATGAACCATGAAAACTGTGAAACTTTAGAAACCAAACAGTTAGCTTGAGGATCTTTATAAAATAGCCAGTATTGTCTCATTGTTTGATATCTATGCTTTGGTGAGTTGGTATTACTGCTGTTATATGAAATGAATTTACTTACTGCAAGCAAGCTGCTGATCGAGCCAGCAAAATAAGGAAAATATTTGAAGTTCTAGCTTTGCAGGAACCAAAGTGATTTAAAACAGTGGCAAGATTTGCAAAATGTGAAAAGTTAGAAATAGCAGTTAAAAATATTTGAATTCTGAGCAAATACTGCAAAAAAAAATGAAAAGCCTCAGTGAATATGAATCAGCAAATAGTATTGTTTCTTACAGTGGGGAAGAAATATTTATCACTGTATTAACTGGATTAGAAATGTCTTGGTTTATTAATGGAATTCAACTAGATCAGCTTTTCCCAATCTGGTTATCTTCAGATCAGAAGTGTCCACAGGGAGGAGAAAAGGAGGCAGATGATTGTGCTACAAATACCATCCCTTTTGTAGTGCATCAAGACATCTCATACATGTACAAAAGAGATGTCGCTTACAGCAGGGGTGTGAAACTGGCCGCCTATGGGCCGGATGCATCATGCACAGGCCACTCCCACCCCAGTTCTACAAAGGGGGAAAACATTGTGAAACGTCACATGACAGCAACATGACACAACGAGTTTGACACCCATGGCTTACAGCATGCTTGTGTTCCAATGGTGTTAGACTTCAGTACTCAGATAGCATAGCCATTGGAAAATTATAGGCATTGAAATCCAATTTATCTGGACCAAGTTCAGAGAACTAAATAAGAAAGACGTGGTTGAATTACTAGGGAGAGGCCATGTGTGGGAAATCTACACATCACATGCAGATATTTTCTAAACAAGCATGAAACAGCAAGATGTTGATCAAAGAAACATAAACTGGAAAGTGATACAAATGTCACATTTTTAATTGTTGTTTTGTTGTTGTTGTTGTTGTTCCAGAATTCCAAATTCCTTGGCCTTTGGTGATGGCCTTTGGAATACTTGGCCTAATGGTGATGCTGTCTCTAGTCTTCTTTTCTAAACAACAAAAGTAAGCTTTTGGTAGATTTTCGCCTCTATAATCTACTCATCCATTTTCTGTGGCTTTTCTCTAAGAAATTTTTGACAGGGTCAGTTTATTTTGGCTCTCCCAGGTACATTTGTTATTTTATCAGGACAAAAGGATGTTCAGAAACTCTTTCCAGACAATTAGTTTTACAACTGATGGTAGATTGTGGTCATGCGGGGACCAAAATAACCTTTATTGGAGATATTGTAATGGGAAACTATTGAAAGTTAGTGATAGTTTCTAGCAGTTAGTGATAGTTTTTAGCAGTGATAGTTTCTAGCAGTGAAAAATGACTTAAAAACACAACTTGAAGTGTGTATATGGCATACTTCCTAGTTTTTGTACTTTTATTAAGATATATATAGGCATTTCAACATATCACTATTACACGTGTTTGAAATTTACTAGATACTGAGCTTGTCGATCAGAAAAGGTCGGCAGTTTGGCGGTTCGAATCCCTAGTACAGGTCTTCTGCGTGAGGAAGGGGTTGGACTAGATGATCTCCAAGGTCCCTTCCAACTCTGTTACTGTTATTATTATTATTATGGCACACACATTTCTACTTGGTTTGGGAGAAGCTGATAAAAACATTTTTCTCTCTCAGGGAATTGCAGAAATGAGAAGGAACTTAGCTTCTCACTTCAAATTGTTTTTATTCTCATTCCTTTGATGATGAGGAACTGATTTAATCTGTAACAGCCCATTAGCTAATTTGCAGTATGACTAAGGTCATAAACACTAGGCTCCCTTACTCTAGGCCAGGGGTCTCCAACCTTGGCAACTTTAAGACTTGTGGACTTCAACTCCCAGAGTTCCTCAGCCAGCTTTGCTGACTGAGGAACTCTGGGAGCTGAAGTCCACAAGTCTTAAAGTTGCCAAGGTTGGAGACCCCTGCTCTAGGCCTCCAACTCATCCTTTTATGCCTCCTTTTCCCCTTTTCTGACATCACATTTTGAAATTGGAAAACATGGAGTTTTTTATGAGTCTAGAATGGGCATGCTAAGGGGGCAAAGTAGAAGGTACATAGAGAGCCAGTGTTTCTACCATCTACCATTCAGCTGCCACTTAGAACCAAGCCTAAGAAACTCAGACAAGTTGCCCCTTAGGCCATGGAAAGGCCTGATATCAAGTACAGTGGAAATAAGAGTA
This sequence comes from Ahaetulla prasina, assembly GCF_028640845.1. Lineage (NCBI taxonomy): Eukaryota > Metazoa > Chordata > Lepidosauria > Squamata > Colubridae > Ahaetulla > Ahaetulla prasina. Next base: position 276,433,559 of record NC_080540.1, on the reverse strand, counting down.
GATAAGCATTGTCAAGTGTTTTATTAGATAAGCACTGTCAAGTGTCTGCCCAGCTTCAGCCAAATTTGAGCTGGGGAACCTTAGACTCATTCTCTAAAAAGGTACTATTTTCTAGCTTATCCCCTTGGCTAAGACATCTTCATAATGAATGTAAGGACTGCACCAGTGGTGAAATCCTTTTTTTTTTTACTACCGGTTCTGTGGGCGTGGCTTGGTGGGCATGGTGTGGCTTGGTGGGCGTGGCAAGGGAAGGATACTTCAAAATCTCCATTCCCTCCCCACTCCAGGGGAAGGATATTGCAAAATCTCCATTCCCACCCAACTCGGGGGCCAGCCGGAGGTGGTATTTGCCGGTTCTATGAACTACTCAAAATTTTCGCTACTGGTTCTCCGAACTGTTCAAAATTTCTGCTACTGGTTCTCCAGAACTTGTCAGAACCTGCTGAATTTCACCCCTGGACTGCACCCATTTCACTACTCTGTAGTTAGCTAGGATACAAATGTAAACTGCAACATTTCAGAATGCTGATTGGGAGCTAAATGCTGTACCATATTAAATAGTTTCCCTCATAAAGATGCTTCCATTTGTTGGGGAATAAATTAAAAGTGTGTTGGTTTATAGTCGCCTCTTGAATGTTTTCTTGAATTTAAGTGTGAGGATATTGCATTAGGGATAAAGATACCTCTCCTTTATACACTGCCACCAGTGGTGCTTTCCTACAGCCTTCGCCCAAAGCCCCACACCGGAAGGCTGAAGCAGACCCCAAGTCAGAATTTCTGTTCCTGTCTGACCCACACAAAAAGACCCCAAACGGGGAGATTCTCTACAGCAATACAATTCATTGCACATATCCGTCCCAGGGGGCATAGTTTGATTTAGTGCAATATAAAAAATAATTTTTCTGTGGACCACCAAAATTTTCTCACGGACCACCAGCTGGTGACCGCTGGTCTATATTACACTTCTGTTTTAATTCTTAGCTAACCCTGGCATTAAGCCTCAGACTCTTGAGTTTGCAGAGTACATCCAGGGTTATTGTGCATTGTGCAGTGTATCTTGGGAGTGAGCCAGAACAATATCCAACAAGACAGCTGTGATTGTTGCATGGTGGGTCTCTGAAAGGCTACCAAGGTGCTGTGCTAGAGCTTCCCTTGTAGATAGTATTTGCTGAGTTGATTGGGCTTCATTCAGATTTGCATACTGAGTACAGCAATTAGGGTAACCAGCTGGCTACTGGCAGCAATGTGGAAAGGATTATGAATTATATTGTGCTTTACAGGCAGGAGAAAGATTCCCTCCCACTGAAGGGGACTAGGAAGTGACTTTTTAATTGAAATCATAATTGCACTGGATTCATTCCTATGGAGGGAGAAAGAAAAGGTATTTAAAAATTGCCACAATAATGCTCTTTAATTGCTTGGAGAATGCTGCCTTGTAAAGAAGCCAAAAAGAAAGGTTTAAATACCTTCACTTTTCTCAGGAACTGTGCTTAGGAGTCAAAGGACAAGTGCAGAGTTGCAGAAGACCAATTAGCTAAATTGCTGAACAAATCGGGCAAATACTGCTGAGCAACCCCACATGAAAAACAAACACTTCTACTCAGAACTGAAATTCTAAATCGTGGGAACTAGAATACGACTGGATGAATCTATCCAAGAAGAATCTGGAACTCCAAGCTTAGATTGAAAACCTATTAAAGCAGAATTTAGTATTCATAAACTGTTGTGTATGATAAAGGAGCTATTAAAAGATGCAGTTCACCAACAGATAAGCAACTGTGAAAAGGACGTTCAGATAACAATGATTTGGCATGGTTTAGATTAGGGGTCTCCAACCTTGGCAACTTTAAGACTTGTGGACTTCAACTCCCAGAATTCATCAGCCAGCAAAGCAAACCTTTTGAACAGTTAAGAATACACACACACATATACATATATGTATACGTATATCAAAGAAAAGAGAGATACAAAGAAATGTCTTCCCCATTCATCATAAGTACAATTTCAGCATCTTATCACCATCTCTGATACAAGAAATCTCATCTTCCCATATCTCATCTCTAATCTATCAACACAGATTCTTAAAACCTCATGATTCAGCTCTAATTAGCAAAAGTCCACTGAGAGTTAACATAAATAAGTTATATATTTTAACCTTAATCAAATAAACCAACTTAATACTCATTTACTTTTAACCCAGTAACTTATCACTTTCTCTTTAATGTTAATATATATTGCAAGTCCATGTGTGATGGACTACGCTAAATAAATAATAACTTTCTCTGAAAACATAAGAAAAGATTTCTTCCTATATCTTGTGTCTATAAACAAATCCTTAATGCTATGTCATTTGATCCTAGTCAACAATGATTAATTCAGAGTTACCAAAAACAACATATATTTTAACCTTGATCAAATAAACCAACCCTATATGCCTTCCCTTTGCTTTTAAGAATCTTTGCCCTGAAGATATTAAATATATTCTCCTTAACTGAACCAAAGCCAATCTAGCAAGACTCTAAGGTTGTATGTAGTGTCACTTGTGTAACTTGTGTGGAAAATGTGAAAGGTTGTATCACAGGGCTTTCCTGGAGGGCAGTGAGAATAGACCCATTCTGGGTTTTGAGTGCAACATATTAGCAACAGATTTAAACTAAATATTTTTCAGACTACTTCGTTTTCTGTAAGCCAAAAGCTTTTTTATGAGGTTGAATAGGATGTCTCGCTGACAATCTGAAATGGCACAGTGGTACATATTTAAAGTTCCAAAAAGTAAAAATATCCCACCATAGTTTGGAATTTACCAAGATATAGCCATCCTGCTAAAATAAGCAATTTTATTGTATTTTTCTTGATGCAATTTAGAAGTCCTAAAACTTAAATGTTAATCTTTTTCAGGCTGAAAATACTGATATTTCCTCCTGTTCCAGTGCCCAAAATTAAAGGAATTGATCCAGACCTCTTAAAGGTAATGACAAATTGATTGCTCTTGTACGAAATCATTATACCTGAAGGTTTGTTTGCATAGCAGAGATGGATTAAATAGTCTAAAATGGGTTACTATTTAAGGAAAAGTGTTGTCCAATTTGTTGCAGAAGTTTATGGAATAAATGTTTACACCTTTATTAAAGACATCCTTTCTAGTTAGGTATTGAGCTTGATTGATTGATTGATCAATTGTGCCATCAAATTGGTGTCAACCAATATACATTAACAAAAATGTATAAGACAGTCTGTCCCCAAACTGATTCTTCAGGACTTCCAAAGATGCACCCATCACTCTGTAATTGTATCCATCTACCTTTTAGCTTGTTGTCCTCATCTTCTCTTTCCTTCCACCTTTCCCAGTATGATAGACCTCTCCAGAAATAAACTTTGCATATACCGGAACTAAAATGACTCCAAAAGGAATATTTTGAGATTTTTTAAAAATTCATTACTACTATATTCATGCAGATTTTACTATGGATCTAGTATTGGCTACCAGCACTCTACAACCAACTTTAATAATCCCAAACCAGAGTTTTGTTTTGTCTTAGGCTGGGAATAGCAAAAGACTCAAAAGAGAAGGAAACAGAAGGCAGGAACAAATGCTATTTATGCTGATTTCCAAGTCTTCTTTTCATGGTAGTCTCCAGCAAAGCTGATACTCTTGGACATCGCAGTAAAACTTCTGGTTTCTTCTGCCCATTAGGTGACCAGGTTCTGGGGCCATAATTTGCATGATCTTTTAATTAGGAAACGGATTAAAAATTCTGTCTGAATAGAATAAATACTACTGCCAAGCATATTGAATTCACACATGATTGATTGAATTTCAACAATAATTTGTTTTATTTTCAAACAAATTTGTTTTCAGAAAGGAAAACTGGATGAAGTTAATTCCATTTTAGCAAGTCATGGTAGCTACATGCCCCAGCTTTATGGAGATGATTCTTGGGTGGAATTTATTGAGTTGGATATAGATGACGCTGAAGATAGAATTGAAGGATCAGATACTGACAGGCTCCTTGGTGATGTTCACACAAAGTCTCATGGCTGCCTTGCAGTGAGGGATGATGATTCTGGACGGGCCAGCTGCTGTGAGCCTGATACCCCAGAGACTGATTTTAGTGCAAGTGATACATGCGATGGAACTTCTGACATTGATCAGTCCAAGAAGGTAAGTGATAAAGAAGAGGATCTCTTGTGCCTTGATCAAAAAGATAACAAGAAATCAATCCCAGGTCTTGATGATGCGTCTGCCTGCTTGCCATCGGATAATCCAACCAAAGAACAGGACCTAAAATCCCATGTTCCTGCCACTGAGATAACCAATCCACTTGTCCAGACCCAGTTAAGCAATCAAAGTTCACTAGGGAACATTGACTTTTACGCACAAGTCAGCAACGTTACACCAAGAGGAAGTGTTGTGCTATCCCCAGGACAAAAAATGAAGACAGGGAAAACTCAAAGTGAAGGTCAGAGAGAAACAGCTGCACAGTGTCAACCAACCTTGGCCATGGACAATGCCTATTTCGGTGAATTGGATGTGAAAAAATGTGTCACTGTGACACCCCCCAAAGAAGATGAGCCAGAAGTTCAAGTCCAGAGCTTTCCTGAGGATGCTTACTTGACCACCGATAGCCTTGTCATTCATCCAGTGATCCCTGCTATGATAGCAACAGCAGCAGAAGAAAAAGATCCGGAAGCTTCTGAGATACCTGTGGCAGACTACACCTCCATTCATATGGTACAGTCTCCACAAGGTCTTGTTCTCAACGCAACAGCTCTCCGTGTGCCAGACAAAGAATTCATCATGTCATCTGGCTATGTGAGCACAGAGCAACTTAACAAAATCTTGTCATAGGTTTCTTTCTTTCTTTTTTTCTTTTTTTCTTTTTGTATGTAGGAAACTGTATCATCCCTAGCTCTGTGAAGCTCAAATATGGAGTTGGAGTTTTCCACTTCAGTACAGTGTTACAGAAAACATCTGAAGTTTGCAGAACATTTATTAACTATGATGTGAATGGGAAGGCCAATTCCCAAAAGGAATTCCATGTTCCTATGCTTTTACCAGAGCCAAGGTGTCCAATAGTTTCAGATGGTTGGTGATGATGCAGTCCTTTCCACTTTTACCTGTGTTGTTGAATCAATCACAGTATTGCTTTTGTGTCTTGTAAATATTGTCTAACCAAATGTTGCTGGTGCTGATTCGGTAGCATGACTGTCCTTTGTTGTAGGTGTTGTTTTGGGCTCCTCCCAAATACATTGGGTATCTGTGTCGTGCATTGTAAATCATTTTTTCTTCAAAAAGCTAATAGCAAGTGTGGAATTTTGTTTGTTCGCTCGCTTGTTTGAAGATTTTGAGATGTTTATACTGGGAATTGGAGAATGAAAGATTAGAAGCAAAAAGAGTTTTGTTAAATAAAGTGTTATTATGGTTAATATAAATATAAATCTACTTTAATACTTCAGGTAAGCAAGCATGAATATTTTATACTTGGACTGCATACTGAGGTTTAATTATTATGATCGATGTATGGAATGTGTCTGCTGCAATCAATATAGCAATTACCAAAAGAATAAGGAAAAATATTTTTATATCTCCACCAAAGCTATAGAGAATTTTAAGTTGCAGCACTGCTTAGGGTGGGTGGGGGGCTTGATCATTTCTTAAAAGCACTATTCATATTTTTACCTTTTGTAGCACACCAAAAACGTACAACATTGAATATTTTTGTACTGGTAAAACCAATCTGTCATTACAATTTTATAGCAGTAAAGCCTAAGATGGATTTGGAATTTCAGGGCTTTTTAGGAATACAAATAATTTTTTATGACTAAGTAGGCGATTTAATGGTGTTCTTTACAAGAAAATGTTTACATACCTTACATTTTAAACAACAATATAGAGTAAAAGTTATCAGCATTTTTGATTTTGAATCAAATGAAATTACAAAATTCAATAGAACAGTATTATAAACAGTATATTTTTTTTTATTTAGGATAATCTGCTAATTAATACCGATGTAGGAAAGTTTTTAAGAATTAGTGTGCTTAAAGCCTTACGTGTATCTGTTCCTTTCTCAAGGTACGCCTTCACATACTTTAATTTTATATTTTGTTTACATGAATGAAGTTTAAATTCCAAGGCCTTTTCAAATATGCAGTCTGCTTGGTTTTTTCCCTTGCTGTTTTCCAAACTGCTAATATTACTCTCAGCCTTAGCCTGCCTGCAGGTAAACTGTTCCTAAAAGTCACGCAAATGTCACACAAATTTCCCAGAGTTACTGATTTGAACTGGGAGTTTATGACCTGGGGATGGGAAGCCTTGTGCCATATAAAGATTCCTTGTGGTGATTCAGAAAGTTTCTCCCTTTAGCCCTCTTACTGAACTTAGCTTCCCCGAGATCTTTAGCACAGGTCTTTTACATTATCTATTGCCTGAGTCTATTTTTTTAAAAGATGTCAGGGATCAATCAGTGGACACTTCTGGACATAAAACAAGCATTTTATCACCGAGCCATTAATCCCTGACAGGAGCAAAAATGTGAATAGGGAAACTTTGCAGTGAATTCAGAGGTACTCAGAGATGATTACAGGTTGTCCCCTTATGGAAAAGGTGCAGATATTTTGCACTGATCACAATAATGGGAACCCACAAAAAAAAAACTTTGGAAAAAGGGGAAGAATGCATCGGATTTGCCTCTGAACTGGTCTTAAAAGGATTTAAATCTAGAAGAAAATCCTTCCTTTCCATTGCTGTTCCCTTCGTGAGCCATTACATTTAATGGCCATTTGATAAGCTGTGATAATAATGAATGTAGTATGTAGATTACAACTGCCTTCTTGGAAATATGTTGATATTATACCTGGGTTGCGGTTTTGTTAGTATTGTTTTGATTTGTTTTAAAGGAGTAAGGTGAAGGTCTTGTTACGTGTATTTGCCATAGTCTTCAGTCTTAAAGACAAGTGTAGTGCAATTGTTTCTGGTTTATTTAGAAATAAACCATAGTATGTGCTATCAGGCCAACTTCCGTTTGGTGGGTTTTTATATTGGACAACCAAATAAGGGTGAAGTTTTCAAAAAGCTCACATAGGATATCTAAATAAAGTTGCTTGGGATGACACCACCACAGAAAAAGAATGTAAGCTCCGTTTATTTACATTTTTGAAAGATTGGCTCTTTTTTTCTGTATAGGTACTCATCACCCTCAGCTAACTGTCACTAGAAAAACTGGGAGTGGGAAAGAGGATGGTGGGAAGCATTAGCAGGTTGTAAAAGACCCTATCAGCAAAGAACAGCTAGAATGAAAAGAATACCAAGTGAGCAGATCACAGCAAGCTTTAGTAAACATATGAAATGGTGCAGAAATTTAAAAATGACCACGCACCTGCTTCTCAGCTACGATGTTAATCCTATGTTATATAAGTAGGCCTTGAATAGACATGCACATTTTAGCTGGAGATTGCATCATGTATAAGCGTCTTAAAAGGAAGAAAGTTGCTCAGAATCAAGTCAATGCTTCAGAAATAAACTGTTCTGATATTCATTCTTTGGCTTGCATTTGGCTTTTGTATTTAAGATGTATTTTCTCTTAACAGCTGGAACCTGTAATTTTAGGCGCTATTGCAATTAAAGCTATGTAAGCCACTCTTAACGACAAGGGAAGTTACATTTCTCTTGTTGGATGTTTTTTTTTCCATCACCAAAAACTAGTTAAATACCTCAATCTCAGAATGTCCTTTGGTACTTTGCTGGTTACGTAAAACATATACCACAGTATGAAGATTTGTGTATTTCTGTTTTATGTATTTAACTTGCCTTATGTCAGTGTTCTGATTCCATCCTCAAAGTTTAAATAAATTTATTTTCTTTAATTCAACCTGATGTTGTTGCATACTTTATTGCCAAACCCTTACAGTGAAGGGGGAAAACCAATTTCAAAAAAGATAATTTACTGTATTGTCAGTAGATGCCATTTTTACATGCAATATAAATGAAACCTTGGGAAACACATAAAGCATAATTGGCAGCCGTAATTTCCACATATTCTTTTTGTTGCTGAGACTAAGGCAGTCCAGTTCTGCTCATAGATATGCCAGCTTGGGATATGCCTGATTTCTGTAACTGTAGCCCTCAAGATGCCTTTTGAAAACTAAGATCATTATTTCACATAATTTTGTAAACCATTAAATGGCACAGTTAAAACCCCAAGAAAAGTCTGCAAAAGCCTCATCAACATATGTGGTGTGATCCTATGAGGTCTGCAGGTTTCTCAGAAATGAGATCCTTCTCCATGAAAAGGTTGCCCTCTGAGCTACAGAAGGTTAAGTTGCCTCAACTTAAGCAACTCTGCTGCCTCCACTGGTGAAACACAGCAAGACATATTAGGAGGACTATATAGCCCCAAATGTAATGAACATGGATATTCTTTTGGTTATGGAAAAAGTTGGTCTGGGGAAGTCTGAACAATATTTGATTCATGAAGGACTCCACATGTGAATTCTAGCATCCTGAACATCTCCAGAACTGTTATTCCACCTTTCCATCTGTTTGAAAAGGAAGCATATAAATTACTGAATAAATTTTAAAAATCAAAAAGAAATCTCCATAGGTGTAAGACACAGCAGGTGAAAACTTTCTAAATATATTTTGGCTTCTTTGTGAACTTCTGGTTGTACCAACAGAAGAGAATATATGTAGCTCAGTGTTGAACTTGATGCTCCCTGAACTTGGTTGTTTGCTCAGAGATGATTCATCACATGTCTAGGTGACGTCATCAATGCACAGATGATGTTACCTAATCAGATAATGAAATGTCTGCAAGCAAACAACCAAATAAAGAGCGCTCCAAGGACTCCACACGCCTCCAGAAAACATCACACAGAGTTCAAGGATTCTCTGGAGCACTTGAATGATGAACACTTGAACACCTTGGATTCATGATTCCTGAACAGCTTTAATAGGGGATTAGGGAACAAAACCCTAGATCAAATGAGATCAAAGCCTAGGGGGGGGAAAATGCTGAGCAAGATTTAATGTGAATTAGACTTTCAGTAGGCAAAAAAAAATCCCTTCTCAAGTCATTTCAGTTGTGAGTAAATTTACTCAATTCAAGGTTCTTATCTGATCGGTATTATGATACTTGCCAATAGATGATTCCTAATTTAAAATTGTGTCCTCATCTATTAATAAATTACGAAACACCAAACAGGATTTTCTCCTTCCCTCCATCTGAAAACGTAGGAAGGAAAATGGTTGTACTACAAAAAGAAGTGTACACATGGAAGCTGTATAATAATAGCTTTTAAGTTAATAAACTTTAACAACATTTCAGAGGATCTGGCTAAAACACAAATATACGGAACAAATTATAACATAACATATAACATAACATAACATCAGAGTTGGAAGGGACCTTGGAGGCCTTCTAGTCCAACCCCCTGCCCAGGCAGGAAACCCTATACCATCTCAGTCAGATGGTTATCCAACATTTTCTTAAAAATTTCCAGTGTTGGAGCATTCACAACTTCTGAAGGCAACTTCTGAAGGCACTTATTAATTGTTCTAACTGTCAGGAAATTTCTCCTTAGTTCTAAGTTGCTTCTTTCTTTGACCAGTTTCCACCCATTGCTTCTTGTTCTACCCTCAGGTGCTTTGGTGAACAGCCTGACTCCCTCTTCTTTGTGGCAGCCCCTAAGATATTGGAACACAGCTATCATGTCTCCCCTAGTCCTTCTTTTTGTTAAACTAGACATACCCAGTTCCTGCAACCGTTCTTCATATGTTTTATCCTCCAGTCCCCTAATCATCTTTGTTGCTCTTCTCTGCACTCTTTCTAGAGTCTCAACATCTTTTTTACATCGTGGCGACCAAAACTGGATGCAATATTCCAAGTGTGGCCTGTATCATGTACTGAATAGCAAAAGTACAGTTTAAAAATTAGTCTCGTATTTTTAATTAGAATTTGGGAAAATATTGATCCATGTAATACAATATATTACTAAGGCTTACGTGTAACAGAAGCATAACCAGAGGTTTGTTGCTTGAATTAGTACGGTAATTTCTTTCTGTTTTGTGACTTAGAAACAGCCTAGTGAATTCCAGGTATATGGATGTCTTCCTTTCTGACAACAATCTTGACTCTAAATAAATAGATAGAACCCTCAGATTTCTGCTAAAAATGAAAAAAAAAAGGTCTTTGTTATTTTTGCTAAAATAATTGTTTCTGTACAAATCAGGGAGCAGTTTCTATCAATATCAGGAGTTAAAACAGCAAGTAAACAGCCATTTGGAATATCTAATCTCTGTGTTCTTTGTCATTAAAATCTCTGGTTAGCACTCATTAAATTTGTTCCCTAGAATTCATTAAATTAATCAATCCTGAACCTGAACCTAGCGAAGTTGCTTCTGGTATCGTTTAATATTTCCAAGTATTAAAATATAGCATTAATTTCTTAGGCTTGCAAACATGTATTGTAATGAGCACAGTTAATGGTCCTCTGGTTTTAAAAAAGCAAACTATAAGGATTGGGGGACGTTTTTTGCTGTGAATACTTATTATTATAATGATTGAATCAATAAATGGTGTACTTTAGGAAGTAAACTTTCATCCACTCTTTCTCTTACAACAAAAAACAGCTGATTCTTCTTTCATTTCTTTCAAATTTGGAGAAAATTCAAGCTTTTTTCCTTCTTTTACCCCACCTTTATTATTTATATAAATAAGTCAAGGTGGCGAGCATACTAATATACCTTCCTCCTATTTTCCCCACACTAACAACCCTGTGAGGTGAGTTCAGCTGAGACAGCGTGCCTGGTACAAAGTCATCCAGCCAGCTTTCATGCCTAAGGCAGAATTAGAATTCAGTCTCCCAGTTTTTAGCTCGGTGCCTTAACCACTAAACCAAACTGCACCTCTATTCCAGTGATGGGTTTCAAAAAATTTTACTACCGGTTCTGTCGTCATGGCTTGGTGGGCATGGCTTGGTGGGTTTGGCAGGGGAAGGATACTGTAAAATTTCCATTTCCACCCCATTCCAAAAGAAGGATACTATAAAATCTCCATTCCCTCCCCAATCCAGAGGAAGGTTACAGCAAAATCCCCATTTCCTCCCAATCAGCTGGGACTCAGGAGGCAGAGAATAGATGGGTGTGGGGCCAGTCAGAATTTTTACTACTGGTTCTCCAAACTACTCAAAATTTTTGCTACCAATTCTCCAGAACTGGTCAGAACCTGCTGAAACCCACCTCTGCTCTATTCCCTTTTCTTGTGCTAAGAATGCAAAAAAAAAAAAAACACCACCCAATTAGCCAGCTAACCTAATGAGTAGTTTTGAGTACAAATGTCGCACTCGGATCATTGAAAGTAGAATTAGTAACTGTGATGGTAACTGACAGTTCCTAGGCTTTGAGAAAACCTCCATAATTTAGAGCTGATTACCTATTAGGTGGTGACTTGAGGCCATAAGACAATACGCAATACATAAACACAGAAGACTTGAAGTCAGCAAACCATTACACTGTATTAAAAACATGATCTCTATGTTTTACAATGCCTTCTCACATATCCTCATACATGCAAGAGTTATTTATTTTCCCCTGCTCCTATTCTCTGCTTGTCATGTTTTCCATTGGTACTTATTTCAGGAGGCATCCATGCATCATGCAATCTTCTTCCCTGTGTTATAGTTTCCTCATTTATGAATAGATTGTTTCCATTCTGAATCCGCTCAATATCTGACTGTGCCTAAAGAGAGAAAATGCATGTGCATATGATGCCAATGGGCAATGTTAGACATTGGTGATGGCAAGGGTGTCTGCAGGAAAGGTCAAAAAACTCAAATGGCCGCTATGACTGCGTAATTGAAACCCTGTCCTTTTTAAAAGCACATTGTGCAATGCAAATAAACACTCTATGGAGCTTCAATTGGCCTGTTGTGGTTGCATCTTGACTTTAAAACCTTTCCCTGCAAGTGCCCCTTTGTGCGGGGATGAAGGTGCAATTGTAAAAGAAAGGAAAAATTAAAATATTTGACAAAATACTGCTTGAACATTGTCATGATGAAGAGGATCACTTGTTGGGAGTGGAGTCAAAGAGTCAAGATGGAAGCCATGTTTGTGCGATCAATGCCACAGCCTTTTTTATGCATGTACAACATATCTAAACAGTTGGGGCTTTGATCATCTAGATTTTTTTGCCCTGCTACCGCCTTGCCTGGATACCCTAGTTGGGTTCCCAAAAGGCATTAAACTAAGCTCCTAGAATAGTGGGTGGTCCATCAATGAAGGTTTTGTAAGAAAAGATTGGGCAACCATTTGTTCAGGATCATATATTGGTATAAGGTCTCCTGCCTTAGGCAAGGGGTTGGACTAGAAGACCTCCAATATCTCTTCCAGCCCTATTTTTATGATTCTAAGCTAAAGTAGGTTTGGTAGTTTGTGGTAGTTTGTAATTTTTGTCTTAGAATATTTTGTGAAAAAAATCACATTAAAGCCATAACATAATGTATTTGTTATTACTATATTAAAATTTTAAACTCAGCAAGTGAGTTCAAACATGCTTGTGATAAATGAATGTCTATCATCCAACGAAAATTAAAAATAAATAAATACATAAAATAAAACAAACAAAATAAAATCTGCCAATCCTAGGTCCTTGGGAAGGATTCGATAGGTGTCCCAAAAGTGCTTTTTCAAAAGGCAACTGGACTTTTCTTTTTCCTTAAAGATGCTTCGCTTCTCATTCAAGAAGCTTCTTCAGCTCTGACTCGATAGGTAGAATATTTGACTTTCTGTGTGATGAACCAATAAGGAACACATAAAAATACTGTATTATTAATAATAAGAAGAAGATAAAAATGAATAATAAAAATAATTAAAAAGAAAAGAAAAACAAAAACTCAAAGGGAAAATTCAATGGACCACTGGTTCTTTTTCTGCTTTCAATTTTCTGTTTCTATATTAATAATAAGTTAATATAAATAAATTAAAATTTATATTTTGCTTAGGTTATAAATTTATTTTGGTAGCATAAACACCACAATTGTATTTTGGTGTTTAGAATGCTGTATACTCCTATTCTGTTTTATCTAATTTATGAATCAGTTAACACATGCGGTTAACACTTTTTGAAAAATTAGCGGTTAAATTTGGAGCCTTGGTCTTTGCCCTAAAGTCCATTAATAAATATAATTTATTCCTCTACTCAAATATAGTCACATTTTCTTCATCTAGCAGTGCTTCCGGGTTTTTAATAACTGTACAGCTGGTAGGCCTCTAACAGACAGTTTCCCACCATCTGCAAATATTATAATTCTTTTGCTTGATAAAGAAAGGAAAGGAGAAGAGAGGAGAGGGAAGGGAAGGGAAAGGAGGAGAGGAGAGGGGAAGGAAGGGAAAGGAAAGGAAAGGAAATTATATAAATTAATCATTTTAATTAATATAGGTTTCTGGCCAGAACCTTCCCTTGGTTATACAATCACTTCCTTTTTCTTCCAAAAGAGCAGTGGGGAAATTTTTCTGCAATATTTCTTTTGCTTATTACTTGCCCTATGCCACCTTCTCTGCATGAGCACAAGGTTGCTTCCAGAGAAGACTCAGTTTATTTAATTCCCCTACGAAAACTGCAGAAGGATCTCCCCAAATCCTGGGACATTTCACTACGTGGGTCATTCAACCATTGGGACAGCACAGGGAAAACAAAGTGTGTGTATGTGTCCCCCCCCCCCATTCTGGATGATGGGTGGTATGTTCCATAAATCCGTATTCTAGGCTGGATCTTTCCTTGCCAGAAAGTTCAGTTTCAGGATGGTTTCTATCGCTGGTTTGTGTGCCACTTTATGATGCCACATAAAGATTAAAAACCTATTCGGCCTTCAGAGCCTCTTGCCTTCACTCTTAATGTACACAGGTCCTCACTGTGCACCCTATGGCTCATATCATCAACTTATTTTCCATTCACTTCAAATATATGTTCAGATACTTTCCTTCAGAGACGGGGTTGCCAACTAATGGATAAATAATAGACTTGGCCTGCTCTTCTTCCTTCAAGATATTTTAATAATAAAAACCAGCAGGGACAAGGCATAATTTCTTTATTTACGAATGAAATTAAACATAATCTCCAACTATTTTTTTCAGGGATAAGTACAAAAAATAGTGATGCATCTAGAGAGAGATACATGTCTTTCTCTCACAGAATTATCCCTCGCACCCACCATTTCCCCCTCAGCTTAAGTGCAATTTTAATTTAATTTTAAAACGTAACTTTGAAGTGACACACCATTTCCCCAAGATACATAAAAATTGGTGAACATTTTTGTTCCTCTTTTACTGTTTTAATTTTTAAACATATTTATCAATACTGTAGGTTTATATCCTGCTTTCAAGGCCTAGATACTTAGAAAGCAGCTCACAGTAGAGAAAAAAGCAATGCCTATATTATATAAGATGTTATTCAAGAAATGTAATAATTTACCAATGTTGACTAAATGCTAGATGGGGACTTGGGAACTTTTCTACAACAGCCTAGCCTGCAGTTAAAAGATAAGAATGGCACAATACATTGCAATCTGTAATGTTATAAACACACAAAAATAACAGATAAGTTTACCAAAAAAAAACTGCCATTTTTTTTGGTTCCCTAAAGGCAAAATTATTACTGACTGAAAATGTTATTTACAACTGTCCAAATTTCAGTTACTTTAACAAAACCGGCTTTGCATAGCTAGTCATAGCCAAATCAGAGAAAATATCAATGCTCAAAGCAGCATTGCGTTTTAATATTTTCTCCCTGGGAAAGCTCTTCTGCATAAAAAATTATCTTGACTATGTATACCTACCATGGAACTAGTACATATAGTGTTTAAACTATATCTTTCAACAAATTCTGAGGAACAACACTTTGTTTTAGCATGATACAAGACAGACTTGACAAGTAACATAAGTAGAGATGTTTCAATAATAAGATGTCTGGCATATAAATTTAATAAATAAAAATACACTGATGAATTTATAACTGGGAAGAGCTTAAAATATCAACAGTATATAAGCAAACTGAAATTATACAAACAGAACTATTTAACCCAAACATGACATTTTCTAAGTCTAAGATAGAAATCTTAAACATACGTACAATATAGCAATATTGTTAACATATTTAACAATTTAAGATTAAGCATTGCTGAATACAGTTCATGGCCTTGTCTACAAAAATGGCTGTAACATTTGTGCATGCAGATCACAGAATGCAGCCACTGCTATGTGCTTTACATTTTAACTATGGCACTTCTTACCATGTTAAAAAAAATGCTATTTCTCCCCATGGAAATTGCTTCTCACATGACAAAGGAGTAGACCATTATGCTTAAGATAACTAAATGTATACATATTACATATTTTTCTTTGATATACAGCAAACTGTGAAGCAATCTTGCAACATGAAGAAAACCAGTGTGGTGAATCTTGACAAACTTTTAGAGGACTTCTCACATATAGAAATGGTAAAAGAGCAAACAGAAAAACAATAATATACCCAAATTCTTAAATGTTTACCTAGAAAGTTAGCAACTCACTAAGAGTTGTCATTTTGGATAGCAAGATGTGTGGCATATAAATTAAATATATAAATATTTTCTTTCACTATGCCTTTGAAGTCCCTTTCTTTATGGGTCTGGTTATGCAGTGGAATAGAACTCTTGATAATTAAACTTGGAAAATATGAAGTAGATGCAATAAGGCATTGTTTAAGCTCTTATCTCATTTAGGAGATTCAGCTCTTCAAATCAATTAAGTTTTCAACTGAAAATGCTTTTTTAATTTAAAGTAGAAACAGTGATTTCCCCAATGTCTGTCATAGACTGAATCTAATTGTTTTCTCTTGATATTATGGAGCTATTTTTTTCACTTAATTTTTTCTTTTTAATATAATGAGTTAATCTTCAGGGGGAAAACCCACAGGTCAATAGAAAATATGGATAATTTAGCTTCATAAGGGACGCTCCATTTTTCCAAAAATAATCTCTGGAAAAGTGCTAACAAAATCCCTTTCCTGAATCCCAATAATCAGATAACAAATTTTATTAGTGTTTTATTCAATCAGTATTCAGTTTCAGAATAGCTATGAAATCAGTCACTCATTCTCTATGAAGCACATCCAAGATCATTCTGCTTTTTTTTAAGGGTCATGCTTTCAGATTTCTAATGCTTGACCAAATATCAGCAAACGTTCAGCTTGTATTTTTTTAAAAAGATTTTCTGTCAGAATAATTGAGGAACTGGGAAGAATACTTCAAACAAAAGGTTTCATTTGGAATTCAAATAATTTCCTACAGAAAATATCAGAACTTCATGGAAAAAATCATCTTCTGAATCTTGAGTTGGACAAAACAAATAAATTGATGACAATTAGCCAGTCAAGGGAAGATATGGCTAAACAAGGTAAGCATTCATTTCCTTGGCGGTGTTTACTACCAGACATGTGTTGGAACCCATAAAATGTGTGTGTGGATACTATCTTTGTGTAATGAAGATAGTCCAACAGCAGAGCAGCCCCAATATTCTGGCTAGTGGCAAGGAATTTGTTATTGCACCAGCGCCAAAGGAGCTGGCATTCAAAGCATAGGGCTTTTGTAGTGGGAAGATCACTTCCCCATACATTTTCACTATTTAAAATTGGAAAGCAATTGGATCCTTTGAGGAATGAAGTTCACTGCCACTTTAGAATGGCTCTAGATATTGCTAGCAGGTGAATGAAAAGAGTCACAGTAACTAAGCTTTAAATCTTTAGACATGGAACTGCTGTCATAATCATGCTTTTCTTTTTCTTCCATTCAGTCATGCCCAATTCTCAGAGACTGCAGGGACTTGTCCAGGCAGTCTTCTTCTTGGCTATGTTTTTCAAAAGTGGTTTTCCATTATATAAATAATTATATAAAGGAAACTGAGATAATGAATGGATTGTTCCAAGATGTAGCAGTTATTGCTTTACTTGAACTTCACTTTGGCAGCTATAAATGCAAGGCAAGCCCAAGGCTGAAGAAGGAACAGAAACATTAAAATATTTAATTGAAGATTCAAACATGTGATACTTTTTCCTTAATAAAAATTCTTAGGCATTTTTAGATCTCTCCAGAATGGAAAAATATAATGTGGCTTCAAATTCTCTACATTTGTATTCCCTGAACTCTTAAGAAGCGGTATTTCATATTTTCATTTTAAAATTGTTATGAGTAAATGGTCTGAAAATTAAGGATACCAGAGGTCCATCTTGTGGTCACTATTTGCAACTGCAAGACAGTCGGAATATGATAATATACCATTTTAAGTACAATTGCTGATACTTAAATAAGCAAATTTAAAATAGAAAAAATGATAGTTCAAATATCAAATTTGGTTTTCTTACATTATACCCATCTTGGAAGCATGTATGCCTCATTGCAATAATTTTTAAAGATTAGTATAATTATCAAAATAACAATAACTTAAAAATAAATATATTCATTTCTTTTCTTCTTTTCTTTTTAAAAGACTGTGCTACATTCCAGAATGTGATTAAAGGTCTTCAACAAACTATAGAGGACCAATATAATCTGAGAGGTAAAGAAGTGCAATGTGATTTCATAGAATGTTATTTTTCTTGGTTGAGAGGGAGATCCTGTACAGGTAGTCTTTGACTTAAAACCATTTATTTAACGAAAGTTCAAAGTTATAATGGCCTGGAAAAAGTGGTTTACAAACCCTGGTCACCCTTACAACTATCACAGCGCCCCCAGAGTCACATGATCACAATTTGTGTACTTGGTAACCGGCTCATATTTACAAACAATTACAGCATCCTAAGGTCACATGATCATAATTTGTGCACTTTTTTACTTGTTTCCAGCAAAAACATCTGTTGGGAAAGTTCAATTGCTTTAAGGACTGTTGTAAAAATGGTCATAAAATTGCATTCAATCTCATGGTGACTATTTAGAACTGCAACGACTTATGATGGAAATTCTGGTCACAACTGTGGTCATAAGTCAAGGACTACCTGTATAGTCAGAAGAATTTATGGCTGACCCTTGAAGAAAAAAAAAACACAAACCATGCACAATTTTTCAGTACAGCAAAGGCAGAATGTTTTTCACGAGAAGCATCTTTCCTATCTAAACCATCCTTCAGAGAATAAGTTGCTTCTTAAATATTTTCAGAGAATTTGATTGTCACTCTCTGATTTGCAAGTCCTTTCCCAGATTTCTACTACATAAAAACAAGTAAAAATATTATACTTTTATGGCAGTACTTATCAATTTTGCCAGCATATCCAGTTGAGGGAAAATATGAGAATGAAAATATTCAGGATTTTTTAAAGTCCTTTTCTTCTCTTGTTTTCTTATGCAAGAACCCCTTAATTTAGATATAGTTTTAAATCAGTGATGTTCAAGTCAAGGATCCTTTCATTTTTTTTAGAGTTCAGAATAGTTGGAAATTTATTTATCACTCTTATTTTGTAATGTTATTATCCTTATATAGATGAAAATGAGAAGCTCGAAAACACAGTCCAGATTTTAAAAGAGAAATTGAAGACTCATGAAAAGGTAGGAACACTCTGTTTTCAAAACCCCTTGTTTCTGATTTCTAGAGTCTTTAGATGATTTTCTGATTTTTATAGTAATCATTACTATCTTCCTTATTGTTCATTAATGATTTAAATACAAGCATATTAGATTGTTGGATTAAAATTCAATGTTTTATTTGCGGCTCACAATAAAAATTTTAAAAGCCAGCCTTGTCTTCTGGCAATTTTATACTTGCTCCTGAAAGTTTCCAGGAGTTGTAACTGGAGTGGAACAATTATTTGCAAGTGCATAAGAGCAACAATATATTATACTACATTTTAAATTGGTAAAATTTGCATGTTACATTTTATGCCATTTAAGGCAATTATGATTTGCATAAATACAAACATCTTTGCTGTTTAGAAAAGAAAACTTGCCCTTTACCACTAAAGCATAATGTTTGTATGTCCAATTTCCGGTTAAACAGCCTTGGAAAATTATTTTATTAGAACATTGAAGGGGCTGAGTGAATTTATTTCTGGGTGAGCTGCAAGTATTTCTGAAATCATACACATACACACACATCAGCAGGTTCTGACCAGTTCTGAAGAACCGGTGGAGGAAATTTTGAGTAGTTCGGAGAACTGGTAGTAAAAATTCTGACTGGCCCTGCCCCCATCTATTCTCTGCCTCCTGAGTCCCAGCTGATTGAGAGGAAATGGGAAATTTCCAGTAACCTTCCCCTGGAGTGGGGTGGTGTAGGAAGTTAGCACCCACCCCCCTCCTAGAAGAATGAAATATTTTAGAAAATATTAAAAAGGCAGAATATATTTCCCTGGATGAGAAATAGAGATGAGAAATAACATGTTTTAAGGACAAAGCAGCTCCCTGCAGCTTCCTGCCTCCCCCCCCACACACACCTTTGTCAATGGGTCATTAAGGCCTCAGCCAAGCTCATTTCCCCCACCTTAGTCTATGGGCCATCATCTGCAACACAATAGGACCCATCTAGCAACAGAAACTCACCACATGACACCCGGGAAGATTACATCAGCCAGCAAGGCTCGCTAAAATCCCCACCCCCTGGGAGTCTGACAACCAATCAGGACATTCTTTCTGTGCCCTGGGAAGTTCAAAGCTTAGCGAGAGCATAAAGCCAGGGCACACACAGCACATCACCCTTTTCTGTTCAGGAACTCAAGCCATGTGATTCTGACCACCATTAAATCATCTTTCCAAGCAGTCTCCATGTTTCCAGTGTCTTTATCCCCACTTGGAACTGAACCCAGATGGACGTTTTCTTCAAACAGTGGGAATAGAGATTTTACAGTATTCTTCCCCTGGAATGCAGTGGGAATGGAGATTTTGTAATATCCTTCCCCTGCCACACCCACCAAGCTACACCCACAGAACCGGTAGTAAAAAAATTTGAAACCCACCATTGACGCAAATCATGGTTTCATTTGCAATGACAGAACTCTGCAGAGTTTGTGGGCAGTCTGTTTTCCCATTGTCAGGAAGCCGCACCTTACCTCCTGGCTTTTATACTGAGATTGCAAACTGTTCATAATTGATAAAGAGGAAACAAGACTTGCTTCTCTACAACAATTTAGATTTGTTTTTAATACAATCAGACAAATGCATACATTCCTATTGATTCCACTATAAAAGGATTTATCCTAGCTCTTCTGGCTGTAGAACCCAGAAGCCTTAGTAATTCAGATCAAAGAGACATACATCAGCAAGACTTGAATCATTACTTCCTCTTCAGCAGGGAGTCAGTGAATTGCAAAGTGGCACCCTGCTACTTGTCTTTCTTTGTGCAATGTCCTCATGGAAGGGAAGGGTTTGCAAATTGTTTTCTTTTTGTGTGGAGTGAGAGGATTTTTGTTGCTTTAAGACTGGCTTGGTCTCTCTTGAAGAGAGTGGAATTTGAAGAAGGCATTGAGCACTTCCTTCTCCTCAACATAGCATGGGGAGGGGGAGGCAGATTTTGACAGATCTATGCCCTATGTTCAAAAGAAGCCCAGATCACCGCTGATAGGAGGATTGCACTGTGAACCAAAAAGAAAAGAGAAGCTCCTTCTCTTCATCCACTCTTTCATCCACCATCACTCTCTCACACACATTGCCTATTCCCCATCACTTTTAGTCAGGTCTTGTTTTGGTTGATTCAGTTTTCCAAAATAGGGATTGTTTTACTAGTAGGTACAGGAGGAGAGCCCAAGAATCGCACTTTCCATCTGCCCATGCCCAGGAACCAGAGGATTCAGGTATGCCCCCACCACCTAAAAGTGACCAATGGATGCCAGAATGATCCCAACGCTAAAGGAATCCCTGATGAACCCAATTTAAAATTTTGGTTAAAAAAAAGCAATTTGCAGGAGTACATTGAGTGAAAACTATATTAACATAATTCAATTGCAAAGACTTAAATGTTTCAATAAATTCCTAGGAACATGAAAATATGGTTGATAAACTCATTAGAGAAATAAAAAACAAGGAGAAGGAACACAACCACGAACAGAATAAACTTCAGAGCAACATGAACAAGCAACGTAAGCATAATAGATGATGTGTACACAGTGTTTGAAAGATACAGAGTGTAAGGCATAGCCTTCATTGAGTGCACTATTAAATTATTTTTCACTGATAAAAGACAGAATTACATGTTACAAGTATTTTGAAAATATCTCTTCCCAACTGAAAAATAAAGTGTAAAGCTCTACATGTATGCTCTGCACATCTTTAATAACTTATATTCCATTCTAGCAAATTAGGCAGTTTCAAATGAGTAACACAATTTGTTCGTCTTGCCTTTCAGATACGAACTGTGTCGTAAAAAAACTTTACATCAGCTAAAAAACAAAAAACTTTGCTTCTGTTTAAAAACAGTAAAGAAAATATTAAAGTGAAAGGGAGGAAGGAGGAAGGATTTCATCAAGTTTGCAACAAAATTTATTGCTATAATTTACCCCCAATTCAGACCAAGCTAGTCTCTGAGCAGCAGTTGGTGGTCCTTCATGGACAGTTGATGGAGAGAGCAAGAATTAAGTGATTTTCTACTCTTGACCCCAAAGCCACTGTAAAAATAGGATCTGATTTTCTGTTTGGCAGGGAGGAGATAAGCAAACTTGCAACAACAGCTGCTTTTGCTTTAGCTACTGTAGGGAGCCAGATTGTCTTCTTCTTACTAGTATGTTCTTTCTGGGAAGAAAGGTATACAGTCCCCCCAGTGGCCCTTGACCTCCTTGGCAGATGGATGAGGACAGAATGTGCTACTACTTAGTTCTCCAGTTCCAGACAACTGCTAATTGTGGTGACATGTTGTATATGATATGGAGACATGAAGAAGATATGAAGAATACCGAAGTATTTGGGCTTGTCCCATGCCTTCAGAGGGACTTTATTTTGCAGAGTGAATGCACATTATTTTCAAAATATTTAATTTAATTTTGTTACAAAAATCTTATTTTGTTAACAAAATGTGTTAACAAAATCTAATTTT